>NC_067398.1:186503053-187233053 GCF_016432865.1 Antechinus flavipes
CCAACATCCCATTATAACTATGTATTATATGAATATGCAACAGGACATGGTGGATAGAGCATGGTATTTGGAGTCAGACAAAGCCATGTTTAACCCCTGCCTATGACATTTACTATTAGCAAAGCAACTATGAGCAAGTCACAACCTCTCCAACCCTCAGGCAACTCTAACACTATATGTAGTAAATGGGTTTCATATCTTGATTTAGCATAAGTAAAAGAAATCACAGATCCTTAATATATTACACGAGTAAGTACAAATATATATATATATATACATACATATATGTAAATGAATTAAGCCAGTGTTTTTCAGTTAATATCATAATTTCACTGTCTTAAAATAAGTTAAAAATAAGTTATATACTGCATATGAGCATAGAATTTTTTGTTGTGCTACTGTGCTGGAACATATGCAAAGGATGAAAGTCAGGGCCAGGCTAATAAAGCTCACAACACTATTATTTCCATCCCTCTGAAGAATAATCTAGCTTTGAAAATACATTAAAAATGGCAAAGGTCTTTTGGAAAGACTATGCTCCTCTAATTGTAGAAATGAAATATTTTCTGAAATATTTTCATATTTTTTTCATACAATCATTTATTTCAGTTGGATTTCTTTTAAATATCTCACCTGTTTGATGCCATATTCAAAAGCTTTCTGGGCTAACCTGCCAGGGCCTTCAACTGTTTTCCCATCATCATTTGGGCCCCAGCTTGCGCTGTAAATATCCACATGGTTGGGATTGAATCCAATGGAACTGGCTTCGATGGCATCAGTCACAATGCCATCCAACATTCTAATGCCTGAACAACAAAATATATCGCAGTCAATGTCAATCAGCATGTATGAAAAGGAGGGATATAGAGATTTGTAACCTAAAGTCTAACTTTAAATACATAATACAACACATATAAACATATACACATATGTGTATATATACTACAAATGTGTGTATATATACATACATATATACAAACAAATGTATATATGCATACAAATATACATATACATATATATATACACACATACAAATATATAAAAATACTTTGTTAGAATATAATTGTTTTCCTTGGTAAGCCTATGTATTTTATTTCATGCTTTAAAAAACACACTAGACAATCCGGTGACACTAGCCTCATTATTGCTGCTCAGTCTATTTCCCAACTGTAGGAATTTTCTCTGGTTGTCCCTCATGCCTAGACTGCTCTCCCTCCTTTTTTCTGTCTCTTTGTTTCCCTGGATTCCTGCAAGTTCCCATTAAATTTTACTTTTTACAGGAAGTCTTTCCCAATTTCTCTTAATTTGAGTGTCTTCCTTCTGTTGATTGCCTCTTATTTATCCTGAATATAGTCGTTTTAATACGTGATTATTTATAGTGTCTCCCCCATTAGACCAAGTTCTTTTAGAGTAATAACTATCTTTTGCCTTTCTTTGTATTTATTCCCAGATCTTATAGCATTTTATAAATGTTTATTTATTTTTATTGAGTCACTGAGAGGAGATTCATAGGCTTCACCTGACTGTTAAAGGGTTCCGAACTTAAACCAAAAAGGTTAAGAAGCTTCAAAAAGTGCTTGACCATGACCTTCAAGTCAAAAGATCTTGATTTCAAAGTGGTTCTGTACTTCCATCATTTGAGTAGCTTATTAATTAATTATAAATAATGTTAATAAATGACATTTATAGACATGATTTTACTTGATTCTCACAGTAACGTTTCAACTTTGACCAAGTCAACTGCATCCTCTAAAACTGTTTCTTCTATAAAATGGCAGTCCAATAACAGGAATTCAATTGAAGAAACATAGAACCTGCTATGTGCAAGGCTCACTAGGTGTTTTGTATACAAAATGGAAAATGGCATAATCTCTGCACTCAAATTTCTTACAATCTAATATTACATAGTTATATGTAATAATATTAAAATATTATATTACTATAATTATATATAATATATAACATTATGTTATAGTACATAGTTGAAAAGATCAAATAAATAAGTGGGGGAGAAAGCATTTATTAAGTGCTTACTATGTGCCAAATACTGTGCTAAGTCCTGGAGTTACAAATAACAAAAGTGAGTCAGTATTTGTCCCCAGGGCAGTGGTGCAATTGTTCAAGTGCTGGGCCCTGAATCAGAAAAAGAGTTCAATTTCAGCCTCTTAATTACTAGCTGTATGTCTCTGGGCAAGTCACTTCAACCTATTTATCTTAGTTTTCTCATTTGTAAAAATGAGCTAGAGAAGGAAATGGCAAACCACTCCAATATCTTTGTGGAGAAAATTCCAAATGAGATCACTCAACAATTTGTCCTCATTGAAACTTAAATCCTAACGGGGGGACATTGCATTTGGGAAATAATGGCCAAGGAAGAATTTTTTGGTCTCCAAAGTCACAAAGAAGGCCAGTAGAGTAATAAGAGAGAAGATTAAAATATAGTAGCATTTCAAGAGCTGGAATATGAGGGGGGAGAGTAATAGGATAATCACAGAAGCATCCAATTTCAGAGTTAAAGGGATTTGAGTGACTGAATATATGACAAAGAATTCTCTCTACAAAATGAGAAAAGAGTTCATGAAGCCTTTCCTGAAGTTCCCCAAAGAGGAAGAAACCACAGTTTTTCAAATTGGTCCAGGTAAAACAAACAAACAAACAAAAAAATTGAGTAGCTTTAGTTATTTATAAATGAAATTCACATAATACTGAATATACATGATCTCACTCAATTTTCATAGTAGTCTTGTGAGATGAATCCTATGGATATTATTATCTTATTTTACAGAGAAGAAAACTGAGGTTTATAGGGGTTCATTGACTTGGCTAGGCTCACACAACTAGTCGTTGTTAGAGAAGGCTCTTCAGACATCAAATCCAGTCCTCCTGCTGCTATATGGCACTGACACTTGTTAAATTTGTTAAAAACATGGAGAGAAAGACACATTATATTTGTTTGTTCTATTTTAATATGGGCTCGAAAAATAATAGCTAGCATTTATACAATAACTTAATATTGGGAAAATACTTTATATATGTTATTTCATTTGATTTTTACAACAGCTCTGTGAAGTAGGTGTTATTATTATCCACATTTTACTGATGAAGAAATGAAATCTGAGAGATTTAAGAGACTTGCTTGGGATCACACAGCTAGTAAATTTCTGAGGCAAGGCTTGAACTTAGCTCTTCTTCCAAATCCAACATTCTATCATCTATCCCAACCAACTGCCCATGAAAGAATGAAGGGATGAATGACGTCTATCTGATAGCCCTTGCAAGGAGGGGCCAATGGTTAACACCCTGGCCCCATTTAGAAACCCTGTTAAGCAGGAATGAAAAAAAATCATTCCACATACAATAGTTAAAGCATGGGAAGATAACCCTGTTTCTAAGAATTGACTTTAAAAAACTCCAAAGCCATTTTTAAATGTGTATGGTAACGGACATTTTCAAGGAAGAAACATCCCTTTCTTTTCAAAATCTCAAGGATTAAATTATTGCCATAAATTTTATTTGTGTTCCTCAAAGATAAAAAATATCCTTCAGTTGTGTGAAATACAGGAACAACAGGTTTTTTGTCCTTACCAACAGACTGTCAGCCATCATCAGCCTCATGAATTTATCAACCAAGAAGGTGAAAGAAATTTGTAAATATATAAATATCTCTCTGATTTTTCTTAGCTTCATGTTGATAATGTTGTTATTCAAACATTCTGCTCCAAAGTCTAATAGAAAATAAATCCTAGAGTTCCTATGGTATTATTTAATATGCTACAAAATGAAAACAATTTGAATGTATTATTAATGCTCTATGATACATTCTAAATTTCTTGGGAAATGAGACAATATAATGTAGGGGGAAAGACACCCAAATGGGAATCAAAGGCTAATTCTTTTGGTCCTGGTTCGGAGAAACCAGATGATAGATAATCTGCTATTTTCTGAGGGCACCTTTGTGAGTCTGTTTCTTTTTCAGCAAAATGTGAGATAATTGAATTTGTGCTACACTGAGACATTTTAGAATGAGATAGCTAAATACTCAGGAAGACCTAAATTCAAATTCTACCTCAGACACTAGATGTGTGAACCTGAACAAACCATGGAATTCCATCAGCCTCAATTTCTTAATCTATAAAATGGGAATAACCATAGTACCTATCTCTTATAGTGATTATAAGCATTTTACAAATCTTAAAGAATTATATCAGTACTAACTATTGTTACTATACTATGTCATCACAATTGGTAATTTTTGTGATAAAGATGTTAGAAAAGAACACCAAGTATTTATAGCATAAGAAATTAAAAGCTGGGAATGGGATGGAGAGGGGAAACATTTGTTACAATTCTATGTGTCCCATAGAGAAAAGAGATTAAGAGAAAAAATTAAAATAAACAAAGGAGAGCTGAATCTCAGCTTAATTTTCATTGTTTAGAAAAGAAATTGTGAAAAAGGCAAAATAAAGGAAGGATCTGGATGCTTAATTCTTCTAGAGTGTCTCTGAGAACCATAGATCCTTCTAACCAGTGCCTTAATTATAGACATTTCAGAGACTAAGAGCAGAGTAGATATGTTTTTTTTTCCTCAAAGACAGCTTCTGGTTTCTGCATTGCTAAATATCTACACGTGTGCCTGTGTGTGTGTTTACGTATATATATACACATATATTTGTATATACATATGTGTGTGTATATTCACATATAGTTACATAGATATCATCTGTCACTGAAATAAAGATTATATAGTAGAACAAGAGGCAGAGAAACTTTGGTAGCTTCAACTGTCACATTTTAAGCTCTACACAATAAACCTTCCTCAAACAGAACAGATGGAAAGCTACATCTGGCCCAGAATGTGTTCAACATTTCCATTCATTTTTTTTAGGACGTAAGTGTTAAAGTCATGCACTCTTTTGTTTAAGAGTATATCCCTTTATTCAGCTACGAACCATAATTAGATTCTGAAGCTAAGCCTCATGTGGGTCCTTTTAGGAAGACTTTGTCAACAGCAACAGGGGCAACCTTTACATGTCTCCATTACCCTGATTTAGAATAACCTCTAGTTTATTTACCTCCAACTCTGGCATTGTAGGCCACCCCAACACCACATTTCTGATTATTGGCTTGCATGGCAATTTCTCCAGCACACCTGGTTCCATGCCTGGGAACAATAAAAATATAAAAAGCATAAATAAAAGAAAAATGCATTGCTTTTTCCTCACATGTCAAGAGAAAGACTGACCACGAAATGTTAATCTTGCCTCTTGTCAAGCTTTCGACACCAAAGTAGATGAGACACTCTTCTACCTTCTATAAAAATTGGCTTGAAATAAATATTTTTACTCTTTGTTATTAACAACAATAATGACAGCTCATCCTTAAGTAACACTTTATAAAGCACTTTCCTCATTATAATCCTATGACACAGATAATTTAAAAAACAATAGCTAGTATTTTCATATTTCCTTATGGTTTACAAAATGCTTTACATATGTAATCTCATTTGTTCCTTACAACAACTTTGTGAGGTAGGTAATATTATTATCTTCATTTTGCAAATGAGGAAACTGAAGCTGGGAGATATTAGAGGATTTACTCAAGGTCATACAACTAAGTAAGTTTATGAAAAATTTTGAATATGTCTCCCTGACTTAAGTCCAATATTATCTACCTTATCTTGGAGTTGCCATTTTATCATTTATTATCCCTACTTTGTAAAAGAAACAACTGAGAAAAGTTAAATGATTATCTTCAAATAAGTACTGCAGAAATTTGGAACCTGGTCTTCTGTCATTAGAAGGAGCCATACATAGTATGCTCTGACTCCCAGTCTTGCTTTTGTTAGTGCTTTCCTTTGGCTTCCTGGGAACAGTGAACTCTGAACATATCTAACCAAGATGCCCATCACTTCCCAAGATCTCTTTCTTCTCCTTACCATTTTCATCATAGATCAGATTAGGATTCCCAGTGTTTTTCTGGTGCTGGTGGAAAATAGCAAGACACCTGGAGTTTGGAATGCTAAACATAATACCAATAAATTACTGAAAAATTGGTTGTGGGCCCTTTTGTCCCAGAATTATTTCATATGGAATCAGAAATCCAACAAGAAGCTGGCCTTTCAAGCAGTCAGGTCAGGCACTTATTTGAATGGCATAATTTGGGGAGTTTAAGAAAGGTTCCCTTTCCAAAAAAAAAAAAATTCCCACTCATATGGTTTTAGCATCTGAGATTCTTATTAGAGATGTATTCCTTTGTGTTAAACATTGCCCTATCGTGGCATAATCTTGAAAAGTGTAAATTTCCCTAAAAGAGCTAACATATTCATTCATTAATATTTTAATGAAATTAAGTAAATCAGATGTGATCAATGAAGCCCTGGTATAGCATGATGATTATTAGGGACACAAGATGAGCAAAGAAAGGGAAACACAGATAAAGGATAAAAGAACTCACAAAAGGGAGGAGAAAGACACTGAAAATAATTATCGCTTACTTTACTATTTTGCCTCAGGTTGGTTCTGGCCAGCAAATACTTTAATGATGAAATGTGTTTAGAGACATTATATTTAGTGGCTCCTTCTGGGAGTTATAACACTAGCAGTCTGGTTATGTGTACCCTTCAGCATACAGCATATGGTCAGCTCCCTTTCTAAGTCAGAGCAGATAATCATACCATCAATTCTCTCCAGTGTTGTAGAGAATATGCCAGAAATGAGCTTTTTTCTCCTTGCTTATAGAATTTTTCTTTTCTCAAGTCAATTCATTGTCATTTAAAGAGCCTTTCTGCTAAAAGGCAAGATAACTCTGTAAAGCATCAGTCTAGCCAGGAGACCTCAGAGTCTCGCCAGGAGTAAATTTAATTCTAGGATAAACAACCAGGTCAACAACATGCCCTTCTCTCAAAGATATCTTCTCTCTTTTTTCCCCACTATTTCTGCCTCAGGAATTTTCCTCAACACCCATTTCATAAGTAACACAGGATGATACTCAGTGTTTAGTACAGTGCCTGGCATAGAGTAGGTGCTTATTAAATACTTATTAACTGATTACTCTCAAATCTCTGTTCCTTTATATTTTCCCATTGTGCACAACATTGGGGAAGGGGTAGGCTACCAATATAGCTTCAGCACAGTTTCTTCCTCCTACATCCCTTGAGCCTAACCCAAAGGAAAGAATGTGAGCATGTTTCTTTTTTTTTTAAGGTATATATTCAAGAGGAAAGGACCTGAATTTTTTTTTTCAAATGATGACAAGGACTGGTTTAACTTCAAGAAGGATTATTATGCGAGACAGCATTTCATTTTAAAGAAGACTATTATGTTAGCTAAAATACTTTGGTCATATCACTGATTTGAGTGCTCTCTATAATTGGTACTGAAAAGCTCAATTTAATGACAAGGTTTCTGTACTCCAAAAATTTTGTTATTTAATGCAGTTTGGCTCACAGTGTCAGATTCAAATGCTGCTCATTAATTTCTTTTATTCATTAATAGAGAATTTCAATGCTACAGATAGATTTGAGAGATAATGCCATTGGAATTAGAGGATGATTCCCTATTGCTATAAATGTCAAGACAAAATGGAGACATTTATTCTCAAAGCCAGAACCATTTATCCTCTGACAACATGCTATTCAGATGGCTTGATTCTATAATGCCAAGTGATTAATGATAGGGATGCTATCATTTTGGATGACAAAGAAAAATTGCAATGATTGCTGCTCATGGTGTCATTTTTAAACAGCTGTACCCTAATTGGTTTAGTGGATTTTCTCTACAACTTTTGGAGCCTGTTATTTCTCCTCTAAACATGCTATTGATTTGAACTGTAGAAACTCATATCCTGTGGTTTATAACACATGCAGCTTTCTCATTGGATAAAGGTTTCCATAGAAGTTGACCTGTTCATCTGCTGACATTCCAAAAGCAGAGTCAAGTACTGGGCCCCTGTAAAAGCCCAGGGAAGAAGTATAATTGAATATATACAGATGTGGACATATTTGTGCACAAAAAAAAAAAAAAAAACAGTAGCTCTAAGCTCCATTCTGCTAATGGGCTGTAGAGCATCAGTCTACCCAAGTATTTCCTGATCTTAGAGACCACAGAGTCTCACCAGGAGTAAAACCATAGGTACAGTATAGATAACATTTCCATACATAAGAGTTGATAACACATTCTTTAGGCTGGTTACCATTGGGAGCATTAATTGGGAACAATTCTCCATGTCCCCTCCTAATCTCATTCAGAAATAACTTAATGGATAGTGAATAAGAGCAGAGGACCTAGAAACAGGAAGATCTTACTTTGCACTCACTAGCTGTGTGACCCTGGATAAGTCAATTAAATTTTCTAAGACTCAGTTTTCTTATCAGTAAAAATGCCTACTTTTGAGGGTTATTATGAGGATAAAATGATACACTTTGCAAATATTAAATTATCACATAAATGCTGGCTATTATTATTATTTGAATCAAGAAAAAATGGGGGGAAGTGGAGGAAGGGTTTCCTCCTCTCTGTTCCTCCAAGAAGATCCTCAACCATCTGTGACAGTACAAGGATCCAACACAAAAAATGGAAGGATTTAAAATTTCCATACACAACACTATTTTTAGGAAGTTGTGACAGGGGATATTGTTTCTGCTTTTTAGATAGAGAAATTAAAACATTAAGAAATTTATCTAACATCATATAGCTAAATTATAACTAAGTCAGGATATCAAGGCCATTTAAAACTAGCTACCATTTATATAGCATTTTAAAGTTTGCAAAGTACTGTATAAATATTTTCTCATTTTTATCCTCACTACAATCCTGGTTTTGGTTTTTGTTTTTTGTTTTTACAGAAAAAGAAATTGGATTTGAGAAAGGTTAAATGATTTGCCCAGAGTCATACAGCTATTAAGCATCTCAGACTGCACTTGAACTCAGGATCTCCCCGCTCCAACTATCTACCATGCTATCTAGTCCCTGAGTCCTAAAGTGGTGCTTTAAGACAGAGAGGTGTTTCTTATGTGTCCAAGACTGTATAAGATTATTTGTTTTATTGTTCTTCCCACAATATTGGCAGACCCCAGAACATGAAATCTGCCTAGTAAATTGTACTACTTCTCTTCATCTCTTGTGAAATTTTAGCTTTGCTCCTCCCTCCACCTAAAAAAAAAAATAGATGATTCCCTGAGTTTCAAGTAGTCTTGCTAAATAGTGGAGGAGGAAGGATGGGGGAGGAGAGGAAAATGAAGATGGTTTTTTTCAGTTTCTCCTCTGTCTCTTAATTCTACAGCTTCATAAAGTAAATGAAATGCTTAATTTGATCAGGAAACTCAATAAATTCCCATTTCCAACAACAACAGGTGCAAAAATAGAAAGTACTTTGGTTTCTTAAAAAAAAGACAAACACAAACCAGCAACACAAACCCCCAACTGTGACACTGAAGGTGGGGACAAATAGTTCTACAGTGAAATGGTGAAGCACTCTGTATTCTGAGTATTCAGAGTGCAGAAAAGCATGTGCCATTTATAGTCATTTTGCTCAAATAAGCTGGAAACATTTAAATGCATTTTTCTAAGTATGGACATTTACTCACTTGTTTTCATTTGTAGGATCATATCTGGGAAATGGATCACGGTCATTGTCATTAAAGTCATAACTGGCCTCTGGGTCCTACAGAAACAGCAAATCAGCCTTACAGTATGACTGGTCAAAGACAACCCACCTTCCCCCGTTAAATGGTTCTCAGAAATGTATGTCAGTACCCCGATCTGCAATCCTACCATCTTGTTTTCTTTTAGCCACCTAAATGAACCTCAGACACACTAAATGGCGCTAAATACAGCTTAATTAGTAAAAGAGCAGTCTGCTTAAATAATCCTTCTCTTGGGTCTTAATGCTAGAGGTACTGAAGCCATGGAAAATCTGGCAGCATTAATAGTAATAACAAAAATGATGGAAATGAGAATGAGGTAATAATAATCCCACTTATGCAATATTTTCAGGTGTGCAAAGAACTTTATGTGTATTACCCCCTTTTAGGCTACCTTACTCAGAAAACTTGGGCCTGAGGCTCAGCAGCATTACTGTGTGACTTTGGGCAAGTCACAATTTCTGTTGTCTTATTTTCTTTAGTCTATAAAATGGAGATTATAACATCATCACCACTTAGTTTATGTTTATTGCAAGGTTCAAATAAAACAAGGTATGTAGAAGTGTTCCATGACCAAGTGTGATATAAATGTAAATTATGCCCCAAAATAATGCCTAGAAATTTTCCTATATAATTTTGAATTTACACTCAAAATATTCCTCATACTGACAATTCATCACATGATTTAAGAATATTTTTATGCCATTCAGAAAGAAAGCTTTGAAACCAATCACAAGTATTTTAACTATTTAGGAAAGGGTGATTCAACACAGTTAATACAACTCCAGAAAATAAAATAATAACAGGCTTTGTGACCAAGCAGAGAATCAAGCGGTGCTGCTTATATCTTTATGTTTTCTGTGAGTGTTTCATGTGTGACCATTGGGTTCCATGTTTTGGACATCACTAGGTAAATAAATTTTTCCTAGACCTTATTATTCTCTGTCCTCTTCACATATATACACACCTGTTCCAGCTCTGTCTACCCAGGTTAACCCAATTTAACACCATCACTCTTCTGACACAGATGGCAAATTGTTTATTGCAAGATTGGTGAACAAAGCTATTAAGTGTTCATAGTATGCTAAAGTGAGAAGGAACCATTTACATTATTTTCTTGATAAATCCCTTAACTTTATAGTTGATGTAACTGAGGTCCCAAATGGCTAAATTGTATGTTCAAAATCACAAAGCTAGTTAGTGGCAGATTCTGGGAATAGAAACTATGTCCATTGGAGCCCAGTTCTCTGCCTTTTTGGTTATGTGGTTTTATCTGTGCCCACAGCATTAGAGTTTTTAGGGTTGATATGACCTCAAGAATTACTTCTAGAATTGAGAGGCTAGGGCGGGGGTGGGGGGGGGGCGGTGGCGGGGAAAGGAATATTAGACTTTTCCTAGAAACTGCTCAGACTGCTTTGTATTCTTTCACCCAAAGACCCTTTCTTACCATTTAACCCAATTTAATTCCCCACTGAGCCTGCCACTGTGGTTTGTACATGAGTTAAAACATGTAACTGAAGTCTCCTGATTCAGGATAAAAAAGTATTTTGTAGACTACAGATGGACAGAACATTCTCACAAACAAGGACTGAACTGAGGAGTGGTACCCACCTCCATTTCTTGGGAATTCTTTGTTGTCCCCAACTTCTTTTTTTCCAATTTAATTTTCTTTTTTTAATGGATAAAAAACCATTTTTTTGTCTCTCCCACCTCCCCTATTTTTTAAAAAGTTATTTTTAGAAGATAAATATCCAGTCAAGCCAAAAAAATTCCCATATTAGCCATTTCCCACCCCCCACCAAAAAGGTGTATGTTCCTTTCTAGATTTTATTTATAGGTCCTGTTCCTTAGCTTCCTCCAATACTATTACCAATTGTAATTATGTTAAATATGATGAATAGTTCCAGCTCAATGGGAATATTCGGTGAGAATTCATATAATGTAAATACTAGGGGGATTCATTATTTGCACTAATTGAGACCTAAAAGACCCTTTCTCTTTAGCCCCTGAATTATCTTGTATTTATACATAAATATTTTGTAAACATTCATAGGGTCTCACAGGATTGAATGTAAGGCCCTCAAGGGCAGAGATTAATTTTTTCCTTTGTATCCATAGTGCTTAGAAGAGGGTCTGCATAACATAAGCACTTAATAAATGCCTTTTTCTTGAATGATGCGGGCCGCTCAGCATTTCTGTCTCACTGCCCTCACAATATCCCTCCTGCTTTGGATATGAGCACTGAGAAGAATGACAGTACATGATATGATGCCATGATGAAAACACAGATTTTTGGAGACGTGCAAGAGTGAATTCTAAAAAGTGGATTTTTGTTTGGCTGCCTTTTTTTTTTTTTTTTTTTTTTACTCAGAGAAGGTCTGAAAGATTTTTAATAATTCACCTTATCTCTATGACAAGGGAATATGTCCAAAGTCTGATGCCCACTCACATCCATTGTGAGATTATTCCTGGGAGATTAATTCTGTTCAACTCCCTGTGACACAAAGCAGATTTATGATAAACTGGCAGAAGGGGAGGGAAAGGGACAAGAGCACTGACTCTGGATCATGTGACCCACACCAGGCAGAACAGGCTCCTGCCTGAGGAAATAAATGCTCAGCTGTTTCATGTGTGTGCAGCAGAGCAGGGAGCTGTCCACCACTGTCTTGTACACTGGCAGAGCGTGAGAGCCCAAACTCACATAGTTTGCATAAATGTCGGTGTGATTCCACTCCAGGCCATCATCCAGAACGGTGATAACTACCCCTTTCCCTGTTATTCCTTTTTGCCAAACTGGGATCACATGGAGGTCCAGCTTGGGCAAGACTGGGGTCATCCTGGTATCTTGCTAGGAAAAAAAACACAAAAATTATTGGCAGATGCATGCTTTCCTCGCTTCAGTTGGGAGACCAACTTGAGCCTCAGCCTGAAAATTTATATTTGCTCTCCCTCGTGTCATTCTTGGATGTTTGGGCAACTTACTAGAAGGTAATTAGGTTAAAAAATCCAAAGTTGAGGGTGGGTCTTGAAGAGTGAATCATCAGGGTGGTACACTTTTTCTTGCTGTTCCAGTGGAAAATCACTTGAAAGGATGAATCACCCTGAGGCCCCTTCTCTCTGAAGAATGAAGCTTTGAAGAAGCTACTTGCTCATCATTTTCTTTCTTTGCTAATAAAATGTTCAAGCTTTCCATCTACTGAAGCTTTGTTTGATATTCCATTTTCCCTTTCTCTGGAAAATAAAGTGAGGCACAGATTCCCATTCCTCTTTGCTTTTGATTGTTTAGTGTATATAGTATTATTTCAAGAGCGTTTTTAATCTTTGTTTTCCAGAGGAAAAGGGCAACCGGCAATGGTCAGTCAATGATGTCATTTAATTGCCTATTTCCAAATTCAGGTGACTAAGAATAAGTTTATGTTGAAGGGGAGTCTCTCTTTACTCAACTCCCACCCTACTCCTACCCCTGTGCCCCTGTGCCCCCTCTCTCTTTCTCCTTCCTTCCTCTTTCTCTCTCTCTCTCTCTCTCTCTCTCTCTCTCTCTCTCTCTCTCTCTCTCTCTCTCTCTCTCTCTCTCTCTCTCTCTCTCTCTCTCTCTCTCTCTCTCTCTCTCTCTCTCTCCCCCTCTCTCCCTCTGTTTCTTGTCTTTCTCTGTATTCCAAAATTATAGTATATAGAACTGTATATCTGAGCTGTCAGGGAATGGAGGTCCACAGAAGTAAAACACCAGAAGAGGATGCCAGATATTTGACAAAGGAATCAGTAAGTAACTTGAGTGTAACAAGAATATATATATACATATTTTTTTGCCAGAGATAGAATACACCTTTCTCCTACTTGCTGGCTTGAAGCATATAGAAACCATAACCTACCAACAAAGTACCAGTATGCTGGAAAGGAAAATATTAAGATTATATGACATGATCAAGGTCATAAGAGAATGAGCTATTTTTCAGTCTCAGGAACAAAGAGGGAGACTGTACCTTTTTCTGCAAAAAGTAACTGAGATAGAATTGGAAGTCATGAAGAAGTGTATTCTTTTTCTAAACAATTCATAAATAATTACTTTAAATTTAAAATTTCTTATAAAATATAATCAATGTAGTCAAGAATAGAAAAAAATAGGAAAAACATTCATAGACAATCCTTCAGATAGGATATGATTGTGTTGGAATACTGCTGTGGTATAGGAAATGGTGAACTTGTTGATCTGGAAAAAAATGAAAATATGTTTTCTTGAAATGGAAATTTATTATTTTATATTGAATTCTTTCTTATGTTCTGTTGTGTATATGAAAATGTTCTTTTTTCTTATTCTCACTTCATATTTAAGTTTAAAATGAATGAAAAATTCACAAAAAATACAGAGAGAAAAACTTGACTTGTGATTTTATTGCTATAGGGAACTCCTAGAGGAGGAAACTCCTTTTATCAATGTAAGTTGCCACCGTCACTGAAATTTTGAGTCTTGAAGGTTACCTAAAGCAGTGGCATCAGACTAAAATAGGAATGGAGGCAATTAACTCACACATAAGGATGCCTACATGAACAAGAATTGATGTAGCTTACAAATACAATGGTGTTTGTGCTTTGCTATGTTTTATTTATCTTGTAACACATTTTCCAATTAATTTTGGTTTTGGTTGTAGGGAATTCATTCATGACCTGTGTTTGCAACTCCGTGATACCTCTGACTTAGAGTACTGTGGTGTTAAGTTCCTTGTTCAATGCCAGTAAACCAATGTACTCAGAGATGTTATTTAAACTTAGGTCACCATTCTAAAGTCATTGATTGAGCATGAAGGGGCCTGAGGAGTCACCCAGTCTAACTACTTCATTTTTATAGATTATTGATTACCTGAGGCCTGAAGTGACTAATTTGCTTAGGGTCAAAAGAAAATAAATTCCAATTTTTCTAAGGCTGAATGGGCAAAAAAGTTGACATTCATCTGATAATCCAAGAGCCCTGGTATTGTTCTCTCCAAGGATTTAGTGGAAAGTATCATCAGAGTTTAGAGGCAGCTAGATGACTCAGTTTACAGAGCACTAGGTCTAGGTTATTTAGTTGTGTCTATCTCTTTGTTTCTTCATTTGGGATTTTCTTGGCAAAGACTCTAGATCATTTTATGATTGCGGAAACTGAGGTGAATAGGTCACATAGTAAGTGCCCGAGGCCAGATTTGAATTCAGGAAAATGAGTCTTCTTGACTTCAGGTCTGGTACTCTATGCACTGTGACATTGGGTTAAGAAGACTTGACCTTAGACAATTATTAGTTATATGGCCCTGGCCAAATCAACTAACCTCTGTTTGCCTTAATCCACTGGAAAAGGAAATGGCAAACCAGTTAATATCTTTGCCAAGAAAACCCCATGGACAATATAATTCATGAGGTCACAAAGAGTCAGACATAACTGAATGACTGAACAACAGCAAAACACCAGGACTCTCTTACCCCCCTCTCTTCTTTTCCATCACAAAAAAGATGAAGTTTGAAATATTAGCTTTAACCCAAGTTGACATAGGGGTATTATATTCCCCAATATGACAAAATGAAAATATAAAATTACTAGCCTGTGCATATCCATGTTTGAATAATGACTTACCAAATACCACTGCTGATTCCACATTGGGTCATTGAAGAGGTTCTCTGCTGAATCTCTTAGGATAGAACGTTTGTTTCTCTCTTTTCCATACTGTTGCTCAGCCCATGTTACCTGAAGATATTTTTGGATAAGTAAAAGCACAATATTCCCCAATGATACCATTCTCCTCACCCCCATCAGATCCTAATCCTACCAGATTTCTGGCAGAAGGACAATTCTGATTTCAGTCTACAAACTAGGGAGATAAGCATTCCTATTTTATAACAATAAAGAGCACTTCAAAAAAGAAAAGAACCATTTGACAAAGAGATGATTCCTTCAAATTTTATTTACCCTTTGGTTACAAACCTTGGTTTATCTGCATGCATTTTACAATATCTGTTTTTATGTTAAAGTCAGGGTATTCTGTAGTTGTAACTGTGCCAACTATGACAGAGAGACTCAATAAATGATCTAAAAATTAGTAAAATTTGATTTTTCATCATATACTTGCACTGTTACAGCAAAAACTATGGGGAAAGAATTCTTTTTTCCTCAAGGAGAGCAGTTTATAAGAGTAAAGTTGTGATAGGAGTTGTTTGTATTAACCACTAAGCCGATATATGGACCAGTAATATAAGTCTATAACAGCATCTTATATGAGGCCCAAAATCATTAAATGACTATCTTTAGGTCATATAGATGGTTGGGTGGTTAACTGCGAAAAGGAATACAGTCCCAACTTCACACCCTACCCAATGCATCATAGGCTTATCTCAGAATAGCCACACATCTATGCTTATGTGGATTTGAACTTATGATATGTATCTGATAGAAAGTACATCATATGTATCTTATACAAAATACAACAAAAATAATGCTTTAATATAAAAAAATTAAACTCTGTCCATTCCTATAATATAGTCCACAAAGTTTTTAGAAAGTGTAAAGGTTTTTTGGTTTTAATTTATTAGCTTTTTCTTCACAAACATTTGAATGAATATTTTATTCATTCACTCAATATTTTAGATGTTTCCATTCTATCCAAAGAAGTGTTTGACCAATGGAATGAGTTGGTTTTTTTTTTTTCCATTTCTCTGGAATGATCATCAGTATGTGTTATAAAATTTACTTTCATTTCATTTAAAAATGAAAGGTTGCTACTGTATAATCTCAATTCCCTTGCAGCTTGAATATTCTAAAATTTTCCATTGTTTTTTCTATCTGTAGCTATATCATCAGATAATAAACAGCTTATAATAACAGCTTATGATGCTATTAGGATAACAAAGTACTTTCCTCAAAACATTCCTATAAAATAAGTAGACCAGGTGATTTTTCTAGTAACCTAAATGGTTATAAGTCTCAAATCATGTCTCTATTTGCTTAACTGCTCAATCTTTTTTGGCTACTCATGTGTGTTTAGTTTTATGCATCATTTAATAAAATCTGACATTTGGTGAGCAACTTACCATTTATAAATGTTTGATAAACACTATCTCATTCATGTATTATCATATTATGATCATAACATTTCTATGATATAGGTAGTGTATGTACTATTATTCTCACTTTTTACTTGAGGAAATTGAGGTTCACATGTCTTAAATAACTAATCAAGGTCACATGATTAGTAAATGTTGAGAATTGTGGCTTCAAGTTGTCTCCTGACTTTCAGTCCAGTATGCTTTCTACTTCCTCACAAAATCTCAGAGCTGGAGGGTACCTCAGAGGCCATCTAGATCAAGCTGTGTCTAATCAAGAATCCCTTCTACAATATACCGGAGAAGTAGACATCCTACCTTAGCTTCAGTACTGCCTTTGAGGGGGAACTCACTATTTCCAGAGGCAGGCCAGTCCACTTTGGGATCGCTCTAATTGTTAGGAAGCGTTTTCTTACATCAATTCTAGATTTGTCTCTGTGTAGGTTCACTCATTGCTCTTTGTTCTCTTCTCTGGGAATGAGAGAGTCTCTTCTCTCTTCCACATGACAGTCCCTCAGATACTTAAAGAATATTATATTGTGTCTTTTAAGTCTTCTCATCCAAGCACAATATTCCTAGTTCATTCAATCTCCCCTAGTGTGTCATTAACTAGAGGCCTTTCATCATACTGATTGCCTGCCTCTGAACATTGTTTTTCCTAAAATTTTTTGCACAGAACCTGACATAACATTCCTGACTTGATTAGACTATGGCAGAATACGAGGGATACTGTCTGAACCTCCCTGATCTTCAATATAAAGCCTCTTTTAAACCTAAAATTACATTCATTTCTTAGCTGTCCTATCAATGTTCTTTGTTTTCCTTTAAAATTTAAATAAATAGTAACATGATAAATAGTCTTAATTCTCTTTCTTGTACCAGTTATGCCTTTTACCAAGCAAATATCACTATTTTATGGGCAAAAGGAATATTTTCTGTCTGCCTAAAATGTTACCTCAGTTGCACCCAAGGTAGAAGTCCAGTGTGTGCTGGGATTTAATAAATGTAAATATAAGATTGGGGAAAATAACCTGGAATAAACTATAAAAATCAATCATTGGATTCATCTTGATGCTTCAATTAGAAAATGTGCTGGGAAACTATCATAAACATTGGGAGGAATTTGGGAACTAGAAATTACTTACTAATGAATTATTTTTAAGCTGCATATATTTGAAAGCAATACTGTGCTGGTTTGAAATATAGCCATTGCTTAGAATAGACTGCCTATCATTTAAATTAATCTTCTGTAAGCAAGCTGCTAGGGAATGAGTGCTTGTATTTAGAGAAGAGGGTCACTTCCAATTGGAGAGTATTCTAGTACAATCTTAGGAAGCGAGTACATAATTGCATTTCATTTTAAGTGCTAATTTGAATGAAAATCAGAAAAAAATGTAAACAAAATGCACTAAAATGAAACAGAGTTAGTTTTTGCAAACGTCAGCTAAAGCAATGAAAGGGGGCAATCATTGAGATTTGATTTACAATTCTGAGAAGCATAGTTATAGGTAATATCATTCATCAAGTAGTACATAATAATATCTGAGAGAATGCAATTTATATGATATAGGAAATTGGAAACATTCTTATCATGGATAGAATTTTCATAGGAGAATTAGGGATCCCCTAAATCATAAGGTATCTTAAAATGGAAGGGCTATCAATAAAAAAATGGATACAATAGAAAAGTTATTTATTCTATCATATCTAAGTTAGGGTTTTATTAAAGAATAAATAGCTACCTATTGAAGATCAAGGTTTAGCTTTTTTTTTTCACAGTTTCTCTTGTTTTACTGGGAAATTAGGTTATTTGATCTTTTCTATGGATACTCTGAATCCAAAAAGCATTATTTTCTCATTATTTTTTCCCAATCTTTGACTGGAAAGAACAGGACTGAGGGAGTGTGTTGACCTTTGCTGATGACAGCTATGGAGATCAGTCTGGCTTCGGTGCTGTCATTTAACCAGAGGAACAAAAATGCATGACCACAGTGCCTGGAGAGAAGACCCTATATGAATTCTGATACACAACCTACAAAAAGAGTTATGGCTTGAGAAGAAGAAGTGAAAACATTCACTGGACATGGACCTGAAAGAAATTTGCTGGGATTTATCAAATTCAAAGATATAGAATACTGGAGCTGACGATGGAAAGGGGGCTAGGGGAGAATAGCATAGTCATCAGAAAAAAAGAAAATCAGTCACAGAGACAGGAAGAACTGGGTTCAAGTCTCACCTCAGACATAATGGCTGCTTGGTCCTTAGCAAGTCAATTAACTTCTCCCCAGATGACTAAAACCATTTGTTGATCTCCATTGGTGGAGGAAACATTCTTACCTGGATTTCCCTACATTTATGTTGTCATAAGATACAGGGGAAAATATGAGGTTATCTACCTGCTCTCTAAGGTTCCTTTCAGTTCCTAGAGTCCCGGACTTGTATTCAGGGAGACCTGAGCCAAATCTAGACTTTGTCACATAATAGTTAATGTGAATTTGGACAAGTTATGTATTCTTTATCTACTTCAGTTTCCTCATTTATGAAATGAAAATATTATCATACCAACTTTCTAGGGTTGCTATGAAGATAAAGAGTTAATATTTGTAAATAGTCTTGCAATCCTTAAAGTGTTATAAAATTCTATCATCATCAGAGCTATTAAATTCTATGGAAAGTATAATCTGACATAACTACATAGAACTGAACAATAAAGGCTAGAGGGTGAAAGTAAAGTAAATTGATTTTTCATCTATATACTGAGAAAGTTTGACTTGATGGTTGCTAATATCTTGTCTAACTGTGATCAGTCATTACATATAGTTTTCTACATGTACATGGTTGCATAGGTAGTAATTTGGGGGGGCCGGAAATTTGGACATAAGTTGTGAGATTGCAGAACCAATGTTCTTTTTTTGTGGCTTTGTCTTCCTATCTTTCAAATGCTGGAAGTACTGTAGTCACACATATTGGGGAAATGTTTCTGGAGAGATCATGTGATTCATGATAATTCACCCTACAAGTGTGTTTTCTTGACAATCTTTTTTTTTTCCCCTTCAGGATGAACAGAATAAATGTTCTAACCATGTTTAAAAACAATAACAGAAAATAGCTCCACAAGCAAAAAATCAATCAAGAGACAAGATATCTCATGTATAGCTCAAAATAAAATAGACCCAAATAGTGGCACAGCCTAGAGAAAGGAACAGTTATAACTGCTAATCAGACGATAGGCACAATGAGTCTAGCATGGAAAAGACTATAGTTCAGATATACAGTATAATATTATACATAGTTAATGATATTGACAATCAGTCCTCGAATATCAAAAATATATCTGCTTTTGTATATATGTTTGTGCCTGTATGTCTTTATAGTGTCTCAAAAGTCTTAGTGTAATTTAAAGTTTTAATAACTTAAAATAGTTATATTAATAATAATTATGTATTAAATAGCTATTTAAAATAAAATTCAATAGCTTACATGCACTAAGACTTTTGGGACTGTGTACATATATGTATAATATAATATTATATTATATATAGCATATTATATATATTATATATAATATTTAAGCATATATACATACTTGCATATGTGTATATGTGCTAGACTTTTGAATTGTCCCCCTGAAAGGGAAAAAAGTTACGAGGTAGATTAAATTTATACTATAACCCAATGGAAAGACCACTGGATTTAGTGCTGAAAGTTCCAGGCTGGAATGTTGACTATCACTTATTAATTGTGCAACTTTAGATAAATGTCCTAAGCTCTCTTGGAATTGATTTTTTTGTCTGCAAAATGGATCTCTGTGACCTCAGAGGGTTGCTATGGAAAAAGCTTTTTTGTAAATTGCTATGTAAATAAAATCTGTTATCATGAGACTTTTGTCTCATGATTTCTGGTCCAATGTGAAGATTGATTAAGCATTTTAAGATAGGTTTATGTACTGTGTGCCTGCATTTGAGGTAAGACATACAAATAAGATTTTAGTAAAGGAACATGATATAATTATGAATAATAAATTTTGTGTATGTAATTATACATAATTATATAATGTACAATATATATTCCTCCACTAAACATATGTATATTATAGACACACATGTACACACAAACATACATATTTTTAAGTTAATGCAATCAGAACACCTTGAATATGTATATGTATGTTTATACATGTGTGTATACATGTATGCATACTATATATATATATATATATATATTCTTAGTGGAGGAATATATAGATATGTATATATAGTACATTATATAATGTATACATACTCCCTAAAGCACAAGTTGAATTATGTTACACACATACTTCTTCTCAACAAATTCCAGTAGCTTTCTATTGTTTTCAAGATCAACTATGAAATGCTCTTTTTGACATTTAAGACTCTTATGACTTAGCTCTTCCTACTTTTCATGTCTTCCTATACCTAATTCCCTGACATGTTTTCTTCAATGTAATATGACTAGCCTCTTGGCTGTTCCAGGAACAAGACATCCCATCTTTCAGCTCTGAGCACTTTTTCTGCTGATATGTCCCCCATGCCTGGAATGCTTTCCTCCTTCCATTCCACCTACTTACCTCTCTGGCTTCCTTTAAAACCCAACTAGAATCTCACATACAGGAAAGCTTTACCAACCTCTCTTAATTCCAGTGTTTTCATTCTGTTAATAATCACTTATCCTGCATCTTACTTAATTTGTATATATTTGTTTTTCATGTTGTTTCTTCTAGTAGATTACAAGCTACCTGAACTAAATAACTCTTTCCACTCTTTTTGTATCTCCAGCACTTAGCACAGTGACTGGCACATATTAAGTGATTAATAAATGTTTATTGATTGAGAGTTAGATATATTGAATCCTTCTTCCTATGTCTTAATTTGAAGAGTAGAAGTAAGTTTAGCTTCTTGGAGGCTATAGCAAAAGCAAAACAAACAAACAAAAATAATTTCTGGAAAGTATTAGTAGGTCTGAAAATGTCCAAAGACCAGCCAAGCTAAAGTTGGTGAGACTCATTTACCAACATGTAGCCATAGAAAGATAAGTTTGCTGCCACAACAATTCTCAAGTCCTTAATCTTTCCATCGAGTCTTAGGAGAGACTGAGATCTGGTTTGGAAGGAGCCATAGGGAACAAAATCACAGATATTTGCAATATCAAATTAAATATACATTTTATTCATTTATATTTATTGTCTCACAAATTATCCTAATATTATTTGTGAAAATATATACCTGCAGTAAGAAAAATTATAGAAATCTAATCATCAGAATAAAAAGTTCATTGGCTTTCATTTGAATTTGTAAGCAGCATTGATTCATAGAAAAATTAAAGAACTTACTCGGTCATCATCAGATAATCTCTTCGTGATGTGAATGGCACTTCTTCGAGACCTTCTTGGGTGACTTTTATGCCTGAATAAGTAATGATTTTCAAGTGATCCAATCTATAAGGTGGAGAAAAAATTCAATTCTCAAAGAATTATCTGACAAACTTATCTGACAAACATAATTAATTTCAATTGACCTGCAAACGATGGCTTTTATTTAGATTATTCCTTGAATTTTAAGGATTTGCCTCTTCATAAGACTATAGACAGAAAAGTGACATTTCTACTACATCACACAAGAGATGTTCACCCTTCTTTTTTTTTGGCAGCACACACACAAATATAATGGGCCTCAGTTGTGAAACATTTTGCTTCATTCCATATCAATGGAAACTAATCTGTTTCCATTTAAAGGCAGTATATTTTCATATGATATTTCCTCCCACAGTTTAAAACACATAGAAGAGATTCAATAAATATTTGATGAATTCAATATTACTGAGAGGAAATAAATGTTTTCTCTTCTTTGGTACTATTTAAATAAACAGTGTTATAAAGGTTATCCTGATGATTTGTATTATTGTCATAGCCATAGTCATAGGTAGATATATTTGAGTCAGAATGATTATGTTCTGCAATACTGCTCATATTTTCATTGGAAGAGTTAGCTTTAGTCACTACAAATGCTTTGGGAAAAATAATTTTCATAGCAAATACTTTGCCATGTAGTATGTTTAATCCAGATGATCCTTCATAATGAATGTTTTATTCAATAAACATGTATTAAATGCCAACTATATTCAAAAAATTGTGATAGGCAGTAGAGACAAATATTGGCCATTTGGGACAGTGTCCTACAAATGGTGGGGTCCCTAATAATCCAAAGCAAAGATCATTCCCTGGTAAACTTTTCAATTCCACCTGCTTTCACATATCCCTCAACCATGTTGATTAAAAAACTATTGGCAAATAGCTATCTAAGTCAATAAGAGTGGATTGTGTAAGAAAGCATGAAGGGAAAGCTGTGACTTTAAGCAGAAGAATAATAAATATTCCACTGAGAAACTATGTAGGAAAAAAGATCATGAATGCAATAATTATGAGCTAGTTTAACCATCTCTAGGTGACAACCTTCTTCACAAAGAAAATTCTAATGAAGAATAGTTACTTAATTTATTGTATTCTTTTAAAAAAAAATCAGGATTGGGGAAAAGAGGGCAATGGGATTAACTGACTTGTACAGGATCATACAAGCTAGTAAATGTCTAAGTTTGGATTTGAACTCAGGTCCTTCTGACTCCTGGACTGGCATGGTTCTATCCACTACTGTCCCCTGACACACACACACACACACACACTCTCTCTCTCTCTCTCTCTCTCTCTCTCTCTCTCTCTCTCTCTCCTCTCTCTCTTCTCTCTCTCACATTCCTTAACTTTAGACTGTAAACACCTTGAGAATAAGTATTTAAAAGCATTATGAGGTCATGGATACTTATATAACAGGAAAATTTCATAAATATCTGTTGAGTTGAATTGCAATTCTATTAAAGAATAGATTCTTTTATCAGCACGTGGGAAAGAGGAAAGGATTATTAGACTCTGGGATCTTATATTTGGTCCTTATTTTCTTCCTCCAATCCCTCCATATATAGGGACTGGACTTCTAAATGATTTTATTTCACGAGGGGATTGCCGTTTATTTCAGAATAAAGTTGAAAAAAATGTGGCCACTGAAAGTGAACTATACTTCCATTCCCCAGTGGCCTCAATGGATAGAATTAGCAATCACACTGAAACGTAAATCCAGTTACTCATCTGTGGCTACCATAGCGTCACACACAATTTCCGGAAAAACGCGCCAAAAAAAAAATTTTTTTTTAAAGGAAAGAAAGAAAAGAAAGACAAAAAGAAAGAAGGGGAGGGGAAGAAAGAGGGGGAGTACAATTCCTTCATCATCTGCCCCACCTACCTCGGCACCCCCACTCACAATAACTTCCCAGGCAACGGGCGGGGATTTTAATTTAGGAAAGAATAATTTGTCACTACAGCTGGCAGATGAATACTTACTCCCGGCTCTCTTATTCACCACTTCTTTCTATGAACCTGAGCCCCACTTTTTCTCAGGCTTTTCCTTCCCAGGGAAGGAGACCCCTGCCTACAGCAATTACGCACTTGACAAAGGGGTGCGAAGGTTAATGGATCCCTTCCCCGAAGTCAGGCAGTTTAAAGTGGGGCGGGGAGGGAGTAGTGGTAGCAGAAGGGGAAAGACAGGGAAAAGTTGAGATCCCAGACTTCGCAAGTTTCCCACTGAAACATCTGTACAACCAGAAAAGATGGGCAGGGCGGGGCCTGGGACCCGGGGGCGGTCCCCGAATTCTGAACAACGCTCTCAGACAGTTCCCGGAAATCTCTGCACCCCTTCATGCCTCCGAGCTTCTTTGGGATTCGACCCATCTCAGGCTGAGTTCTACCTCAGTAGCTCTGGCATGCCCCCTTGCAGCTGCCGGGAGGGCTAGCTGATACCACAGAGGCCTGCCTTGCTTATGACGCTGCCATATTGAAAAGAAGGAAGCAGCCAGCTGCTCCTGACGCAGACTGGGTCGAGGCTCTAGGAACTGCGTGCGTCGGGACTCCTGCCCGGCGGGTCCCGGGAGTCTGGGTGTTCTGGGAATTCCCCAGGCAAGGGGGGAAGAGATTTCACTTAGTAACCGCACTGGGACGGATTTCGATCTGAGAGCAGGCAGTGAGTAGCAAAGAGAATAGCATCCAGCTGCACAAACATGCTTCTGCCGGGTCGCACCCATAGAAACGACAAAAAATGCATGCATTCTAATAGCCCGCACAGAGAAAAAACTGAGTTAAATAGAGCAATCCTCGCTCAGTATTAACACGATGACTAGAAGATTGGCAGGATTGGCGGACCCCAACATATAGACACTACACCTGCCCCGAGCACTAGAAAGTAACTTGTGAAGTGCGAGCTTACCTGTCCGAGAAGGTCGTAACCCAGCTCCTCTGCTATCTCTCTGGCTGAATTTAGACCCCCAGGTATCTCCGCTGCCCATTCATTAACGAACTGTTTTTCTGCTCTACCACTGTACATTGCACACCAGCAGAAATAGAGAGCAAAAGCAATATACTGCAGAGACCAATATCTCACATCCATTGCACACACACGATGGAAATAGAAGGGAAGAGAAGCAAATATAGGAGAAAGACAAACAAGAAATCAATCTTTCAAGACTCAGACGCTGTTGGATCACTTCTTGCTCCTCGTTGCTATGCTAACGGATAGGAGGTGCAGAAGTAAGAGCTTTCCAGCGAGCGCACAGCACAGCGCCTCTGTCTCTGGACTGAATGGAGCCCCAACCCTCCCGAGCCAGAATGGAAATGAGTGTTTACACGTCAAATCGACGAAAGCCATCTCTTGACGTCAGATCTACCTGGACTAAGATCTTGATGGTATTCCCGGCGGGTTAGGGAAGCGGCCAAAAGAAAGCAGCGGGGGGTTAAGAAAAATCGTGAAACCGTTTACTTGACTGAAGGAGACTGCCTTTTTTATTCCCCTCGCCATGAAAAGAATGAACATCTGTCAAAGTAAAATACCCTATTTGAGTACCCCGCGTATCGACCAGTTTGAGGCACTCATAATTGCAGGACAGGTCTGATTTGTTTGTTTTTATTGTACTCCTTGGAGACTTGATCTCTGCAATTATCCTGAAGAAATCACAAAAGCCTGTGGTAGAGTTGAGAATCTTTTGACAATACAAGCCTGGGAAAATGGCAAATAGCCTCTTCTAAGAAGTCAAACGCTTATTCAATGCTGCCCATTTCAGAGAAGAGGTGAAAGCAATATGTTTTCTTTTTTAAGTCATCAGATTTTCGAAAATGCCAATTTTGCTTTCCTGGTTTATTTCTTTTTATTTTCACCCTAGGTCACCACTACACAACGAAAGACGAAACTTTATTACAAACACCATTCATGACCTTGAATATATTGTCAAATGGAATATCTGAGCTTTAAAAACAAATGCAAATTAATATCTGGATTTCATTGACCATTTGAAAAAGAGCTTGCTTTTTTCTCAGTACTGCGATGGAAAGTGGGCAAAAGGTCCCAAATAGTGTTTTGTCCTCTAAGGAAGAAAAAGATCATAAATTCAGTAATTTCCTTTATGAGAATACAAACTTTCACTTTGCCACACTTTTGTAGGGTCCTTTACTTGGATATTCCTCTAAAGAAATGCCTCTAATTTTTCCTACTTTTCATAATGGAATAAGTTCATCCTAAATTAAATCCTCCAAATCAAATTCACACAGACAAGAATCTGATTCTGTTCCCCACCCTCCGTTTGCTTATTTTGCCCAGGATTAAATAAACATTGCGCTGGAAAACAGATTCTAAATTTCAGCACCAGAGTCTGGACAGCGTTCCAGCATCTGAGTGAGAGCTGCCTTGCATCTCTTCTCCCCTCCCCCACTTTTTCCCCCCTTGACCAGAGACCTTTGCAGTTATCAGTTAAGGTCCAAATATGATTTTCATTCAAACCCTAAATGTGCTTTGAATGCTGGAGTGTTGCTAAATTTATAACTCGAAGCGGGGGTTCATTTAAATTCCTCTGTGGAGTAAAACTGCAAAGGGAAAAGGTGATTTTTTTTAACTTTGCTGTTTTAAAGAGGAGGGATTTTAGAGTCTAACAGCCTACAGGTAAAGCTTTACCTTGAGTAGAGAAAAGAAAAAAGTGAAAGGAATGAAGGGAAGGAAAAAAGAGTCAAGAAGGAAAAAAGAAGAGGCTAGAATGATACATGTGCAGGTAAAAGAAAGATATATAAAATTAACCTCAGTCCTCAATGAAGCTCATTAATGATTATCTGCAGCCCATTTTTTCTTGTTCTTGCTTTATGGAATTGCTAGACCCAATTTCTAAAATTCTTATTTGATTATAAAAATTGTTAAATTGATTACTTAAAAGAAATCAAATCAATACATATAAGCATGTAAAATAACATATTTACACAATGTATATATTGAAAATTAGAAACTTAATTAGACCAGTTATGAAATTCTTAATGCCAATACTTGCCCTAAAATACAAATTTTAGCTCCTTCAATGAACTTGCAAATCTTTCTTTCTAGCTTGACTCAATAGCAATGGTCATCTCCTTTATGCTTCATTTCACATATTTCAATTACATCAGAAAGACTCATTTATGCTAGGGAGAATTATGCTGTTAATAATTCCAGGAGTGAGATTTTTAAATAAGTGTCCAATAACAATGTTATATGGCACAGGAAAAACATTTTTATTTGTTCCTATTGCCATTTAAAAACTGGACTGAGGATGTTCTTATCTGTCAGCCTTTTGTCTCATATAGAAGAACAGAAATCTGGGCTATTTTATAGACTAGAACCAACTTCCAAAATACCAATACAAATATAAAAAGTTAAGTCATTTTCTTCTAATGAACCCTTTTCTTTTTTTTCTCATTTTATTTCTAGAGAATTGATAATTTTCTTTTTGACCAAACAGTCTCTCTACTTTTACCCTTCATCCTCTTTCATGTTCTCCAGATCTGTTCTGGAATTTGATATTTCATCAAATATACCTTCTTTTTCTTGTAGCTGCAATATTTCTTACTCTACCATATGCTTCTCTTATGTACGTCTGGGTTTTCCTTGTAAGCCCATACTTTGACATTACCTTAAGTTATCATCTCATTTCCTTTTCATTGTGAAATTTTTGAAAAGATCAAGTTACATGTCTTCTCTTGACCTCCTCATGGATCACTTGCTTCCAAACTTCTTGCAACCTTGATTCTATGCCATGAAATTTTTATCCCAAAGGCAACTAATTATCTCCATGAACCAAATCCTTGCTTCTCAGTCCTTCTCCTCCTTGACTTTTCAGTATTATTTGAAACAGTTTGTCACTCCTTCTCTTCCTGATAATATTTACTTTCCTGATAATACTTTACTTTACTGATAATATTGACTCCTATGATACTGCACATTCCTGGTTATCTTTATCTTTATATCCTTTCAAAGATTCCTTTACTTTCTCACCCACTTTAATGTAAAAATTTCTTACAAAGCACTATCCATATCCATCTTTTATTCAGAATTACAGAATTTCAGAGGTCATCTAATATAACTCATGTCTTAAAATGTCTGTTCTTTGCAATATTTACATATTGTCCAGCCTTAACTTGAAGACCCCCAATAATGAGAAACAAATCAAGACAACCGTTTGAGGAAGCTTATTCTACTTTTAGACAGATATGATTATTAGGAAGGTTCTTCCTGCTATCAAGCTTAAATTTACTTCTTTGTATTTTTTACTCATTGTTCTTAATTCTTCTTACTAGGATTAAACAGAATAAGACTAATGCATCTTACAAATTATAGCTTTGCAAGTATTTGAAGACAGCTATCATTACGCCCTTTCACAAATCCTCTCTTCCCCAGGCTAACCTCCAGCTAGTCTTCATATAACATTATCTTAAAGCCCACTGTCAAGCTGTTTGCTAGCCTCTGGATGTTCTCCAGATTTTCAGTGTCCTTTTTAATTTGTGGAATACAGATCTGAACACAATTGTGCAGATGAGGTCTGATTAAGATCGAATACAGTGAGGGTATCACTGTTCTATTTCTGGAAACCATTCTTTTCAATATATCCCAAGATCTCATTAGGGTTTTGTTTCTTTTTTTGGCTGTCATATCATGCTTTTAACTCATATTATCATACAATCCACTAAAATATCACCTCTTTTTCAACAAACTGATATTTAACCATATTTCTCCCATCTCATACTCATGAAATTGATTTTTTAACCCAAATGTAATAGTTTACATTTTTCTTCATTGAAATTTATAAAATTCAATTCAGTGTTCCAGACTTTCAAGATTTCCTTAGACCTAGAATACTATTTGAAAGATCACTAGTGAATATGTTGAAAAGGAATCAGTAATACCCCAAACCCAGAACTTGAAATCTAGGAATCAAAATCTCATATTCTCTCTCTCTCTTTCTCTCTCTCCCTCTCTCTTTCTGTCTCCTCTCCTCTCTCTTTCTCTCTTCTCTCTCCTCTTTTCTCTCTCTCTTCTCTCTCTTTCTCTCTTCTCTCTCCTCTTTTCTCTCTCTCTTCTCTCTCTTCTCTCTCCCTTCTCTCTCTCTCTCTCTTTCTCCCTGTCTCTCTCTATGTCTCTCTGTCTCTGTCCTTTTCTCTTTCTCTTTCCCTCTCTCTTCCTTCCTCTTCTCTCTCCTTCCCTCTCTATCAAACATTTGTTATTCTTCAGTTCTGGTCTTCATCATTTTTCAAGTATCAGTGACTAATCATATCTACCTAACTAAAAATGTAATATATCTGGTCCAAGTAACCTGGATTCATCAAAGGCAGATAAATGTTGTCTTATTTCTTCATTTTTCTTGTATATCAATTACTTGTGGTCATTTTCATTTTCTTCTTTCCAAGTCAAAGATCATTCATATACACAAAGAAAACAGCAAAACTAGAATTAAGCAGTTCTGTCTTCTCATAAACCCGAGGTCATTGTTTCCATGAAAGCAGATTTGTTTCTCTGCATTAGGACTTCTAGATCATCTTACTCATTGACAAAACTTTATGCATTTGTTTAGAAGAAATCATAGGCAAGGAATTTTACTAATATTTTTATCTGATTTTTATCTTCTCTGAAATTGTATGTCTCAGCTACTAATCTTCTTTCTAAAATTTTTCTTCTCTCTATAGAATCTAGATTGGTCAACATACATGGTCGGTCAGATAAATATATTCTTGCCACCTTTTGTTTTATGAACTAGATCCCTAACTGGGATTATAAATTGTCTTTCCCCCAAGACTTTGTAATCATTAGCAATGCTTACTAGATTCCTTCTGGCAATATAATTTATCACCATGTGAATCAGTAAATGTGAGTATTGGATATCCATTTTTATAAGTCTTCAGCGATTCTCTGTTATGCCTTGGATACGAGCTCTGGGAATGCAATGGACATCTATATCACTATTATTAAATCAACAAAAATTCCTCTCAATTCTCAGTAAGATTTCAATGCTCTCCCTAACTGTCTTCTTCTTCTGTTCTTTACCTGAATGATTTCTCATTTGACATCATAACAGTGCTATTTCTAATATTCTTTGAAGAACAAGTAGCTGGTTTGTTCTTCAGAAAATCTTTCTCCTCCCTCTTTAAGAACTGTTTGTATTTATACACATTTGTTTATCTAAATATACGTATATGTACATATGGAATAGTCTATGTGTATATGTACATATACATATCTCTTTGCATATGTATATATCTCTTAGCTCCAAGTGTATATTAGGTCTTTGTCTTCCTTTCCTCCTATATTTCACATTTTCCACACTTCAACTTCCTGACTTAGGTCTTATTTCCTCTCTATCTCTTTAGACACTTTTCAACCTTTTCATTGCTCCTTTTTAGTTTTTTTTTTTTTTTTTTAAAACCTGATCAATATATACTTTACAAATAATCTTATCCCTAGGAAGGGAGAGGAGGAAGGATACCTTGTTAAACAAGCATTATTTTGGGTTTAGCATTGTTGGAAAACTGTAAAGCAGTCTGGCAAAAATTAACTTTAGATAAGCACCTTACAATATATACTGAAATAAACTTTTATTGATAAGTGACCTTAATGTAAATGATCAAATCATGAAATCATAGAAGAGAATGGAAGGCAAGTTGATTTGGGAGTAAAGGTCAAAACCAAATAATGGACAAAAGGAACCAGAAAAGGCAAAGGGACAATTTTGTTTATATAAAATTACAAAAATTTTCTATGAATAAAATCAATAAAACAATACTTGATCGTCATTCATAACATAGAGAAATCTTCTCTTCAGATGGAGAGACTATTCTAAACTATCCTTTCATGGTATCACTATTCTCCAAGTCATTCATGACTTGTAATCTCAGTCATCTGTGGCTCTTCCCACTTTTTAGTCACCAGCTCCCACCATTTAAAAAAAAAAACACCAGTATTTCATTCCCTCCTAAACATCAAGGAAATATCTAGCATTCATTTTTTATTAGATTTTGAGTTCCAAGTTTTTTTTTTCTTTCTTTTTATTATTATAACTTTTTTGTTGGCAAAACATATCCATGGGTAATTTTTCAACATCGACCCTTGCAAACACTTCCATTCCAAATTTCCTCCTCCTTCCCTCCACCAGCTCCCCTAGATGGCAGGCAGTCCCATACATGTTAAACATGTTAAAGTATATATTAAATACAACATATGTATACATATTTATACAGTTATCTTGTTGCACAAGAAAAATCAGATTTAGAAGGAAGGTAAAATAACCTGGGAAGAAAAACAAAAATGCAAGCAAACAATAATAGAAAGAGTGCAAATACTATATTGTGGTCCATACTCATTTCCCAGTGTTCTTACACTGGGTGTAGTTGGTTCTGTTCATCACTGATCAATTGGAACTGATTGGGATCTTCTCATTGCCAAGATAGCCACTTCCATCAGAATTGACCCTTATATAGTATTGATGCAGGAAAGCTTGCTTTCTAGATTCCCACCCTCTCCTAGTTAATAATGTAAATTGCCCTTTAACTCACAAATCCTGGTCCTTTTGAATTCCAATAGAAGATCTGACCTGTTCCCAGCCCCACCCGGATATGAGCCAACTTTGGGGCTACACCCGAAAGCCCCTCGAGCTAAGTCTCCTATTATAAAAAGGTCACGCTGGGAACCCCTCTTGGCAGAGATTCCAAACATGGCTACCATGTGAAGATCTCTGTCCACTGGACCCTCTGTCCAGTGCCCTCTTTATCTCTATCTTCCCCTATACTTTAACTTTGCTTATCTAATAATAAACCTCTTTTATCAATCTAGCTCTCCGGGCCAATAAATGCTTTTATTGGGAACTCGCGCCGCTACTAGACCCCTTGTGCCAAATCTGTACCCCAAACCTGCCACTAGACCTTAACCCTAATTTCATTTAGGTACCCCAAAGCTAGACCTCAACAGTATTGTTGTTGAAGTGTATAATGATCTCCTGGTTCTGCTCATTTCACTTAGCATCAGTTCATGTAAGTCTCTGTATTCATCCTGCTGGTCATTTCTTACAGAACAATAATATTCCATAACATTCATATATCATAATTTACTCAGTCATTCTCCAATTGATGGGCATTCATTCAATTTCCAGTTTCTAGTCATTACAAAAAGGGCTGCTACAAACATTTTTGCACATACAGATCTCTTTAATATCTCTTTGGGATATAAGCCCAGTTGTAACACCAAGTTCCCCCCCCCTTCCTAAAATGACAGGCAATTTGATATTGAACTTGAAATGTATTTTCATATTAGGTTTTGAAAGAAGAAACAGATCAAAAGAAAAAAACATGAAAAAGAATAGAGTAAGTGAAAAAATATTTCAATCTGCATTCAGAATCTATCAGTTCTTTATCTGGATGTAGATAGTATTTTCCTTCATGAGTTGCTGAAAAGAATGGGGTCATTTATAGTTGCCGATACTGTGTATAATGTTTTGCTGGTTCTGCTAATTTCACTTTGCATCAGTTTGTACAAGTTTTTTCAGCCTTTTTTCCCTGAAATTTGCCTGCTTATCATTTCTTATTGTGCAATAGTATTTCATTACATTCATATACAACAACTTGTTCTATCTTTCCCCAATTAATGGGCATCTCCTTAATTTCCAGTGTTTTGTCATCATGAAAAGGACTGTTACAAATATCCTTGCACATGTAGGTCTTTTCCCCTTTTTTATGATCTCTTTAGGCTACAGACTCAGTAGGGTATGAACAGTTTGGTTGCCCTTTGCACATAGTTTCAAATTGCTCTTCAGAATGGTTGAATCAGTTCACAACTCCACCATTACTGCATTAGTGTCCCAATTTTCCCATGTCCTCTCCAACATGTGTCATTTTCCTTTTTTGTCACATTAGTTTATCTGATAGGTGTGAGGTGGTACCACAGAGTTGTTTTAATTTGCATTTTTCTAATCAAAAGTAATTTAGAGACCTTCTTCTTTGCTTAGAGATAGTTTTGATTTTTTCATCTGAAAACAGCCAGTTCATATCCTTTGACCATTTATCAATTGGAGAATGGCTTGTATTCTTTTAAATGTGACTCAATTCTCCATATATTTAAGAAATGAGGCTTTTATTAGAAACATTTAATATAAAGATTATTTCCTAACTTTTTGCTTTCCTTCTAATCTTGGTTGCATTGGTTTTAATTTGTACAAAAACTTTTTATTTTACTATAATCAAAATTATCTATTTTACATTTTGCAATGCTCTCTCTCATTTTGTCATGAATTCTTCCCTTCTCCATAAATATGGCAGGTAAACTATTCCTTGGTCTTCTAATTTGCTTATCGTATTACCTTTTATGTCAAAATCATGTACTCATTTTGACCTTATCTCTCTATAGGGTATAAAGTGTTGGTCTATACTTAGTTTATATTCTATTGTTTTATAATTTGTCAAATACTGATTTTTTATCCCAAAGGTTAAAGTCTTTGGATTTATCAACACTAGGTTACTTTAGTCATTGACTATTGTGTCTTGTGTACCTAATCTATTTCATTGATTCCCCCACTCTATTTCTTAGCCAGCACTAGATAGTTTTGATGATTACTGCTTTGTAATATAATTTGAGATCTGGTATTGCTGGTAAGCCTTCCTTTGTATTTTTTTCATTAATTTGGTATTGTTGACCTTTTCTATAGTCATCTGAATTTTGTTATTTTTTCTGCTTCATGAAATATTTATTTTTGGTATTTGTTATAGCACTTAAAGTCTATATGTTTAGTATTGATATTGCTCTCTAATACTATTAAGTCAGCTGCAGTTTCCTTCCTTATCTCTTTTAATTAACTCTATCTTTGCTTTTACTTTGTCTGAGATCAGGATTGCCCCTCATGCTAATTTTTTACTTCAGTAGAAGCATAATAGATTTTGCTCCAGCTTCTTACTTTTACTCTTTGTGCCTTGTATCTTATTTCCTCTTTGAGACAATATGGATAGGAGTAAAGTTCAAGAATTGCCCATTATCCACCCTCCTATATTCCTTTCTACTGTAACAGGTCTTTCATATCTCTTCATATGAAATAATTTATCCCACACTACCTCTCTTTTTCTTCTGTACCCAGAACATTGGTCTTTCTCATCTCTTGATTTTTTTTTTTTTGCATGTGATTTTTTTTGCAAGGCATTTTTAATTTATTTTTTGATAAAAGGTTTCACAAGAAGTCTTCCTAAAGAATGAGACACAATATATAGATATGAAAAACCTATAATTTAGAAGACCAAGAAAGATAAGATTATTTAAACAATTAAAGACATTGTTGTAAAAACTTTGGTGATTCCTATTAAAGATTATTTTTGTTCATCTCATATCCCATTTGTTCCAGTTTGTTTATAAGAGGTAGTTCTCTCCCTGGGGAACAAAATATAGCCTACAAATTTATTACTTCACACTGGAAAATATATGGTAAGGCCAATATTTTTAAACAGAATGCAAATGATCTGATTAGTGTTGTTCCTTCTCAAAATAGTGTCCTTGGGGGAATTATTTCAACAGTATGCCTCCTTTTGTAATTGGCCAATTTTGCTTTTTAAGGCATTCTTCTCAGTTTTTTGTATTTTCTTTTGTACCTCTCTCCATTTTCCCCTAATTTTTCCTCTCTCTTATTTGATTTTCAAAGTTCCAAAAGTTTCAAAGAGATTGAGCTCTTCCATGGCCTGAACCCAATTCTTATTTTTCTTGGAGGCTTTGGATGTAGGAGTTTTGATTTTGTTATTATCTTGAGTCTGTGTTTTGATTCTCCTTGTCACTATAATAGCTTTCAGTGGTCAGAAACCATTTTATTTTCTGCTCATTTCCCTAGACTTGTTATTCTGCTTTTAACTCTTTGTTAAAGAAGATTTCTATTTCCAGGGTGGAGGATACTATTCCAAGCTTAAAGGGTTTTATGCAGCTGTTTTCAGAAATTCCTCTAGACACCTGGCCACAAATATTCTTTTCTGCCTCGAGCTGTTAAGTGTTTCCCTACTTAATTTTATCTGGAAAGTGATTCCTGGCTGTTGTCCTAGCTTCTTTTGCCTTCTGGAATATTATATGACCTCTGATCTTTTAATGTTATAATTGCTAAGTCCTGTGTAAATCCTGATTGTGAATCCCTGAAATTGAGATCATTTCTTTCTGGCCACTTGCAGTGCTTTTTTTCTTGGTCTGATAGTTCTGAAATTTGGCTGTAATGTTCCTTGGAATTTTTAAATTTGGGATCTCTTTCCTGAAGTAATTGGTATATTCTTTTAATTTTCAATTCTTTTAATTTAAATAGTTTGTCCTTTGGTTCCAGGATATCAGGGAAGTTTTTCTTAACAGTTTATCGAAAGAAGCATTCCAGGTTTTCCTTTTGATTATGGCTTCAGATAGTCTAGGCATTCTGACATTGCCTCTCCTGGATCAATTTTCCAAGTCTGTTGTTTTTTCCCCATGAAGTATTTTAAATTTTCTTCCACTTTTTCATTCTTTTGAATTTGTTTGATTTATTCTTGATGTCTTGTTAGAACCATTAGCTTCTACTTGCCTAATTCTAACTTTTAAGAAATTGTTTTCTGCCCAAAGGGCTATCAAAATGAGCATACCTTTTGATCTGGCAGTGTTTCTACTGGACTTGTGTTCCAAAGAGATCATAAAGAAGGGAAAGGGACCCACATTTGCAAAAATGTTTGTGGCAGCCCTCTTTGTAGCAGAAAGAAAATGGAAACTGAGTGGATGCCCATCAGTTAGAGAATGGCTGAATAAGTATGGTGTATGAATGTTGTGGAATATTATTGTTCTATAAGAAAAGAATCAGGATGATTCCAGAGAGGCCTGGAGAGACTTCCATGAACTGATGCTAAGTGAAATGAGCAGAACCAGGAGATCATTGTACACAGATTCTGATGGATGTGGCTCTATTCAAAAATGAGATGATTCAGGCCGGTTCAAATGATTTTGTGATGAAGAAAGCCATCTGCACCTAGAAAGAGGAGTGGGAACTGAGTGTGGATCACAACATAGTATCCTCACTCTTTTTGCTATTGTTTGATTGCATTTTATTTTCTTTCTCATTTTTTTCCCTTTTTGATTTGATTTTTTCTTGTGCAGCAAGATAGTTGTATAAATATGTATACATACATTGGATTTAACACTTTTTTTTTTTTTACCATGTCTAACATATATTGGACTACTTGCCATCAAGGGGAGGGTGTGGGGAGAAGGGGGAAAATTGGAACACAAGGTTTTGCAAAGGTTAGTGTTGAAAAATTATCCATGCATAAGTTTTGAAAATAAAAAGCTTTAATTTAAAAAAAGGAATTGTTTTCCTCATTTAGCTTTTGTACTTTTTTCTCATTTGACCAATTGTAATTTTTAAGGAACAATTGTTTTCTTTTCCAACCTTTGTTTCTTTTTCCATAATTCTCTTGTATTACTCTCATTTCTTTTCCCAATTTTTCTTCTACTTTTTTTTTAATGATTTTTAATCTCCTTTGCGAATTAGTTCATGAATATTTTCTGGACTTGAGAATACTTCTAATTTTTCTTTGGGCTTTTGTCCATAAGTATTTTGATATTGTTGTACTCTTCTGAGTTTATATTTTGATTTTCTCTGTCACCATAATAACTTTCTATAGTCAGATTATTTATTTATTTTTGCTTATCTATTTTTAGATTTTTCCCTTTGTAATTATAGCTGTGATTCTATAGTGGAAGGGGCACTATCTCAGACTTCTTGTGGCAAGGGCTGCAAGTCCTGACTATTTATCTGGTGCTGCACATGTATCTAGTGCTGCATTGAGGAGGTGGAATGAGGCTGTAGGTATCTGGCAGCTTACCTGGTGATGAACTGAGGCCCTAGTGCTGGTGTCTGGTGGATGCTGAAGCTGGTGAGTGTTTCTGTATTTTCCCAGGGATACACTGAAACAAGTGGTGGTCTGGCAACTGGAAATTGTTGCTGGCTTTCTGGGATGCGTTTTGTCTTGGACTATGTTCTATTTTATCCGAATGAGATAGATCTTTCTTGTCTATCTTCCAAGTTTTGGGGCTAAAAGATTATTTTACTCTCTTTGCTGCTATTGCAGGATTTGTTTTGGGATGCTATTTTATGGTTGTTTGGAGGTGAATATGGGAAAGTTACAATAGTTTATTGTTTACTCCACCAACATGGCTCCTGGAAGTGATTCCCACCACTTTTGTTTTTAAAGTATTTCTTAAATTCATGCCATCTTTACCATTCTGATTACCAATGCCTTTTTTATTTGCCTAGATTATTATAATATTCTAAATTATTTGCCCACTTATTCTCTTATTCATTAAATCTATCCTGAACACCACTAATGTGTGGATCATAATTAATTTATACAGAAGTTTGATCAGATGGCAATGACCTATCATCAAGATTTTTAAAAAATTTCATACCATTAAATGAATCTATGAGTCACCTTCTTAAGTTCACTCAGCAGTAAAGGACATCACCTTTATTTTTTAAAATACATTTTATTTTAAATATATTGAATAATACAAGCATTTATATAACATAGTACAATAAAAAATGATCAAAGTACAAATCTACTATATTCAAATTGCCATCTTTTCAAATATACAATAAAACTATCACGTAAATTTCTTTTTTCATTCCTTCCTACCCCTACCATTATACATAATAATAAATATATTAAACATATTACATATGTTATAACATATAATGTAATATATAATATAATTCTACATATATTTCTATTTATCAGTTCTCTGTAAGCAGAAGTATAGTTTTTTACATATTTATTATAGTTAATTTGTGTATTTATATTTGCTCAAAATCATTCTTAAAGCAATATTATTGTTACCGTATAAAATGTTCTCTTGGTTCTGCTCATTTTGCTCCTCATTATTTCATGAAAGTCTTTCTATGCTTTTCTAAGATCACTGAAATCATCATTTCTTACAGCATAATAGTATTCTACCACAATCATATGCCACAATTATGTATAAAGGAGAGGCACAGAGGCAGAAAAAGAGAGATTTTTTTAAGATAGTGTAGCAAGGCAGTAGTTTTTGCAGGCAGATGTTAGAACTTTTGGAGCCTATCTGCACAAGTCTCTGAGATAGAAAAAAAAACTAATTTTTCTTGGTCTTCAAGAAAAAGGAAAGGAAAATCTCACAGATAGGAGTGGGACATCATCACGCACTTGTTGATTTTTGGACTAGTGATTGTAAAAGATTGAGCAAGTTAAATTTGAGAGAAAGGCCTAGAAGTGGTAAATGAGGTAGGGACCTCCACCTCTGAGGGTCATATGGGACATGTTTTGGGCTAAGGAAAAATGTTTATTGTGCTGAACTTTCCCCTTTCAAGAAAACCACCAATGCATATGAAAAAGTGAATATCTTCTCTTTTTCTCTCTGTTCAAAAAAGCAAATAGTTGATTCCAAAGTATTCCTTGTTCTTTAGAGTTCATCTACATTTTGTTTTAATTAATATTAGTGTGTTCTAGATTAAGATATGATCAGTCATAACTGCTCGTGTATTTGCATCTTTTTTTATTAATAGGGAATTTTAAAAAAACAAGACTGGTTTGGCCTATAGGTAAAATTAGAAAGTGCAGAAAATAGGGATTCTCTAAATTTTCAAGAGAAAATATTTTTTTTTCCTAGCTAGCATCTCAAGATTTAAACGAGAGAAAATACTACTAATATAAATTTCTTATTTTTATACTTTTCCTAAAGAGGGGCAAGCAAGACTCTAAGGCTTCTCTTTTTTGGAGCTAAAAAAAAAAAAAAAAAAAAAAAAGCATTTGCCTATTTGATGGGAGTGGTAGTGGTGGGGAGAGGTGAACACTTTTATGGTCCTACCATCTTTTTCCATATTGTTTTCCTTAATGAATTCACAAATAAAACTCCTTTGCAGGGTTAGAACTTAGGACAGTGACTATAGAAGCCATCTCGGTGGGAGAGGAAGAATAATTGTACAAGGCTGTGATACCCACTTTCCAGAAGCAGGGACTAGAGGAGGATGTGTGTATCTCTCTCTATAATTGTTCAGTTGGTGAATTTTTCCATCTATATAAACAGTCCTCATGATGGAAAAAATAATTTTATTTCACAATTCCCGTTTTCCTTTTCTGGAAAAGATTCTGCATTTTAAAATTTAGAATTCAAACAGCCTTAATCCTCCATCATTAGAATTTCATATTCTGATTTAAAAACACCTGATAATAATGTGTGGCTGAGAATTCTTCAGGATTCATGTGTATTCATTTCCTAGTGAACAATGAAGATGTGGTAATCATATTCAATTTATAATAATACTAATTTAGAGTTTAGCAGTGAAAAAAGAATTTGGCACTGAAACACTATTAAAGTTTTTAAATAAAGAATGAAGATTGAAGAACTAAACAAAATCTATCCTCAAAGTAGTGATGGTGACTTGAGTTATAAAGGATTTTCACTGAAGAGAACCATAAATTGAATATATCAGTTTATAATGTAATGTGTTGGGGAAAAAAAAGCATCAAACATGGAATACAAGAATTTTCATGGTTCTTAGATTTAATAATGAATGGAACTGAATTATTCAAATAAACAATGAGTACTAATAGCTTCAACTTCTAAATTTATTTAATTAGCTCCTGTCAATGAAAATGGATGGGGTCATGCAGATATGCAATACACAAAAGATTTATTAACATTCAAGACTTGGAGACTATTTTTCTTTCTAAATGACTATTCAACAGCATGAACTTAGTAAATTTGGGGGGAAATGTAGGATGAAAGGAAATAATATTCAGCAAAGAACACAATTAAACATCAACAACCGTCTCCTTACAAAAAGGGAAAATGTATAACAACTGCAAATATTCATAATGCAGCTAATTACCTCTACTTTTACAATAGAAATGTCATAATGCAATACTTTTTCTTCAGCTCATTTGAAATTGTTTAAGAAGAAGATCATCTATTTTCTTCAAATTTATTGAATAGAAAATTTAATGGGAAGGTCATTTGACTGGACAGTAATAATGACTCACATTTATCATTTTCATCACTACATGAATGAAGCATGATCACAAATTTGGAATCATTAAGGTTAGAACTTTAGAGATCATCCATTCCAATTTTCTTGTTGTGTAGATTTAAGGAAATAGAATGCTAAAAACTTCCATGATTTACCCAACATCACAAAAGTGATGCTGTTTAATAGCAGTCATACTAGGATTCAAAATGTGGTCCACTTGAATCCAAAAACCAGTAAACTTTCCATTAGAGAAAAAGTTCATTTTAAATATAAACATCTTTATTTTAACTTTTTATAGGTAAATACATATGAGTAATCTGGATACAGAAAAATTAAATAACTTGGTTAGGCCCTTGTATTAGTAATTATCAGAGTTGATACTTGAACCCAGGTCTTCTAGTTTTATAACATATGATTATGCTATCTTCTTTCTTTTCTTTTTTTTTTAACCTCGAGATTAGTTAATACTTTACTAACCAAAAACTTTTGAAGTTTCCAATTTCAGAGTAAAGGAAACAAATCTCATTGCCATGCCCTAACTTTTAAAAATGAGGTTTTTTAAATTTTTAACTTAAAAAAAATATTTGTTTAAATACAAAATAAGAAAAAAAGGAAAAAAAAAGACATAAAAAGGAAAATAAAAATACAAAACAAATTGTCATGTGCCCAGCAGAACAACAGGGAAGATTCAAAATATGTAATAATGAATTTCCATTTCAAGAAAGTATATATAATAATAAAAGACATAATTATGACTGTCCATCTTTTCTTTGCTTCCTTGTAGGATATTCTTTTCTTCTCTGCTATGTACTTTTTACTTCATTCTTTTTTTTCTCCTGGGGTACAATTTTGTTTTCTTTTGGGGGGAAATCTGGAGAGGTTAAAATTTTGTGATCTTAGGTCTTTGTGACCTTATACCTTCTAGGCCTTAGAAGACCTAAGCCATTTTCTCACAATTCTCCCCTACGTTTTCTTCTTACCTGGAAACGTTCATCTTTCTTGATTTGATAAGGCTTTTTCTCTAATTCTTTGGACCTATGCTAACATATGAAAACTACAAGGGTATCCAGCTAATAGGATGGGGATCCCTTTACCTTTGGATTTTCTCCTCTTAGTACATTTATTCTTTAAATTATTTATTTATTTTATTTTAAACTTAAGAAATAAAACCAAGATTTCCATAACATAGTAGAGCAAGGGAAAAAAAAAAAAAAGATGGTACAGGAAACTGCAAACCTATTATATACAATTTCTATTTCTTTTAAATATGTAATAAAGTCATCATGTAACTTTCTTCTTATTTTTTTCTTTCTCTGCCCCCCCCAGCCTTGAGATGGCTACCATTAGATAAAAATACATGTGTGTATATGTATGTACACACACACACACACACACACACATATATATATATATATATATATATATATATATACTCACATATATACACATAAGCCATACCCTATATATATGTGCATGTGTGTATATATACTTATATATGTATATGTGCACACATATTTTATATTTATTTCTATATTTCTATATGTGTGTATATATATATATATATTGTGTGTGTGTGTATACATAAACCATTCTATACATACCTCTATTTATTAGTTTTTTCTCTGGATGCAGATAACATTTTCCTTCATGTATCTTTGTGGTTAATTTGGGTTTTTATAATAGTCAAAATGATTTAGGGACTCAAAGTTGTTCTTAAAACAGTATTGCAGTTACCGTGCACAATGTTTTCTTGGTTCTGCTCATTTCACTCTTCATTATTTCACGCAAGTTTATACACATTATTACTGAGCTCATCATTTCTCATAGCATAGTAAAATTCTATCATAATAGTATAATAAGAGCAACAAGTTGTGGTATATGATCTTATATTTCCATATCTTCTTCTCATACAAACACAGCTTTGAATTTCCATGTCCAAATGAAACACTAGTTACCAAAAAAAATATTAAGATGAACTAAAATAATAGCAAGATAGGAAACATGAAGAATGAAATAAATTTAAAATTGTAGAAATAAACTTTAAGATCTATATAAGCTCTGGAGAGTGGGAGCTTGTTTCATTTCTATCTTTGTATGCTTACCACTTAGCACAGTGATAGATAGTAGGTATTTAATAAATGTTTGTTGATTGATGATTTAGAAACCTGGTGCATCAAATTATCCACATGTATATTTTAGAGGTAAGCTAACAGAACTCCTCAATCTGTGGTTAGTTCCTTAGAACTTCAGAGGAAAATGAGGTATTCAAGTAAAAGTGCCAACAAAAAACAAAGAAGTTGTGACATTTTTGTTAGAATAAATTTGCATCCTTAATTTGAAACACAGAACTCAGAATCCTGGTCCATGATCAAATGGAAGTGAATTGGGTATAATTTAAGTTTTAGTGCTACCTAATGGCATCCCCAAGTCCAGCAAATATTTATTCCAAATAATTGTTGTTGATACAGTCTCTAATGCATAGACATGATTGGCATAGGATCCAAAATGTCTCTCTATAAGAAACAAACTACCTCCATGTATATCTCTACTACTGTAGGCAAGAGGACAATTGTTGGCTATAGAAATTCATCTTTTCAGAATTTGATTTTTGAAGTTTTTAGCTTAAAGATATTTTCTTTTTATTGAATAATAAGATTTTTTTCCTGAATTTTTTCCTCTCTGAAACTATATTCTTTCCTGCTTGAGATTTAATGGTATTTACCCAAGATTCTCTTTCTTTGGAAAAATTAATTCACTATATCCTGTACAATTGGGCAGTTAGTGACTGCCCATAGGTTTTTGTATAAAGAAGAACTTCCTTGATTTTAATTATTGCTGCTTGGAGAGAACAGCATTATTGTGATATGTTAGGCTGTTGTTTTGGGGTGTTGATTTCCTTCCAGTGCCAATTCTAATTGGATATTTACTGGTTACATGCATGGTCTGCTGCTGCTGTATGCCCAATTACTTATCAATATGGATTTATAGTTGCTTGCATTTGCAACCTATTTGGAACCTATTGGAAGGTTGAATCTATTTACAATACAATTTAAAGCGGTATCTAAAACCTTAGAAAAGCAGTATATAGTTGGTCACAAGCACAGAAAAATAGAGTTCTCTTAGTTCCAAAGACTGTTAGAGTTTTTGCAGGTAATATAAAGGATCTGGGGAGATGTGAAGTAATGACTCACAAATAGCATGGAGCTGGACAAGATCCAGTCTGTTTTCTGTAAATTGCCAGAAACAGTTGATCATTCAAAAATTCCTCCTGATATAAGAACCAGGGAGAACATTTGAAAAGTGATCTCTAAGTCTTCCTCTGAAGTTGACTGATTAGGGGTGGAAAAGATCTAGAATCTACGTCTCTTGAGTCTTTTTTCTGTAGCTCTATATCACTATCTGTCAATCTCTGGCTTTCTATGGTTCTGTCTTTATCTCTGTCTATATTTGTCTTTTTTCTTCTAAATTTATGTATCTTCTGTGTACAATGTTCTCTTGGTTCTATTTACTTAACTTAGTATCAGTTCATGTAACTCTTCCAAGATTATTTTAAAAATCATCCTGTTCATTATTTCTTATAGAACAGTAATATTCCATAACATTCATATACCATAACTTATTCAGTCATTTTCTAACTGATGGAGATCCACTTAGTTTCCAGCTCCTTGATACTACAAAAAAGGGCTGCTACAAATATTTTTGCATATGTGGTCCTTTTCCCTTTTTTATGATCTCTTTGGGATACAGACCCACTAGAGACACTGCTGGATCAAAAAATATGAATAGATTGATAACTTTGGGCAGAGTTCCAAATTGCTCTACAGAAAGATTAGATCAGTTCACAAGTCCACCAACTATGTATTTGTGTCCCACTTTTCCCACATTCCCTCCACTTTATCATTATCTTTTTCTATTATCTTAGCCAGTCTGAGAGGTATAAAGTGGTACCTCAGAGTTGTCTTAATTTGTATTTCCCTAATTAGAGCATTTTTTTTCATACAACTAGAAATGGCTTTAATTTCTTCATCTAAAAATTGTCTGTTCATATCCTTTGACCATTTATCAGATGAAAAATGGCTTTTTCGAAATAAGTTAAGAGAAAAAATTTCCCCCAGTTTTCTGTTTCCCTTCTAATCTTGACTGCATTGGTTTTGTTTATACAAAACCTTTTTAATTTAATATAATCAAAATTTTCCATTTTGCATTTCATAATATTCTCTAGTTCTTCTTTGGTCATAAATTCTTCCTTTCTCCACAAGTCTGAGAGGTAGATTATCTCTTGTTTTCCCAATTTGTTTACAGTATCACCCTTTATGTCTAAATCATGAACCCTTTATGACCTTAACTTGGTATAGAATGTTAGGTGTTGGTTATTGCCTAGTTTCTGCTACACTATGTTTCAGTTTCCCCAGCAATTTTGTCAAATAGTGAGTTCTTATCTCAGAAGCTGGAGTCTTTGAGTTTATCAAACGTTAAATTACTATAGTAATTGACTATTGTGTCTTGTGAACATAACCTATTCCACTGAACTACTACTCTGTTTCTTAGTACCAAATGATTTTGATGACAGCTGCTTTATTAATATAGTTTTAGATCCGGTACAGCTAGACTATCTTCATTTGCATTTTTTTCATTAATTCCTTTGAAATTTTTGACCTTTTCTTCTTCCAAATGAATTTTGTCATTTATTTTCTAGCTCTTTAAAGTAATTTCTTGGCAGTTTGATTGGTATAGCATTGACAAAATAGATTAATTTAGGTAGAATTAATGAGATTGGGATAGCAATTTCTAGTTTGAAATAAACATGTGACAAATTCACAATGGACATTCTCTTTGGCAAAAGGCAGGTTTATTTAGGGGAATAGGTTACAGACAAAAATAAGAGGTAAAATAGGCTCCAGAAGTAGCAAATATGAAATTGGGAGAGCATATAGTTATCAAAGAAAAAGACAAGTTCCCCAAGGGAAGCTCACAATTAGCTAGGAGAAAGGAAATACTCCATGAGGTGGGAGTAAGCCATTGACTAGTAAGTTAGATTAACCAGTTAGCTAGAATAAGGAGAAAGATGTCATTTAAGGGAAAGCACTATGAGAGAGAGAAAGAGAGTACCTCCTAATGGGCTTAGTACTGAAAAGAATTTAGCAAAAAAACTTCATTATAAGCAGATCTCTTATAGTGGAAATACAGCTTTGGAGTTTTTCTTAGAGAAGCCAAGTTGGAACTCAGAGGGAGGATGAAGGAACCAGATGGAATTCACCTGTCAGATCAAGTTGGGGACTGTATAAAGATATGGTAATCAATGTCTTAAAAGATTATTGAAAGATGCAAAGAGGTTTGAAAGATAGGCAAAAAAGTTCCATCCTCACAATCATTCTATGTAAATAGGATAGTGTGGAAATTTGATTAGATCTGATAATAGCTCCTTGTGTTTCTTCTTAACAGGGGAAAAGAATAAATCACATTAGAATTGTCATTTTTATTATATTAGCTCAGCTTACCTGTGAACACTTGATATTCAAGAAGTTTACATTCTAATGAGAAAGAGAAATACATTAATAAATAGATACTGAATAAATATAAGCCAAAAAAAGCAGATAAATACAAAATAATTAAATTTGAATAGTTTGGAAGAAAGACATTAAGAATTAAGGAGATCAGGGAAAGAAAGCTTCATGTGGAAGATCATGTGAAGCAAGAAATGATTTCTTGGGGTGAAATGGAGTGAAAGTGCATTCAGAGAATTCAGAACAGGAGAGAGGAAGATAGGAGAGACAGGGGGGAAGAGAAAGCAGGAGGAGAAGACAAGTCCAGTCCAGACCAGACCAGTTTTTTCCCAGGATTCCTCTCCTTTGCTCCCCTCACTAATAGTATTGAGAGTTATAGTCTCTTATTTTTCTTGTCAACCTTCACTGGTTCAAGGCTGGCTCATCTCTATAAGAAAACTTTTTAAAACTGTATTTCCCAAACCTTCCTCTTTGAACACCAGAACTATGCAGGCTAGTAACCCAAAAGTTTTCTGAGTTTTAACTCTGGAAGTTTTTCCTACTGGTCTTCTGCAAATGAGTGGTTAGGAAACGAAGCTGTCTGGTGCTGGAGGCATAATCATTGCCTCTGCTACTTTTCTGGTTTTTCCAATTAGCTATCAAAGCCTCCCTTTGTGCTGTCCAGCTCTTTACACAACCTATGGACATTTCTGAGTCTCTTTCATACTCCCTGTCCTCAAGTTACCTTACATTTACTTATCAGTGTCTATATTATATCCTCAATAAACTCCTTAAAAATAGGGACTATTTTTGGTTTTTGTCTTTGTATCCCAATATAAGATTAAATGAGTGAACATTATGTCATCCCTATAATGAGATTGTTGTTTCATCATTTTTCAGTTGTTTCTGGATGTTCAGATTCCATTTGTGATTTCTTGGTAAAGATACTAGAATGGTGTGTCATTTTTTTTCTCCAAATAATTTTACACATGAGGAAACTGAGGCAAACAGTTAAGTGACTTGCCTGGGGTCACACAGCTAGCTAGTGTCTGTTTGGAAAAGAAGAGTTTTCCTGACTGTAGATCCAGTGCTCTATCCAATGTACCATTTAGCTTCCCCATAATGGGATTAATAGTATTAATATGACTTACTTTACAGTACTAGTGAAGGAGTATAGTTTCTAAAGGAGACAGCACTAAGGAGGTCTCCCCGGATCTTGGGGTGCTTCTGTTCTAATAACTTATCAGTGATTCTAAAGTTTTCTAGCTTTGCCTCCCCCAACCTTGGAGTACTATCGTTCTGGCAATCAGTTCAGCAATAGTTGTAAAAGTTCCCTAGCCTCAGAATATAATGATATTTCTTCCCTTAGATTTTAGGGATTTATGATCCTGAGGCCTTCTGACCTTAGAATGCTGTTGTTCTAACCATCTGTCTGTCAGTGATTCTAAAGTCTTCTGGCTTATCGTCCAAGATCTGCTGATCAATGATAACCAAATTCCTGAGACCACTCTTAGTTTTACTTCTAGGCCATAAAATTAGAAAATCAATGACATAAGGAACTGGATAAATGTGTCTTCTTGCTCTAGGTTCTTTGCTAAATTCTTCTGGACTTTAGCCCACTTCAATTGGCATTACAATTACAATAAACTCTGCCTCTTGATTTGGTTGTGGATTCAATCCTGCAAATTCTTTAGAGACACCTCAGAACACCTGTCTTTGACCCCCAACCTCTTGGGGTTCCTTCCCAACCTCAACATTAATACTGTACTAATGTGAGGAAAATGCTTTTTCAATTTATGTGAAAATCACATTTGTGATTCATCTAATGGAGCTCTAACTCCCTTACTATTGGACTTCTTTCTTTTAATTCTAAGTCTCTGTGTCCTACAACCTGTGTTTTTATTATTGGCTTTTCTTTTGTTCTTTCCTTTTTAGGATTTATCCCAGTTGCTGAGAATCCTAATGGTTTTTCCTAAGCTAAACACAAGTCTTATGAATTAATACCTTCTGACTGTTTTTTGTCTTTTCCTGCCTGCCTTTTCTTCATCTCTCTAATAGAAGCACGAAGCTTCAGTTGTAGGGAAAAATACTGAACTTCCTCCTCCCCGTTTCAGTGTCTTCATGCTTAATTTGGGACTCCCTATCAGTAGCATTTGCCCTTTAAGATGCAGATTAGGACATGTCACAAATCTGTGTAAAATGGAGGCAGACAACTGTCATTCTATGAAAATTCTGCTACTGAAAGAGTTTAGAAAATGTAATTGTCTTTTATCATTGAAGATGTAGGATACTACAGTTATCCCTTGTACATCTCAACTTTTCCCTTTGCAGTTTCAATATATTGTAGCCCACCATAAGAAATGAAATGGGAATTTGGAAGGAATTTTGAAGAAATCTCAGATGACCCTGACAAAGGTCATCAGATGACACAGAAAAAGGGTTAGAAACTCAGAACTGCATAAATATATATATGGTATTGTATAATATCAACCCAAATTTTATAATAAGGTACAGTACTGTAAATACTCTCACAAAAAAAGGAAAAAAAAATCAGATTTCTCTGGTACAAAGAGAGGGCCAAAAAATTTCCATGGATTTTCCATGAAATTTTCTATATAATTTCCATGTAAATTTTGCTTGACAATCCCCTGATTATTAACGTCAATTATGACATAAAATGTAATGACTTGTGTTCACCAAGGATGTTTACCATTGTTATAGAGAATATTCAACTCACAGTCCAAATAGAAAAGGGATTCCCTTATAAATCCTAATGACTAAAAACATTTAAATATAACCTCAGATACCCTGGAAGAATTACCTACAATTCTGAGTTACAAATCTTTGAAATATTGAAGATACAAAGATACATCTTTGAGACACATCATGAGGTAGCTGAGTAATAAAGCAGGTAATAGTACAGGACTTGTTAGGTTCTGGGTTCAAATACTGACTTAGAAACTTATTATTATTATTTTTTTATTGTGGACAAGTTATTGAAGCTCTCTTAGTCTGACTTTCCTCCTCTATAAAATGGTGGCCATAATTATGCCTACATCAGAGTTGCGAGGAGATAGCATGTTAAATCTCTTTGCAAATCTTAAAATGAAATTAAATAAAGTAGTATGTAATTCTAGCTATCATTATTGTCATTATCCCCGCAGGGATATTGCTTCAAGTGTGGGCCATCATTAATAATATCAAATTGGACTATTACATTGTTAATAGTATTAAAACTTTCTCTAATTGGGATTATTGACTGTACAGAACCATCCCTACTCTTTTCTTGAACCCTTATGAGAAAAAGGCTGAAGGGGGAAAGGAACAAGCATTTACATGGCATCTATTATGTGACAAGCACTGTGGGGTAGCTTGAGATACTGCTCACCCAGTCACACTCATGGTTCAATAGAAGCAAGTGTCTCCTTCCAAGACTCACCAGCATGAAAATAGCAGTAAACTTTATTTCTCCTCTCACTAAATTCACCTACTTTAACAATAAGCTGATGATAGAATCATAAATTATGGATACAAAAATAAAAGGGATGTGTGTGTGTGTGTATGTGTGTGTGTATGTGTGTGTGTGTACATACACAGAGACACATATATAAAAGAGTAGGGATAGTTCTGTACAGTCAATAATCCCTATCGGAGAAAGTTTTAATATAGTAGTTTTACTATATTAAATATATAGTAATTTTAAAGTGGAAAAAACTGAGGCAGACAGAAATTGTGACCTCCTAAAGATCATAGAGCTAGTAAGTGTCTGAGGCTACATTTGAATTCAGATCTTCTTGGGTCTAGGGTCAGCTCTCTACTGCATCACTTAATTACCTCTAAAAGTAGGTAATTTTACTTTTACCTACAGTAAAATTACTGCCTGGTGTCACAATTTCTATGACTATAGAAATCAAGAAGTTTTAGCAAGCACCTCCTATATTCTCCTGAATTGCTATTTTATTCTGAGGGACAGAAATAAGTTTTAAAATATGATTACTTCCCTTGAAATGCAGAATAGAATTTATCTCTATCAGCTAACTCATCTATGAGAGGAACTGAGTCTTGACCTATGTAGCCATCTCCACAAGAGTTCTTTCCTCTAGCAATTTTGTAGGAAAGGTTGTTTTGAGATTCCTTTGTGGGGAATAAACAAAAGGAAGAAGTTCTCCTCTGTGGAAGAGAAATGGTACTTTTCAATTTACTCGTGTAAGCCTCGTTTTCAATAATTAGATACTACCACAGAGAAATAGAGTGAACAATACATGGCTTTTTATCATTAGCAAACTATAAATAACTTTCCGCAATAAAACAAGGCTTATTTGCAAAAGGAAACTGAGAATAAATCATGACATTCTAGTTCTATTAATTAAAGGGCTAGCATTAGAGAAGGAAAAAACAGAAGTAGGAAGGAGGATCTCACTATAAAGGGGGGGAGTAGCCATGCTATTGCTTTACCGTTCTCATTGTTATTGAGGCTGAGGTTACAAAATGAGGTTGATGGAATAATAATGACTCATTTATTTAGAACCTTTGGAACTGGAAGAGCTAATCTATGTAAATAAAATTTCTAGATAACTAAAATAGTATTTAAACATCCTGGCTTTTATTGTGTACAGGTTGTGGTGGAAATCTTTCTTAAAATATAACTCACATTTTTTCTGCCTTGTTAAAATGAAATCCTCATAGCAGTAACAGAGTACACTAAACCATATATTGAATATAAAATAAATTGTTTGGGAGAACACTCAGGGTCTTATCAATTATTGTATATTACTGTGATACTGTTAAACCATGAAGGACTATGGAAATGAACAGGATTATTTGCCCTTGCACTAGATGTTTCTAGACTGCCATGATTTTTGAATTCTTGCCTCTGCTTATTTTTTTTCTGCATTAAAATCAAATATCTTTTTTCTCTTGTCTGTCTACCTATTTTTAACATCTTTACCGTTTCTGATCTAGGTCTAGGAAACTACATAGGTAACAATATTATCTCTTACTTGTTAGAATTATATATAACACAAAAGTAAGTAGATTACTAAGTAAGGATCCAAGAGAGAATCCCCTTTGAATGAAGTCCATGAGTCTCAATATGAATGTCTGTTTTGTGTGCTCAATATTTTTTTTTCACTTTTTCTGACAAAAGCTTGTCTATCTATAATAAGTCACCAGATGTGACTGGGTACAGAATATAAAGGAATATAGAGGAGTCAGGAAGACTTGAGTTCAAATATTCAGATATTCCCTAGCTTTATGACACTTGGCAAGTTACTTATTTGCCTCAGTTTCTTCATCCATAAAAAGAGCTGAAGAAGAAAATGCCAAACCATTCCAATATTTTGCCAAAAGAATCCCAAATGGGGTCATGAAGAGTCACATACAACTATAACAACATTAGATGTGATGTCTAGATAAATAAAGTGTTACTATAAATAACCTAGCCTAATTTTCAAGTAAATTGTATTATACAAGGAGGTAAATTGGGCCACTGGAACAGATGACTGTTATTCATGGTTCATGGGATCCAGGAGGTAAAAAGAAAGGTCTCCCCTAAAACTCTCCTCATCAGTTCCACCAGTGTTTGAAATACCGTGGTAGGAATTTAATTTAATTAAATACTTTGATTCTTAATAAAATTAAATCACCATCATAGAGGCAACTTTAAATTGCTATTAATCATTTACTTCTCAATCTACATAGGGTATTTGACCTAAAACTAGAGATCAATCAGAATACCATAATTTCTCATTTTGGTTGAAACCTAATGAAATCAGTTGAATAAAGAGAAATTGGGGTTTCTTGCCTCTTTGGATTTCTGCTGAGAGATTAAAAAGAGAGTTGAACTTCTAGGAGCAAAGAAATCATGTTTTATCTGAGAAATATACCTTTTTCACGAGCATCTTATATAGCTTGAGGTACTACTCACCCCAGTCAAGCTTATGGTTCAGTGGAAGCTTCTAAGGCTTACTAGCATAAAAATGGCAGTAAACTTTATTTCTCCTCTTACAAAATTCACCTACTTTAAGAACAACCTGATGATAGAATCATAGATTATGAATACAAAAATAAATGGTATGTGTGGGTGGGTGTATACCTACACAGAGAGACATATATATGACATTTATTTTTGTTTGAATACAGAAGATGTAACTCAACAAGCAGGAAAAAAAATACAAGAACTACAAAACAACTGAAGGCCAAACAACCAGAGGAAAAGACGAGATTGAAGGCCAACATATAAGTCTTCTTTGCTTAGCTATATTTGTTTGTTACAAGGGCAGTGTTGGGGAAAAGAATGATTAAAAAGCAATCAGTGATGTAAAAAAACAAGCATCAGTAAAACCTTTTTTAAAAAAAGATAGTAGAAAGATAAAGGCATGAGATTATGATTTAACTTTTTCAATGAACTAGAAATGAGTTGGAAAATGGTCTCCAGCCTCCAGTTATTTGGGGAATATTTTGTCCATATTTTTTCATTTTTCTCCTTAAATGTTTCTATTTCTGTTGTCCTTTTCCATACTGAAGGATAGGAAATATCCTGAAATATCCATAGTTCTATTTGGGTAATCCAGTTTCTTTAAAAATCCTTCAATTTAAATTCCTTAAGCCTCAGTTACCTTATCTATAAAATTAAGGGTTCTAGTTCTGAAATTATATAACATGAAACTTCCCACAAAGTAGTCCTCTCAAACAGTTAAGAAAAACCACATAAAAGTGTAATTGTGGATAATTACATATGTCACTCTCCACTTTTAGCTTACTATTAAATTACAACGGAAAGATTATGTACTTTATTTTGGAACCAAAGTTGTCTGAGATCCGTTGTCTGTCAATGCTGTCTTCATTTACAGAGTTGTATGATTGTGCAGAGTGTTCTTTTTGCTCTGGATTTTGTTGTTTTTAATTTGTATCATTTCATATAAGCATCTTTGAATTTATCTGAATTCTTTCTATTTCTTATTGGCCTAAAATATTTTATTCCATTAATATACCACATTTTTTTTTGGCAGTTTCCCAATCATTGACAACATTATTTGTTTTCAGCTTTTGGTTATTATAAATGTATTGCTATTAATATGTATCTATGTATGTAGGTAAGCATGTATGCATGTATGTATATATCTGTGTATACATATATTTACTTGCTTGGTATATAAATACAATAGTAGGTTGAAGGACAAAAACTATTTAGTAAGCCTTCTTGCATAGTTTCAAATTGTTCTTCAGAATGCTTGGACCAATTCCTTGTTCCATGAATAAGAAATGGATATATATCACATAGACTCATTTAACAATTAACATGCATTAATTAACCCCTTACATTTTGCTGAACAAAAGTTTTAAACTACTTATCCTAAAATTCAGAGCTTTCTATAATTTAGATTGAATTTATTTTCAAACTTCACCTCTGTTTCCTTATATGAATCTTCTAGATCTGAATGGCTGGACTGCTTTGTCTCCCAAATATTTATGTTATTACTGCCTCTGTGTCTTTATTAATGCCATTTTTTTCACTTAAAATTCTCTTATTTTTTCCACCATCTTCAGAAATCTTTCTTGTTATTAAAAATCCTGTTCAAGTCCATCTGTTTAGTTCATAACAATCTCTCTTTTCTAAAATCCTTGAGTGTTTGAGATGCCTGCCAATCATGACCCTTTCTGTCTATTCTGCCATAAATTGTTGAAGCTGTTTTAAAAAGGTGTCATCATGTGTCTCACCAAATAAGTTATAGATTCTTTGACAATAGAGACCATATCTCAAAATTCTTTGTGTCCTTGGTATCTAATCCAATGGCTCACATGTTATTGTTTGTCTTTCATTTTCTAAGAGGACCAATGACATCATAGGATGATATCTTGACTCAAATGTGAATTGGATTTAAGTGAGATACAGCTGCAAAAAATCCTTAGCTTCACTCTGTCTTCAAGTGTCATTTAAAGTCTAATGGCAAGATAAGTCAAGATAATTGGTGGAGGCTTGGGATGCAGTGATGACTTTAGTATCTTTAATTTTGGACCAAGTTCTAAGTGCTTCACAGTGCCAATTATCCTCATCTACATTCTACTGGGAGAAGTCTTCACACACTTGGGGTGGACATCGCCTGAAACCACTGAGGGATTTGATGCCTGTTGGTTAGCCTCCTGTGGTTTATACCAGAGTGTGGTTGCTGTATATGCTACAGCATCACAGAGCCTCAGGTGAAAGTTGGGTGGTTTATAGACACCAAAGGTAGATGAGCAGCCCTGAAAAAGTCTTGGTGAGCCCTCACACCAGAGCTGCTAATCTTCCCTGAACACCTTATCTTGGCAATTAGGTGCTCCTCCACCTCAGACCTCAGAGATATAGAAGTTCTGTATATGAGGTCAGAAGATGACATATAATTGCATAACCCATCTTACTTTATCTGTAATTTGCAGCATTGCCCAGAAAGAAATTGACTTCTGGGGAGCAAATAAATCCCCTTTTGACCTGATTGTGGATCATCTTAGTTTTTGCTCTGATATCAATAGGACTTTTTTGTATAGTGAACTTGGAATGATTCTTCACTTTGAATCTATGTGCTCTTGATCTCTGTCATTAAATTTCCTGGCCCTCAGTTTCTTCACCTGTAAGGTGAGGCAGTTAGATAAAGTCGACTCTGAGATCCCTTTCAGATCTGGATCTATGTTGTCATGATCCTATGATCTGATCTCAATGCTACTGACTGTGCTTCATTTCAACTTATAATGATCTCCAAAGGACTCTAAACTGGTCTTATGTTAATCTCTTAACACACCTGCTTTGGAGGATAAAGTGAATGGAGGATAAGGATAAGAGTAACTAGAACCTCCATCATAAACTTGGTGATGGCCAAGAAAGACAGGTCCAGAGGAGAAAAGTATATTCTTCCAATACAAAGCTCTATCTTTTGTTGTCAAAAATAATTTCTGCTTTAAAGATCACATAAAGATAGAAACTCACACTAAAAACACATCAAGCATGTATTTCATATTATCAAAATGGAAACATGGCTTAAAGAAGCATGGAATGCTGAGAAGCAACAAATAAGAAATGGTAAAATAAAGATGGGTATTAGCTTGGCAAAGAATGAGACCATGGTGACTCTCCTATTAAAGTAATTAGAGGTTTCATCTACTTAAAATTTAATTTGGCAGATGATCAAACAATGCTCTTAGATCTCCCATGGAGGTCCCTTGCTCCTGGTACTAACCCTTCAGAGCAATTAAGAGATAATTTAAGAGTAGCCACACATGTAAGCAATCATACTCAATAGAGGAAACACCTGTTTTTACTTCAATTCTTACATGTCAATTAATAGGGCATGTTTGTCTTGGGATATGACATTTGTTTGTGTAATTGTGCGTAGCACATTTTCAATCTCTGCCCCAGATGGACATTGGAAACATTCTGGGTGTCTGAATAAGAATGACATCAGCATACCCTTCCAGCTTTGTACGCAACTGGATATGGGCAGAATGACATTAGCTATCACCTGCTGCCCACACTGAACTGTGCAAACAGGAAGCAGTTGGTGAGCAGCTTCAATCTTGCCAGGCTTAGCAACCCAGCCGCTCCTGTTTAGCTAAAAATCTCAGTTCATTCAACCCAAACATATGGAAAATGCCCAGGAAGGCACATGAAGAGCAAACAGGCTGACAAATGGCAATGACCTCTTGGTCAGAAGTTATTGAAATGGTGGTTAGATCTGAATGTGCTGGAGATGAGCGGAGTGGTTGGAGCTGAAATGTGAAGTGTGAATCAGCTCCACTATTGAGAAGAGTTTTTCATGCCATCTTAAGAGGGAAGATACAATGAAAAAGACAGTGTGTACAAAGTAAAAAAAAAGTAGACCTGAGAAAGAAATGTAAGAAAAGCAAAAGAGTAAAAGGAGACTTCATGTAGAGGGAGTCACCAAATTTTAAAGAAGGAATTTATAATTTGAAGTGAAATACACAAAAGTTATTTCTAAGCAAACATAGTGAAGGGCAATCTGGAAGTGATGAATAATCAGAGAAAAACACAATTGCCTCAAATATCTGGATATTTCTGACAAAAGTATATTTAGACATGAATTATCTGGATATTTTCTCAATTCTCCACTTCATTTTAAATGGACTGGAATACTTGAAAAGCATGAGTGGGTCTAGCTGATTGCAAATAGAATATTTGTAATTAGTGAGTTCCCATAAGGATCAGGTAAGAGACACACAATAGGACTTGGTCTAAATAATCAAGGGTTCTTCACCTATAATCCACAAACAGATTTTAGAAGGTCCATCAACCTAGGTGGAGATAAAATACATTTTTTATTTTCACTCATCTCTAAATTAAATTTAGCACTTCCTTTGATTAGATATTTAAAAATCAAAACATCATTTTGAGAAAGGATTCATAGACTTCACCAAACTAGTATGGGGTCCATGACACACAAAAAAGGTTAAGAATCATCCATTACCTAAATTGGGTGATTAAAAGAGATGCAGAAAGTCTCTCTCTGGTCCATTATCAGTGCTAGATTGGAGACTCAATTTACAAAACAAATCATCTACATTCCATCCCTCTTCATGCTGATTTACCCTTTCAATCATTTGGAACCCATTCAGTCTAGGAACTACACTCACATCCTGGTGACGCTTTTATATTTATTGTAATTGTGGATCTTTTGTCTGAAAAGTCAATTTTTGTATATATGTACGTGTGCGGGGTGAGGAGGAGAGCTAAATGCTGATGTACACTAAATGATTAAATCCCAGCTTGAAAAAATAAGCTGGAGCTCGATTTCAATTACTGGAGCCCAATCCTGACAAGGACTGCAACTGCTTACTAAGTAAACCAAGCATGCTAGGAAGAAAACAAGCTCAACTATTAGATGTGAATTTAATGAAGAGTCTTATGGTAGGGGAAAAAGAATTCTTCACTGGGAGGAAACCAGCAGGAGTTGAACTAGATGAGATTTATATTTTCTTTAGCTCTGTGAATCTGAGATTATGGGAAACCTATTCTGGCTAGGGCCCCCTGTCTGTGATGTCCATTAATATTACATCTTTAGGAGACCTCTTAGGGAGAACACTGAGCTCATATACAGACATATTTGATGGGTATAGCAACCCATAGAATCCTGGGTACTTAATATGTGCTCATTGAGTGTTAGAGTGAACTGAGCATCTAATTTCACTCATGTAAGTGAAATAACCTTCAATTCAAATCAATGAGCATTTATTAAATATTGACTATATACCAGGTACTGTGCTAGACAATGGTAGGATAAAACAAAAAGTGAAATAGCCTAGCTCTCTGGGAGATTATAATCTGCTCAAGGGTGAAGAAAGAATAATATATGCTCAGAAAAGTAAGTTCAACATGGATACAAAAGTAAATAATTTTGAGGGAAGTGGAGAAGGGATACTAAAACCTGTGAGACTCTAGAAAGATCTTTTATAGGAATTTACAATGAAGCTGAGTGTCAAAGGGAACTGTGGAGTTTCCAGAGACAGAGGTGATGAAGTAGATAATTCCAGGAATAGGAGATTATCTATGGAAAGGAGAAGAAATAGCAAATGAAATGTCTTAGATAGAAAACAGCAACTAGTTAGCTTAGCTGATCTAAAAGGATTCAGGTAAGAGATGAATGACATTGAACTTCTGGGATTTACTGTTGGAAAAGATGATGGAAATAGAACTTCATCCTTTAAAAAATAAGGAACATTATGTGACTTGCCAAAGGTCACGCAGGTGACCCAGAATGAGATACAAGGCAAAATCTTCTCAACCATAAGTCACTATATTACACTGCTTCTTCCACTTTCCAGGTAGATGCATACTTAAAAGGTGGGGGTTTGGATAAATGTTCTCAACTCTTTGGAGTTTTGAGATTGGAACCATTTTCCCTTGTGTAGTGAAGTACCTCAGTCCACTGCCCCTTGTTGGAAGATACTGTGAACATCAGACAACTCAAGTGAAAAAGCATTTATTAAATGGCTGGGACTTTGCTAAGCACTGAGGATACAAAGAAAATTGGGGGAGGAACAATCCCTACTTTCAAGAAGCTCACAAGTGTAACTGGGGGAAAGCAACACACAAACAACTTTATATAGAAAAAATACATACAGGATAAATGAGACAATCATCAGAAGGGAAACCATTAGAATTAAGAAAGGGAGATCAGAAAAAGCTTCCTGTAAAAGGTAGGATTTCAGTTGGGACTTAAAGGAAGTGAGAAGATGTTAATAAATAGGCAGAGAATCCTAAGCACAGTCAACAAGCAGTGAAAACATTTAGAGATGGCACATCTTATTAGAGGAATAGAAAAAAGGCTGGAGTCACTAAGTCTAAGATGTAAGACTGGAAAGATATTTGAGGGCTTTGAACAGCATAAGATTTTATATTTGATCCTGGAGATGATGGAATTATTGCCTAGAGAAGTGACATAGGCTGTGTTTTAGGAAGGACAATTTGATAACTGAATGGACTGGACGACCAAACTATTCCTCTCTTTCAGGATCTCAAGTCAGTTGACTGTCCTTAGTTCAGCCCCTGTGTGAATGTTACCAAGTTTTTAAATCAGCTTAAGGTTGTTTTGATGACTCCAATTAATCCTCCCCAAAACTGCCAATTCCCCCTGTTTTTAGCATGAGTCTGTATTTTATGCAGTCACATCTGTCAGTATTGTAGTTTTAGAAAAGTGTTTAATCAAAGAGGAAAAATATAGGAGTGTCATAAATGTCTAATTCCTAATCTACTATCAAATATTCCTAACACTTTCCTGACCCAACCCAGTTTTTCTCTGATTTCATCAGGTGCAAGAAGGGCAGATCTCTGAAGTTTATCAGTTTTTGGTTCAGGTCCTGAAAAGAGGTTATACCTTTATATTCTAGATATTTTATTTTTCCAAATGATGTTTATTATTATTTTTTCAAGTTCAATAGAGTATCTATTTGATAATTTAATTGGTATAGCATTGAAAACATATTGACTTTGGTAATGTTATTTTTATTATATGTGCATGTACTAGCCACAAGCACTGAGTATTTCTCATTCTATTCAAATTATTCTTTTTTAAAAAAATTAATCAAGTAAAATTATAAAAATTTATAAATAAAATGGTATAACTGGAATTGGTTTTGATCAATGACCCTATTATCCTATGGAAGTGTTCATCAGAGGTACCCTCCAAACTTCTGAAACATTTCAATCTCTTCCTTTTCTTCTTTGATAAATTTCCAATAATTTCTCTTCTTGTTGTATAGTTCTATATCGTTGGTCTCATTACCCAGAATTTAGGGAAGGATCACCTGTCTTTTTCTTATGAGACAAACAAACCAACAGGAGTTGGAGGGTAGGAATGGGAGAAGAGAAACATCAAAAAAAAAAGAAGAAGAAGAAGAAGAAGAAGAAGAGTTGGAAGATCAGGAGCTAGAAAGAAAAAAGATGGGAAAATATTCAGAAGGAAAAAAAATGAAAGTAACAAAGAAAATGGAAGTAGCAGGCTTCCATAGTTACACTAAATATACCACTTGAGAAACTTGCTAGGTTCAATCAATAGAATTACCAGCTCTAAGCCAAATGATAGTCAAAACTCATCAGTATGGCATTGACACTCAAACCTTTTTGAAAAATGGAAATAGGGGAAAAAAAGTCTTTTTTAATCTTAAAAACCCATCTGGTTATTTAATAAATTTATCTCTTCTCTGAAACAGACAATTATGGATAATGTATTTTTCTGGGCTATGTTCTATCCACTATTATTCAGTAACCTTTCTGCTTAGTTAGAAAAAATATTGTCTGTGGCATGTTTGAACAAGAGTCCACAGAAAAAGCATTTATTTAGTTAAATTAAAGGACTATGTCTAATTCACATACAAGAAAACTCTTTCCTGTTATGTCTTATGGATCACATTGTTCTCTGCTGGAGAATAATACCAAAGTGTCTAATTTTACTGAAACCTCACTCTGTTAATTTTATTCAGGTCAATGGGTACTAAGCTGAACACATTGAACCAGGACCATAATATGAGTTCAGTGGTTTTGGTTCATCTCTAGTCCAATTTTTCAAAACCAAGAAATTTTTAACTGAGTGACATAGAGAGAAAAGACTTAATTCTCTTTTCTTAAACATTTCCTCTCACTCTTTTCAAGAAATCAATTATTAGCTAATACTGCCCAGCCACTAGGAAGCAATGGTATCCTGTGGACTCACAAAGTATAGAAGTAGATGATTGATGGGTACATGAATATTATGAGTCCCTCTGAAATGCAAAAATGCAGAAAATAACAGTCTTGCAGATAGATTCTGAAAATATCTTCCAAATACCCGCAGACCCTACTTAGCCAGTAATTGCTCCCCATTGTCCAATCTTCACTTACAGTTCATGGTGGTAATCCAGCAAATGACTAAGTGTAGCCTATATAACTAAACCCTACTTCACAACATCCTTACACTTACCATATTTATTGTGCATATTTGTGCTGATTGTTTTTGTTGTGGTTTGTTGTATTCTGAGGATTTCATCAGTATACAGACTTCCCTTCACGGGAAACTTCCTTCACGGATGTAGATCAGCATTCAGTCCCTAATAAATCATATTAGTGAGTTGCTTAGGGCAGGACTTGATCCTGGGTCCTCCTGATTCCCTTCTCTACTGTGCCTTATATTCTCTCATATTGATTCTCATGTACACTCTGGGCATTTTTCAACTTGTCTACTTCTCTTACTGCTGCCTAAGGTAAAATTTGTCAATGAGATAATATTTGTAAAGTGCTCAATGTAGTCTCTTCTCTTCTCTTCCCTTCCTTTCCTAGCTATTTCTGGAGAACATTCTTTAATTATGTCCAAAGAACAATAAAACTGTACATACTCTTTAATCTACCAATACCACTAAGAGGTATTAATCCCAAAGAGATCAAAGGAAAAAGAAAATGACCTACATATACAAAAATATTTATAACAGCTTTTTTGTGTTGATAAAAAATTGGAAATTGAGGGGAGGCTCATCAATTAGGAAATAGGTTAATGAGTTGTAGCATATGATTATACTGAATACTATTGTGCTAGAAGAAATGATGCAGAGGGAAGGGTAATTTCAGAAAAAAACATGAAAAGACTGACATTAACTGGTGCAAAGTGAAGTGAAAACCAGGAAATCATAGTGCATAGTAACAGCAATATTGTAACATTGATCAACTGTGAAAGACTTGACTATTACAAGCAAAACAATGATCTAAGACAATTCCAAAGGATAAATGATGAAAAAAAGTTCTATCAACCTCCAGTAATAGAACTGATGAACTCTGAATGCAAACTAGAATGTAATTTTCTTGTTTATTTTTCTGCTTTGTTTTGCAAAGTGGTTAATATGAATATTTGTTTTGCATGATTTCATGTATATAAGTGATATCATAATGTTTGGGGTGGGAGGGAGAGAGTGAATTTGGAACTCAAAATTTAAAAGAAAAGTGTTAAAAATTAATAATAATTAGAAAGAAAAAGGAAGGAAGGAAGGGAAGGAAGAAGGAAAGAAGGAAAAAGAAGAAAGAGAAAAAGGAAGGAAAGAAGGAAGGAAGCTCCTTAAGAGTAAGGATTGTTTCCCTTTTATATGCCTCAGTGCTCAGTGTATAAGTGACTAATTAATGTCTTTCATTCATCAATTTGTTTTTTGTATTGGAAAAAAAAGAGAAAACAGGAAAATTTGGGAGCCTTCATTAGGAAATAAAAAGAACTACCCCTTGCTTGTATATGTCTCTCTTTCTACCATGCTTTGTGTGTCAGAGAGTATGCACTCTTTCTCATGAGAAAGAAATAAATTCCTTTTTGCCTTTCCTAAGACAAATCTCTGATTGATTAATTGAAAGGAGGGAGCAGTGACCCTTACCCCTCAGGCAGATCACAACTTTGCTTTTCTTATCTCATTTACTTTCTTCTGGTAATGATGGAATAGTGAATAGATTTTTGGACATGAAATCGTGAAGACCTAGATTCAAATCCTACTGAAGATATTTAACTATCTGTAAGACTTTAAGTAAGTCTGTGAGCTTCGGTTTATTCAACATTTCTTGACATTATAACTTCTAAGATTCCTTCCAGCTCTAAATTTGTGGTTCCTGTAAATTTGCAGAATGTATTTTGGATAATTCCTTTGGATTTCTTTCGGTCTTAAAAGGATTTGTGTGGTGCTTGGAGTGTCCATATATTGCCTCTCATTCTTGCTGCAAGACCATCTCACCTGATTTTGTTTTTTTGGTCTTTAGTAATTTCTTTTGTTACTCTTCAAATATGGATATCATTATTAATAATATACATCATGCTATCTACTTGCTTAGATCACAATTTCTCATAAATTTGACTTAGAGTATCATTAACAGTAAAAGTAACTAAGTGTATAAGAAGGATGGAAAGGAAAATCTTGCATGGAAAGGAATTACTTTCCAGTATGTCATTTGTTTCCTTGATCTACATCTGGCCTCAGTCATGGAAGGTTCCTTTGTGACTCAATCAAGCTTAATAGCAGACAGCTAAAAATACAAATAGGAAGAATGAAACAATTTCTACTCTGATGAAACTTTGAAATTAAGGTGAATGTATATAAATGATAAATATAAAAGAACAAATACCAGATAGTTAAGGAAGGAGAGTACTACTAATTAAGGGAGGAGATAAGGAAAGGTTTTGTGCAGAAGGTGGTACATTCCTGGGCATTCCATAAATAAATCTCATTTTGAAATGCTTTGGGGTTAGATTTTTTTTCAAAGTGTGATAGGGGGAAGGGGTTGGGAACAAAACATAAATATATCCTTCAAATGGGCAGTGAGGAGGCATAATGGATAGAACATCATGCCTGGACTAAGAAAGAATCATTTTCCATCATTCAAATCTACCCTCAGACACTCACTACTAACTGTGTGACTCTAGCAAGTTAGTTAACCTTATTTATCTCAGTTTCCTCATCAATAAAATGAATTGGAGAAGAAAATAGTAATCCATACTAGTATCTTTGCCAAGAAAACCCCAAATGGAGTCACTAAGAACTAGAAATAATTAAAACAACTAAACAACAACAATACCCTTCAAATACAACCTCCCACCAATTTCTGATTCTTAAGGTGAGGTTAAGAACTGGTAATATTTGCTACTAAGACAAATCTGATTTTAGTTAAAGGACTCATACAAATAACTTCCAAACGCATTGCCATCCTCATAATAACTACAACTGATACAGTACTTTAATGTTTGAAAAGCATTTCACTAACATTTTCTAATTTTTCCTCATAATATTTGTGAAACAGACACCATTATTAGCCCATTTTCCAGATGAAAAGGCTGGAAATAAGAGAGTTTAAGTGATTTGCCCATAGTCACAAAAATAGTAAATATTTGAGTTGACTCAGAGTCTTTAACCTGTGAAAAACTTAGAATGATTTTAGGTTCCACTCTGTATCCACTATGCCTCACTATATGCATGCCATGTCTCTACAATATTGTGTCCCTAAGCAAAAAATAAACTAAAATAAATTGAAAAAATCCTAAAGAAGAAATATAGAAGTCAAGCCTTCCAAGATCATAAATTTTAAATTATACTATAAATATTTGGATTTTTCCTCCTTTGAATATATAGAGTTAGATGAAGCTAATGCAAAATTATGATATCATATAGCTCATGTTTTCTGAGTCACACTAAATTGTCTTCTTCAGTTACATAGGTCATCAGGTTATTTCTGTATTTGCTCATGTATAAACTTCTTATGTAACAATAACAGATACAAACACCTAAAAATAGGAAGAGTAAAGGAAGAAGTAAGGGGAAAATGTTTTTTTTTTTTTTCATTTTTTCCCCCTCACTAATCTTGCCTGGTCCCTTAAATGATAATAATTATCTTAGAGGTTCTTTAAAACAGGCCAAAGAAGTATTAGGGCACTGTCCAGAGTTAGCATTCAGGTGGACTTAAGATGAGTGAAGAGACAGAGAGAATTCATTAACCATTTTTACTGCATCAAACATATCACAAATGATACAATCTAAAATGTACATTTTTTTAAAATTCTACATTTTTTTTAAAAATATGATTTTTACTAGGAATACTTTCAGATTCCTACCAAGAACCTCTCTCATTCTCAGGGAAATGTAGAGAAAAAAAGTGGTTTGCCTTTGTCCCCAAATTTGATGCAGGAAACGGTGGTTGTATCCTACAGGACTTAAGGCATTGGTTTGAAGTCCTGTTAAATGATCCAGATTTTTTAATGCATCCAGAGAAACCAGTTTGTTTTCTCACTTAGCTTGAAATCAGAAGGCTTCAGTTTGAGTCCTGGTTGCAATGTGACACAAGGTAAGTGACACAATTTCTCTGATTTTGTTTCCTCATTTGTAAAATAATCATTTTTGCCTCAAGCTTGTTGTTAGAATGTCATTTTGTAAATCCTGGAGTTCATTTCCTTGTTATTGAGAAGTAGCATGGTACAGTGGATAAATGGTAAATCTTGGAATCACAAAAGTCTGGGCTTGTTGCTATTGTTGTTGTTTAGACATGTCTGACTCTCTGTGACCTCATTTGGAGGTTTCTTGGCAAAAATATTGGTTTGCCATTTCCTTCTCCACTTATTTTACAGATGAGGAAGCTGAGGCAATAAACTAAGGAACTTGCCCAAGGTCACACATCTGCTAAATGTCTGAGTTAGGACTTGGACTTATGGACATACGTCTTCCTGATTTTAAGCCCACTTAGCTGTCCTACTCTGGATTGAAGAACAACTGTTGATGGATATTTGACTCTGGCCATGTCACTTACCCTCTCAATTTCCCAACCAACTCTCTAAGATGTTAAATTGAAAAAAAGAGTTTTTGTCCTATATTGATAGAACGAATTTCTGGGAATTTCTCATGTGCATTTCATCCACGTGCATGTGAGGACCAAAAAAGAGATTATTGTTGAAGTTGTACATAATTGTTATTTTTTTTTGTAACAGGAAGATGTCTTACTCTAAAATTATACTGTGGCATAGAGGTGACCCTGGATTTTCAAAAGTGGAAATGTAAGTTTCACTGGATTCTGTTATTACTGGAAAAGATTTGAGCAAATGCCTAGCAACTTATTTTATTTACTCTAAAAAAATTCCTGAGAGTTTATTGGCTTTAAATTATTTCAAATAATTTTATTGATGTCATGTTTTTATATCACCTAAATTGCTTTTTATATCCCTTTCCCTGACACCCCCACAGAGTCATCTCTAATAATAAAAAATTTTTAAAAAGAGAGGCAGAGTGAGAGGCAAAAAAAAGTCAGTGAAAGCAATCAATACACTGTAAAAGGATGAAAATATATGTCCCAACCTGGGTGGCTCAGTGGATAAGAACACTGGGGCTGAAGTCAGAAACACCAGAAAGATCAGTGTTTATGTCTGAACTAAGACACATATTAGCTGTATAATCCTGAGCAAGCCACTTAACCCATGCCTACATAAAACTAAAAAAAAAAAAAAAAGGCAACCCATTCCAGTATCCTTGCCAAGAAAAGTCCAAGAATCAACTCATGGAGTTTCAAAGAGCTGGACATGACTGAACAATAACAACAAAAGTAAAACTGCATTGTTCCACACATGTACTCTTCAGCTCTGCAAAGAAATGGGCAGAAGCATCTTTGCAAATATTTTTGGAGGTCCAAGCTTGTTCTTTGCAATGTTGTACCATTTGTTTTCATGTGTTTTGTGATTGTTCTTTTCTTTTTATATTCTTTTCAACCCTTGTTTCTTCATTTTGCATCAATTTGCTCTGTTTTGAGAGTTTTTTCCCTATTCTAAACTTAGCAACTTTCAACAGACTCATTCACATTTAAAGCAAAAACAAAGTTATAAAACCATAAACTCAATTATTTATGTATTTTTTGCAATGTGTATATTAATTTTAAGAAATACATTCAAAAAAGAATTGGCACAAGACTATTCAACAAATGTGACCTCCTGCCTCTACAGAAGATTATAGACCTGAAGAAAGGACATTGTTTTGTAGGACACCTGGTGTGGAGAGAGCTCATCAATTCCCCTTCTCCCTGGGAGGGGCTCATGAGTTCCAGTTTCTACTGGCCGTGCTATTCTATCACTCAACAGGAAGGTGACTTTGATAAAAACAAAAGCCAGAATACAGTACTGCATTTTTCTTTTTCATTCTATCAAATTGGGTTACCAAAAGATTGATGATTATTTTCATAGATTCATTTGATATTCAACTTCACTGAAAGTATTACTTGTTTTGAAAAAGTTTTCAATAAATCTCTAGATTTCTCTAAGTTAATCATAGTATTGCTGAAAATAGAAATCATTTTGTCTCATTTTTGTCCATTTTTCTCTACATTTATTTTTATTTTTCTTGTAATATTGTTATAGCTGTCTCATTTCTAGAACTATATCAAATAGCAAGTGAAAATGGATATTTTGGTTTTGCTCCTGATATTATTGGAATCTTATTGGATTTGGAAGTATTTCTGCAGTCGATCTATCAAAAAGCATTTCATATATATCTACTATGAGATATATACTGTACTAGGTGCTAAATATAAAAAGACAAAAATAAATAAAATTGTCTCCAACTTCAAAAATCATGCATGTTTTCAATACAAATACTGTTATTTCTTGGTTTTAGATAGATGTGGCTATTATATTAAAAAAAAAAGTTCACTTATTGCTTTGCTTTTTAATGGCTTCCACATAAGTGGATATTTTGTTGAAAGCCACAGAATATAAATGTAGCTAAGTGGAGAGAGACATTCATCCCCACTTGGTAATCAATTCTTTGACTATGTCAACACAAGAAACAAAGAAAATTTAAAAATATCTCTCCATTTTATAACTGTCTCCTCTGCTTCTAAAGTGATTTTGAGAAAAAAAAGAAGTAAAGAATGATAAGAATCACATAGATTTTAGATAACATATAAACTTGAATTTAACTATTTTTACTCTAAATATGAGATGCTTATCCAATGACCAAAGAATGTGCGATTACTATAGGGAATGAATCATATCAATTGACAGTCTTATTATTAATGAAGGCAGAAGACAAAACAAAATTGTAGCTAAATGGAAAGATGAGTCACTGGTTCTCCAGGGAGAGGCAAATCAAGGACTACCCCAAACTATTTTTGTTGTGTATCTATAAGTAATAAGTAACACAATTTCATAGGATATTTGGTCATCTTGTATTGCACAGTTCATGAATATTTGAAAAAAGAGAAAAGAAGCATGTAAAACATGAAGTTATAAATTCTACTAAAAACCTTTCTTATACTCTAATATTTTAATGTAAAAGTCAAAAAAGGTGAAGATTAATGATGAAAAAATATATTCTGCCATAAAAATGAGACAGATAATATAGAAGGTCATCAACTAATATATATAGTTCATGGTAAAAAAAACAAGTAATGTAGCAAAAAAAATTTGTCATGTTTTAACAAATAGAAAAAGAACACCTGTGCACACTTTAAGCTCTTATTGAATGCTTGTTGATTTTACTTGTAAGCAATGAAAGAATCATTTACAAATGTAATGGGGTTTGATATATTCCTAGACTACTTAAGATGGAATCAACTCACATGGAGGACACTGGGAATTTGATTCCAGGAGTCTGGAAGACTGGAGCATTTGTGGACATTCTGTGTTCTTACTGCATGGTTAACGGCAGTGTTTGTCTATTGATTGCAGAAACAGAATTATCTGTTTTAAAAATAGCCTAATAGCAACAAACTGGGAATTTTTCATATCTGAAGGTAAAAATGACTCCAACTTTTACCAGAAAAGACTATGTGGTAAAGAAGGCCCTGAGGGTCACCTTCTTCATAACCCCATCCCCCCGAAAAATGGATGTGGATATTTGAGCTTTGTGTTCAATCTGTTCTCTTCTAGCTGCAGAAGTGGAGTTTCTGACTCAGGATCTCAAGCCAGAGAGATCCGGGCTATTAAACTGCCCATATTCTTTGACCCAGCAATACCACTACTAGGTCTGTTTTCCCAAAATGACTGGGGGGGAAATGAAAAGAACCTATAGATTTTGAAATGTTTATAGCAGCTCTCTTTGTGTGGCAGAAAAACTGGAATTGCAGGGATGCCCAATAATTGGGGGATGGCTGGACAACTGTGGTATGTATGATGGAATTCTGCTGTATTATAAGAAATGATAAACTCAGAGGAATTCTGGGAAGATGGGAGAATAGGTCAGAAATGTTTATAGTTTCCATATTTTTCCCACAAAAAGCAGAAAATTGCATCAAAATGTACACAGAGCTACAAAAATAAAGGGGTAAAGCAGTTGTTCTCCTAAGACACCTGGAGAGAACCCCAGAAAAGACAAGACTTCCAAGATCTGAAGTTTGACTTAAGTCATGTGAAGACACCTATGGCAGCTCCACTGAATCAACTAAGAGTAGACTCAAGGAGAAATGCTATTGGGAAGTTTATTAATCCTCAAGAAATTTCACCTCAACTTTCACCTCATTCACAACCCTCAAGAAAATTTGCTTTACAGACTCAGGAATTTTTACCTCACAAACTTTTACCTTATAAAAAATAGCAGTTGGCTGAGTAGAGAAAGATTAGGGACCCCTTTCCTCTCATAAGCAAGTTTAACTGACCAGAAGTTATCCCAGGCAGTGAATGGGAGTGAGGAGGAGGGAATGATACCACAAGAAGCAAGAGCATTTTGGAGATAGCATGGCTACTCTGCCTTAGGGGAAGAGAAAAAAGGTCTGAGGTTGAGCTCCTGGACAGAATTCAGAAAATAATATTCAGGAGGACCTGTGGCCTATGGCAAAATCACCCACAACTTGGGATTAAAACCTGATTATAATAATAAGCTGCTAAAAATAAAACAAAATAAAAATAAAAGTGAATTAGCAAAGGACAAAAAAACCTAACCATAGATAGCTACTTTGGTATAAAGGAAAATCTGAGTTCATATTCAGAGGGAGATAAAGAGGTTTAGAAAAGCCACTCCTACCCCCAAGGGTAATATCAAATCATCACAAACCAAAAAGAGTTCTAGCAAAAAATGGAAAATCAAATAAGAGAGATGGAGGAACAATTAAGAAAAAATAAGGAATTTATGAAAAGAAAGTTAATTGGAAAAAGAAGGATCTAAAACATTTAATAGTATAGTATCCAAATATATCCAAATAATATATTTCCAAATGCATACAAAGATAGTTTTCAACATTCATCCTTGTAAAACCTTATGTCCCAAATTTTTCTTCTTCTCTTTTCCTTCCCCCTCCCCAAGACAGCAAGCAATCCAATTAAACATGTGTAATTCTTCTAAACATATTATTATATTTGTCATGCTACCCATGAAAAATCTGATTAAAAGGGGGAAAATATTAGAAAGAAAAAAAAAACAAGCAAACAACAATAACAAAGGTAAAAACAATATGCTCAGTCTCCATAATTCTCTCTCTGGATAGAGATGGCACTTTCCATCATAAGTCTATTAGAACTGTCTTGGATCACTTTATTATTGAAAAGTGCCAAGTCTGTCACAGTTGATCATGCACTGTGCACAAAAACTTTTTAACTTAATCAAGATGTTACTGTGTACAATGATCTCTTACTTCTGCTGCCTTCACTTAGCATTAGTTCATATGTCTTACCAGGATTTTCTGAAATCTGACTGCTCATCATTTCTTTTTCTTTTGTTGAGGGAATTGAGATTAAGTGATTTTCCCAGGGTCACACAGCTAGGAAGTGTTACCTGACTGAGGCTAGATTTGAACTCAGGTCCTCCTGACTTCAGGGCTGGTACTCTATCCAGTGTATCACCTAGCTGCCTCCCATCATTTTTTATAGAACAGTAATATTCCATTACATTCATATTCCATAACTTATTCAACCATTTCCCAACTGATGGGCATCCACTTAATTTAGAGATCCTAAATCTTAAGAAAGAAAATAACTCCTTGAAAACTTGAATTGGACAAGAGGAATCAAGTAAAGTTATAAGGCATCAAAACTAATAAAACTAGTATAGAGCTGTCAAATTACATAAAAGTAACAATTTAAAAAAGAATTCGAATACAATTTTGCAAGAAATTATTAAGGAAAATGCCCTGAACTTCTAGAACAAGAGGATAAAAAATAAATAGAAAAAAAAATCTACTATTCACCACCTGAAAGGAATTCCAGAAAGAAAACTTACAGAAATGTCATAGTTAAGTTTAAAAACTGCCAGGTTAAGAAAAAATATGGCAAACAAAAAGGAAAATGTAACAATTTAAATACTACAAGTTCATAAGTCCTGGAACATTATATTTTGAATATCAGAAGAGTTAGTGTTGCATTTAAGAAACTTACTCTGTGGAGCAGCTAGGTGATGCAGTGGATAGAGCACCAGCTCTGAAATCAGGGCTTTGTTATTGTTGTTTGCTTTTTTTTTTTCTTTCTAATATTTTCCCCCTTTTAATCAGATTTTTCGTGGGCAGCATGACAAATATAATAATATGTTTAGAAGAATTGCACATGTTTAATTGGATTGCTTGCTTTCTTGGGGAGGGGGAAGGAAAAGAGAAGAAGAAAAATTTGGGACACAAGGTTTTATAAGGATGAATGTTGAAAACTATCTTTGTATGCATTTGGAATTGAGCCTGAGTTCAAATGTGACCTCAGATATTTAACACTTCTTGTGTGACCCTGGGCAAGTCACTCAACCCTAATTGCCTCAGCAAAAAGCAAAACAAACAAACAAACAAATAAAACTTAACTCTTCAAAGCTGAGTATAATCCTGAATAGTGGTAAAATGGGATTCAATTGATAAACTGGAAGACTTTCAGGTATTTGCAACAAAAAGACCAGAAATCAATGGAAATTTCATTATAAAAGATCCAGAAGAAATATAAGGATAGCATTAAATGATTAATTATAAGTTCTTCATTAAAGATAAACTGTTTATAGAAAATTTGGGGCTAAGTTGTGTATGATGAAGTGAAAAACAAAACTGGGAAGAAAAAAAGATAAAAGAAAGCAATTATATAAGCAGGCTTAGGTGGAAGGCTGGTAATGTTGGAACCTTACTCTCATCTGGATTGAAGAGGAAACAACATGTACAACTAGAAAGCCTGTAGATCTTTTGAACAGAAGTGAGAAAACTGGGAGACAGAGTTGGGGGGGGACTTTTAGAGTGGGATATGAATTGGGATTTGAGAGGGTAGAAGGAGAAATTGAAAGGACTCTTGGAGAGGTTGGTGAAATGGGAAGATGGGAGGGGAGAAGGGAAGATTACAAGGATAACATGAAAAGAGAGGCTGAGAAAGAAAATAAAGAGTATAAAGAAGATGGAAGGAAATTCACAAATAATAATTATAACTTTGATGGTGAATGGAATATTTATAAAGGCTCTCTCTGTGGTGGCAAAGAACTGGGAATTATAGGAATGTCCATCAATTGGGGAATATCTGAGCCAGTTGTGGTGTGTGGTTGTGATACTATGCTATGAGAAATGATTAGCTCCTTGATCTTAGAAAGACATGGAAAGACTTGCACAAAATGATGCAGAACCAAGTGAGCAGAATCAAAAGACATTGTATGCAATAACTGCAATATTGTTCTTTTTAGCTTTTTATTTTCAGAATATATGCATAGATATAATTTTCAACATTCACCCTTGCAAAACTTTGTGTTCCAAATTTTTTTCTCCCTCCTTTCCCCTTGCCCCTCCCTTAGACGGTAATTAATCCAATATATGTTAAACATGTGCCATTCTTCTGTTATGAGACAGAACTTGAAATAAGGTTTATAGAAAATATGCTATCCTTTTATTTCTTCTGGATCTTTTATAATGAAATTTCCATTGATTTCTGGTCGTTTTGTTACAAATACTTGAAAGTCTTCCACTTTATCAACTGAACCCCTTTTACCACTATTCAGGATTAAACTCAACTTTGAAGAATAAGTTTTGTTTGTTTGTTTGTTTTGCTTTTTGCTGAGGCAATTAGGGTTGAGTGACTTGCCCATCAATGGAATTGATGGAAGCAATGCTTGTGTGCTTAGTTTGCACCTTTGAGAGTTCACACATTAGCTCATACACATTAGTTCACAAGTTTGGAAGATTCACAAGTGTTCACAAGTATGGGAGATACACAAAGTTAGTTTTGTAACTTTGTGAATTCACACCTCCCATATTCCCACTCTAGGAGGAGGAGTCAACCTTTGAGAGAGCATAAAAAGGAGCTGGGTCAGTGAATTCAGTTCAATTGAAAAGATTCAGAGTGGAGGAGCGTTATTTGAAAGATTGCCACAGGTTGGAGTTGAGGCAAAGGCAGAAGCAAAGGACTAGCAACAAGAGCTCTCAGAACCAAGGAAGGAGAGAGGCCTCTAAGAAAGCTAACGGGGCCTAAGGAAAGAGATAAGACTTGGAAGGAGAAAAAAAATGTTTGGATTTTATCAGCTGGCTATAATTGAAGTGATTATTACTCTGAACTGAAACTAAGGCTGCCTCCAGAAAACCTCCCCAAGAAACCTGCTCCCAAGAACCATCATATATTATAAAAAAGAAGAGAACACCACATTCTTCTATACATATTTCCATATGCTGCATAACAAAATCAGAATAAAAAGGAAACAAAATGAGGAAGAAAACAAAAACAAGCAAACAATAACAAAGAAAGGAAAAAATACTATGTTGTGATCCACACTCAGTCCCAACAGTTCTCTCTCTGGATGCAGATAGTTCTCTCCATCACAAGTCTATTAGAACTGGTTTAAATCACATTGTTGAAAAGAGCCACATCCATCAGAATTGATTATCACATAATTTTGTTGTTGTGATGTACGATGATCTCTTGGTTCTACTCACTTCACTCAGCATCAGTTCATATTAATCTCTCCAGGCCTCTCTGAAATCATTCTGCTGATCATTTCTTATAGAAAAATAATATTCCATTATATTCAGATACCATAACTTATTTAGCCATTCTTCAACTGATAAGCATCCATTCAGTTTCCAGTTTCTTGCCACTACAAAAAGGAGTGCTCCAAACATTTTGCACATGTGGGGCCTTTTCCCATTTTTAATGATCTCTTTGGGACACAAGCCCAGTAGAAACACTGCTGGATCAAAGGGTATGAACAGTTTGATAGTCCTTTGAACAAAGTCCCATATTGCTCTCTAGAATGGTTGAATCAGTTCACAATTCCACCAACAGTATATTAATGTCCTAGTTTTCCCACATCCCCTCCAACATCCATCATTATCTTTTCCTTGGCTTAGCCAATCTGAGAAGTGTATATCTCAGATATCTCAGAGTTCTCTTATTTTGCATTTCTCTGATCAGTAGTGATTCAGAGTATTTTTTTTTCATATGACTAAAATTAGGTTTAATTTTTTCACCTGAAAATTGCTTTTTCATATCCTTTGACCATTTATCAATTGGAGAATGGCTTGCATTCTTATAAATTTGAGTCAATTCTCTATATATTTTAGAAATGAGGCTTTTATCAGAACCCTTGGATATAAAAATTTCCCCCCAGTTTTCTGCTTCCCTTCTAATCTTGTCTGCATTGGTTGTGTTTGCAGAAAAACTTTTTAACTTAATATAATCAAAATTATCTATTAGCAATATTTTAAAGAACAATTTTGCACAACTAAATCATTTTGACTATTATAAATAGGCATAAAATAAAGGCTATATGAAGTTATCTGCATCCAGAGAAAGCGCCAATAGAACTATGTACAGAATAATTTTGTGTGTTTTTGTATATGTATGTATGCTTATTTGTGATAGCCATCTCTAGGTTAGAGACTCGAAGGAAGAAAAAGAAAGAAATTTACATGATAACAGTTGTATATTTGGAAAGAAGAGCAAGTTATACATAATAAATCTGTAGTTTTCATGTGCAAACATTTTTCCCCCCTAGGAGACCAGAGTCATATAGCGTTGAATGTCTGAGATCACATTTGAACTCAAGTTCTTCTGACTCCTTTGCAGAAAATGGGACTAAATCCAGCTGGATGTGCAGAACATTAGCACCATATAAGCTGATACAATCTTAGAAGCAGACCCTGAGTTATTTGATGGATTCAAGACCCTCAAGAGATATCTTTATCTTTAGAAATTCCCTAATTGTTGGTATAGGACTCTCGAACACATCCAGCTTTATGATTTTTGGAGACATTTCCTAATCTCATTGTTTATGCTCGAGCTTTGAGCTGCCAAGCCTGCTTGTCACCAGGAATGCCTTCTGATTTGTGTATCTGGGGCCACAACTCTGAGAATTTCTCATTTCTGGAATAGGGTTCCCTGTCTCATTCTTTACTGGGACCTACCTAATTTTCTGCCTTCCTTCGGAAAGTATAAATATCTTACTCTTTCCAACTGGACTTTGAACAGATGTGGGCCTCACCTCACTGTTCCAGCTTGCAAGCTCCCTCTCAGGCAATAAATGCAATGATAATCTGTGCAAAATCTGCGATCATACTTTTGCTTACTCTGGGTCACTCTTTTTGAAGGGTTTTTTTTTTTTTTTGACAACATAAAAATAAGTAGGAAACATAAACAAATATAAAGTAATTTTGTCACACTACCAGTGGGTGAAATCAGGTTTAAAGGAGGCTGGGGCTTGAAGGGAGCTTGTTTTTCCAAGAAGCTGAGGTAAGGAGTGTGAATAGGCCTGTGTACCAAAGAACAGAACCAGGAGATGGGGAGTGTCATCTAGGAGGAGCCGCAAGTAGACTTCCTTTGAGAATGTGAAATACATAGTATATATTTAGGAGGATAACCTCAAATCAGACAGACCAGATAGACTGGAGCCAGATTGTAAATGTCAAACTGTGTTTTATTCTAGAGGCAAAAAGCCAATAAAGCTTCTTGAGCATAGAATGACATGATCAGATCTATGCTTTAGGTATGTAAATTTGGCAAATGTATTGAGGAGAGCAGAGAGATTTGATACAGGGAAATCAATTCAGGCAAGGATTGTTGAGGATCTAAACAAGAGTAGTTGTGTTAGTGAAGAAAAAGTCACATATTTGAGAGTTAGTTTGGAGTTAGAATTGCTAAGGTTTGGCAACTAATTGGATATGTGAGTTGAAGAAGGAATAGTGGGGAATGCTGAAGGTGACTTTGAGGTTGTGAATCTGAGGAGCTGTAAAAATAAAAAAAGAGAAAGATAGGAAAGTTAGGGAAGAGATGAGTTCTGTTTTAGACAGGGTAATTTTGATATAGTTGAGATATCCAGATAGAGATGTAAAGTAGGAAATTGGAGATGTGGGACTGGAACTCAGAAGAAAGATGAGATTTGAGATCCCTCTCTGTAAAGATGATTATTAAACCATGAAATCATCCAATGAGAAAAGAGAAAAGGATCATAGGTAGCCACATGGCATATACCCATGCATAATGAACCATCTCCTGCAACAAAGGAGATTGAGGAACATTGGTCAGACAGGTAGGAAAGCTAGGAAAGCATAGTTAGCTAACCAACAAGCAAGACCATTAAAGGGAGAAGAGAATAGCCAAAAGAGGATGATGGTGTGAAATGTTGCAATCAAGGAGGATGTGCAAACATGTGCAAGCCATTGGATTTAGCAATAATGAAATCATGGGTGGCCTAGGAAAGAGTAGCTTCAAAGGGTGAAGGAATAGAGATTGCAAGAATTGAGAAGTCATCAGGAGAAAAGGGAAGTAGTGAGGGTAGCCAGTTTTTTTCTAGGCATTTGCTTGTTAATAGAAAGAGAACTATATGGTACCAATTGAAGGGCAGGGAAATGTTAAGAGATTTTTTCATGTTTGGGAGAGATCTGAGCATCACATAGAAGTGGGTAAAGGAAAAATGAAAATTAGGGAGAGCAATAATGATCAAAGGTAAATTCCTGAAGATGGGATCAAAGGCAAACAGATAGTGACAATGACAAAGAGAAAGAATAACATTTCCTCTAAGGATGGAGCAAAATAGGACAGAATTGGGGAGACAAGGGAAGTTGTGATGAATGACCCTAATTTTTTCTTTTTTATATATATATATTTTTTATTTTATAATAACTTTATATTGACAGAATCCATGCCAGGGCAATTTTTTTACAACATTATCCCTTGCACTCGTTTCTGTTCCGATTTTTCCCCTCCCTCCCTCCATCCCCTCCCCTAGATGGCAAGCAGTCCTATATATGTTAGATATGTTGCAGTATATCCTAGATACAATATATGTTTGCAGAACTGAACAGTTCTCTTGTTGCACAGGGAGAATTGGATTCAGAAGGTAAAAATAACCCGGGAAGAAAAACAAAAATGCAAATAGTTAGCATCAGTTTCCCAGTGTTCTTTCTTTGGGTGTAGCTGCTTCAATCCATCATTTATCAATACTGAGTTAGGTCTCTTTGTCAAAGAAATCCACTTCCATCAGAATACATCCTCATATAATATCGTTGTCAAAGTGTATAATGATCTCCTGGTTCTGCTCATTTCACTTAGCATCAGTTCATGTAAGTCTCTCCAAGCCTCTCTGTATTCATCCTGCTGGTCATTTCTTACAGAACAATAATATTCCATAACATTCATATACCACAATTTACCCAGCCATTCTCCAATTGATGGGCATCCATTCATTTTCCAGTTTCTAGCCACTACAAACAGGGCTGCCACAAACATTTGGCACATACAGGTCCCTTTCCCTTCTTTAGTATTTCTTTGGGCTATAAGCCCAATAGAAACACTGCTGGATCAAAGGGTATGCACAATTTGATAACTTTTTGGGTATAATTCCAGATTGCTCTCCAGAATAGTGATCCTAATTTTTTCAATGAGATATGAGATCCACTGAGAAAAAAGGAAGAGTGGTTTACATGGCTTGAGGAAAGAACAGGTTTGAAATAGATTCTGTGGAGAGTCTGGCTCAGTCTGTTGGTGGGGAGGACCTGAGAGAAGGTACATTTAGTACTGGAGAATGTTGTCAAGTCCAGTGTCTCCTGAGGAATCCAGGTTTCCTTTGTTGCAAGAAGATGTGAGGATTATGAAAAGACTAGAGTAAATATGAAGGGTAGCTTGTTAACTGGAGGATGGGAGGGCTACAGGATACAGAAGAGAAAGGCAGAGTGAGACAGGGACAGTAAGTAGAGCAATGAAGACGTGGAAAAAAGCAGCAGGAAATGATAGTCCAAGAAGATACTACAAGTAATACAGCCTATTGCTTTGGATACAGAGACTATGAATGAGGGAGAAATTGAATTAGTCATAGGACCCTTCAGAAGCAATAATATTGATGATCTGGTTCTCATTTTGTAGTCAAAAGATGGAAAAGAATCACACAGTGACCAGGGGGATAGAGAACAAAGGTTTGTGTGGTCTAGGATCTTGCCTTAACCTAGTGATAAAAAGCAAGAAATGGAGGCTGAATTGGAAGAGACCTGAGTTTGAGCCTTGGCTGGTTACAGAGGGTGAAGGCATCTCCTTGTCAATAAGAAGAGAGCTATATTGCACCAATTGAAGGACGTGGAAATGTCAAGGAAAGGATCTTAAGCATCAATGAAAATAGCTCTTCCCTACAGTTAGCACCAATGTTGAAGTGATTACACTGGAAGAGACTGATCAGGACTCTAAAGAGAGACAGATTACAGGCTTTTGATAAGAGAGTAAAAATAGAACACTAAGGGGTAGATGGGAAAAGAACTGGGAGTTCACTTCTATCAAGAGAAAGGGAACACTGAGAGTTTCTTGCATCATGTAACAATCCCAGAGAGGAAGAAAGGGATTGACATATTTTCTTAGAGTGCATTTTGTTAGGGGATGGAACAGCTTCTTCAAGCCAAGGTCATTAGTACTAAGTCCCTTGACAGAGGAGAAGGGATGGGGGAAGAATCAGGGAAGGCATTGTTGGGAACTCAGGGTTGCATGAGTCAGAAAAGGCTCAACAAGGAAGACAATATATAATAAGTAGAGCGTGAACAAGAGATGGAACTCTGAACAAAACTATAGACACAGCACAAATCATAGTAACATTGCCAGACAGATGGTACCTCCCACAAGTTCAGGTTTCAGATGCAAAATTATAGCTCTAATGGGGACTATATTCAGCTCATCCCCTTGAGAAGTTCAGAAGCAGATAGGTTAATAGACCCTAGGAAATCTAAGTTTGTTCAACCTGTGACAAATCTTAATTTATTACAAGGGAAAATAGAAAAGGGATTATCAGTGTAGCCAGCCAGCAATATTAGTGTGTATGTATGTATTACACCTTGACTATAATTGCATAAATTCGTTGATGCATATAATAACCAGTATCTATTTGTGAATCACAAAATATACCTGCTCCTTATGCCTCATTTATTTTGCTGCTTCTTTATTTCCAAATATGTTGTTCTCTATGAATATCCTGCTATTATATAGACCTGTGGGTGTTGTTACTGTGTTGCTTTCTTTTGTTGATTTCTTTTGTGGAAATATATGTATTGTTGTGACTGACACATAATATGACCTGCCTGTAATTTTGTAGTTACTAAAGAAAGATACAAAATTTGGGTCCTTGGATAAATATGCCCAAATACATCCTGGTTAATTTGCTTGGGACAGCAAATGTTTGAGTGTAGAACATAAGGAAGTGGTTCTTGAAAACACCATCTTTTTTACAGAAAGGGAGTCAATATTAAGATGGTAAACAAACTTATAAAATTTGGCCAAGACAGGCTTTTATAAGGTGTACATACTTTTCTCTAAGGGGATTAAAGGAAGTTTGGTCATTAAGCAAACAGAAAATTGGGACATATTTCTGAAGTCCATTAAAAGGTTGAATTACTAGTTCTATGAGTAGTTCAGGCAGAAGTCAGACTGAAGGAAGAACTTAGCTCTCAAGAGTTTTACATAGAAAACTCTTTTATTTATTTCGGGGTGGGCAGCAATTAGGGACAAGTAATTTGCCTAGGATCACACAGTTAGTAAGTATCCGAAGCTGGATTTGAATTCAGGTCCTCCTGACTCTAGGGCTGAGTACTCTAACCCTGGGATTCCTTAGCTGTTATAGAAAACTCTTGGAACTGGAGAATGGGAGGCTATGAGAAAGATACATATATTTTGGAGAGTAAAAGTTCAAGCAAATCTGGCTTACTGCTGAAAGTAGCAGGACCAAAACTTTGATAGTGGGGTTACATGGGCCTGTAAGAAGTGTCAAGGAGACAAAAAATTCTTCATTGCTGAAACCCGCTGCAGATTACAGACATCAAGGTAGTGAGTCTGCATCTCTTTTCTCCCCTTGTACTTCCTGGTAGAAGCCTGAATAATTTACTTCCAGGAAAGTAAAATTTGTTTTACCTTTTTTTTTTTTTTTTTTGCTTTAAAATTAGGGACTCTTAATGTTGAGTGCATGAACCAAGAAGTCTATAGATAGATTTCAGAGAATCTGTGAACTTGGATGAGAAAAAATTGCATATTTATTTCAACATGATTGATTCCTTTTGTAATACTATTTATTTTATTTTATGTTTTAAAAAATAGTTTTGAGGAGGCCATAGGTTTCACCAATTTTCTAAAGGGTTCTATCCATAAAAAAGATTAAGAGAACCTGCTTTAATATTTATTTTGTTTCTATTAACAGTGGGCATTTGCTAGTCTGAATGTGCTTATTTATTATACAAAAGCAATTAGTGGGGGGAAATCTTTAGAAAAAGGTAGAGATAAATATATGTAGGTATTTTGATAGGGCATTGTCTTTGATCCAGGCTAACTAACTAGATAGACAAATAGAAAGATAGACATAGATTTTCAAATCCTTACATCTTTATATCTTCTCAAAACATTTGAGAAGTGTTATTATTAGGAAATTAATATAGGTAATGTGGCAATACCAACTAAGGTGAAGGGGCAAATAGGAATGACTGAACAACCCTTCTTACCATAGCACCACTCTTCCTGCTACAAAAATAAAACTTAAATAACTGGTGAGATATTCAGTTATTTATTTTACTTTTTTAATTTACTTTAAAATAACTGGTGAAATATTCAGTAGTTTATACTACTGATAAAAATGATTATATTCTTTAAATTGATTCACAGATACAGAGTTGTCACAATCAAATTACTAAGTATAGATTACTTTATAGAACCAGACAAAACATAAAATAATTCATTTAGAGGAACAAAAGGCTTAGAATAACATTAAAAATATAAGTGGGAGATGAAGTAGGAATACAAATAAAAGGAATAAAGCATTACTATCAGCAGTAATAATCAACTTTCTGGTTAAAAACCAGAAAAGGAGATCATCAATGAAATAGATTAGATAAGTAAGAACCAGGAGCAACCAAAACCAGTAGTCCAATGATGGAAATTGCTAAGAACATAAATTACTACCTTAAAAGGACAATTCTTTGTTTGGATTTTCACCTAAATTAATGAGGCAAAACTTGGTACAAAGAGAATGAAAAGGAGTTCATTAAATATATCAAAGTATCAATACATTGATAGGGTGATCTCTGGGCATTAACAATGGGATCAAAATGGAGACAGCTTTTATTGAAAACTTTTGTTTTGGAGCTTAGCTTGTGAACAGTAGAATGCTGTGTAAACCTTCTAGAAGATAGACTAGAGTCAGATAATAAAATAATTTAAAAAGGAGTCTGAATTCAAAACTACAGGCAGTGGGGAACTAACTGAAAACCTCTCTGTAGGGAGATGACCGCTGCATTTATGCTTTGGGATTACCCATTTGTCTCTCTTTTATAGCAAAAACATAGATGAATATTCTAATTGCTGAGGTTAATCACATCTACAAGAAGTCTGGCTGTTATATTATAAGGTCATATCCAACATATTAATTCTATCTAATTCAAAAATATTTTATTATTGATTACTTCTCCCCTATAATCCAACTTCATAGCAGATGAGAACATTCTCTCATTTCTTAGAAGAAAGAACTATTAATATACACAAAACCTACAGATAGGTTTTCTGATGTCCTTATCACCTTATAATTAAGAGAATTTGTCTTTAAGCCACTTACTACTTCTAAGACCTATGACAATTCACTTTAATTATAGATCACGTCCAGTAACAATAGCACTCATATTTATATATTGCTCTCAAATTTACAAGGTGCTCTTCATTCTAAAACAAACTCTTTAAGGTAAAAATTTTTAGTTTGTTTATTTTAGATAGGACTTATTAATTCCTTGGCAGTAATGGTGAATCACACAACCAATACAATTGTAACAATTATTGAATATATGAGATTCCTAAATTCCCATATTAAGTGTGATTGTAACTGCAAGACATATGCCCCTATCCCTAAACACTATTGGCAAAATAACTCTTTTAAAAAAAATGTAAAAAGAAACATATAAGTTAGCATAATCATAGTACACCCACTGTTTACTCCATCTAGACATGTCTCATATAGATAAGCTTAAAGAACCCTAAGGCACTGTCTGAGCTTATATTTTGTATGTCAGATAAAGTTTCAACTCCTCCCCTTACATATAACTATGCCTTCTAAAATTATATTAAAAACCTAAGGTTTTATCTAGTGATCAGCCAGCCTTAGCTGGAGCTAATCTGCAACTTGATCACTAAGGCTGATTTATTAGTGGTATGGGGGAGGTCATTTGACTCTACCAAAAGAGAGCCACAGTAGCCTTAATGGGGTGATCTCATATCTCTGTAAGCATCGACAGCTCCTGGCAAACTGCTCTCCTCAGTCTTGTCCAACACCATCCCTGGTCCTAGGCATTTACCCCCGCTTTTACAATAAACATCACATATTGAGTATTACTTTTGATTGGATCTGAATTATTCATGGTATCAGAACATCATTCTAAGTTTTGATACAACCTCTGACACAAAGGATGGCGGACCCCAACACTACCTTAAATTTGTAGTTCTCATTTTGAGAAGTCATGATGATAGTCAATAAATTTATATTAATTGCCTATTGTGTGCCACACAAGTGTTGGGGCTTCAGGAAAAAAAGGGCTGATAATGCTTGCTCTCAAGGAATCTACAATCTCCTTGTAGTATAACATACAAAAGAAAGATGAAAAAAAAATAGGGGCAAAAGGAAAGGAGGAAGGTATCTCTCTGCCTTGGACCATTTTGGAGAAGTCAGAGATGTCCTTGAATAATGCAGTCAAGATGAGTTATTCTGAGCTGAGTTCTCTCCTTAAATTAGAGTTTTGGAGGAGCACAGGGATGAAACAGCATATCAAGTCAGAAGGGATCTTATAGGATGATGAGGTTTTCCCAAAAATGAGCTTCCAGGGGAATGGGGGAAAAGTCGGGGGAATACCAAGAGTAGTACAGCTAAGAGATCAATAAGGAAAGAGAGAAAAAATGGGAAGAGAAATAATATCAGCCCTCAGACAAGGCAAGAAGGACTAACCTGGAATGTTTTCTACACAAGAAAATGGTGAGAGTTTGTGGGACTCGAGAAGAAGGAAAAGAGAGAAAAGGAGAGATAATGGTGATCCCATTAGAGCATCTGATGTTTGTTTTGTTTTTTTTAATAACTTTTTATTGACAGAACCCATGCCAGGGTAATTTTTTACAACATTATCCCTTGCACTCACTTCTGTTCTGATTTTTCTCCTCCCTCCCTCCACCCCCTCCCCCAAATGGCAAGCAGTCCTATATATGTTAAATATGTTGCAGTATATCCTAGATACAATATATGTGTGCAGAACTGAACAGTTCTCTTGTTGCACAGGGAGAATTGGATTCAAAAGGTAGAAATAACCCGGGAAGAAAAACAAAAATGCAAACAGTTTACATTCATTTCCGAGTATTCTCTCTTTGGGTGTAGCTGCTTCTGTCCATCATTGATCATTTGGAACTGAGTTAGATCTTCTCTTTGTCAAAGAAATCCACTTCCATCAGAATACATCCTCATACAGTATCGTTGTTGAAGTATATAATGATCTTCTGGTTCTGCTCATTTCACTTAGCATCAGTTCATGTAAGTCTCTCCAAGCCTCTCTGTATTCATCCTGCTGGTCATTTCTTATAGAACAATAATATTCCATAACGTTCATATACCACAATTTACGCAGCCATTCTCCAATTGATGGGCATCCATTCATTTTCCAGCTTCTAGCCACTACAAACAGGGCTGCCACAAACATTTTGGCACATACAGGTCCCTTTCCCTTCTTTAGTATCTCTTTGGGGTATAAGCCCAGTAGTAGCACTGCTGGATCAAAGGGTATGCACAGTTTGGTAACTTTTTGGGTATAATTCCAGATTGCTCTCCAGAATGGTTGGATTCATTCACAACTCCACCAACAGTGCATCAGTGTCCCAGTTCTCCCGCATCCCCTCCAACATTCATCATTATTTTTTCCTATCATCTTAGCCAATCTGACAGGTATGTAGTGATATCTCAGAGTTGTCTTAATTTGCATTTCTCTGATCAATAGTGATTTGGAACACTCTTTTATATGTGTGGTAATAGTTTCAGTTTCATCATCTGAAAATTATGTGTTCATATCCTTTGACCATTTATCAATTGGAGAATGGCTTGATTTCTTATAAATTTGAGTCAAATTCTCTATATATTTTGGAAATGAGGCCTTTGTCAGAACCTTTAACTGGGAAGATGTTTTCCCAGTTTGTTGCTTTCCTTCTAATCTTGTTTGCATTAGTTTTGTTTGTACAAAGGCTTTTTAATTTGATATAATCAAAATTTTCTATATCTAGTTCATCTCTGGTCACAAATTTCTTCCTCCTCCACAAATCTGAGAGATAAACTATCCTATGTTTCTCTAATTTATTTATAATCTCATTCTTTATTCCTAAATCATGGACCCATTTTGATCGTATCTTGGTATAAGGTGTTAAGTGTGGGTCCATGCTTAATTTCTGCCATACTAATTTCCAGTTATCCCAACAGTTTTTGTCAAATAATGAATTCTTATCCCAAAAGTGAGGATCTTTGGGTTTGTCAAACACTAGATTGCTATAGTTGACTATTTTGTCTTGTGAACCTAACCTTTTCCACTGATCAACTAATCTATTTCTTAGCCAATACCAAATGGTTTTGGTGACTGCTGTATAGCATCTGATGTTGATCATATCTGCAGTTCCCCTCTATAAGAGCATGAGAGACGAACTCCATATAATTGGGCAAGATGGGAAATACATATGATTGTTTTATGCTGGATTCTTCTTGCTTAGGAACAGCAGGGTGGAAAGAAGCTAGTTCTATGGAGAGGAACAATAGGTGGGTTTTTACCTGCCTTAGGTTTTTGTGTTTTCTTGGTTTCTCCTTCATTTTCAAAAAATGACCAATGATATCAAGGAGTGATGTGCACAATTGCATCAGCCTATCTCTTCCAGAGTCATCACAATCTAATGGCAGGACAAAACTCAAGATGACTGGCAATGGCCAGGGATGCACCTTTGATGTCTGACCAGGCTCTAAGTGCCTCCATGGCTGTTTCTCATCCTCCCATTCTGCTGGAAGAAGTCTTCCTATGCTTAGGATAGGTAACTCCCTAACTCAACAACAGGTCTAGGGTCTCTCTGCTATCTTCAATCTGATTTAAACCATCTGCTAATATGGTTTTAACAAGGGTATGGCTGCTTTTTGAAGCACAGGTGAGTATTGGGTGACAGGTGGAAGCCAGAGGTGGGTGAGCATCCCCTGAGCAAGCCCTCACAACAGAAGTGCTAGTCTTCCCTTAACACCCCGTATCCCTCTTTCTTAAATTTATTCTATGAAAAATATATTTTCTAGATTTCATATTATCCCAAAGGGGCTTGTTCTGCACCTTGGACATGTCCTGCCTGTCTGGAAGTAACCTGATTCCTCTGTGACATGGGAGGTAATATCCTCCTTTGATGGACATTGTAACCAGAATAGCCTTTGTATTTAAAATTGGCCAATCTGAGACAGTCACTCTTTCCTATGCTTTTTTTCCAGAACGTGAAGATCACAATTCACCTACAGCACAAGTGCCACGGAAAAAACTAAGAGGGGAAATAATGTCCTGTCCCTTTTAACCTATCCAGTAGCTGGGTCTATTTTTTGTTTATATTGTCTGTTTTGTTTGTAAAGTATTTGTTTTGTATTGTATTGTATTGTTTGGATTGTATTGTTTTAGGAACCTGCAATGATCTTCATCTGATCTGAAGTTTGAGGCATGACGACCTGGGAGCCAGAGTCACAAGATATTGAAGCTAGCCAGTCCATCAAGGAAATAGTGTCCTTTTGTTTGCAGCAAGGTAGAGCAATGAAAGCCATATCTGAAAGAGGAACTTTTCCTAGCTGGAAGCTCAACCCACATTCCATTATTCTAGTCTTGCTTTTAAACTGAAACAAAAAGGAGGAGCTATTTCATAATTATGTACCCTTTAAGTACAAAATCACAATGAATTTGGGCTCTATAATACACATTTAGCTCATATCTGTGAATTAAAGTTACACAACAAAGCTCAAGTGAGTCTGGGGCACCGAGATTGTAAAAGACCTGCTTTTATCCTGATTCCAGTGCCCAGTCTTCCTGCCTCCAAGTCACCATTCTCTACCCTCTTCACCAAGCTGCTTCAGGCACAAGTAATAAGAGTTATAAAGTTATTATTATTCACATCTGAAAATGTAGGTATTATAACTAGTCTTACTTCTATTTTACAGATGAGGCACCTGAAGTTTCGAGTAGTGATGTAACATACTCTCATAGCAACTAAGTCTCTCAGAATAGGGGATAGGACTCATACCCAGCTTCTCCTGACTAAAGGTATAACTCTCTTTTATGCTTGAACACTATTCAAAAAGGGAGTTAATAGTCTCAGAAATCCCACTCCACAAGCCCAAATTTTAAAGGTAAAAAAATCACATTACAATGCAAATAATTTGCACCTCAAATTTTTTTGGTTTTGACAATGTTTTTTAAATGGGAAGAATAAAATGTTACACTAGGTGATCTGTGACTAGATGAAGGGGGGTGGTGGTGGGGGTGCTAGTAGGTTGTTACAAAAAGGAAAATATGTGCCATGTACCTTTTTGAGAAACTGTGAATTTATTTTCTTATGTTTACAATAAGTTGAGGAATGTTCAGAAGGCAGGAAAGAAGAAAGAAAAGAATACAGTCTCTTTAAAACCAAATTTAGAAAAAAAAAAGGGAAGGAAAAACTTCCTTCTGTGAAAGAGATAGATAAAATGTGTGTTCTTTAAATCATTATAGGATGGTATCAGACCAGCCATTCAACAAGCCTATAATAGAAGGATCTTTCTCAGAGGAACATTTCTAAAAGACATTTGCTAATGTAGTTTACCTTTAAATTTTAGGGTTTTTATTATCATTGAAAAAATAAGCACCCTCCAAAATATTTCCTCCTTTAAAAAGACTAGATAAACAGGATTGTATATGAAAAATATTTATATATTTTGATTTCTAAAATATCTTTATATTTAATATGGTAGTATCAACTTTGTTCTGCTTTTTGGTGTTTTCTACTGAATTTCTTTCTGCCCTTTTGTGTGTATTTTTAAAACATTTCACAGACTCTTTTTTCCTTTTCCCCCCATTAATATTACAATTCACAACTTTCCCTCCCCTAAAATGAAAACCTCTTTTAACAAATAAGTATACTTAGGAAAAACAAGTTTGCATCATATTAGTCTTGTTTGAAAAAACGTATATTCTTTTTTACCCATATACTGGTAAACTGTCATTTCATCACAACTCCATCAATATTTGAGAGCTCTTAAGCCTTTCCAAGTTGTTTTACTTCATAATACAATGGTCATTTTAATACAATTTCTCTGATTCTGATCAATTCACTTTATATAAGTTCATACATATCTGCTCAGGTTTCTCTGAATCTGTTCCTTTCATTATATTTTATGACACAATAATATTTTATCACATTCATATAATACAATTTCCCCCAAATGATAAGCACCCATATTGTTTCCCTTTCTTTCCTACATAGTCCCAGTTTTTCATGATTGGGGTTGAGTTACAACAAAAATGTATCAAGATACCTAGAGAGATACACATATACATACACACAGCTACTTTTCTTATAACTTTGATCTCTTTGGGTTATATACCTAAGGAGAACAGTTTTCAGTGAGTATTCACAGATTAGTGACTTTTTGGGTATGGATCCAAATAGCTTTGCAAAATGGTTGGTTCATTTTATAGCTCCATCAATATTGTATTATTATGCTTGTTCTTTTGCAGTCACTCAAATGAGTATCATTTTTTAAAAATGTGATCTTTACCAATGTAATAACTGTATGGTGGAACATTGGAGTTTCTAAATTTGAATTTTTGTTATTATTAATGATTTGGAGCATTTTATCTTGGATTTCATCCTTTGAGAACTATTTATTACTATCAGATTCATTTATCTGTTGAGCAAAGATTTTTATTTTTATATATGTGTATACATTCCATATGTCTTATATATCAAATCTTCATTACAGAAATTTACTGTATATAATTTTCCTAGTTAATGGTTTTTAATATAATTCTAATAACATTAGTTTTTCTCCAAAACATTTCCCAATTAATGTCCTGTCATATTCTCTATTACTTGTTGGTCAAGAACCTTTCCTTACCCATAGCTGTGAAAAGTATCACTTTCCCATAATGATCTGAAGATTACTACAATATGTGGTATGAGGCCATAACAATATAGGCTCTGGACATTCGGAACAGGGCAAGCTGCCTATTTTGGTATGATGTAAGATTGTAATATCATAAGCTCTAAAGATGTTAATCGAAGCATAATTTCTCCCATATTTATTTTCAATCCTCCTGGAAGTTTTTATTGAATAGTGAGTTCTTATCATAGGAATTCATGTTCTTGTGTGTATTGCACATGATGCTTCTATATAAACATATGCTTTATTGTTTCTGAATCTTGTTGATAGTATCCATTCATCAACTTTTCTATATTTGAATAAGCACCAACTTTTTTTATGATTACTACTTTATAGCATATTTTGATGAATGCTACTGCCAAGCTTTTTTCATTTATATGTTTTCATTCTTCCTTTATATATTTTTTCATTCTTTCCCCTGAGAATATTGATCTTTTATTTCTTCAGATCAATTTTCTTATAATTTTGTCTCTGAAATTAACTTTTGATAGTTTAATTGGCATGGGAAAAATACAAATTAATTTAGGAAGCATTGTCATTAATATATTACTATAGTCCAACAATGAAAAATTTATTCTATTCCCACTATTTAAGTCTTTCTTTAAGAATTTAGAAACAGAATTTTTCCTAAGGACTGTTTTGAAGTTATTTTCATATCATTTCTGTTTATATGTCTTGGCAAAGGAACTCCAATATATTTTATACATTCTATAGTTATTTGATGGAATTCATTTTTCTTTATATTTCTTTTTTGTTAGTAATATAAAGGTTTATAATTTTGTGGGATTATTTTGTATCCTACTACTATATTTCATAGACATAGATATATAAAAGGATGGTTTTAGAGAACCCTGAAAAGAATTGCATGAACTGATAGAGAAGTAGAAATGGGAGAATAATTTATACAATTAAAAATAATATTGTATAAAGCAACTGATAGAGTAGTAGATAGAATGCTGGGCTTGGAGTCAAAAAAAGACCTAAGTTCAATATGGCCTCATTCAAGTACTGTGTGACCTTGGGCACATCATTGAACCTGTTTCCCTCAGTTTCTTCAAATGAGGATGATCAAGTTGTTGTGAGGATAAAATGAAATAATATTTGTAAAGTGCTTAGCACAATATCTGGCATGTTTTAAGTGCTCTATGAATTCTTATTTCTCCAACTTTCTTCCCTTATAAAGATGAAAAATTGTGAAATAAATTTAATAATAGTGACCATTATCTACATTACATTATTTACATTAGTGATCATGTATTCTATCCATTTCTTAATAGTGTAAAGATGGACTCAAGTTAGAAAAAATTTAATAATAGCTATTTATTTTCAAAATACATGTGAAGATAGTTCTTGTGTTCTTACATAATCCTGTCTTCTAAATTTTTCTTCCTTTGTCCCCCATCCTCTCTCCTAGACAGAAAGTAATGCAATATAGGTTAAACATGTGCAATTCTTCTAAACATATTTTCATATTTACCATGCTGCACAAGAAAAATCAGATAAAAAGGGAAAAAATAAGAAAGAAAAAAAAACAAGAAAACAACCAGAAAAGGTGAAAATACTATGTGATCCACACTCAGTCTCCACAGTTCTCTCTCTGGATGCCAATGGCTCTTTCCATCACAAGACCATTGGAACTGGTCTGAATCATCTCATTGTTGAAAAGAGCAAAGTCCATCAAAATTATCATCACATAGTCTTGTTGTTGCCATGTACAATGTTCTCTTGGTTCTACTCATTTCACTCAGCATCAGTTCATGTAAGTATCTCTAGGCCTTTCTGAAATCATCCTGCTGATCATTTTTATACAACAACCATTACATTCATATGCCATAATTTATCCAGCCATTTTCCAGTTTCTTGCCACTACATAAAGGGCTGCCACAAAGATTTTTTGCCCATGTGGGTCCCTTTCTCTTTTTTATGATCTCTTTGGGATATAGACACAAGAGAGATAATGCTGGGTCAAAGGTATATGAACAGTTTGGTAGCCCTTAGAGCATAGTTCCAAATTACTCTCCAGAATGGTTGGATATGTTCACACTCCATCAACAATGTTTATCCCACCGTTTTCCCACATCCCCTCTAATATTTATCATGATCGTTTCATGTCATCTTAGCCAATCTGAGAGGTGTACAGGGTTACTTCAGTTGTCTTAATTTGCATTTCTCTATTCAATAATCATTTAGAGCATTTTTTAATATAACTAGGAATAGGTTTAATTTCTTCATCTGAAAATTTTCTGTTCACATGCTTTGACCATTTGTCAATTGGGGAATAGCTTGTACCCTTATAAATTTGAATCAATTCTCTATATATTTTAGAAATGAAACTTTAGATAAAACATTTCTTAAGCACTGTATGTCATGAACTATGTTAAGTGATGGGAATTCAAATAGAAACAAAAAAAATCTAGTACTTAACCTCAAAGAACTTAATGCACAAAAAAAGGAGGCTGAACAGCATGAGACGGGGTGCATTGGAAGAAGCACTTGTGGTGACCAGGTGTAAAAGTCTAGGGAGTCAGTTGAAATGAATGTCACTGGTCTGGGAACATCTTCAAACAGTAGTTCCAAGCAGGATCTCATCAACTAGAGAAAGATGCTACCCAGCTAAAAGCATCACTAGCATAAGAGTCCCTCATTCCTGTATCTTTCCTTGTCCATTTCAGGCACAATTCTGGACACTCAGAGAGCTATGATCAATCTTTTTCACTCTTTATCTTCTTCACTGAGGGTGAAGTAGACAGAAACTCTTCAGGAAATGCTCCCTTTACATGTGGTTCTTAAATTATTTTAATCTTTCCAGATTTCCATTTTTCTATCCCAGTCCAAGAGGGATTCCCTATGGATAGTGAAGCCCTTCCTGTTTGTAGATAATATTTTGCTGACTGTATGAAAGACCAAAACACGCAGAAATTCCTTATACTGCTCCATCTCTAGTCAAATAGGGGTGGTGGTAGGGGAATAAGAGTTATAATCATTACCAGGGCTGCACTTGTAAACTGGACGTGGCCAATGTTGTTATTTGTTTTGCTTAACTCTGCATATTTATAATAAAGGTTTTGTTTTTGTTTTTCCTTCTGTCTTTTTTCTATTGAGGAAAGGAAAGAGAGAGAAATACTTGTTAAATGAAAAAAATTTTCAATAAATGAGAAAAGGGAATAAAAATGTGTATATATCCTTCCCTCCCCTTTCAGTAATTGCCAGAAATTCATTAAATAAAACCTTTCTAAAATTCTATTCAGGTTCTTAACTTTTCTTTTTTGTTTGTTTTTCTCTCTGTATGATTTGTCTTGGTCTGAAAGGAATACATAGCAGTTCTCCAATTATCATATTTTGTTATCCATTTCTCTTTTTAATTCACTTAATTCTTCCTTTAAGTCCTTAGATGCCTTGCCATTCAGTGCACATATATTAAATATTTATATCTCCCATCATTTATGTTTCTTTTCAGCATAATGTAGTTTCTCCAATTATCTCTTTTAAAGATGTTATTGTTTATTGTTATCATCTTTAAGATCATGATTGCTGCTCCAGGCTTTTTTTATATTTGCATGAATAATAATAAATTTTGCTCCAGTCACTCACGCTAACTCAATGTAACTCTTTATGTTTCAAGTGTATCTCTTGTAAACAGAACTTTTTTGGATTCTGTTTTTTTAATCCTTTCTATTACTGTCTTTTCTTTTATTGGTGAGATCATTCAATTCATGGTCATTGCTATGATTGTTATTTATGTATTTCCCTCAATCACATCTTTTCAAACTTCTCTCCACTTGTGACTATATGCCCTTCTTTTCTTGCCATGACTCCTCTTCTATGTCTCCTGTAAGTTTAATACATGAATGCAGTCACCCTCCTTAATCAGATAAAAATAAGATCAAGAGATAGAAGCAAACTCCCTTCTTCCTATTTCTCTGTGTGTTTACGCTTTTTATACATGCTATTTGTTTGAAATAAGTACCTTATTCTCATTGCCTGGGAAGCTAGGTGGTACAGAGTAGGACTGGAATCATTGAAGTCACATAATAAGATCTGATATTTTGAAACCCTTCAGAGAGACTTCATGGTATAATGATCCAGTGACAATTCCCCCACCAGTCACTACATGACAGAGGCAGCCTTTGAACCCAAATCTTGGTGATTGAGTCTAAGAACAGCTCTTTATTCACTATATGGGACTAAGTCTATCATTTATATAACAGCTGGGTGATGCAATAGACAAAATTCTGGACCTGGAGTTAGGCAGATCTGAGTTACATCTGAACTCTTACTCTTATTAGGGACATGATCCTAAGCAAATCACTCAGGTTCCTCAAAGACAAACAATTTCTCTTCTAAAAAGAGAAAAATAATAATACCAATCTTTCAGTATTATTATGAAAATTAAAAGAAATAATATTTATATAGTACTCAGTGTTAAAGACCTTTAGAAATGCTAGTTATTATTATTTCTGTTATTTGTTTCTTATGTTAAATTTCCATTCTATTATGTTATTTTAACAATAATGACTTAATTCTAGTGTGTGTGTGTGTGTGTGTGTGTGTGTGTGTGTTTGTGTGTGGTGTATGTGTGATGTTTTGGCTCTGCCAGTGTCTACTTGTATAATATGGGAAAGTCACTTAATTTCCCCATACATCCATTTCCTCACTTGAAAAATAAAGGAATTGAACTAGAAATTTCTGTGATTTCTCCTATCTCTAACATTTGGTTATTATTCCTCTATTATTCATATTGAAGTAATTCAAACTGATTGGTGAGTGTTGCATAGCAAGGTACCATTGCCATCTGATCACAGACACCAAAATTATAGGGTTGATATATCTTGGGGAAATAATAGTGACTGAGAGGTGTGTCTAGACTATTCAATTCTATTATAGTTGCAATAAATGCCACAAGCTTATAGTTTAGATGTGCACCAAATTTTCCACATATTTGAAATCAACTGCAGAGCAACATTGGTATAAGAAATTACTTATGACTGTGGGAGTGTACAACTATAAAATAAATACATGAATGCTGAAAAGATCATCTAAAATGGATTCATTTTAGATTAGGTAAATTTGAAATAGGAAATTTTCAAGCCTGTTCTTGAAGAAAGTGAAAAATATGCATTAAAAATTATTTGTTAGTTTTAGAATAACACTAAAACATTCTATCAGCTAGATATTCTTCAAATATAATGTGATTATTGTTTATTTTCCCTTTATTTTATTAGAAAAGAGTGCCAAGTATTATATTTCCTTTGGAAAAAATAACTTTGCCTTTATTTTACAAGGTTAATTACAATGAGGATGTTTGTTTTGGTTTAAACCAATGAGGATCCCTAGGTTTGAACACATTAAAGCCCTGTTGATCAAAACCAACGTTCAACTCTGGGTAGGGACTTATAAGTCACCTGGAGGAAAAAAACTGGTTCTTTTTGAAAAAAGATTTCCAAAATAAATGTTAAATTCAAATTGATGTCAACTCATACATCTCCCAACATTGCTATTTTGTAACAATACATTGGGGATGCATCAACATCCCCTCTTGCTCAAGAACTCTTATTATAAGCCTGAAATTGGGAGCAGGTGGTAGAAAGAACTGCCAGTGATTCATTTGTGAGCCTTGTGTCTAAAAGTTATTTTAGTGGCATCCCAGCCAGTGAGTGACTTCAAGCTTCCAAATAGACAGTAACATGGCCATGACTAAGTGCACTCCCACAGTAACAAGTATTTGTTGGCAGTATCACTGTGCAGTCTAGATGACTCCAATTTGAGAGATAAAGATGTAAAAAACACCTGCAGCAACACACATAAGGCAATTATGGTTGCATTTGGGAGAAGAAAGCAAGAAGTGTTCATTCTATTGATTGAAAAGGAAGTACAAAGTATTACTTAATTATTAATTCATCCATTAAGCCTAGTGTCAATAAACAAGATCACCTCTTCCCTTGTCCAAGAATTCTCTGAGAATTTTATTTTGTCTTTTCCTCTGATTATTAATACAACTGGCTTCTCATTCCTGCTTGATCATAGTTGCCAGCATATAATAGATACTTAAATGCTTGTTGACATGCCTCTGATCCCTTGGTTTGGCTTTGGAGCCAATGTGACTATGGGTTGCTTTGCTCCTCTCCAAAATGAACTTCCCAACCCCTAACATTTCTCTTCCAAGGAAGGAGGGGAAGACCTCATGGAAATAGAAGGTCAGGGTACAAGGAATATGGGTTCTGTTCCTGATACAGAAAACATTCTTGTTTCTAGATTGAAATTAATAAGGCTTTAATGAAGAGGTACCTTTGAACTGATGAAGGATTGCCCTGAATATAATTATGAATCCAGGATTTGTGGATCTGATTCATCATTTGCCTGTAACATCTGTCAAAGATAAAAGAGAAGTTGTGGATACAGTCCTGGATTGAGAAAGAAAAAGAACTGACTTCAGATCAGTAGCTGGGGATTTAGCCTCTCTGTACCTCAGTTTCCTCCTCTGTAAATTATGGAGCTGTATTTGATGGTCTCTTAGGTCTCTTGCAACCAACCCACAGTCACATTTCCTGTTCCAAAGTCAAACCAATGGATCAAAATCATGTTAACAAGCATTTCAGTACTTATTATATGCTTATTATATGATCAAGCAGGGATAAAAATTCCTGGAAAAGACAACACAAAATTCTCAGAGAATTCTTGGACAAGAGAATAGGTGATCTTATTGACATTGGCTTAATGAATGAATTAATAATTAGGTAATACTTTGCAAAATATCTGATTATGTGACCCTAGTAGATGGTCTTAGAAAGCAGCTATGTCAGAGGTTGGTTAGGTAACGAGTTTCTCAGAATTGAACCCACTCAGGTTGGTATTCAGGCAGTAATTACACAAGACATCTCAGTCCATTGTCAAAGCCTTTCCAACTTAAGGTCCCCTTTAGCATAGCCTTCCAGAAAATAGGAAGATATCCATCTCTCAAGGAGACAGTGAAGTAGAAGAAAATAGGGAATGACTGAAAAATAACAATGATGAAAACTCTTTAAATTATCTAGGTAAGTCATGACAACAACCAAGACTTCAAATGGCTTTCTAAAATGCCTTGATATGTACATTTACATAAAGAGGATGTCACCAAAATCTTAGTGCAATTTAATAGTACAGCTTTAAATTATACTAAGATTTTTGGGACACTCTACATATGAATATGTACATCCATATATTTGTGTTTATGCATACATATATATGTATCTGAGAGGCTCAGCATATATATATGTACACAAAACATATTTGCATATATACATACATATACATCTGAGAGACTCAGCATACATACATACATACGTATATATGAGAGTCACAACACATATATAATGTATATGTATGTGTATATATATGTATATATATACATATATATATATGAATGAATATGTATCTCAGTGAATGTGTGTGCACAGCAAAGCTCTAAGAATACATCATTCAATTCTGGATGGTGATTTAGATCTCTGTTTTTTCCACTGACTATGGATGGATCAATAACTTTTGAATTTATATGGCTATTATCAATCTCTTTCAATTTGTCTTTTGATATTCCTGACTCAGTGGGCAGCTGAAGCAAGCATATATAACAAGGTCCTAATGGAAATATAGGGGAAGGTAGATCAGCAGTATATCCAAAACAGTCCAGACAGCAAGATTAGGCTTCCGTGATTATATTCAAAATCTTGTTTACCTCTTGCAAGGTTTTATTTCTGTCTAGAGTTTAAAGCCATGGGTGGAGGTTAAACTCTGTTATGTATGTTAAGAGAGAAATGTTCAAGGTACTTATATGGCACATATACAGGTATATGTGTGTGGATGTATTTTATTTTATTTTATTTTATATAGTTATATAATTATAGATGCATATATACATATCAAACATATATATAAGTATATATATGCATATATATATGATAAGATAATTTTTAAAGTAAAATACCATATTCTTATCCTTGAAGTGATGTCTGTACTTAGATTTTCTTATAGCTGATATATATGATACAAGGAAAATTGGTAATATGGGCAAAACCACCCAATTTTCCATGAAAGCTGTGGATTATCTGAGCAGCTAATCAGAGATTCACTGCAGAACCATGAATTTCTGCACTAAGCTTTTTCTAACTGGATGTAACCTTGGTGACCTTTTCTCATTAAAGCACATTGTATTTCTGAGAGAGAGACTTTGCAGTCATGTGGATGAGCTATTTCTAATAATGATTCTGTCAAAGGTCAGGCATGATGATCTCTATTACTGCATGAGAAGCATGATGTTGGGAAAAACAGCTTAAGGTCTAATTTAGAATCACAAAACAAACCAGTTACTAACCAAATTCCTACTCTAGAGATTCCAGAAAGGAACACTAAGGACTCTAAAAGCCACATTTCCCAGATGCTAGAAGCCATAGAATTAGATTGCTATCCAGAGGATTCAGATAAAGATTGGGATGTGATCAGCACCTAAGAAAGGGCATTTCAGAGACTTCTATGAGCCCCCCAGGTTCTTTTCTTCCCACTCTTAGCCCCAATCTAATCTGAGTCTTTTCACAGCTCCTGATGCAATGAAAACTTTGACTTTTACCAAAACCATATGGATAATTGCTCAAGTTGCAACTTTCTTTGACTGTGAAGATCTGACAAGAGAACTAGCATAGCTGAGGTTATCAATGTGTTTAAAAAAAAAAGTGTGCTGTATCCATGCTGGAAAATTTAAAAGCATCATAGGCAAGAAAATTTTATTAAGACCAGAGAACTGCATTGTACAGGACTTGGTTTTCATAAGTTCCTGATCTTGACTGAAATTTTAGAGCTAATTCAATAATGAAATTTATTCCTAATGGAAAATATCCTTCATCTTCAGCTGTCCTGAGAACCTATACTGCCTACCTTGAATATGTGTTAATAAAAAGCATTTATCAGAAGTGTAACTAGGACTTTATGTGCCTAGGGCAAATACTATAAATTGAACCTGAGGCAAATGGCACAAAGTATGCATTACACTGACCTCAGCAGAGGAACTGAACATCATCTAGGGAGGTGGGAGACAGAAATCTTAGCATGTTGATTGAGGCTGCTGTATAGAGTGAGAAAAAGCAGAAAAAAACATTTGGAAGGGCAGGGTTGGAGCTCCCCGTTGCTAACTAGGCACAAAGATTTATAATTTTTACATTGCCACACCTGATAGCTCCCCTAATGGCTCCTCTTTTTAATTTGCTATTAGTAAAAATTGCTCTCTGATGAGAAACAAAGCAATGAAGGGAGAATGCATTCCAAATATGAAGGATGTGATAGAAGTAACAACTACTTAATGTAGAATGGACTACTTTCTATCAAAAGAAGACAAGAAAAACCAATCTTGAGACTTAATTAATTCAGGGACGTAATTGATGCAGTTTCCTTTTCATGAAATGTCTAGTCCATGAGGAGTCAAGGATCCACAGATTTGACAGCTGTCACACTGTTTTGTCTGAAAAGAAAATCTCAATATACACTGAAAGTATTGCTATTCTGTCAGGAAGTGGGTAGTACGTTTCATCATGAGTCCTCTGGAATTATAGTTGCTCATCGTGTTGATGAGAATGCCTAAATTTTTCAAAGATGTCTTTACAATATTGTTATCATTATATAAGTTGTTCTGGTTCTGCTCACTTCACTCTACATCAGTTCATACAAGTTTTCTGATCTTTCTTTGAAGCCATCTCCTTCATAATTTCTTAGAGCATTCACTTGTATAGCCACTCACAATCTATGAGTACAATCTCAGCTTCCAATTCTTTACCATCACAAAAAAGCACTGCTATAAATTTTTAGTACATTTTATGCCGTGTATTTTTGTGCATTCTTAGAATTCTCTTTGCGTAGAATTTATCTTTCCCTTATTGCTCTATCCTTCTTCTTATTCCCTCCTCTCCTTTCTCCCTTTTTCCTTCTGTTTCTCTGTTGGAGTGAAATACATTTATGTTCACCAATATAAATGTGAGTATTTTTTCTTTCTTTAACTAGTATCAGTGAGAGAAAAGTTCAAGGATTGACCTCTCTGTATTACTTCCTTCTCTTATGAATAGATTCCTACTTATGTGCCCCAATTATGTAAGATAATTTCCCTCAATCTTTCTTTTCTCTTTCTTAATGTAGTCATCTTCTATTTATTTCCATTCTTCTTTTGAGATGATCAAATTGTAAAGGAATCAATCCCAGGCTTTCTGGATAATTATACTCCCTCTTTGATATCTGATGATGATTGGGTTCTGAAGAGGCATATATATCACTTTCCCATATTAAAATCTAACCAGTTTATCCTTATTTAGTTCCTTATGTTTTGTCACTCATGTTTACCTTTTTATTTTTCTCTTGACTCCTGTGTTTGCCCTTCAGAATTTCTAAGTCACTCTGGTCTTTTTATTGAAATATTTGAAAGTTCTCTATTTCATGAAAGATATATTTTCCCACTGGTATGATAATACTCAGCTTTTCTGCACAAGTTAATATTGGTTATGAGCCTATATCCTTTGTCTTTTGGACGATTGTACTCCAAACTCTTCTTTTCTTTTTTGGTAGTGACTGCTAAATTTTGGTTGAACTGATTACAGCTCCTTGTCATGTAAATTCTTTCTTAATGTTTGCAGTATAGTTTTTTTAATCTAGAAGATGGATTTTAACTATGATATTTTTGTGAGTTTTCATTTTGGAATTTCTTTCAGGAATTAACTGGTAGATTTCTTTCTTTTCTATTTTGTTTGTGCCTTCTGGTTATAAGAAATCTGGAAAGTTAATTTTGTGAGTTCTCGAAATATAATGTCTAAGTTTTTATTTCATGATTTTTTCAACTTTTTTCCTTAATACTCTCTTTTTATTTATGAAAAAATATTTTAAAGAGTTAAAAAAAAACCTTAAAAAACTGTTGCATCATCTTTTCAAGAAATTCTAGTTGAACTTGTCTAAGTGGTATTTTTAAAAGGCTTTGCTTATAGATATTTTGGAGTCATTCTCTTCTTCTAATTTTGTGTTTTGAGTGTCTCTGTCACTATTCTATTTTTAAGATGGGCTTTTTGTTTCATTTGTTCATTCATGCTTCTTCCTTTCTGACTTTGGACTTTATGTTAAGGCTGGTCTCTGTGTACTTCTGGAGGAAATGTATGGGCTGAGCTTGTGTCCTCTTAGGTCTTTCTCCTGTTTACTGGAATTGAATGTTTTCTTATTCCATTATCTCAGGTACAACTCTGGCTAAGAATGAACAGACTTTCAGTGCTCCCAAAGTCCCTTTGAAGTCTGAGTTCTGTGAAATCCTGTCCAGAGTTTGAAACTAATCAATATACCTGTGGGTTTGCCCCTGTAGTTGGATCCAGCTGGACTCAGTTACTGGATTTTGCTGGATCAGAGTGACAAATATAGGTTCCTGCCCTAGTTTTAGTGCTGTAGACTTCAGACTAGACTGAAGGTTGGAACCAAAATGCTCTTTCACTCCTGGGTTCTGTCATACAGATGCTGCTTGTTTCTAAACTTGCTTCTCACTCTGTACACAGATTAGATCTCAACTTTTTCTTAATCTGGAATTTCACTTTTAGGTGCAAGTCCCTTTTTAATTGCCTTGGCTCAATGATCGAGAACTGGGCAGTAAGAAACAGAGCTACCAGTTGATAACTACCTGTACTTACACTTTGTATGAGAACAGCCTTCCTTCTCCCCAATTATGTATCTAGAATCTCTTTTTGTTCTGGCGCACAGCCTTTTCTTGAGCTTGAATGCTTTATGCAGGATCTTTCCTAAATAGACCCCAGTCCCATATTCATAGACTTTTCTATTTCCTTCTGTTAGCCTGGGTTAGAAATATAATGCACTATGATTTTTCCTTGGGTTCCCAATCAAAACTCAGTTTTGTGTACTTTCCAGATTTGAGTAGGAAAATGTTGGGGATGGGGAGAAAGGGTTGGCCCTACTTATTACTCTGCTGTCATTGATTCAGGAACATGGCATTGTAGTATCAGTCAAATTCACCACTGTTGTTGCCACCATCAAATCTTTCCCAGAACATTTCTTATGGGCCCCCTGCAACATTATATCTGATCAGGGAACCTATTCTGCTATGAAGAAAATCAGAAATCAGACTTACCATTATCACATCTGTTTGGAGTTCCAACTTATACCATTTTTTGACAATTGGCATTTTTAGTGCTCAGATAGATCCTGAAATGGCAACTTCATATTCGTGCTGACTTTTAGGAACATCCAAGAAGCTATCTGGGATAAATCACAGACCAGTAGTTTTGGATTTAGGTTCCATTAAGACTTTATCCAAAAAGGATAGATTACTTTCAGTCATAGTCTCAGTTAAAGATTCTTTCCCCCTCAGAGAATTCTATATATTTTAAGAATATAGATAAGGTCCTTTTCAGTTGGTGTATCTCCTTTCCTCTAGGATGGTTCTAACAATTCCTTCCCAGAAAGAGTAGGAAAAACAAGAATTGGAATTTTGTGGGAAGAAGTATACTTGCTTTCTTACAACATGGGGACATGAAGTTTTCCTGATTAATTATGGTAACTATGAATTTTCCTGGCCAGATGAAGATGAAGGAATCATTATCTACCATTACCCATTGGAAGAAGAGAGAAGTCCCTCAGCAGAAATTCCCACAAGACTAAAAATTAGATATCACTGTCCCCCAACCTGTGAAGTTCCTAAGAAAGATGAGGTTATGACCTGTGGAATGTGAATCATTGAGAACAGGGTGAGCCTTGGTACTGACTCAGAACCAAGAGAGAGGGCATGTAAAGGGTTTATGCCCTTTTATCTACCTTACAGAAGATCTCAACTTATGAATAGGATAAGTGACTGTGTCAGACATGTTATTAACTGATATATTGCTCTGACACTCTTCCTCCTAGTCATAATCACCACTTTACATAAGGAGACTAACCATAAACTGCAAAGATTTGTCATCACCCACCATATGGACTAGATCATTAAAATACAAAACCAAAGAAGCATAGCCTGAATTTCTGGCTTTATTCCCTTCTATAGTCACTAACTGCTTCAGGGCCTATTACATTTCATGTGTGTATATATATATATATATATATATGTATATATATATATATATATATATATATATATTTTACTGTTTTTCTGTTTCTGTTTTTTTCCTATTCTGTACTTAGTTTTTCCTCTAGTACCATCCATATCAGACTTAACACATCACTGAGGTTAGGGTTGTACAGTAATGTCATTACAACCATTTTGTACTGAGAGATGCCCTAGAAAACTTTTAGGACCTTGTCACTAAGGAGAGAGACATGATAGGAGTAACATCTACTTCGTATAGATTAGGCTAATTTCTCCCCGGAAAGGCACTAAAGTTCAAACTGTTGGAGTAACTTCCTGGATTATCTAAGGCATAAAAAATTTAATCTCATCAAGAGTGAGAGTTTCTCAGACCTGATAGATGTCCCACTGCTCTGTAAGGATATAAATCCTCCTTTGAACATACTTTTTTGACTTAACATGTTTCTGTATGAACATAAAAGCATTTCTGTCTACCTGAATTAGTCCAGTATTTTTTGGCAATACCCCTTCTATGATACAATCAAGTAAATTTATTTTTATCAAATGTCTACAAATGTCTCATTTCATTCTAGTCCTGATCCTGAACTATCAGATCAGTCTGTCAGACCTGATCCATAAGAAGAAACAACCTATTCAAAAGTATGGAGACGGAAGATTGAGTGTTGGGGTGAAAACCAATATGCCTGAATTGTAGAGTGACTAAAGAGAGTTAACATTTTTAAAGGTTTAAAAAAAAGTTTGATATTTTATTTCTCCTCAATTACTTATATATATAATTTTAATATTAGTCTTTTAAAATTTTGAGTTATAAATTCTCTACCTACTTCCCTTTCCTATCACCCCCAGTGAGAGGACAAGTAATTTTAGATAGGTTATACATGTATAATCATACAAAACATATTTCTATGTTAGTTATTTTATAAAAGAAAACAACCAAAAATAACCAATAAAAATAAAGGAGAAAAAAAAAGCATGCTTTAATCTATATTTAGTCTCTATCAGTTGTTTCTCTGGAGATGGATAGCATTTTTCATCATAAGGCTGAGCTAAGTCATTCACAATTGATTATCATGTAATATTGCTCTTACACTATATAATGTTCTCCTGGTCCTGTTGATTTTACTTTGCATGAGTTCATGTAAGCCTTTCCAAGCCTTTCTGCAACCATCCTCTTTGTCATTTATTATATCACAATAGTATTTTATCACAGTTATATACAATAATTTTTCCAGTCATTCATCAATTGAGAGACATCCTCTTGATTTTCAATTATGGGTCACCACTAAAAAAGCTATTGTATTTTGCACATTTAGGTCCTTTTCCTTTATGTTTTATCTCTCTGGGATACAGACCTAGCAGTAGTATTGCTTGGTCAAAGGGTATTATGGTTTTATAGCCCTTTGGTCATAGTTCCAATTGATCTACAAAATGGCTGAATCAGTATACCACTTCACTAACACATTAGTGCTTCAATTTTCCCACATCAAAGGTGGGTAATGTTAATTTAATGTCTACTGATGTGACTACTGCTCAGACATCCTTTGTCCTATTTGATTTTCACAAATAATAGGGAGTCTCCAAGGTGCATAATATGATTTCCAAGACCAGTAGAGGAGGTGGCTATGCCTTTACAAAGTTTTGCTTGGAGGCTTAACATTTAAGCTGAAAATAACTAAATTAAAAGCATGACTATCATTGAGTTGTTCATGGTGTTTAATGGGTACCTTTCATGGCAGTCTGAGCAGATAGTGACAATTAAATTGGCATGTGTATGAATCTGTTTTTTCTTCCTGAGCAAGAGAGGATGGACATATGTGATATAGTCAATTGGATATTTGGGTCATTTTTACCCAAATATGACTTATAGAAAACTTTGATTAAGGGAAATTAGATAAATAACTTTTCATAATAAAGACAAGTATGACAAAATTTTATTTTGATTTGAGTTTTTCATTTTTCTATTATAAAATAGGAACTTTAACACAAAGAAACTGAGAGGAGCTGTCCATAAAAAGAGTTCTGAGAAACCTTAATCTTCAGTTTTGATTTCAAGTCATACTATGCAAGATTGCCTTTCTCTTTTATAATAAAACAGATTGGTTGCAAATCTGTAGAAAGAAACACAATTAAGTTATATGTAGTTCAAATGAGGACACAACATCTGTTTTTAGGTCCCAGCCATAAAATGAAGAACATCTATCCTGAGATCCAATTAAAATTTCAGAATATATATTTAATAATGTTCAAAAACTACCTATTAATACAATATTAATCTAAGAGGTAGGTTAAGCTGAATCATCTGTGAACAGAAGGATTGCTGTTGATTTTGGGTCCAAGGATAAAGAGATGTGTCATGATAGTGAGTGTTTGCATCATTTTACAAAACAGCAGTCTTTGTTTATCCAAGGTGATAATATATCAAGGACAGACTTCAACATCCTTTCCCAGTGGAATAAAAGAGCTTTTCTTATGCTGGAATCTAATTTAGGATGCATTCATTTCAGGAGGGAGTCATCCTCATGGCAGCCTCATTCTTTTGGGGAGGGAATGGAGAAAGAAAAAGGTATGAGGGACAAAATATCATTAAGGATCTTTTAAGCAGGTGAATTTAATGGAAGCAACAAAAGTATATAGAAATATAATGGAGAATAGCTAAACAATTTGTGGTATAAATAAATTAAAAATGAATGAAAAAGCATTTTTTGAATACTTATTATGTGCCAATCCCTGTATTAAGTGCTTGAGATAAAAGTACAAAGGCAAAGACAGCCCCCTTTTTGGAGCTTGAATTCAAATGAGGAAAATATGAACATAATGAAATATTTCTATGCTGTAAGAAATGACAAATGAGGAATTCAGAGAAACATGAAAAAGTGAGAATCTATACAAATTGAAGTAACCAAAAGTATACACTATGACTACAACAATATAAATGGAAATAACAACAACAACAATCCTGAAGTTTACAAACTTGTAATGATCAAATGTAATCTCAAAGAAAAGATATGAGAAGACATCTCCCCCTCCTACTCCATTCCTTTGCAGAAATTGGTTCCAGGGTTATAGACCATTGCATATAGATTTAGAATCTTTTTGATGTGTTGAGTGGTTTGATTAAATTTTCTCTTCTTTCTTTTTTAAAGATTCTTTGTAAGGAATTGACTATTAGAGAGAGACAGACAGATAGACAGACAGAGGGAGACAAAAGGAGGCAGAAAGTCAAAGACAGAGATAGGTAGACAAAGGTAGAGAGAAAGAGAGAGAGAGAGCATAATAAGAGGCTATTCCTATGGTTTCTTATGAGTTGATTATTAATTTTTCAGTGTGAACATTTACACTTGGGAAATCAGCAAAGATTATAAATCAGGACTTGATATATTGTTTCATTGCTTGTCTAGACATATGCTAGAGATTAAACTTAAATGTGTGTCATGCATATTTTTTTTCATCTGGAAAGCCAGTTGTCAAACACTTACCAGGACACCTTTGAATACATGTTGAAAATCATAATATAAAAATAAAAGCTTTAAGTGCAAATCTATTTTTAAAAGAAGAAATGAGGTATAAGAATGATGTATCTTAAGGGGCAGGATGTATTATAAAGTGTCAGGGTAGCAAATTATATTAATTCAATCCAAAAAGCATTAAGCACTATGCTAAACACTGGCAAACTAACAAAAATTGATATCTTAAACAAAGACAATTAAAAAGAAAAAATCTCTCTGCTTCCAAGTTACTTACATCGTATCGGAGAAGTTTGTATTCTTGAAAAAACAATAATTGATCTTAAAACATTAAATGGCTTCTAAATGCAACTTTGAGGAAAACACAATTATTCATTGGATATTCAATCAAATCCAACTTTTAAATTTCATTATTCTTTTTGTTACCTGCCATTCTGACATACATGGTAATGAGTAATGGATCTGTCAATGTTGCCACACAGTTAGCAGGTCAGTCTCACTCATAATCTCTTTCTACTGCAATTTAATTAAAAATTTGAAAGGCCCGACTTTTATCTGGACTTATATTTTCTGCAACACTAAAAATATGCCATGGAACTAATCAGTCAGTCTGATCTTTTAGGCACGGCTCTACTAATAGTTAGAAGAGTAGAACAACCACTAAAGTGTTTTTAACTCCTTTGGCACGAAGTAGCACTCATTTCAAAAGTTAAAAAACGTATTTAAGTCACAGCCATCTCTACGTCTATTCTGAGTGACCAATTTTAATTTTATGGCATTGGGGATCAGACTGATATTGGAGGTCTGTTAATTCAGGTTCAATGCTAGGATGAAATGGATTACCACAGGGCAATAAACAGTTAACAGAAGGAGGTTTGCTTATTTTAAACATACTAAGCATATAATGTAGCACTCAGTTTGGGAGACATTCTTGCCCCTTGCCTCCATATGTATGCCGCCAATACAAGAGTCTAGGGACTCATCTGCTCTTCATGCTGCTAAGTCTGAAGAACATTAACTCCATGTAGGTAGAACCTTTGTCCGGCCCAGGAGACCATGAAGCCCAAACAAAAGTAAAAGGTCATCAAAAAGCTTGAGCTTTGCCCCATTTTACCACAGACCAATCCAAGTTGGCGATAAGGCAGAGTGAACACTGATCAAACAATAGCCAATTGTCATTCCATTCTCTGCTAGTCATGGGGCAGTTGGACCTCCTGTCTATTTCCACATTTCCCAGGTTTCAGTGCAATGTCTTTTGTAGCAATTAATTTTCCAATGAATAAAGGACTATTCTTTAAGGACGCTACCTTAAGGTCACAAAAGGACCTCATCTAATACTGGGGAATTTGGAAAGGTTTCTCCTTATCCTGTAAGTACTATAATCCTGGTGAAAGCCAATGACTTGGGTTTTCTATTGCTTCATAATTAGGTGAGTGTGTGTGTGGGAGAATAAATGGAGGAAAGAGAATCATGGACCATGGATATAGCCTTGTTCGTCATCATTTTTAGAATATGGAACTTAAAGAATGGATGCCTACCCATTCAAAGTAGGCTCCAAGTATATACATGAACTTAACATAAAAGATTGGGAGTGGGACACAAGGACACATTTCCTCTATGTCTTTCTGGAGGAGGAGGAGGAGTAAGAAACAAGGAAGAAAAGGAGGAAGAAGAAGAAGGAGAACAATTTTGAATAGAGGAGAATCCTTAAATAGACAAGGGATAAAGATGATTATAGAAGATAAAATGGATGATTTCACTTTTTCAAAAGAAAAAAGCTTTGATGTCAACAAAATCCATGAAATTGGAATTAAAATTATAATGGAAACTATTAGCTAGTTTTAAAAAATTGTAGTAACTTAGCAAAGATGACAAGAATTAAAAATGGCATTTGTTGAAAAGGTATATGAAGATAGGCCCAATAATGCATAATTAGTAGAATTATGAATCAGTACAATCATTCTGGAAAGCAATTTAGAGTAGCAACCCAAAAGTTACTAATCTATGCATACCCAGCAAAGCAAATAAATGGCATGATGGTGAATTTGAAGTCAGGAAAACCTGAGTTCATATCTGACATCAAATACTTATTAGTTATGTTAACCTGAGTAAATCATTTAACCTCTTTTTATTTCATTTTCTTCAACTGTAAAATGGAGATAATAACAGTTACTTACCAGGACTGTAAGGATCAAATGAGAGAATATTTGTAAAGTGTTAGCACAATGTCTGACACATAATAGGTGCTTGTTTCCTTCGTTTCTTCCAACAATTTCACTACCAGAAATATACTCCCAAAATATCAGAGCCATATGTTTTAAAGTATTTATAACAGTACTTTTTGTTATAGCAAAACTTGGAAGTTAAAGTGGTATTCACTTACGTGAACCGATGCACAAAAGTTTACAAAATGGTCAGAATAATGTAAAGGAAAGCAACTTTATGAGAACACAAAATTCTGATCAATGAAGTAATCAATTATGATGAAATAATCAATCATAATTGATAATGAAGCATGTCTCCTGCCTTTTGGCAGATAGATTATAGGCTAGAGATGCAGAATAAGGCATGCATTTCTAACAATATGTGTTGACATGTTTTGCTTGATTATACTTAATTCTTAACAAGAGAGGGCTTCTGAGATGGGATTGAGTTGGTAGTTATGATATTATCACAAAAGGAAAATTATCAATAAAAATAATGTTAAAAGTACAAAAGAGCCAAAAAAAAAAAAAAAGATTAGAAGAAAATATAAACAAATAAGGACATTTTACCAATATCTTCAATGAACTTAATGAATATTTTAGAAAACTCCATAACAGAAATTCAGTTTCATGAATAACCTCACTTTTGGCCTTTTTTTAATATCCTGGAATGTTTATGTTTACTGATAGTTATCAAGATAATAAAAAAAGAAAAAAATTTAAACAGGAATGGATGTTTTTAGGAGTAACAAAATGTCTCTTGAAGTGGAAGTCACTATTAGAGCTTTCCAAATAAATAATATAGACATTGAACCAAATCAATCAATGGTTATTTTAAATCATTCAAACATAAGTACTTTTTCTTCTTGGCGATTATTGTTCATAATTATTATATAAGGCTTCATCTCTTGTGACTGAAATGCATTGGAAGAATTAACAATATCATATTTGAAGACTATAAGAGAATCAGAATTCTGTGAGTTTAGACTTTTGTGAGATCACATAAACAAACGTTTCTGAATGCTTGTCTTCTGAAGATAAGTTTTGGTTTAGCTTTTAGAAACTTCAATGGGCAACTCATAACATAACCTAAGTTGCCTTGAAATTCGACTCTCCAGACCAAGACCAAGTCAAATGAAGGGCTTAGGAAGTGAAGTGGGACAAAAAGATATTGATCTTTTCACTTGTAAGGAAAGCGATCTATGATCCTACCTGAATTACATTCTGTCTTATCTTGGTTACTAGGTAGTAAACATGATGGCAGGGATTGTATGTTATTTATCATATTTTCACAGTAAATGAATTGTCACTAGCAGAGTTTTCTGTATGCCATAAGTGTTGTGTCTGGCTTTCTAGAGTTCCCATACAGGGTAATTAAAATATACCGTCCTAGTGGAGAAGTGATGAGGCAGGACTCCCGAGGATGGTGGAAAAATGGAGTCTGTTTATTTGAAGGACTTTCTCCTTTATATAATGTCACAAAAATAACACTGCATGTGGGACCACACAAATAACTTGCTATTGTACGTAGATTGCCATCTGGTATCACTCTTCCACTTGCTATTATCTGCTTCAATCTCAACACAGGTTGTCACGGCCCCCTGACTTTTCAGGAAGGCTGAGAGTCCTTAGGGGAAATGGGGAGCTGAAACAGACATTGTTAGCAAGTTCCTTCTGGGCTGAAGGGTCTTATACTTTACCCAGAGTTCCCCACTGACTGTGACCCTCTATATCTCGCCCTTTCTTTTGATTTAATTGAAGCAGGTATATATCAGTGATTAAATTATCACCATGGGAAGAATAACACAGGCAAGTTGGAATATCATACAAGCAATTAATAACGTAACAAACAATATGAATAAACAAAATACTAAAGATTTCCATGAGTACCAGAAGGAAGGTATAAAAAATAACTATCAATTCATAACCACATACACTTCCTTCAGCAGCCAAGAGATAGTCCAAAACCAACTTATTATCTATCACTTCATGTCTCAGGGAATCCAGTGATTCCTGCAGTTTTGAAGTCCTGCATCCATCTCATTGAGAATTATTTTTGATATTCATGAGTACACAAAGGGTTAACTGCCAGGCTCCTTCAGTGGTGGGCACAGTCAGCAATAGAACCACCTGGGTCTTCCTCTTTGCCTCAAATGTCTTCCTTCCTCAGTATCTCTTCAACGGACAAGGTGAATATGGCTCGTTGGCACCCATCTGATTCCTTCTCCTTCTGTAAAAATACAAGCAAACCCCCAAGCAGTTAGCCTATCTGGTCCCTTCCATTCACCACTTTCTGGGTCTCTCCACATCACCTGGCGATTATCTAAAGATAGTGGAGCCGCTCGCACTGGACACTGCCCTTCCGGTGGGTTATAAAACCTGTCTGCCGGCAACAGTGCATCTCCATCAAAAATCAAAAAGTTTTTCATATATATTGTTACGTTTAGAAATTCTCTAGGGTTATCTGTGGCTCTCACTCTCTTTAATTTTTGGAGGAGCATCTTGATGTTTTCAAATGTCCATCTCAAAGGGTTAGCACTAATTTCAGCTGCTATTGATCCTCTTATGCCAGACATATGGGTATTTGCCGTAATCTTTGGCCAGTGACTGGGACATTAGCTACACATTCTCCAGTTTCTCAGATCAGTATATGAATAGATACCATTTTGTAAGCACTCTCAGGAAGTGAAATAGTCAAGCCGACAGTGTGTGGAGGCAAGAGATCTATAGGTAGAATAGGGACAGATTTCAGCTCCCCAGGGGATATCTCAGTAGTCCCAGCTGCATACAACTCTGTTCTCCCTAACTGCAATCCCCTTCCCCCATCAGCTTGCATAAAAACTCTCTGGGTGTAATAGTTGCCAACATGCCCCAAATGTTTTTTTGCTTGGGACCCTGAAGCCCAGCCCAGTTTCTTGTAATGAGGACATAGGGGAAGGGCAAAATTGCTTCATGGGTGGCACTGATGGTGTCATTGCCCTTCCCACTCCTCCTCCTCCCCCTGCTCATGAAGGTAGAGTTGAGGGAGGAGGGTCAGTAGATGGGGAATACCCTAAGGATACTTGCTCAGTTGTAGGCAGAATTGAAAATGAGCCTTGAAGGTGAAAAGCAAGCTCATTAGCAAGGTATTTACGTACTTACTTCCTTTTTTGCTCAATAGGCAATAGTACTTAAGATACTTAACTCTCTTTTCATCTTACTGGCAATGCCTTGCAAACCTCCTAAAGCAGTAAAAAGCAATATAAATCAGTAAAATATTAAAAAAGACTTGCTTAGCTCCACCCTATGTGCTGTATGCTCCACGGCTACAGGCACCAACCCTCTGCTTGTTTTCTCTTCATATTTCCTGGTTTGATCACCAAATTAAAGTCTTTCCTTGTTTTAAAACTTGTAAGATTCCTTAAACCAATTTTACTCCATTGTATTCAGTTAGTTGTTCTCCCACTAACTACCACATCTCAGGCTCCAAAATCTCCTTCTTACAAAGTCACAGAGAGAGAGAGAGAGAGAGAGAGAGAGAGAGAGAGAGAGAGAGAGAGAGAGAGAGAGAGAGAGAGAGAGAGAGATGCATATATGTTTGTTTATATGTATGTATAAGTTGGCTAGGTATAAAAGTTTGTGACTCAATTTATTTTCAGAGAATAACTTTGCTCCCAAATGGCAATAAGCAATGGTATCAACATCAACAACATTAAAAAAGATCTCTTGAGATTGTCCATCTATATACATCTATGTAGATATATAATGTGTTCATATTTCAGAACTACACAGATATATATGTGTGTGTATATATGTATGTATATATATGTATGTATGTATGTATGTATATGTGTTTCCAAATTAATACCCTTGAAACCTTTCCCAGTCATTTTGGAAAACAGGCTTTTCTCCCAAGTAGAGCCAAAAGGGAAATGATTGAAAATTAAATTTCCTCAATCTTCAGAGACCCCCATATATTTGAATGTAGTTTACAGGTTTGAGCTTGACTTTGACACTAACTATCTGATTATTTCACTTTCAGCTGTAACATATGTGAATTATAGATCTTTCTAAGGCTTCATTTATGGAACAGCTTTCAGGACTGTAACTCTCAATCTTCCTGGGCTCTCTCTTTATTTACAGAGAAGTAAAAGCAGAAAAGAGGCTGATGACGGAGAAAAAAGAGGAAAGATTGAGAATCCATGAATGTATATTTAGGAAAAGTGATGATTTCTCAGAACTTATAAAACCATATTCTAAATTTTTGGGGACTTGATGTATTGTATTAAGAAGATTATGGAACGACCAATAAAAGGGAATTGACAATCCTATAAGTTTTTTGTGTTCTAACAATGAGCAGTGGTGTTGATAAGGTTAAAACACACTCACATCAGCACATATAATATACTTAAATGAATAATACTAAACCTAATTTAAGTGGATCCTCCAAAACACACATGCATAAAACTTGAACCTTAGTAATGTAATAGTAAATGCCATTTGTCATCATATGTTCAGTTCTGATAATGCTCTTTTTTCACATTGTCTGGGTTTGTGTATATGTATATATACACAACTACACATACATGTGCATTATATATAGTTATCAGTTCCCCTTGCCAAGACCACCTGTCTTTTCTTTTACTCCTCTCTTTTTACTATTAGGAGATACTTTGTTTTCCAAAACTAAGATCCAGCAAGCAAACTGTACCCTGAGTTTTGTGTAATAACAATATTTTGCATTCACTCTCTGCATGAACTCAGCTACAGCAAGATCCTAGAATGGTTTCTTACCAGCCCCAGGTGGTCCCTGAGCCCAGACAAGCACCTGCAGTAGCTGTGTTCTGGTCATGAAACTTGCTAATAATCTAACTTGTCTCATTATTGCTGTTACCTTATTGCCAGGGTTACAGCTCACTGCAGAGCCACTTAGTATACACATCCACACAAATATATGTATGTATTGAGATTTGAGCAACCTAAAGCAGGACTCCTATCAGATGAAGTCCCAGCACATGTGTCTAGTTTCCCTCCTCCAACATAATAAAGAAAATTTTTGCCTATGACCACTGTTATCTCTTTGGTTTTAATTTATTTTATTTTATTTTTCAGAGCTAATTGTGGTTTAATAACCTGTGTGAGCTCTTTGGTATTTTCAGATTTAACAGCAGTTACAAAACCTCCATTTCATCATTTGTATATAGGTTTGATACATGTGTGTATATGTATATGTCCCATCTCTGATAAATGCTGTTTTGTTATCTCTGGTAAGTTATGATACCTTTAGCACTTACATGCTCTAGGCTGTTCTCTAAGAGTATAAGCTATAGAAAGGGTCCAAACTCTACTGATTTTCTTCATTTGGAAATTCCCTGTACCAATGAAATAAGACTGATTCGTATCCCCATACATATGTACTTGTATTTATAAACTGTGGCCCCCAACTCATCAAATGGTGGCCAATTCCAACAATAAGATTCTCCACAATGAACTAGTTTGGTCCTGGATCAGTCAGTGGAAAGAGGATCAGGGTATTTGACCTAATAGAGGGCCTGTGCCTTCTACTAAGGGGAGAGGGAGTCAAATTCATCAGAAATCCTTAGACTGAGGACAACCAAAATACTAGGTTGTCCAAGCTTCTAGGAACTTGGAGACTGAGAGAAAAGTCTCTTTTACCTACTTGCCACTAAACTGCTCCTACACCAATAGCTCCTCTGTGTTTTGAGTTACCAGCCATGAAAGATAATGTCATAATTCATATATTGACTTAATTCTTAGTCCTCCTTAGTCTCAGGACCTTGGAAGATCAGGGCTATAGTTCATTGGTTCTTCTCATGTCCTGTGGTAAACTCCCAATTCCTACTTCTTCTATATCTATTATTCATAGTCAAAATCTGCTTTTCCAAAAATCTTTCCAGTCTCCCTACATTCCTCAAACTCACTGCTTATGAATGTCAGCCATATTTTTAGCAAGCAATCTATTGCAATAGTCAAGGTGTGTGGTATTAAGGGCTTGCACCAGAGTGGTAGCAAGGGCAGAGAAAAGAAGGAAGCACATTGGAGATAGAGTAGATATGGGGGTGTGAGAAAGAGTGATGAATTGAGCATCATTGCTAGTTTGTTTTGCCCTCTATAATAATAAGGAAACTAGAAGAGAGGGAGACTTTAGGAAAAAAGATGATGAGCTCTGTCTTGGACACCTTTAAGATGTCTCTATTTTGAGCAGAACCAGGAGATCATTATACACAGCAACAAAAAGGCTATATGATGATCAATTCTAATGAACGTGGCTCTTTTCAACAATGAGAGACTCAAACTAGTGGAAATTGTTCAGTGATGAAGAGAGTCATCTACACCCAGAGAGAGGTTTGTGGGAACTGAGTATGGATCACAACATAGCATTTTCACTCTTTCTGTAATTGTTTGCTTGCATTTTTGTTTTTCTTCTCAGGTTTTTTTTTTTCTTTCTTTATCTAATTTTTCTTGTGCAGCAAGCCAACTATATAACTATGTACACATACATTGGATTTAACATATATTTTAACATATTTAACATGTATTGGACTATCTGCCATCTAGGGGAGGGAGTGGGAGAAGGAGGGGAAAATTTGGAACAGAAAGTTTCACAAGGGTCAATGGTGAAAAATTGCCCATGAATATGTTTTGTAAATAAAAAGCTTTAATAAAAAAAAAAAAGGATGTCTCCATTTTAATGCTAGATGTTCCTTTGCTCATGCTACCCAACAAACTGAACTAGAAAGAAGAATAAGCATATTCCTAGCTTCTGTTACTTTCAGACCATTGCTTTGGTCCCATCCCTCAACAATCTTTGCTCTATTCATATTCATTTCATTAATCTCTCTCTATCTAGATCTTTTTTTTAGCAACCAAGTAATTTCCAGACCTTTCAACTTCATTTTTCAAGGAGTTCAACAGGGGACTAATAATATCCCTATCTTCTATCCCCATCCCTATCCTCATCCTGAGAGACTAAAATATTTAAGATAATGACTTAGCCTTAAACCTTAGCCACCCAGTTCATAAATGGCTTAAACTTCTATGAGCCATATCTGCACTCAACCACAGATATTCACAGGGATGACAATATACCCTTGATCATTGCTCATGATTCAGAACTATAAAATTCCTCTCTGATTATAACTTCTTAACTTTTCATTTCCTGCCTCATAGTTCTTAAATTTATTCATTATTCTCACTTAGGACTTTGCGTCACTCTATCACCCAGTCCATTACACCTGCTATGATCTTCCATTCTTCCTTCACTTGAACCTATAGTTAACTATTATAACTATAGAGCAGTACTTCAGTGTTATCCAGAAACTTCTGAGATTTGCAAGATCCATTCAAGGGTCCATGAGATCAAAAATATTTTATAATAAAATTAAGATGTTTCCATTTATAATATAGGAAACATCCATAAATATAATCATTATCAACAAAAGCTCTTTGTGGTGGTGGCAGGATTCATCAATAATTTTTATTCATCAATTGATTGATTCATCAATCAATAAAATATTTTAAAATGTAATTTCAGAAGGAACAGAAAATCAACAACTGGGGAAAACTGTGCAGAGGAAATGACTAAACCTAGAAGGAAACTAAAGCTTCTATGAAGTGGAAGTGAGACCAGAGTACATATGAAATAGAGGCAGGGAAAAGGAGAGGTGGGGGAAAAGGCTGTACCAAAACATGAAGAGAGAAAATAACTTTAAGGAAGAAACAGCTGGTCAGTAGACTTAGTAGAGTTAGTAGTTATAATTAGTACAGATAACATAATGTATGAAGGTAGGAATTGTTAAAAAAAAGATAGGTGGGAACCAGACTGGAAAAGGCTTTATAAGCCAAAATAAAAAGATTACATTTTGCCCTTGAAGCACCATGGAGCCGTTGAAGAGTTTTTTAGTAGTGGAGTGAATACTTTTTGTAGCATGTATATTAATTGTTCTTCAAATATTTAATAGACCTCTCTGGTAAATCCATCTGGCTCGTGTTTCTTTTCCCATTGGCAATTCATTTATAGTTGTCTCCATTTCTTTTTATGATTTGGATAGTTTATTATTTCCATTTTTTGTTTTGCTAATTAGGTTTTAATAAATATTTTATTATTACCTTAATTATTTTCTTCTATCAAGGCATCTTTGTATTTCATACATGAATACAAATAGTTCATTTATTGATACATTGTTATAATCTGCCAACAAGGATGTTATTTACAATTTCTGCATCAATATTCATAAATGAATTTGATTTATTTTCTCTGCTTTGTCTTTTCCTAATTTGGTTATTTAGGACCATATTTGCCTCATGAATGGAATCTAGTACATTGTCTTCTGTCTTTCCATTTTAAGAAGATATTTATATATGATACAGTCAAACCTGTCCCCAATTCTAGAATGGACTCCCTTCTCACCTCTGCATCTCAGAATCACTTGCTCTTATTTTGAAATCATTAATGTATTTGTTCATTAATGTATTTGTTTTCTAGTCTTTTAAAATGTACATTCAGCTTGTTTATGCTCTCTTTTTCACTTTTGCTAATGTAAATTTTCAGAAACATACATTTTCTTATCCTATACCTTTATATTTATATTTTGAAATTTTGGTTTATTGCTATCATCAACTTTAAGATAATTATTGTTTTCTATGACTTGTTCTTGAACCACTCATTCAAGATACTGTTTCTCAGTTTCCATTTAGTTCTTCATTTTTTGCTCATATATCTTTTACCAATTACTATTTTGTTGTATATAGAGTATGTGCTTATTTTTTCTGACTTTTTAACATTTGTTTTTTGTTCTTTTGTGCTATAGTACAGATCAATATTAAACACACCATGGAATGCTGAAATATGTGTGTTCTTCAGTATTCTCTTTTTAGTAACTGCCAATGGTCATTCAAAACTAAAATTCCAAAGATTTGTTATGTATTTTCTTTCTTCTTTATCTTTCTGTTGGATTTATCCAGCTTTGAGAAAAAAATATTAAAACCTCCTAGCATTATTGTGTTAATATCATAATGTCCTTTTTCAGACATTTCTTCCTAGTCTTTTTTTTAGGAACTTAATGCACCATTTTGTGCATTCATATTTAATAATGCTATTTTCCTTGTTTTTTTATTAATGCTTTTTTATTTTTCAAAACATATGCATAAATAATTCTTCAATATTAATCCTTGCAAAACCTTGTGTTCCAATCCCCCCCCCTTCCCTCATCCCGTCCCCTAGATGGCAATTAGTCCAATATATGTCAAACATTATTTTCCTTGTTTATGAAGCCTTTAAGGATAATGTGATTTCCTTGTTTGTCCCTTTGGCGATTTGTCTAAAATTATAATTGAAACTGCTAGTTTTTCTTTAGAGATGCCTGATTCAAAATAAATGTTTTTATAACTGTAAATGTCTAAATACTTTCAATGGGTTTCTTTCCCCCTCAACATCCTGTTGAGAGGGATGTCTTTTATTCCATTCTTTTTTTTTTTTTGGTTAATTTAATCAGTAAGCAATTAGGATTATACTTGTTAAGTTTTTTTTTTTCCACTAATTTTTTAGACTTTGGTTTTGTTTATTTGATCCTGGTTTCCTCCATGGACTTTCTCCTTTTTCCCTCGCATAATCTCAAATTCCTTAAGTTTATTTCTTTTGTTTGAAAAGGAAGAGGCATGTGATTTCCCATTCTCCATCAGTTCAGTATATATAATCACAGAATCTAATCACAAAAGATGAGATTTTAATGTGTTAACAAGATATAACACCCTATGATTTTTTATGGTGTATAAATAGCACTGTGATTGAGCCAAGAAGGGGATAACTGATGGGAACTATTAATCTTGCTATGCTACTTGAGTAAATACTTTTGCTAGAGTGAATTCTGGATGGTTGTTATTAGGGCTCATGACCTAAAATGTTAGAAGTGTTGACATAATTTGAGGCAGTAAAACATCTTTCTAAGGCAGAGATTGGGAAACAGCCTATAGGCATAATCAAAAACCATCTCACTGCTTGTTTTTACATTTGATCTTTACATTTGCAAATTAAGTTTTATTATATTTTAAAATATAAAAAGCATCTTAGCTTGCTCGCTAAGCTAAAACTGGAGAGCTTTCCAAGTTGTAGTTTTCCAAACCCTTCTCTACAGATTCAACTGTGAGTGTGAATGTTAGTTGGAGGAGTAGTCAGGATGAGATGTTCCATGTTATTTTTTTACTCTGTTCTTATCTTTCTCTTTCATTCTCTGTCTTGTTCTGTCTCTCTCTGTCTCTCTGTCTGTGTGTGTGTGTGTATGTGTGTCTCTCACTATCCGTCTCTCACTATCTGTTTCTCTCTGTCTCTGTCTCTCTCCCTCTCTCTTTCTCTTTTCTCTTTCTCGATGGGTTTTCTTCAGGGAAGCATTATTCCTAAATAATTCCTATATTACTTCATTACGTAAACAGTGCTCTGTAATCTGAAGTCTCATACCACAGTTCTGTTCTTTACTTTTCCCTTCATCTTCTTCATCTTTAGATGCTATGATATCACCCCTTTGGACTTTTGTCCTTTCTTTTATCACTTTCTGAGCTTTGTGTCCCCAGGAACTCTACCACTAGGTGGATATTCTGAGGAGCATGATCCTTGTTTGCCTTTCTAAATTGTACAACTCCAGGCCACCCCTAACAATGTTCATTATAAGACCCTTATCCCATATCCTCTTTCCTCAGAGAGATGTTCCATGATATTCCCTGAATTCTCTCTGCTTATGTGACCCAACTCTTTTTTTTCTCCTTCAAAGGCCTATTCCCCAGTGCCCTATCTCTACTCTGTAAATCTGACACTTATATTGACCTCTTGTCATAAATCCTAATGAGTCTTCTTCAAGAACTTCCTGAACTACCTCTCCCATTTTCTCATACAAGAAAAATGTTAATAAATATTTCCACTTTATTACTTTCTATTGAGGTAATAAAGGGGGCATGATTCCAATGTAAAATATTTATTCATTTCTCATTACCCTTCTCCCAATTTTTGATCTCTTATATTAATTACTCAGAATTTTTAATCCATTTATACTCTCTGTTCTCTCAACATCTTTCTATCATCAGACTATGAAAGTATTTTTTTTAATTTAACTCCTAAAATCTAGGTTTATAGTCTTGTCTAGCCTTAGTTACATGAAAATATTCATTTAATTTCATTACTATTTTGATGGTTATCTTTTTTTGTTTGATGTTTAACAAGTTGTTGAATACTAAACTCATCAATGATTTCTTTTGAAAGAATAACTCAAAATTTTCTCTTTTAAATGTATTTTTAGTCTTTTCAATATTTTTTCTTAATAATCAGTTTCATCTCTTCAATGTATGGTGGCAGTTGTAAACTGATAGGAGACAATTAGGTTGTATAGTGGATGGAACGCCAAACCTGGATTAATCTTTTTGAGTTTAAATCTGCTCTCAGACACTTACTAAATAATAATAGTGTGTGACCTTGGCAAATCACTTCACCTTGTTTACCTCAATTTTCTCATCTGTAAAATGATATGGAAAAGGAAATGACAAACCACTCCAGTATCTTTGTCAAGAAATTCCCAAATGGGGTCACAATGAATGAGACATAACTGAAAACAACTGAACAAAACTGATTATCATTCACTTTCCCTCTAAGCTCTCCCCACCTACCAATCTTTCATTTTACTATAGCGAGCAATAAAACCCTCGTTGAAGTCTTCTAGGGCTTAAAACATAGCAACCATGCTGGATTCCTCAATATCTCATGCCCACCCCCATATCCCATGTGTTACCAATGCTTGTGAAGGTGAAATCCTTTGCAACATGTTTTGAGCACTTCCCCTTCCTTCTCCCAACACTGCCACATTTCTAGTGAATACCCTCACCCACTCCTGCCTGGAATACTGGAATATCCTGATGGTTGATTGCTTTGCCAGAAGTCCCTTCTGACTACAATTCATTCTCCACTCAGCTGTCAAGGAGGTTTACATAAATTGTAGGTCTGACTGGGTACTCCTACTCCACAAATCCTCTCTCTATTAACTCCATGGTCAAATCCTCTGCTTGGCATTCAAAGCCATCCATAACCTGACTCCCCATATCTTCCCAGGCTGCTTATATCTTCTATCACAAAACCAATGACTCTGATATCCTTTCTGTTCTTTCAATAAGAAACTCCATTTCTTGATTGGACATTATCACTGGCTGTCACCCTTGCTTGCAATGCTCTCATTCCTTATCTCTGCCTCCTGGCTTCCTTCAAGTCACAGTTCAGGCTTACTTTCTATAGAAAATATTTCCCAACTCCCTTAATTTTGATATCTTCCTTCTGCATTTACTTCCAATTTATCTTGAATATATCATGTTTGCACATAGTTGTTTGTATGTTGTCTCCCCTATTACACTGAATGTTCTCTGAGAGAGACATTTTATCTTTATATCCTTAGTACTTCACATAGTATTTGGAATATAGTAAAGTGTTTAGGTACTGACTGATCAACCTTCTGGAATTCAGTATCACTTTTTTACTATGATGAAACAAATAAATAAGCATGAGATTCCAGTGATTTTCTTTTTTTCTTTATATTTCCACTTAAGTCTTCCCCCCTTTTTTTTTCTATGCAGATATTTTAAAAGCAATTAAGGGGGAAAAGAACATTGAACTCTGCCATTAAATACTTATGTGGACTTGGGCTTAATGCTTAATTTAAGCAAATCTCCAGTTTACTCATCCATAAAATTTTTGCAACATTGGTTCTCTATCACCTCTAAGTTAAAATATAAAATTCTCTTACTGTGGATTGATATTAATTTCTTATGGAAGATATTAATTTTTATCTTACTGTGAATTTAAAGAAATAATAGCTACCACTTATTATATAGTCCAGTAAGGTTTATAAAGGGCTTTACAAATGTTACCTGTTTTGATCTTCACAAGAATCTGAGAGGAAGGTGCTATCCTTATCCCCATTTTATAGGGAAGGAAACTGAGGCAGAAAGAGACTAAGGGACTTATTCAAAGACAGATTTGAACTCAAATGTACCTGACTTTAGGTTCTATTCACTGTACCATCTTGTATGTAAGGAATTTCATAACTATAAAGCCTTACATGAATTAAAATCTACCTGATGGTATGATGGTCATAATGTAACTTTTATTCAGTATATGATTATGAGGCACATAAGTACAGCTTTTTTTAGACCTAGATGCATTATTAAGAATAGCATTTACTGTTCTTCCTGTCTAAAAATGACTTGGATTATATATGTTTATGTTTCAGATTTACAGTAGGGTTTTGTATTATATCATTTATTGAATCATATAAAGACAGAGAGGGCTGCCTTTCCCTTTACCATCCATCATTGGCGAGTGTTGGAATAAAATGCAGAAGATCTAGAAGCTACTTGTTCATAAAAGTTAAGGAATCATCATTTTGTTGTTTTTTCCAAAATTGAAATTCAGGGTTTTTAAAAAATCTTCCCTGTTTATTCCTGTTCTACTTTCCATCCCTATAAATAATGAAAAGAACCCAGGGATGACTGAAAATGTTCCCTTCTTGTAAATTGTCTCTTCTAATAAAAAACTGAAAGAATTATTCCTTTAATCATTAATAATAAGTTAGACACTATGCTACAATTAATGCTGAAGACATGAACATAAAAACAAAGCTGTCCTTGTTCTCAAGCTTATATTCTACTAAGAACACATAGTAGTTGTACATTCTACTAACTTGTACAAACAAGTCAATATAATTAGGGAAGGAGTAGGGCCATAATCAATGGAGAGATTTAAAAAGCATGCTAACGTAGGAGATGACATTTAAGCTGAGCTTTAAAGGGAACTAGTGGTTCTAAAAGATGAAGATGAGAATAGAATATATTTCAGGTGCAGGGGACAATGTACACAAAAAAAGGGAGATGAGAGATGGAATATTATGTATGAAGAACATCAAGAAGGCCAATTTGCATAGAGAAAACAATATAAAACGTATGAATGGAGGATGAAATCAGTCTAGAAAGATTAGTTGAATCTTTAGAATTGGACTGAGGTGAGTGGCTCATATAAAGTTGGAAGGAACCCTAGAGAGCTAATCCAACTTTCTCATTTTCTGTAGAAAGAAGCTAAGTAACATGGTGATTTCCCAGAGATCACACTGGCAGAACCAGGACTAAAACCCAGATTTTCTGACCTTCAGAGCAGTGCTCTTTATATTATGCTCCAGTGATACATTATCCCTCCAGTGATACAAGCACAGACATATACACACTTAATATACATATATATATATATATATATATATATATATATATATATACACACACACATTATTATACATACATAGCATGTATATACACGTGTATATATATGCATTCCTATATACCCATACATTCAATCTGCTATAATCCTACAGCCAAATGCTATGGCTACACCATACAAAGGGGATAGGAGAATTGACAATCATCCAGTTTATTTGATTACTGTAGGCAGTCAGAGTGGAAATTTTAGGTTTACAAATTTACTTTGAAACTGAATGATCATTATGCACTGCCTATATTGAACGTATAGAGTGAATAAATAAATAAATTAGTAAAAAAAAAAAAAAAAACAAAACACCAACAAGTAAATGAATGAATGAATGATACTAATTTCCCATTCCCCTTTTGTGTGTTGTAAACTATGACAGGTATCGCTCTTCCTTCTCTGCCTTGGTCAGTCCTTCCTTAGGATGGAAAAGTGAGAATACATCCAGCATCCCAGGTCTTTCCTCTTCCCCTGAAGAATAGTCACATGGCAGATTTTACCTCATCCACAGGCTCATTCAACAGTAATTAATGGTATGATTCCAATGGCTCAGATTCATTTGTCAAAACTTACTTACAGCTCTGGCATTAAATAAAACAGCAGCACCATCAAGCCATAGCACGGGATTGTGTTCTTGTCTTCCAGCTGCTCTAATTACTGCAGCTATATGAGCATGTGTGAGTCATAACTGTTAATGGGGGGTTGTAAAATTCAATTTGTATGCCTTTCCCTCCCCCCATCTCACCCACGGCCAAGCACAATCAAGACCATCTTTATAGGAGATGCAGAGCTTCCCTGTTATATGAGAAGCAATTGAGAGAGCAGAGTAGATAATGGACCCAGTTCCCTCCATCTACACAGAAAGGCTTTCAGAGAATGTTTGTTATGTAGAGATTGTTCTTATTATTCATTTCTGTCCAATTCTTCCTGACTCCATTTGAGGTTTACTAGGCAAAGATACTGGAGAATTTTGCCATTTCCTTCTCTGGCTCATTTTACAGATGAGGAAACTGAGGCAAGCAGGGTTAAGTGACTTGTCCAAGATAGCTGATAAGTATCAGAGACTGCTTGTCTACTTGGCTCTAAGAGTCCAGCACTCTATCCATCTCACCACCTAGCTGCCCAGTCACATGAAAACAGAGGCAAACAAATTGACTATTACTTATTAGCAGAGTTAGGGACAACAGTCATTGCTTTCCTGACTGAGAGAAATGCTTTTTTTCTAGAGAGAGTTAAGATAATCTTAAAGGTCATCTTGGTATATGACCTCTAAAGGATATTTCATCAGGCCAGAAAATCAATAAGGAAGAATAGCCACAGGACTACAGAAGATGACTTCTGTGGTTTTAAAGTGTGTTATGCTGCCAGAAGACTCTTTCTGTGTCTGGAGCAAGGGCTCAGCATTTTGTGGCTGCTAAATAAATATTAGTAACTGGAGCCTTCTCATCTATTTCCTCCCTGAAAAGCAAGGCTTCAAAAACACTGGAGCTGGGAGGCATTTTGGAAGGTCACTTAGCTTATTGGCAATATAGTCCGGAATAGTCGCAGAATTCTTCACATATGACTCCCTTCTAGAAGGAAAAAAATACAATATTTAAATAGGTATGTAGTGCTGCTGTGGATGGAACACTGGGCCTGTCATCAGAAAAAGTCCAAATCCTTCCTCAACTATTACTGGCTGTGTGTGCCTGAGAAAGACATATTATCTACCTTGCAAGGTTGTTTTAAGAGTCAAATGATACAATTTTTGTGAAGCATTTTGCAGGACTTAAACTGCTAGCTTTTATGGTTAATTGACAGCTAAGTAACATATTTAAAATATAGAATGAGGTGCTAAAACTGGTGAGAGAAATTATTTGTAAGTCAATTCAAGCTACTGTAGGATAGACTAACAATTTTTGTAGATATTCTGGTAGAATAAACCTGAATATTTTCCCACCCAAATGAAGTCCCTCTATTCTAAGGAAAGGTTCCTAGGAATGTCTCTCCTCTCCTTTTCCAACCCCTCTGCCAACATACATACACTCACAGACAAACTCTCTGGTTCTGTCTGTCTCTCACACACACATAAACACACACACACACACACACACACACACACACACACACAACCCTAGGAAAGCTCTTACCCTTATCATCTCTCTGTTGGAGAGTTCTACCTGATATTGCACTCTAGTGCTTTTCTCTTCCCTGAAATAAAGATGTTTACCACTTTCTCACTCTCATTCTCAGTGTTTCTATCAGCCAATTATGTTTTCTTCCATCTCAGTAGCATCTCCTAATAAAGGATTGAAGGATGAAAATAAGCTACAACTGAAGATTACTTAGCAAATCAGAGAAAAGTGAAAAATCTGAGGAAAAGAGACTTGATAATAAGAGTGTCTATGGAAAAGTGATTGAAAGGAAGTGATTCATTATAGCAGTGGAGCAATAGAAATGTCCCCACGGGATTCAGAGAAGTGGATGAGGAAAGACAGAGCCCAAAATAACAATACAATTTGATGTGGGTTGGTTTGTTTAAAGTAAAATCACATTTCCAAGACAATCTAATTTGTATCATTAAAAAGTTTTTATCATGAAAAAATGATCCTGTTCATTGGGGAAAATGTAAAAAAAGTTGACATATTAAAAGTTGCAATGATTGTGATTTTCTATATTAACAAAAAGTTCTTGTGAAAATAAAGTGTGTCAAATGAGATTTTAAACAAACAATTGACATTGATAGAGAAATATGATGCTGATCTAAAAACACATAGCCCAGGCCCAAGTCCATTTAGAAATTTCTTTGCTAATTTCTAAAAAAATATCACATATGCCTTTATATAGTAATTTTATTTTTCATTCCTTGCATCCAAGATGTGCCCCATCATAAGTACAAGAGATAGACTTGTCTTTTGCTCTCCAATCTGATTTTCCTCAGCTACCAATCTCCTTTCTGACTTCCATTTGAATCAGAGACTGTGATTCAGTTTTAAAGAACCTATAACAGAGCTGGAAACTGGGTGCCAAAAAAGTGGACATATTCTACTTTGCACATACCATATGCTCTAACCACAGCCATCTCAGAGGATTTTGCAACTACAACTACCAATATAACCCCGATCTGCTATCACAAAAATCCCATTTCTTGAATTCTTCCCCCCTTTACACTTCCCTGATTCTTTACCTATTCCCTCCCTGCTTTTGAAATATTTTGAGGATCATCTGGAAGTTAAGGCTAAGAAATCATAAAAGCCTATAAATGAGACTGAGCAAGAACAAAAACTAAGCAACGGTAGTTCATGGATTCATTAATTCTCTGAGCTCATAATCATACCTTTGTTGTATCTATTTTCCATTAAGAATTTTTTTTGCATTATATTTTGGCCTGCACAGCATCTAGATGTGCTGATGAATTAGAGAAGTATCAACATTGTTGAGGTAATTAATCAAAAGTACATCCAAACATATTCTACCCAACATAGTCTGGGATGGGTTCCAAGGTTATTAAGTTATCTTGCCTAATTAATATTCTTCAGGACTAAATTTACCCAATATTAAAGCTCAAGGCTCATTAGTCATGGATAAATTAAGAGAAGATAGTGATGATCCCACTTGGGATCAAGTGGGCATTTATTGACAGTCAATGTAGAGAAGCTTCTGCAATAAGGCCCCCCAAATTTTTGTGAATAGGTTTAATGTAAGTAATAAAAAATGCAAGTAAGTCACTTCATTAGCCTTATTACCTTTGTCAAAGATCCTTAGCTTTGAACTCTGACAATCAGTTTATTCTCTCTCTTAGATCCTCAGTTCTCACATTTGTTATTTTTTTATATTATCATAATACATATCAAATACTCAATCTCCAAAAATTAGACATAAAGTTCTCCCCATCCCAGTTCTGCACCATGACAAATAGAGAATCTGGGAATATTTTTGAATAGACAACTCCATTATTTAAATAAGTTCTGTAGAATAAAGGATAGCATAAAATTCCTACATGTAGGGCTAAATTATGATCCCATTATCTAATAAGGACAATCAGTTTTATGACTCAACTGAATCCATATTTCTCTCCAAAAAATGGTTGTGCCAAATTAACTTTCCACCAATAGCAATAGAGAACCAGTTTCCTCAGTCTTACCAAGTTGAAGTATATTATGTTTTATAGGTGTGCTAATTTAATAATTTTAAAGTGCCATAAGCTAACATTTTTGATGTTGTTGCATCATTTCCAACTCTTTATTTCCCCATTTGGGGTTTTCCTGGCAAATATAATAAAATAGCCTGCCATTTCCTTCCCCAGCTCATTTTATAGATGAGGAACTAAGGCAAACAGGGTCATGTGAGTTGCCTAGGATGACATAGCTAGTAAGTGTCTGGAGCCAGATTTGAACTCAGATATTCCTGATTTTAGACCCTGTGCTTTATCCACTGTACCACCCATCTTCCTGTAAGATAAAACTTCCATATAACAGACTAATTCTGGCCTAGGTGTCTGGAGCACCTTAGTGTTAACACTAAGCTCAAGCTCTATACTCAGCACATTGAGTTTATATTGAAAGGCTTAGCTAAAATCAATACCCTTCTTACTATCTCTGGCACTTTTTGCTTCCACTCTAGAATTCCAGGGAAAATCACTTAAACCTAAGCTTAATGTTCATGTTAAAAGGTCTCCCTCAAAATGGATTTAAAAAGTATTCCACAATCTAGATCGTTATTAGGTAGAAGACTGCTATTTAGCAACAAAAAATTAAAACACAAAACAATAACTATTATACACTCCTGTGAAAATTACTTGAAACTTAAGAATATAGGAGAGCTGAATATCTATTTCACTTTCATCTCAGCTCCGTAATGTTTTCAGTCCCTCCAAGACCACATCACCTGGCAACTAAGGCATAATGTAGCCTTATCTTCCTGTCCGTGCTCATTTTCTCTGAGAAGAGTATAGTTGGAGAAAACTCCTGACCTCCCAGGATTTTGAAATTGCCTCTTAATGTCCTTTTCAGAGGTGGTTTTTGGTTATGTGGGTTCGGAGGAAGAAACAGAAAGCAGAAGAGTCTGCCCACTGTCCAGGCTCAGATTTGCCTAGGTACCACACATGTTTTTACTGTTATGTCCAGCAGCCACCATGAGTTCTGAGTAGGCAAGGGAGTTTCTGTAGCATCATTTCCCTATTGAAGCTTCTTTCCTCTGACCCACAACATGAGGATGCTGTACCTAAAAGAAGATACAGCTTCCTCCTCCCTTCTCAGAGCTAGGTGAGGAAGGCTTCCCTGATTCAGCTTCCTAGTCACTTAAGGGCATGAAAAGTCATAATAGCTCCATGACTAACCCTAACCCTTGTGGATTTTTGAAGTCCACTCAAATTATCATGTCATTCACCATAGCCTACCCTGAGCACCAGACATTTCTAAATGGAGAAAAAGGGGTGTCCTGTGACCCTATTACACTTTCATTGGCATTCTCCAATCATTATGGTATTTGAAGATCTTGTTAAATATCCTTAGACCATTTTTTCCACCAAGAATGGAGCATATATTCCTTCATGGGCTCTTACTTTCCAGTTCTCCCTGCCTCATATGGTTTATTAGCTCATTACTTCCTTTTAACTATATTAGGGATAGAGTCTAGATCTGTGATTTCACTGATACATTGCAAAAGACATTTATTAAATGCCTATTATATTCCAGGAATATTCCAATAAAGATCAGAAAAAGACAAAAACTAGTTCTTATTCTCAAAATGTTCACAGTCTAATGGGAGAGACAACTCTGTAAAATCAAGCTAAGTACAAGATAATAGAAATAATCAAGAGAAAGAAGGCACTCAAATTCAGGACACTTGGAAAAGGCTTCCTGTGAAAGATAGGGTTTGAGCTGGGACTTGAAGAAAGCCAGGACATAAAGATGAAGAGGGAGAGAATTCTAGCCATGGGGGACAGTCAGTGAAGATGCTATTGAAAAATGGAGTCTATTGATAAAAAAACTGCATGGAAAAGAAATTCACTCTATCAACACAGACAAGCAAATTCTAGGCTTGGAGAACTTTCTGGAGCACTATTAACTTAACTATTAGAATTAAAGCACTTTTACAGGAACACATAGCCCATATGCATAGGCAGAATCTGAAGCCAGGTCTTTTGGCTTTGAGGCACTTTCTATGTCCTCTATGCCAAATTGACTCATGAGCTATACAAGCACAGATGCATTGACAGATATTCACTCATTATTTTTCCAGGCCCTCTGTAAATGATAAAGCTATTTTACACTTTAAACCAGAAGTACTCAAATAGATAACCCCTGTACTCTAGCATATTTCTCCATTAAGAGCTAAGTAAAAATAATTCTTAAAAAAAGTCCAAAGGCAGACTGGAAATATCAAAGGTTTATGCAATCACTCATCCCTCCCCAAGCTGTTACTTTCCTATATGTGGTTTGTTGTAAGCAAATAAGTAGAATTTTTCTCTTCACAGAAAATTTTTGAATGCTTATAAAGAGTTGAGACTATGATAATTACTAAATCTATATTAAAAAAAATAAACCTGTCTATACCTTGACTGACCTATTGAGAATGAAAGGGTATGATATCCTATGGAAAATTGTCCTTATTTGCCCCAGTTCACTGCATCTCTGGTGATTTTAAGGCTTTTGCAGAAGAGGCAGAACAACAGGGATGCTAAAAAGCAATCTGCCTTTATTAAGGCACTTTTAAATTCACACAAGGGAGAGCTTGAGGCATAACTTGAGACATATAGTATTATATGATAAGGAAAGGAAAGAAGAATTCCTAGTAAATGGTATCTTCAGATTACAGGTAATAGATTAGAGTCATTGGGATTATTTAGGCAAAAGGAAGAAGAGAATCTATCACTCTGCAAGAGAATGCCCGTTTTGACATATATCTGGTATATACAAGATTGTCATCACTATTAATGTAGCATGGGAGCATCTGGATTCTATTCTCCCTACATAAATTCTATGTTCTATGATATAGACATGGGGCATATATATGTGTGTGTGATTTCTAATAAGATAATTTTATTTTCCACTGATGTGATAGGCAGGAAGACATCAGAAACTGGTCAGATAATACAACACAAAAAATTCCAGTGGTTTCAAGGAAAGGATAGAGGAAGACGGGGTGATGAGAATTAAAGCAATCTGTTACCCATGAGCCTTGCAAATCTCAGAGACCAAAAATAACATAACCACCACCACCAACAAACCTAGGAGTTTGGTTTTTAACACACTATTTTGAGTATTGTTGCAATACCCTGATATTTAAAGAACTAAGTCAAGTGAAAAAAATATCTCATGACCCTGACAGCAGCGAGTAATGAATTTCTCTAAGTCTCCAAATTAAGGAAAATAAAATACCTCTGTAATTCTTATTTTACAATTGTTCCTCATGGGATCATTGTAAAAACTAAATGAGCTAATAGATGAAAATTCATATGTATTCTACAAAACTTAAAGTGATACATGTCATTTATTATTGTTTTTACATTCACATTATTCTTTTGCAGTTTCAGTCTAATCTTTTTTCCCCTGTCCATCATGCAGTGCTTCCATGGGATTCTTTTTTTAATTTTTTAGTTTCAAAATACATGCCAAGGTAGTTTTCTTTATCATCTTTTTTTTAAAATTTTATTTAATAATTATTTTATATTGACAGAATCCATGCCAGGGTAATTTTTTTTCAACATTATCCCTTGCACTCGTTTCTGTTCCGAGCCAAGGTAGTTTTCAACTTCTCTCTATCATCTCCTCACCTCCCTCCACTAGACAACAACTAATCCAATATAGGTTAAACATGTGCAAATTCTTCTACACATATTTCCACATTTATCATGTTGCAAAGAAAAAACAGACTAAAAGGAAAAAAATCAAGTAAACAACAAAAAAGGTGAAAATAGTATGTTATGATCCATATTCAGTTTCCATAGTCCTTTATTCTATTGATAGAATTCTAACTCTATATTAGCTTCACCAAGAAGAATGGAAATGAACTGGAAATAAGAAAATAACAATAAAAATAACTGGCAATGAGCTGATAAGAGAACTCTTCATATCTCTAATGAATTTAAGTCATCTAGGCCAAATACATCTGCATATATTTGGTAGAGATGATAGCTGAAACATTGTTAGTAATATATGAAAAATCTTAGAAAAATCAGAGAGATACTGTGACCCTGAAGAAGGGAAAAAATTCTCTCCAGTACTCCCCAAAAGGAAGAGAATAGAATCTATAAGCTAAAGGCCAATGAGCTTGATTCAATATGGAAATTCCAGAATAGATCCTTAATTAGATGCTTGGGAAACATCTGGGGGGAAAAAAGAGTAGTGATTACATGGAGCCATCATGGTTTCATCAATAATGGCTAACATTTACATAGTGTTTTGGGAAAAATATGCTAGCTATTCAAGATTAGGTTACGCCAAATTAAATGTATTATTCTCATCACCATCACATTTTTTTTTTTGGCAAAACTACTAAACTGTTAAATCAAGCAAATACTATAATAATTTGCCTGAATTTTAGGAAAATACTTGGTACAATGTCTTATATTATTCTTGTGGAAAACACTGGCTAAATAGGGACACAATTAAATGGTTTTAGAATGGGTTCATTGGTTTAACTTTTGGCTTGACATAGAAAAACTCTTAAAGAAATGTCACTTAATAACTATTTTTTAAACATAGGATTACATCAACTCACCATATTCTATTCCTACTGAATTTCAAGCTGCTATTAAACAACCATCCCTCCTGTGGAGTCTGAAATCTTCTTGGACCTGTTAATAGGCAAAAAGAAGACAATAGAATTGTTTTGCATCTGCTCCCTTCTTTACCAATCACCTTAACATTCATTAAGAGGTGGCTGTCTGGAGAACACAGACAAGAACCATTATATTGCAATGACATGGATATCTGCTATGACTTCACTTATATAGAGGACATTTTTGCATACATATTTCCAAATATTCATTTCATAGAAAATCCTCATTTCAGTCCTGTGTTTTGGTGAATGTGTTCTGCCAATATTCTATTTCCCAATTTAATCTCTTTAAATAACAGGATGGAGACAAGAGTTGGAAGAAATTCCAGAAGTCATCTATTCAATTCTTTAATTTTTTGCAGTTGAGGAAATTAGGGCCAAGGGATATCCAACATCACACAGATCACACCATAGATTGTAAGATGTTTATGGATAAAGACTGTCTTTTGATTCTTTTTTTTACCCCCAGAACTTGGCACAGTGTCTGGTACATGGCAAGTACTCATTAAATGTCACCAACTGTGTAGTCCTGAGCAAGTTACTTAACCCTGTTTGCCTTTGTTTCCTCATCTGTAAAATGAATTAGAAAAAGAAATGCCAAACCATTCCTGTATCTTTATCAGGAAAACTCTACTCAGTGTCACAAAGAATCAAACAAGACTGAACAACAAATAAATGTTTATTGATTGATTGATATGTTGTTGTTGCTTTCTGTTTCTGGGTTTCTTTCTATTAACTCAACTCAATCCAAAAACTTCCAAAAATTACCAACTCACCCATACTGCTAGAAAAATAGACTGAGTAAAACACAAACGTAGTCCTGATGTGGTATGTTGAAGAAGAGAGTAGATAGGATGTAGGGAAATTTTTACAAGTGTATTTTGTTTGGCAAATTGTCATGGTTCTTATACTTTTAATCTAGTGTACTAAATGTAAAAATAACTCTGGATGTTTGGAGTTTGTATTTTGTGACTCATTGGTGCATACCCCCGCAAAGTCCTATTTTGCCTTGTCATCGAGGCATGAAGGTAACCTTGGGTTCTGGAAGGCTGAGCCAATGGAGTATAAGCTCTAGCAGGGTTATCCAGATGGAAAGGCTTTGAGCATATACAGTAATGGGAAGTCTTCTTAGGAGCAATCCAGCAAGACATGCACAGGCAGATTGGCTGCAAGGTGAACAAGTATTTTGCCACAACAACATATTAGAAACCACTTAGTAAGTTATTAAAGTACAGTGATCTATATTCATTCAGGTGATACCCCAGTAATATGATATATATTTAATTTAATTATTGTTATAAGACAATGGTACAAATAAAATAATTTAATTTTACTCATTGAGATTTAAGGGTTATTATTGTGATCTAGGCATCTTTTCTGGATGTCCTCTCATTCTCTCCTTCCTTATCTCTACCTCTTGGCTTTCCTGACTTTTATCAAATTCCATCTAAAATTCCACCTTCCAGAGAAAGTCTTTCCCATTCCTCTTAATTTTACCACCTTCTATTTGTTGATTATTTTTTATTTATACCATAAATAGTTTGTTTGTATATAGTTATTTGCATGTTGTCTTCTTCATTAGATTATAAGGCAATAATGGAAAGAGCTTTGAGAATGGAATTCTACATATTAAATTCTTCATTCTGATTGGTTTTCATTACAAAATTAGATATTTCTCTCCTCAAATGCATAAAAAGCATCATTAATAAGCATTTATTAAGCCCCTCAGGAAGACCTGAGTTCAAATCCAGCCTCAGAAATTTATTAGCAGTGAGACTTTGATCAAGTCATTTCAGTTTCCTCAACTATAAAATAAAGATAATATCACCTATCTCTCAAGGTTGTTATAAGGATCAAGTGAAATAATATTTGTAAATACATTTAGCATAGTACCTGCATGATAGTAGGTGCTATGTAAAAACTCAGGGCCTTTTCCCCCCCATGTATCCTCATTGCTTAGTCCAGTGCCTGGAATTGTGCTTAATAAATGCTGATTAACTGACTGGTCCTTTTCTCTGCATTTGAAGGGAGGAATAGCCTTTTTTTCCCCCATGTATCCCCATTGCTTAGTCCAGTGCCTGGAATTGTGCTTAATAAATGCTGATTAACTGACTGATCCTTTTCTCTGCATTTGAAGGGAAGAGTAGCACTGTTCTTCTCTAAAGGAATATATATGCACACAAATATATTTGTATATTACTTGATAATAAAAACCAATCAGAACACAAAATCTGATATTCAGAAATTCACTTTCCAGACCATTTATCACAAAAGGCACATGTACTTTAGAAACAGAGGTATACTGCATTGAGGTACCCTTCCCCATCACCATCTTGATCTCTCTTTTACAAAAAAATCAAGCCTCATTACTGGGTCTGTATTCCAAAGAGATAATAAAAGAGAATCCACATGTGCAAAAATGTTTTAACAGCCCTTTTTGTAATGTCAACGAACTGGAAATGGAGTGGATTTCCATATGTTGGGGAATGACTGAATAAGTTATGGTATATAAATATAATGGAGTAATGACTGAATAAGTTATGGTATATAAATATAATGGAGTATTATTGTTCTATAAAAAATGGTGAGCAGTCTGATTTCTGCAAAAATTTACATGAAATGATGCTAAGTAAAGCAAGCAGGACCAAGAGAACATTGTACCCAGTAACAATAAGATTATATGATGATCAACTGTGATGGACTTAGTTCTTCTCAACAATGCAGTGATTCAAGGAAATTTCAACAGATTAGGATGGAAAATGTCATACATATTCAGAGAAAGAACTATGGAGACTGAATATGGATTAAAGCATAACATTTTCACATTTTTCGTTTGTTTATTTGTTTTCTTATTTTTCTCCCTTTTGGTTTGATTTTTCTTGTACAAGACAAATACAGAAATATGTTTAAAAGGATTGCATATATTTAACTTATATCAGGGTGCTTGTGGTATTTAGGAAGGGGGAAGTAAAAGAAGGAAGGAGAAAATTTTGGAATATAAAGTCTTACAAAAATGAATGTTGAAAACTATCTTTACATGTGTTTGGAAAAAAATAAAACACTTTTGAAAATAAAAAAGAGGAAAAAAAAAAGAAATCAGGAATCCAAAATCTTGGCCAAGACTACAGTTGCTGCTTCAGAGCCATTGGATTTGAGTTCTTCCTCATTTTGACACCCCTGTACCACACACATTTCTCAATCTGCCACTAATTTGGCATCTTTTCCAAGAGGCATGCTTCCAGCAGACTCTAAAATTGCAGGCAGTGACATTTTGGATAGGATACTGACTCAGAGAGGCAGAGTCTCCCTCTGAGATGCTCAGTTATCTCCTGCTGGCATTGAGAACTCTCTGAGGTGACCTGTCTGACTTTCAAGTACAGCTTGCCTACATGCCAATATGAGAAGTCAAAATGGATCTATAAAGCATAACCCTTCAAAGCAAAGTCATAATACAATATAGAAAAAAAGGTCATGAATCACACAATTGTAGTGTAAAGAGTATTGTCTATAAAACATCAGAAAGCTCAGACTCTAGTACTGGGCTCTACTGGTAACAATTCTTTTGTTACTTTTGTCATTATTTCACCTCTCTGGGCCTTGATTTCCCTGTCTGACACTTCCACCTCTCATAGTCTGTGAATATATGAGCTCAAATAATCTGGAATGTCCTTTCTAGCTCTTCCTATGATTCTAGGACACTAATTGATATCTTCTTACACGTCACAGTTTAGAAGACTGAAATCTTCTCAAGTCAAAATGAATAAGGTTAGATCAATTAATCTGAAAAGTTGAAAAAAGTAAACCATACATTAAGTGGAATGATTTGATCTTAGAGAAAGAACTATCCTTTCTCCCTGCTAAAACTGATGTCTTCATTGCTACACTGAATTTCATTTCTTGTTCTTTTCCAGTAGCTCTCTCATAGCTACATGCTACCTTTAAAGCATCTTCATTTTCTCCTTATTAATCTCCACAGACTTTTTCCCTTTTTTTGAAAATAAACATACACAACTCTCTTTTATCCCATTGAAAACTCTGAGAAAAAAAAATAGAAGAGTGCAAAAAGAGGAATTTACTAGAAGGAGGAAGAAAGAAAAGGAAAATGGGGGAATTAAAAGGGCCCTATAAATAATAGCTTTTACACTGGAGGGGAGTTGAGGGAGACTTGACAATATTTGAGCCTCAGTCTCTGAACAAATTTAAAGAGGGAAGAATACATCCATCCTTTCATCCATCAATCTATACATACATACATACACACATTTAGTTGGGTATAAAAATCTATCTTACCCAATAGGGAAGTAGGAAGGGAACACAAAGTAGGCAGGGGAAAATAAGAAGAGGGGCAGATTAAGGGAGGCAGTGATGAGAATCAAAACAGACTTTTGAGAAGAGACAGGGTTTAAAAAAAGAGAGAAAGAAAGATAAACAAAAGAAATTGAGATGGTGGGAAATGCACAGTCATCTATCATAATTATGAATGTAAATGGAATGAACTCATCCATAAAAAGGAAGCAGATGAAAGAATGGATTAAAAACTATAATCTAACAATATGCTGTCTATAAGAAATACATTCAAACAATACACACCAAAAAAAGTTAAAATAAGGCACAGGAATAGAATTTATTATGTTTTAACTAAAGTAAAAAAGGCAAGGTAGCAATCATGATCTCAGAAAAAGAAAAAAATAGATCTAATTATTATAGTAATCTAGTGTTTGGTAAAATCAAAGATCCAAGCTTTGGGACAAAAATCTACTATTTGACAAAAACTGCTGGGAAATTGGAAAGCAGGTTAGCAGAAACTAGACTTAGACCAGCATTTCATGGTATATGCCAAGATAAGATCAAAATGGATATATGATTTAAATTTAAAAGGATATATCATAAACACATTCAGGAGTCATAAAAAATTGCTTATCAGATCTATGTATTAGAGAAGTGTTTATGAGATAGAAAGGCTCATGGTAGGAAAAATGAAAGGAAAAATGAATAATCTAATTACATAAAAATTTAAAAATATTTACACAAACAAAATCAATGAAGGCAAAATTAGAAGGAAAACAGGAAACTGGAAGTTTTTTCAAATTTTTCCCAAAAAAAGAGTAATTCCCCAATTAATAAATGGTCAAAAATATAAATAGGTAGTTTTCAGAAGAAACAAAGAATCAATAGTCACATAAAAATACTCAAAATCACTATCGACTAGAGAAATAAAAATGCAAATAACTCTGAGATATCTCCCCACACCTTTCAGATTGACTAACAAGACAGAAAAGGAAAATGACAAATATTGGGGAAAGGAAGAATTAGGACACTAATGCACTGTTTGTTGAGGTATGAACTAGTGTAATCATTCTGGAGAACAATTTGCCCAAAGAAATATAAAATTTTGAGACTTTTTGACAGAGCAATATCCTTAGTAGCTCTTTATCCCAAGAGATCAAAGAAAAAGGAAAAGGACTCATATGTACTCTTTTTTGTAGTGGCAAAGTATTGAAAATTAAGGGGATGTGAATCAAGGAAAGCCTGAACAATTTGTGGTAAGTGATTGTGAAGGAATACTACTACAATGCTATAAGATGATTTGAAGGAAATGATTTCTGAAAAGCCTGGGAAGAATTATATGAACTGACACAAAATAAAGTGAGTGCAACCAAGATAGTATTATATAGTAACAGCAATATTGTAACAATACTCAACTGTTAAAGATTTAGCTATTCTATTCAATACAATGATCCACGACAATTCCAAAGGGCTAATGACAAAAAGTGCTATTCACTTCTACAGAAAGAACTGATAAAGTCTGAGAGCAGATTGAAGTATATTTTTTCACTTTATTTTTCTTGCTTCCTTTGCAAATGCAGAAATTTCTTTGCAAATATAGAAATATTTTGCATGACTTCAGATGTATAATGGGTATCATATTGCTTGCCTTCTCATGAGTGTAGGAGGAAGTGAAAAGCAAAAGAGAATTTGGAACTCAAAATAAAAAAAAGTTTAAAAAATCAAAATCATAAAAATAATTTTAAACATGAAAAGAAAAAATCTTATTGACTTTGCTCTGCCTGCTAGGCACAGATCTGTTTTCTCTTTTTTTTCCAATGCAACATTCTTAGAATAGATGATTTGTTTTCACTGTTGATACTTGTATTTCTACTTGACTTTTTGTAACTTAGTTTTATGTAACATGGCCTAATGGACAGAAAATCAGCCTTGGGGTAAAAAGACCTGGAGTCAAAGGGGGCCTCTAACTGACTGCATAACCTAAGTCATATAACCTCCCAGTATTGCTAGGCAACTTTCTAAGAGTATAAATGGGATGCATTTATAAGAGGAAGTCCCAAAACTAAATAATCTATTTTTTTTATTCTCAAGTTACTGCTAGCCTGCAAGAAATCAGAAAGAACTTAATAGCGTATGTGAGAGAAATGCTACTGTTAAAAGAATTGAGAAAAGAGGGTTTTAAAGGCAAATGCTGAACTACATATTTTTTAAGATTCCTTCTAACTAATTGGAGAAGGAGTGAATACCCATCAATTGGGAAATAGCTGAATAAGTTCTGGCACATGAAGGTAATGCTATAGTATTGTTCTATAAAAAGTAATGAACAAGCTGATTATAGAAAGGCCTGGAAAGATTTGCATGAACTGATGCTGAGTGAAACAAGCAAACCCAAGAATGCAATGTACATAATAACAGCAAGAATTGCAATGATCAACTATGATCACTGGGTTCTTCTCAGTAGTTCAGTGATCCAAAGAAATCCCATAAACTTTGGATAAAAAATGTCATCTGCAACTAGAGAAAGAACTGAGATTGAATGTAAATCAACACATGTTATATTCACTTCTTTTTTTTCTGTTTTTTAAATCTCTCCCATGTTTTTTTCCTGCTTGCTCTGATTTTTCTCTCCTAACATAATTCATAAAATGTGTATTAAAAGTAAATTTTAAAAAATTATTCTAACTCTGAATACTGCAAGTGTATGAAGAACATAATTTTTAAAAGGTTGAATTTGGACTGAAGATAATATCTGCAAGTAGAAATGTCCAGCAAGCAAGAAGAAATGCTAGACTGGAGTTGATTGGGAGGAAATGATATGGTTGGGCATGCATTAGTAAGTTATATGCAGAGAGGTAATAATTAAAGCACGAAAGTAAGGAGACAACATAAAGAAAGATCAGAGGACTGGATCTTGATACATACTCCAGATTTTAAAACAGAAGATGCAGTAAGGAAAATATATAGAAGAGATCAAAAGAGCAAGACACAGGGGGAGAACCAGGATAGATAGTACTTTTAAAGACAAGAGAGGAGAAGTGTTTCAAGGAGTTCTCATAGCCAGAGATTTTGGTAGTTGTAGTAATTAAAAGTCTTCAAAAATATACTACATCTCTTCCCATTGTTTGGCACATCAAGTCCAAACTTCTTTTTCACCAAGAAAATGCTAGATTAGCTTTATTTCCATTTTTTCCCAACAAAGTTAATAAGTTGGTAAATCTAGAGAATTTCACAAAATTTATCATGGTATCTTTGTGAGTAATACTAAAATATGTGGGATAGATGATGATAAAGTTAGGTAGATATGTAATTATTTAAAAGATTCTACTCACAAGTTGGGAAGGTTGTCTCAAGTGGTATGCCACAGTGCTTTTATTCTCAATTTTAATCTATTCAACATTTCTACACGTGATGATGAAAATATAGAAGGCATGTTTATCAAATTTATGTTGAATAAAAGCTAATGTACCAAATAAAAAATATATATGAACAAAATCTAAGTTAAAATAGGATAAAGATGTGTTAATCCTATACATAATTTTTTTAAATCAGCATAAAAGCACAAAATTAGAGAGTTGGCCATTTATTTCAAACCACACTCAATAGGAATCACTACTATGAAATGTCTGGAAAATTCTGTTAAGTTTAGGTTTAGGGAATTTAGTTGACTCCAAACTTAGTACTAGCCAGCAGTGCAATTAATAATGAGGCTATTTTAAAAATTAATACTATTTTAGGATTCATTAACCAAAAGCATAGTGTTTTACCTCCACATCCACACAACTCTGGGACATTTTTCTAAGGTACAGCCTGATGAAGCTATGAGCTGTATATGTCAAAGACGCCTGACTGGCTAAGAAAATTTTGAGCTGTGATGCTAAGTACTTGCTCACTATCTTTTCCCCTTTTTATGTTTTATGTATGTATGTTTATTTATATATGTCTATATCTATGTATATTTATATGTCTATATACATGTGTGTAGTTACTTCTACCCTTTGAAATCATACAAAGTAGCTCTAATCTCTTTTTCATGTGAAAACTATTCCAATATTTGAAAACAAGCATTATAGAGCCAATACACTTTGTTAATTTCCCAGAACTAATATAGAAAAAAAAACTAAACTTTTCAATACACCTCTCAGATTGGCTAAGATGACAGGAAAAGATAATGACAAATGTCAGAGAGGATGTGGGAAAATTGGGACACTAATACATTGTTGGTGGAGGTATGAACTGATCTAACCATTCTGGAGAGCAATTTGGAACTATGCCCAAAGAGCTATCAAACTGTGTATATGCTTTGATCCAGCAGTGTTTGTATTGGTATTATATCCCAAAGAGATCTTAAAAGAGGGAAAGGGACCCACATGTGCAAAAATGTTTGTGCTAGCCCTTTTTGTAGTGGCAAAAAACTGGAAACTGAGTGGATGCCCATCAGTTGAAAAATAGTTAATAAGTTATGGTATACAAATGTTATGGGATATTATTGTTTTATAAGAAATAATCAACAGGATGATTTCAGAGAGGGCTGGAGAGACTGACATGAACTGTTGCTAAGTGAAGTGAGCAGCATTAGAAGATCATTATACACAACAACAATAAGATTATACAATGATCAATTCTGATGGACATGACTCTTTTCAACAATGAGATGATTCAGTCCAATTCCAATGATCTTGTGATGAATAGAGCCATCTACACCCAGAGAGAGGACTATGGGAATTGAGTATGGATCACACCATAGAATGTTTACTCTTTTTGTTGTTGTTTGCTTGCATTTTATTTTCTTTTTCATTTTTTTCTTTTATGATTTGATTGTTCTTGTGCAACAAGATAATTGTTTAAATATGTATGCATTTATTGGATTTAACATATATTTTTGCCATGTTTAACATATATTGGATTACTTGCCATCTAGGGGAGGGGAAGGGAAGGAAATTGGAATACAAGGTTTTGCATGAGTAAATGTTGAAAAATTATGCATATGTTTTGAAAATAAAAAGCTTTAATTAAAAAAAGAAAGAAACTGAACATTTCAGGAATGTTTGGAGGACTTTAAGCCAGACCAGTGACATGTGAACTTATTAATGGCTATCCTTGGACAAGCCAAGAATGTAAGAGAAGCAAGTCTCCATTATGTTCCTCCCTTACCACATGTTCCTCCCTTGCCTACAACTCTGAAGATTAACAAGTACAAAACATTTTCATTCTCTTTTCTGAGTCCAATAGATATATTAATTTCAACCTCAATGAACATTTACTATAATTTATTATTTGATTTAATCTAATCTGTATAACTTTCCTGAATCTGTTTATTGTTTACTTTGCTAACAAGGTTTACTAGCTATTCCTGATATTTGTATAATCAGTGATTGGTGGGAAAGAGTTAAACTGGTTAGAATAACCTAAATTTTATCCTTTACATGAGAGCAATTGAGGAAAAGTAGGATTGATTTTGGACACCTTAAAATATTGTGCCCCTAGACAAGAGGTTTGCAAAATTCCTGAGTGTTCCTGAATCAAATTAAAATGTGATTGGGAAATATTTAACAAAAGAAATAAACATACAACATGGATAGCATTCATTTGTGGTTTTCTAAGTCAGTATGTTACCCACAGGAATCCATTTCTGTTTTTTAATGAGTTTGATATCTCTGTCTTAGACTACCAATAATTTGAAATGAGGAAGATAGCTATAATTATAAACCAGTACTCTTTAAGGGAATAGATAAGAATAGGAGTAAGCACACAATCATGACCTTTTCCTTGTTCTTTAAAGAAGAGATCAGTTTCCCCTGGATAGAGCTGGGCCAGATCTCAGATCAGATGTCTATTAATGCCATGCCCAGACAAGTTGTTTCATTATATTTAGATAATTGTCATACATGTGTCTTATAGTGGTGGGATCACAGGAAGTAGCAATCTTATTCTACTCTATGATTCAGGCCTGGGAATCTTGCAAGGTGCATTGAAAAGGTGATACATGTCCAGATAATATTTTGGATGAAGAAGAAGGGATTTGAAAAAATGTCATATGAGAAACAAATAAAAGATCTGAATCCTAAAAAAAAAGAAAAAAAGAAAAAGAAAATTTGATGCATGATGATTGTCTTCAAATATTAGAATGGATTTCACATGAGAGTTTAGAGTTATTTTGTGTGGCTTAGGAGGGTAGGGGTAATACAAATATCCACATATATCTACATAAGTATATATAAATATAAAGAGAAAGAAAGGGAGAAAGAAAAATATATATGTGTACATGTACATATGTATAAGTACATACATATATATACATATGTGTATTATTGTTCATTTTCAATTCTGTTCAACTCTTTATGATCATATTTGAAGTTTCATTAGCAAAGATACTAATGTGGTTTACCATTTCCTTCTCCACCTCATATTACAGATGAAGAAATTAAGGTAATTAGAGTTAAGTAACTTGCCAAGGTCATACAGCCAGGAAATGTCTGGGATCAGATTTGAACTCAAAAAGAATTCTTCTTCACTCTAGGTCCGACATTCTATGCACTGTGTCACCCAGTTGTCTCAAGATACACACACACGGAGAAGGGAAGAAAAAGGGAGAGAGAGAGGAGACATATATGGCATATATGAGATAAAAATAATTTATATATGTGTGTAAATATATATGTACATATACACACATTTGTTTATGTATATTTAATTTTCATTGCTATTGAAACTTACTCCAACATCTCTGGAAAGCTGAATAACCCCATGCCAAAGCTCTTTCCCAAATAATCCTTTTTGCTATATTTGAAACCTGCTGCTACATAATTCCCATGGGGATTTTACTCAAGCTACCAAAGAATCTAGTACAATACATATCCTGCCAAGATCATGCTGTTACTAGTTCCAAGATTCAGAAGACATTTGTGACTATTACACAATTCTATTGAAAAATGTGCCCTCTACAGAGAGTTTCCCTCAAAAGAGGCACCCACATCTCATAAAATGATTGCCTTCACTATTGCTGCCAAAGAGTAGTACTCTTGTTTCTCCTTCTACACAAAACCACCTTTGTATTTGATATATCCTTACCCCACCCCATACCTTCTCCATTTCTTCCAAAGTTCAAATCTCTCTTTTTTTGTAGAAAATATTTATTTAACATTTTATTTTCCCCAATTACATATAAAACCAATCTTTTAACATAATTCTTTAAAATTTTGAGTTCCAAATTCTCTTCTTTCCCTTGCCTCCTCTCTCATTGAAAAGACAAACATTTTGATATAGGTTATATATCTATAGTCATACAAGACATATTTTCATATTATTTATACTGTAAAAGAAAATATAGACCAAAAAGTTTTAAAAATCATACTTTGACCTGCATTCAAACCCTATCAATTCTTGCTCTAGAGATGGATAGCATCTTTCATATGTCCTTCAGAATTGTCTTGAATGATGGTGTACAATGTTCTCCTAGTTCTGTTCATTTCACTTTGTGTCAGTTCATGTAAGTCTTTCTAGGCCTTTTTGAGAGTGCCCTGATCATCATTTCTTATAACACAATACTATTTCATCACAACCATATACCACAACTTGTTCATCCATTCCCCAGTTAATAAATAGTCCCACAATTTCCAATACTTTTCCACCACTGAAAGAGCTAATAATAGTTTGTTGGGTTAAAGAGTGAGCATGGTTTATAGCCCTTTGGTTCCATGGTTCCAAAGTGCTCTAGGGAATGGCTGAAAAAGTATACAACTTCAGCTTCACTAACAATGCATTAATTTCTTAATATTCCCACAATCCCCTCCAACATTTGTCGTTTACCTTTTCTGTCTTATTAGCCAATCTGATAGGTGTGGGTGGTGGGTTATAGTTATTTCAATTTGTATTTCTCTAATCAATAGTGATTTAGAGCATTTCCCCAGTATAGCTATAGGCAGCTTTGATTATTTTGTCTGAAAACTGCCTATTCATATACTTTGACCATTTGAAGAATTGGTTCCAAATTGAAGAAAAATTTTTATTTTCATAAATTTGATTCAGTCCTCTACATATCTGAGAAATGAAGCCTTATTCAAGAAATCCATTACAAAATTTTTTCATTTATAATTGCTAACTGTATTTCCCTCCATCCTATTTTCACTCATGTCTTTTCTTCCTCCTCCTCCCCTCTTTCTTCTTCTCTCTCCCTCTCCCTTTCCCTTTCCTACTTCCTCTCCCTAACTCCCCCTCTCTCTCCTCTCTGTCTGTCTACCCTCAAAATAGTTAGCTCTTATTACTGCTTTCCCCAGACTGTTCTCCCTTCTATCAATTACCCTCTGTCTCTTATCTTCTCCCCATCCTACTTTCCTACTGGTTGATAGATTTCTATACCCAACTGAGTGTGAAAGACCTGTATTTCATTGAACATCTGTTTTCCCCCTCTAAAGAATTATAGTCAGTTTTGCTGGGTAGATGATTCTTGGTTGTAATCCTAGCTCCTTTATCCTGCAGAATATCATTAAGCCTTCTAGTCCTTCAATGTAAAAGCTGCTGAATCTTGTGCTCTCCTGACTGGGGCTCACAATATTTAAATGGTTTCTTTTTTGGCTTCTTACAATATTTTTCTCCCCATTTTGGGAACTCTGAAATTTGGTTACAATAATCCTGAGAGTTTTCATTTTGGGATCTCTTTTAGGAGGTTATTGGTGAATCCCTGCCATGCAGGGGTAACCATTCAGATTCTTCTCTTTTTACTATAATTCCTGAAAGACAGAGTGGCAAAATGAATAGGAACAGCAGGATTTGGAAGGATCCGGATTCAAATCCTGCTTCTGATATGTATTAGCTATGTGATAATTGCAAGTCATTTGACTTTTAACTGGAAGATTTTCCCAACCCCTCTTATTTGCTCTGCTTTTTAATTATTTCCTATTTATTCTTTCTATGTGTGTATATATAAATAAATGTATATATATATATGTGTGTATATATATATGTTTGCTTTGTGTATATATATTTGTTTGCATGTTCTCTCCTTCACTAAATTGTAACAGAGACTTTCTTTTGCTATTTTTTTATCCTTAGCATGTGTCTAGTACATAGCAGGTGCTTATGAATATTGATTGATTGACTTCTGTGCCATCAGATTGCTGATTGGCATTTGTGAAAGAACTTGAATTTTGATGGAGTGTCCATAACAGAAGTTCACTATACCAGTAAAAGGTCAGAATTAGTGAAAACAAAAACAAAACCTGATACATTTCTTACTGGAAAATATTCTGATTTCTTTGAAGTTTAGTGCAATAGATCCCAAGGGGGATTGTGTTGATTTGCCTAGCTAACACATTCCAGTGTTCCTCCCACTAGGCTCAGAAGACAGACAGATTTGCAGCTCTAAACTGAAACTGAGACACAAGGTATCATCTTCCAGATCTACTGTGTCAACATACTGACAAAACCCGGTGACATAGTAGCAGACCCTAAATTCATAGATACCACTAATGCTCTCAGGCACCTCTCCTGGTGTAGTGGAAACTAGCAATGATTTACAGAGATGCAAAGAGCAAACACCCAGATAATGCAGGTTGGTGACCCTCCTAACCCACTGAACTACTTGCATAATTCCTACCTGATTCTTGCTTCTCACACACTCTTTCTAAAACATTTTATAATAGCAAAAACATTTTTTACATGCTGGCTGCAGATGCCGCAGCATGATAATGAGTATTTCAGTGAGGCTGGTTTGGTCTGTCCTCAGTGTTATTGACTGCAGGTGTTCCTTTCTAGACCTCTCTCCAATAGTGTTGCTTTCGCAGTGTGTTAACAATAAAGATTCACTGTAGGTATCTATTCTAAAAACTCCTACAGCAAGCTAGTATAAGAAATAAGAATTCAAACCCTCAGCATCTGAGTCCTAATCTGGTGCTATCCTCCTCTGACCTATACACTTCTCTGAAAAGGTCTTGTCAGGATTTGCAGTCCAACCCTTGCATCAGGGCTGATGTGTTATTCCTTCATTGCCAGAATGCACCATGGGCATTTATTCTCTATCCCTGTCAAAAAGAAAAAAGTCATTCCTCAGGAGAATTCCAAGAAGCAGGTAAGCAGATGCAGATACATATTTCAGCCCACAGAGACCAGCCTAAAATGTCAAGTGATGGTTATGTTTGAACAAGCGCTGTCTTCCCTGGATGCAGATTTCAGCTTTATATCAAGGCCCTGAAAGGGAGTGTTTGAGTGGGCAATCTTTTGGGGAGTGAGAGTAAGGAATGTGATTTAAAGAAAAGACACTAGCCAAACAGATTCATCAAAGTTAGTATTCACATCTTTTCATTTTATAATGATATGTGATATGTCCCAAAAGAACTCAGATTTACTGGGCACTATTACAGATTTAGATTAACACAAGATATCCCAAAAATCTTAGTGCACTGTATGATGGCTTAAAATGACAATACTGCTTTTGTCACACCTTGTATAAAGAGACAATTCTGGCCTTCTAGTCCTATACTTGGCCCCAAAGGGGAACTTCTCTAGTAGATAATAAAAGTGGGAGAAAGTAATCATTCAGCTATCTCTGATCTTTCTTAACCTCTTACTTCCGCTCCTGGTATTTGCAAATTCCTATATGCTTCCTCATTGGAAACACCAAGACCTTATAATGAACGTAGATTAGGTACATAGCAAAAGGAAATGTCCTGTCTGACAAGTTATTTTGCTTTGGAAGTCATTGATTGGATTCAGCATATAACTAAGATGAAGTATTGAGGGCTTTGTTCAGGGTGCTAGAAGGTACCAGATAGCATCCCTCTTCCAATCTGACAAATTCTTGCCTCTGTTCCTTTACTGATTATCCACAGATTATCCTTCAGGCCAGAGAGGCATCCATCAGGTGATTGTCTCCTTCTCTGATCCTTCTTTTCCTAGTTCAATCCAATGATTATGAGTGGGCTAGAGAAATGCTATCAAAACTCAAATAGAAATAGGGAGTTAGACTGTACATAAGGATCCCTGCCAGCAGCACACTGATGTAGAAAACCATAAATTAAAATTATGTATGTTCCATTATATTTTTGGGGCAACTAAGATGTGAGGCCTAGAGTCAAAAAGATTCACCTTTCTGAATTCAAATCTGACCCAGACTATTAGCTTTGTGACCCTGGGCAACTCATTTAACCCTGTTAATTGCTTTTTTTTTATTCCTAGCATGTGTCTAGCACATAGCAGGTGCTTATGAATATTGATTGATTGATTTCTGTGCCATCAGATTGCTGATTGGCATTTGTGAAAGAACTTGAATTTTGATGGAGTGTCCATACCAGAAGTTCACTATACCAGTAAAAGGTCAGAATTAGTGAAAACAAAAACAAAACCCAATACATTTCTTACTGGGAATCCACATGTTTTGAAACTTCTGGTCCAACTGATGCATTGTTGGTGGAGTTGTGAACGAATCCAGCCATTCTGGAGAGCAATCTGGAATTATGCCCAAAAAGTTATCAAACTGTGCATACCCTTTGATCCAGCAGTGTTTCTATTGGGCTTATATCCCAAAGAGATACTAAAAAAGGGAAAGGGACCTGTATGTGCCAAAATGTTTGTAGCAGCCCTGTTTGTAGTGGCTAGAAACTGGAAAATGAATGGATGCCCATCAATTGGGGAATGGCTGGGTAAATTGTGGTATATGAATGTTATGGAATATTATTGCTCTGTAAGGAATGACCAGCAGGATGAATACAGCGAGGCTTGGAGAGACCTACATGGACTGATGCTAAGTGAGATGAGCAGAACCAGGAGATCATTATACACTTCAACAACGATATTGTATGAGGATGTATTCTGATGGAAGTGGATTTCTCTGACAAAGAGACTTAACTGAGTTTCATTGGATAAATGATGGACAGAAACAGCTACACCCAAAGAAGGAATACTGGGAAATGAATGTGAACTATTTGATTTTTGATTTTCTTCCTGAGTTATTTTTACCTTCTGAATCCAATTCTCCCTGTGCAGTGGGAGAACTGTTCGGTTCTGCAAATGTGTATTGTATCTAGGATATACTGCAACATATTTAACATATATAGGACTGCTTGCCATCTTGGGGGGGGGGGGAGGGAGGGAGGGGAAAAAACGAAACATAAGTGATTTCAAGGGATAATGCTGTGTAAAAATTATCCTGGCATGGATTCTGTCAATACAAAGTTATTATTAAATAAAATTAAATTAAAAAAAAAAAAGAAAGAAACTTCTGGTCCAGAATTCTTTATTGTATTTGCCTCAGGCATCATAATCACTAGATAAGGCTCTATTTGGCTTCAGAGTATGAAGCATTCTAATGATGCCCTTGGGAGGCATCCCCCCCCCACATTCATGTATCTCCCCTACTCTTACCTTTGCCATCTATGCCCTGCCAAGCACACATGTCCAACAAGACTATTTCCCATTTTTTAGAGGACAATACACTTTTATCTGACTTTCAGTTATTCAGTAAATTTTATTATGTCTCCTATGTATCCAATCACAGTGATAGGTACTGAGAAGGACAGGAAGCCAGGATAAAGCATAGCCCATGCATCCTGGAAGGTCATTGTCTATTTAAGAAAAAAAAAATAGCAAATGAAAGAACTAAAGACTAATGGAGTTAATTACAACTTCAATAAGAATTCTCAGTGTATTTCATTCATAAAAAAAATTAAAGCAGCCCCAAGTGGTATAGGAACTGATCTGGAATGAAGTAAGCACAGAAAAATCATATACAGTGACTGCAATAATATAGGCATCTTGTTGGTATAGTGAATAAAGGCCTGGACTTGAAATCAAGAATATGTGAATTTAGACTCTACATCAGCTACTCCTTAACTATTTGATCCTGGCAATTTATTTAACTTTTCTCAACCAGTTTCATGATCAGTTAAATGGGGATAATAATAGTACCTGTCTCGGTGTTGTTGTGAGAACCAAATGAGATAACATGTATTTATCAAATGCTACCTAAATGTAGCTATTATTATAATTAAAAAATGAAAGGAAGCTAAATGTTTTGTAACTAGTACTTAGAGAAATATTGTCTCCAGAAAGGAAAAAAGAAAGGTGCCACCTACCTTTTGCTGAAAAAGTTGGAGACTGAGTATAGAAGAGTGCATACACCATCAGAAAAGGTTATTACATTTGTGATCTCATTAATTGATTTTCTTTGTTATAAGGCAAGGCTGAAGGGGGATGGGGTGGGTAAGTATATATTTGGAATTAACTACTGTTTTTTAAAAGACATGTTTAATAATTGTGATTTTAGAAATATATTGTTTGATATTGTAGTATAGTGGTGCTAATGACTATAAACACATAAGCAATGATGGACAAGTTATACTTTCCCATTGCCTTGACTCATTACAACCCTATACTGAATATACAAACAATCATGGCTCCCAATTGGACAAAGCTCCCAGCCTACTACAGTGGCTATGGGCCAATACCCATTTCTGGGGTCCCCAATTATTAACTTTTACCCAATTTCTGGTGCTAATGATGAAATTCTTCTATCTAAATTTGGCATCTATAAATGACTGTGGAGATTTCCCACCACATCTGGGTCTGATTAGGAAGACTTCCTCTCAAAATGGGTATCTATTCTCTGTTTAACCTAAGACCATCTTTAAACCATGTAAGTGATTTCAGTGACAAATATGAGATATGGAATAGAACAAATAAGGTATAGTAATTAATTGGATATGGGTGGGAAGAGTAATTAGGAACAGTCTGGGTGACTAGGAATATAGTAATGTCCTCATTAGGGAAGATTGAAGATAGGGTATGTTTAGGGAGAAATCTAATGAGTTTCATGTAGTTGAGATATGTTTTTGGGAGAAGAGAAGTTAAGTCAAAGGATAAGTTTAATTGAAATTCTATTATATTTCTAGTCCCTCTCTAAATGAGAAAGATAAGACCTAAAATCTTTGAAATGAGTTTTTAATCACCGTTTTTGTGCAAAAACAGTCTAGCATCATGCTTGTTATATGCAGTGGAATTCTCAGCAAATATATGCCCATGTTCCACAATTCTTGGTAAATTTTAGCTCTCTCTCTCTCTCTCTCTCTCTCTCTCTCTCTCTCTCTCTGTGTGTGTGTGTGTGTGTGTGTGTGTGTGTGTGTGTGTGACAGAGACAGAGACAGAGACAGAGAGACAGAGACAGAGGTAGAGAAAGACAGAGAGAAGGGGAGAAGGTAATCCTTAATTACATGGCAATAATGAGAAATAAGTCAAAGTAGGTACTTCTTGGAAAGGGCAACAAAATGGTATTGTATATTGAATTTGTGGGTCAGGTTCATTTCTAAATCTCTTTTCTACTTCTAAATGTTAATCATGGGACTTATAATATTCATACCATTGATGCCAGCAAACAATTCATGCATATAACTTATCAAGAGCCAACATTTGATGATATATTCATGTATGATGCAAAAAAGCACAATTGTTCACTTAATTAGGGTGGGCTGATATTAGTGTTCTATTAAATATTGTAGCTTCTTTGGACAAATAAATAATCAAGAGAAAAATGAACAATCCCCAGAAAATAGAAAGAAGACAATTATTCTTTGTATAGTTCAACCTTGAGAACAAAATTCAGAATTAAGTTAGGAGTATATTCAGACATGCAGTCTCCTTTCCTTGATTTTGTTATGTCTCTTGCAAATATTTTATGGGGAAAGAAAAGACAAATGTGTTTGAAATTTTTAAAAGTTAGTTTTGAATTGCTGTCATTTTGTGGGTAAAGGTGGCCCCATGAGTTCTATATTTAAAGCCTGATCCCTCTCCCACCAAAGGCCAGTTTCACAATAAACATACATAGAGAATAGCAAAGAAACAATTCATCCAAATCAGAGCAAAACAAAAATCAGAAAAAATGTAAATAGGAGAATATATGTGAGACAATAGAGTGAAGAAGCTTTGCCACTGAGAGTGAAGTGACTCAACTCAGCCAAAAGAAAGCGTCCTGGATCTCATCCAAAGAGAAATTCTCCAAAATCTCCAGAATAACAAGGGGAGAATATACATGATAAAACAGAAACAATATAGAGACTATCTGTTTTACTCATATATTCTCAGTTTTTTTCTTCAGAAGTTGTCCTCTTCCACCTTCTCTCTTACCTGTGATATTATTGGTCCTCTTCAAAAACAAATTGTTTGTTTTATTTAAGTTCTGATTAAAATTAATAATTTTCTTTCTTTTTTTAAGGAAAAGAATGAACAATAACAACAACATAAAGTTGGAAGTCAAGATTACAGAATCATTTGAATGATGAATCTTTAAAAGAAAATTTACTGAGAAATGAAATTTTCACCAACTCCAGCCTAACCCTCATGTAGAGCAGAGTCTTCATCTCCATCAAAGAGAGAGTCCCATACAAATGGAATCTGGGAGAGTATTGCACTATATAATTTAGCAAAATAGGCCTTGTCGGTGTTACTCACATAGGATACCCCATGTTCTAACTGCTTTTTCTTGGGCTATTTGCCATGGTTGGAATATTCCATCTCTACCTCTTGCCTTCCTTAGCTTCCTTTAAGACTCAATTGAAATCTCACTGTCTAAGAAAGGACTTTCTTCCCATGGCTTTCCTTCTATGATTATCCCCCATTTATGCTATATAGCTCTATGTTCAATTATTTCATATTGTCTCCCCAATTAGAATGTAACCTCCTTGAAGGCAAGAACTGTTTTTGCCTTTCTTTAAATCCTAGAACTTATCACCGTATCTGGAACATAGCAGGTGCTTAATAATTTTTTTTTATTCATTCATTCTCCAATGGTCTCTATGGTGTCCCCCACTTCTTTATTCTTGTCTGAAACTATTAAGCCTGATTTTATGCTAACAGTTGAGTTTCTAAGAATTTATTGAATTTTCTTCATTCAGATTACAAAAATAAAAGAATAGGAATCCAAGTCTGGAGATTTACATGGGGGGGGCGGGGAAGGGGGGAGAGAGGAAGGGTAGTGATTACAAGATGGTATCAGGGATGCTTTAGTGGTAGAACTTTGAAAGATGTAGAAATAATTTGAGCCCCATTAGAGGAAATGCTTAGATAGAACCCTTCATTGTGTAAATGAAAAAAAGGAAGATCAGCCTATTCTTCCTTTCAGTACTATAATTAGGAATTCTTGTGCCCTGAGCTTACAAATGATAAGGAAATAGAAATTAAAAGGCAACAGAAAAGGTAAACAATTCAGCTTTCAGGATGGGCCAAAAGACAAGTTGTATAGGAAGATGAAATGGCTCATTCAAATCCTTGCTGGAGGCAACTTGAACTATCTTCCAAGAACTGATATTTAAATATTCAGCATGAGTATTTATACTTTGGAAATTAGTAAACACTACAAAGCAGAGAGTAATTTATTATTTTCTTAATTATCTAGACTTAAGAAAATTATGAAGAAAGATATAAATGCCATAAATTAAATTTAAAAGCATGTCACAGGTACGCTTCTTCCCTCAGTGACTGTTATTTGCCAGCATATTTCAACTCCATCCCTCCTAAAGTGTGGTCCATGCTCTCAGTACTATTGTAATGCCAGAGAAACTGAGGCAAGATAGAGATTAGAGAGTTTTAATATTTTATTTGAGAGAGGGAGATTTGCTGGAGGCAAAACAGGATCCATTTTGCCCCCAAGGCTGAATAAGTCTCAAAGTATCCAACATTGAATGTGAGATTCCAGGGATTCTTATAGGATTGTAGTGATAAGGGAAACAAAAGCAGAAAATAGAGAGCACTAGTGAGTGGGAACTTTTCAGGAATGGACTTTAAATTCACTTCTGACAGTTTGGGGGTAAGGACCATAAATTCTGATAACTTAGGAGGACCTAGTATCCAGGATATCTGAAACAGAAGATATGTTTATCTATCTCTAAATAACCTATCTACAATTTATCATTCTATGGAATGCTAATGTCAGGGCTAGTTATCTCTGTCCTAATTTATTTCAGTTCTAATGGTCAGGAAGAAGGGTTGCAATTGAGGCAGAACAATTCAGAGAAACTAAAGTAGAACAATTCAGGGAAACTGAAATAGAACAATTCAAGGAAACTGTGGCATAACACTATCACTGACACTTGAAAAAGATTCTGGAAGGCAGTAGACAGAGGGAGGTGACAGGAACAGCCAAGGTAGGAAAAGTAGGTACTAGGATTCAGGTGTCAAAATGATGAACTTCTGGTGGTGGCAGCCAGAAAAGGGAGGGAGCAAGGGTTTTTGTATTTGCTTTGTTGTTGCTGCTGGTATAGCTGTTGTTGTGTTTTTGTGAGAATCAGGATGGATAGAGAGGGACCTAGTCTTCCCTGAGGTATGGAGCTGGCAGGCCAAAGAACCACACCATAGGCAGGAAGTATATGCCCCTTCCAGGGATACAGCCCAGCCATATCACATTTACTAAGTGTCTGCTTCCCTCAGAGACAATTTGGCAAATCCAAACACTTGTAATTCATCTATGGTAATTACTTAGTTGGCAACTTTCCAAAATTAAATTGGAAAGTTTTCAAAATAATTATTTATTGAACTTACTTCAAAAACTCATCGATATTATTAGTTTTATACTTTTTCCATTGACATAGATGCTTGCCTTACTAGACAGTATCATGAGTTTCTAAGACCTAAACATCCATCATATAATAGGGAACCTCTGAGGGATAAATCTTTCTGTTCATAGTTAAGCTGGTCATTAAGCTCCCTTTCAAAGCCTTTTTGTCCACATTAGTGGGGCCTGCCAGAGCCTTCAAGAACCTAGGATTTATGCTAGGATGAGAAATTGGATTAGAATTTAAGTGGCAAATCAAAGCTGATGTTAGAATAAAAATAATCTCTGCAAAGACTCATTATTTAAAAAACATGATTGTTTTCACCAGAGATGGGAAGGAACTTGAGTTTTAGGCTTCCATAATGCTCTAGTCAGAGAAACACAAGTTTTAATTTCTGCAAAGCAGCTTGGGATCTAAATCAGGTTTAAAGTAGGCTTTGGACACTGTGCAAAGACTTTATTTTTAATTTGTTTTTGAAAAAGTACCATCCCGGTTATAAGTCCCCCTGAGCTCTATGACTCATATCATCAGAAATGCGACCTTCCAAGGAGGGAAAAAAAATTACAAGTTGTTACCATGACAACAAAAGGTAGGCTGGGACGCTTTGGGCTTTAGAGCTTTTGCTAAAAATAATGTGTCTTTGGCCAGATGCTTGGCCAAAAGAACTCTAAAAGGAGAATGATAAGGAATGAAGTTGATTGATCAACTCTGGAAGGAATTTTAGAGAACTATTTGCATTTTTATATTTAAAGGTTATTCCCAGAAACATTTCTAAATAAGGAAACAATTTAAAGAACAATTTAAGTTGTAAGTCCTCACTATGGATGGCGATAGGGACAGAGCCTACCACAGACTGAGACTAAAGCCCCTCAGCTAGAGTTAAGGAAGAGTTACAGCTTTGAATTTACAATTGAAGAAGAAGATAGCAGAACCATGGTGATCAGGTTGAGATGGCCAGAATCGCAGGCCTTCAACTGCAAACTCTGGAATAGAACAAAGTTAATAGCAGAATCAGCCAAGTTCAAGAAGTAAGTGAAGACTCATGGTTTGGGGAAGGGTCAAACAAAACAAGAGGGTTAAATTGGGCTTAGAGTACAAGCAAAAGTGCAGAGCTTAGCTACTTGTGGGTATCCATATGTTTTTATACAGAGGAACTCAAATCAAGCCTTTTCCAGCATCTTCTAAACTAATAGTTACTCACTAATTTGCTTAGCAGCTGGACAGCTCTCTTCTATTGGTAACATCACTCTGGGAAATAATCCACTATCAGCCATGGCAAACCGGCAAGAACCAACCATCTTTCAATCATATGTCTCCCTCATCATCTAGCATGGTGCCAAATGTTTAGTAAAGAATTGATAAATATTTATCAAATTGTATTGGATTGAATATCAACATGGGAAGAGATTTTTTAAAAATCCTCTATTTAGCTTGTTAAAGATCAGCTATGAAATACTGCAGACATATAAAGTGTCCAGGGAATGCTATGACTGCTCTCCCTCCTATACTTTTACCACCTGAAATACATAACACCCAATACCAGAGGATAGTTTGGGCTCCATGGATTCCTGAAACCTTTCTTGGACTCTATGGCAGTTATTATAACGCACTCTTTAGCAACATCTCTTCATGGGCAGTGTTACGAATTCTTAGTCCAATGTTGGTGTAACTATCCAGTCAGATCATATAGTTCAACCCTCCTTTTACCTAAGAAAACTTTATCCTCTTATCTTTTTCAATTAAGGAAATTTATAAAAACACAATTGTCAATAGATCTATTAACAGACTCCTAAAAATACATAAAATCAAAGAACATCAATGCACCCAAACCAGCACAATTTCTAATGTCTCTCTCCCTTCTTCCCTCACTCCTTTTCTCCTTCACTTTCTCTATGTCTATGTCACACACCACTATCCTTTTTAGACCAGATTTCAACACTCCCCACCTCCCAAAAGCCAGTAAATTCAGTTCTCCCAAGTTGCTCATATTAGTATTCCTATTAGTCTCCTAAATCATGGCCGAAATCATATGAGTAGCTTCATAAATATCTCTTATCACAACTGTGGGAAGTAGATGCTATTATTATCTCCATTTTGTATATAAATGTACATGAGGAAACTAAATTAGGTGATTAAGTGAATTGTCCAGGGTCACACAGCTAGTACCTGTCTGAGGATGGATTTGAAATGAGATCTGTCTGACTAAAAGTTCAGTGCTCTTTTCCACTTAATTTTTTTTAAAATTTCCCCCCTAATTACATGTAAAGATAGTTTTTCACATTCATTTTTGTATGATTTTGAGTTCCAAATTTTTTTCTTTCCCCCTCCCCAAAATAGCAAGCAATGTGATATAGGCTATATCTATATAATCATGTTAGGATATTTCTACATTAGTCACATTGTGAAAGAAAAATCAGAATAAAAGGAGAAAGCCATAAGAAAGAAAAAACAATAAAAAGTAACAATACAAGTGACAATAACATATTTTGACCAGCATTCAGACTCCATATTCTTTTTCTGGATATGGATAGCATTTTCCATCTCAAGTCTTTTGAATTGTCTTGGATTACTGTATTACTGAGAAGATCTAAGTCTATCATAGTTTATCATTGCACTATGTTGCTGTTACTGTGTACAGTGTTCTCCTGATTCTACTCACTTTACTCATCATCAGTTCATGTTAAGTTTTTCCAGGTTTTTGTGAAATCTACCTAAATTGATCAGTCTTAATATACTGTGCTGTACTCCCTATCTAGTGATTTGTGGGATGGGAATTTACAGCATTTCTGTTAATCTCTTCAACTTCAATTAACTCTTTTCTCATCTCCACAATTATAGAGTCTCTATATTCCCAGCTCTAATAGATACAATCACTTCATTTGCATCTCTCTTTTGATCCTTTTGGGCATGTTGAGCATGCTTAGTATTACAATCCTGGTCAGGCAATTGGAAGGCACCAAGGTGGATTCTAACTACTTCTTTCAAATTCTGTCCCCAGTTATTACTTTCAACCTGTCCCTAGGTCTGTGTGGATGTAGCCCAGGCTTCAGACACATTGCTAGTAAAGGCCATGCTATCTTATTAACTTCTTCTAGTTCTACATCTACATTGATGTCACTATTAACTAATTTATAAAATAATCACTAGCAAAATGCTTCATTAGCAGTAAATTTCTGAATGAAATTAAGCTAGTCTATTTTTTGTATCATACTCATCTGGACCTGGGGTTAAGTTCCAAATGATTGATCAAAATGAAAAAGGAAGTAATCATGAATATTGATATGGTTTTACATAATTCTGTCCTAATCAATAACTGTAATAGTAAGTAGCAATAGAAGTATGTAATTTATGAAGACACAATGACTTACAAAAAAAAAAAAAAAAACTACACCTATACATGTATTCCTTTGGTTAAAGGTAACTGAATACTTATAAAGAGGCTTTTCAAGCTAGCTGTAGTTGCAGACATGATCCAAGATTTATGACTGTGATTATCCTTTTGCTTGCTGACGTAAATTAGTCTTCTGGGAAGTTAGAGTTATTTCTCAATATTCTGTAATAGTCTGTGAGTCAGAGTCAGGACTGCTGATAATCAGTCTTGGGCCATGCAAGATTTATAGTAAAACAAGTGAGAAATTGAGCCATGCTTCCATTCTTTGCCTTTGCAAAATGTGCTCAGAAATATCTCTTGGGTAAGAGGCTTCCTCTGCCTTTCAGCAAATAAGCTTCTTCCAGAGAATATACAGATGCTTCCTTCCCAGGCAGATGAAATTCTCCATCACTCTGAAGAGGTTTCCAATCATTATCATTTTCACTGAAATTGAACAGAAAAACTACTGAACGCTAGTCAGAAAATTTGGACTGTAATCCTACCTGCACAATTTACTATCTAAATGATCTTGGATAAATCATCTCACCCAAATCTCACTTTCTGTATCTGTGCAATGGGGATGGCAATATATGTACTTGCCATACTGGCTTGTGAAGATCAAATAAGAGAATTTCTATAAAGATCCTTATAAAGTCTTTCTAATACCAAAGTGACATATAACTTAGTTATTATTCTGCATTGTGAGGGGCAAATATGACATAAACCCAGTTGATGAAATTATAAAGGCAAAGGGTAGGTAATAGAGACAATGAATTATTAAAATCTTCATGGGCACGAATAGAAGTATTTACAGTTTACATAGTATGAAGCCCTTTACATAGTATAAAGAAATTCTTCAGTGAGACTTGATAGACTTAGAGGGACCCTATACATTTATTGTCTGATCAAAATATTAATCACACCCAGTGACCCTTTAAAAGGGAGGACAGACTCTCTAGGGAGATTTCCAAGCTCTGAAGAGTGGGACCTAACAGAAGACAGACAGCTATGAATGAAGAATCCAGCACCTGAAAGACAGTTATTCTTCACTTCTTGAGGACAATAGGGAATTTCTCTCCCCTTCCCTCACTTAGCCATAGCTTCTTCTAGTGGAACTACTTAGCATAAACATAGTCCAGTAGAGCTGAGCTCCAAAGAGGAAGTGAAAATTTTCTGCAAAGACAAAATTAATGCATCTAAAATAAAAAGAAAGTTGTTAAATGGAGGAAAATCTTTGTATCAGATACATACAAAATACATAAATGATAGAGAGAGGGAAAGAGAAAGAGAGAATGAGAGAGAGAGAGAGAGTTATAGTCATTTCTAAATATGAGGATATGAACAAACAGTCCTCAAAAAAGAATGAATGGTAAAATATTCACAACCACATGAAAGGATGTTCCAAAATACTACTAATAAAAGATATGCACACCAAAACAAGCTTGAGGTTTTACCTTATGCCCTGAAAATTGGCAAAAATGATTTTTAAAAATTTCAATTCAATGTTGGAGAGGTTGTAAAAGACAGGTACACGAATACATTTTTGGTGGAGCTGTGAAATGGTACCATTTTAGAAAGTTATTTGGAATTATGCAAATAAAGTGACTAAACTGTTCATACCTTTTGAACCAGGGATTTCATTATCGGGCTTATATCCAAGGAAGTCATCTATAAGAAGAAAGTTATTATACAATCCAAAATACTTAGAGCAGCATTTTTTTATGACAGGTGAGAATAGTTCATTGATTTTTAAATTATCTCTCTCCTTAATCTGTTTTCCAGGTCAATTGTTTTGTGTACACACACACACACACACACACACACACACACACACACACACTACACATACTACTTTTTTTTTCTTCTATTTTTTCAGTTTTAATATTTTGTTGTTGTTGTCACATGGAGTAATTCACTTCTGTGACATCTGTGTAATTTTCAAGATATCTGTTCTGTTGGCAAGGGTTTTGCTTTTCCTTTCTCCTTTCTTCTCTAATTCTTTGTCCTTGCACACTTATTTCATTTGGCTGTCCTGTCTTTTCAGTTCAGCAGCCAATCAATACCCATATTCACATAGTAACTTTCTTTAAATCACAGAGGAAAGTCCTTCTATTCACATCATCATGTCTTCATGGAAGCAGTTTTCCCAGCCTCTTCTTTGTGGGCTGATGGTAAGCAAAGTACACTGTGCATGCTATAAGGGTGGAGCTCTATTGGATAAACCTCCATTATGAAGAAAATAAACACACAAAAACCATAGTGGTTCTGTCTGCATTTCTCTAATCTGCTATCATCAGTGGCAACGCAGCTCCCTCACATTTAGACTCAATACCTCAGTACCTAATGTGCTATGTGAAGAAGTGGAAATGTCACTCATGAATATAAATAAGGGAAAAGTGCCTGAACTAGTTCAAGTATATACAAAAGAAATTTATGCTACTGGTGACATAACTTTGCAAGAATTGAAGGATTGATTCTCAAAATGACTCACAGATTGGAAAAAAAAAAATCATGGAAGGTAATACCAAAAAGAGATAATAGGAATCAGCCATATGCCAACTTTTTTATCTCTATTAAGTACATGTAAAAATGAATTGCATACATATATATCCTTGATTAAAATATCAGAATGGAAAAAGTAGAATTTCACAATTTTTAAAATTTTATTTTTAATTCATTTTTAACACACATGATTTTATGAATCACGGTGGGAGAGAACAATCAAGAGCAAAAGGGAAAAAACAATGGGAGACATTAAAAAAAAAACAGAAAAAAGAAATGAGCAGAACATGAGTTGATTTACATTCAGTCCCCTTAGTTCTTTTTCTGGATGCAGATGGCATTTCTTATTCAAAATCTATTGGAATTGCTTTGGATCACTGAATCACTGAGAAGAACCAAGTCTTTCATAGTTGATCATTGTACATTCTTGCTATTATCATGTACAATGTATACCTGATTCAGCTTATTTCACTCAGCATCAGTTCAGGTAAATTTTTCCAGGCGTTTCTAAAAATCAGCTTCTTCATCAATTTTTATAGAACAATAATATTCCATTGTATTCATATACCACAACTTGTTCCATCATTTTCCAATTGATGGGCATCTCCTCATTTTTCAATTATTTGCTACTACAAAAAGAGCTGCTACAAACATTTTTTGCACATGTGGGTCCTTTTCCCTCCTTTATGATTTCCTTGGGACATAGACCTAGTAATGGTACTGCTGAGTCAAAGAGTATGCAAAATTTTATAGCCCTTTGGGCATAGTTCTAAATTGTTCTCCAGAATGTTGGATTATTTCACACCTCTACCAACAATGCATTAGTGTCCCAGTTTTTCCATATTCCCTCCAACATTTATCATTATCTTTTCCTGTCATTTTAGCTAATCTGAGAGGTATGAGATAGTATCTTACAGTTGTTTTAATTTGCATTTCTTTAATCAATAGCGATTTCGAACATTTTTTTCATATAACTATTGATAGCTTTAATTTCATCATCTGAAGATTTTCTGGTCATATCTTTGACCATTTATTAATTGGGGAATGACATAATCTTATAAATTTGACACAATTCCTTATATATTTTAGAAATGAAACATTTATTTAAAATGTTGACTGCAAAGATTTTTTCCCTAGCTTTGTACTTCCCTTTCAATCTTATTTCTATTGGTTTTGTTCGTGCAAATATAATCAAGTTAATGTAACTCAAAGTTATCTATTATGCCTTTCATAATGTTCTCTAGTTCTTCTTTGGTCATAAATTCCTTCTTTCTCCAAAGATCTGATAGATATATTATCCCTTGTTCTTCTAATTTGTTTATGATATCTTACTTTATGCCTAAATCATGTATCCATTTTGACCTTATTTATGGGGTGTGAAAAGTCTATGCTGAGTTTCTGACATATTATTTTCCAGTTTTCCCAGCAATTTTTTTTTCAAATAGTGAGTTCTTATCGAATACCAGATCTCTATAGGCTTTGATTATTGGGCCATATATCTAATCTATTCCACTCATCCACCACTTTATTTCTTACCCAATAATAAATGGTTTTGATGTGTGCTCCTGTATAATATAGTTTTAGGTTTGGTACTGCTAAGCCACCATCCTTTGTATTTTTTTTCTTTAATTCCCTTGATATCTTTGATCTTTTATGCTTTCAGATGAATATTGTTTTTTTTTTCTAGTTCTACAAAATACCATTTTGGTAATTTGATTGGTATGGCACTGAACAAGTATACCAATTTTGGCAGAATTATCATTTTTATTATATTAGCTTCACTCAATCATGAACAACTGATATTTTCCCAGTTGTTTAGATCTGATTTTATTTGTGTGAGAAGAGTTTTATAATTGTGTTCATATAGTTCCTGGTTTAATCTTGGCAGGCAGACCCCCAAACATTTTATTTTGTTTATAGCAATTTTAAATGGATTTTCTCTTTCTGTCTCTTGTTGATGGGTTTTGTCAGTGATATATAGAAATGCTGATGGTTAATGTGAGTTTATTTTACATCCTGCAACTTTGCTAAAGCTGTGTGAGTAGGTTTGTGGATGATTTTCTAGGATTCTCTATTATCATACCATCTACAAAGAGTGATAGTTTTATTTCCTCATTGCCTCTAATTTCTTTTAATTTCTGTAAGTACTTTAACCTTTAAGTAATATATATAATTCCCCCTCCCGTTTACCTTTCTATGCTTCTGTTGAGTCCTGTGTTTAACAATTAAATTTTCTAATTAATTCTGTTTTTTTCAATAGAAATTATTGAAAATCTGTTGCTTCATTCAAGCTCCATTACCTCCTCTGAAATATTATGCTGAATTTTGGGGGGTAATTAATTCTTTGTTTTAATCCCTAGCTCCTTTGCCTTCTGGAATACGGTATTCCAGATATCTCTCATCCTTTATTGTAAAAGATACCAGATGCTAGGTAATCCTTACTTTTGCTCCTTGATATTTGAATGGTTTTTGTCTGACAGCTTGCAGTACTTTTTCCTTAAGATTGTAGTTTTGAAGTTTCACAACAATATTCCTTGGGGTTTTCCTTGTGAGATCTCTTTCCAAAGATGATTGATGAATTCTTTCAATCAATATTTTCTCCTCTGTTTCTAAAATATTGGGGCAATATTCCCTAATGATGTCTTGAAGAATGCTATCCAGTCTCTTTTTTTTTTTTTGGGGGGGGGGTCACTACCTTCCATTTTTCTGTTCTAGTATTTAATGTGGGTTTTCTTCAGTTAGCTTTTGTATTTCTTTTTCCATTTGGTCAATTTTATTGTTTAAGGAGTTGTTTTCTTCAGACAATTTTTTTCTTTCCTTTTTTCCCCTGGGGCAATTAGGGTTAAGTGACTTGTCCAGGGTCACACAGCTAGGAAGTGTTAAGTATCTGTGATCAGATTTGAATTGAGGTCCTCCTGATTTCAGGGCTGGTGCTCTATCCACTAAGCCATCTAGCTTCCCCTTTCTTTCCTTTTCCAAACTGCTGACTCTCTCATGCATGCCTCTCATTTTCTTTCTCATTTTTTTTTTTGTTCCTCTCTTTTTTGCCTTTTAAAATCTTTCATGAGAATTTCAAATAAACCTCTTTGGGCTTGAGACTAATTCACATCACTCTTTGAGATTTCTTTTGTGCACATTTTGTCCTAGTCTGAATTTGTGTTTTAGTCTGCCCTATCACCATAGAAGCTTTCTCAGATCAAGATTTTTTTTTTTTTGTTTCTTTTGGTATTTCTTCTTTTTTACATTTATGGTTGAGCTCTGTTCCTGGGTAAAGGTGGTGCTGTCCCAAACTTCCTGTGCAGTTCTAAGCCTTGGTTTTGAGCACAGGGGCCTCTTGTGTTTCCAGGGAGTAGCTTTTTCTGCTTTTTTTTTTTTTTTTTTTTTTTTAGGAAGCAGCCTGGTTTCGCAGAGTTTGCCTTCTGAGCTGGGACTGGAAGCTGCTTCCCTGTTGTGCTTCTCTACTGATCCAGGACTGAGGGTCTTGGTTGCTGATCTCCTGTGATTAAGAGGCTCTCACTTGTTTCTCAGAATCTGCCTGAGCTGGGCTAAACACCCTTTTTCACTACAGTGAGACTGACTTTTCTTGAAGTTTTTTCAATCTGTCTTGAGCTGAAGGGGGTTTCATTCGATCAGACGCTGCTCACAGGTTTGGTTTCAACTGGTTTTCAAGGGAAACTGGAAGAGCTTGAGCAGCTTCCTGACTTTACTCTGCCATCTTGGCTCCACCTCCACAACAACGAAATTTCATAATTTTCATTAGCAGATCTTATCTTCATAGTAACAAAACTGACTTAAAGATATAAAAAAAAAAAAACTAGGATCTGCTTATATTGGTTGGCATGTTCATTAACAAAAAAACAAAACAAAACTTTTAGAGAAAAAAGACTAATCTTTAACAAAGTATCTTATGTGCAAATATTGAGTTCACATAAGATTCCAGAGGAACAATGATAAAGTATACTCTGTACTTCCTGATAGAGGCGTGATGGACTAAATAGGTGAAGTGAGACCCATTTCTGAGCATGGGAAATATGGGAATTAATTTTACCTCATTATGCCTATTTGTTATAAGCATGTTGTTTCCCTCATACACACACTCTTCACACTCTCTACCTATCTTCCCACCTAGGGAGTTAGGGAAATAGAGAAAAAAATACTTGATAATAGCAAAACAAGTCTTTAAAAAAAAAAAATCACATAAAATTCCCTGAGAATTTTATAACCACAGAGAAGACTTTGTTTAGCAAGCAAGGTATAAACCAGGAAAATACATTCAACAAAGGTATTTTTGACAGTCATGGAGGATGTCCTACTTAAAAGTCAAATGTAAGATTTTTCCATATGTTAGAGTGGGAAGAAACTTTTAAAGGCTTGTTTTGAACATATAGAACATATGCTTAGCATAGTACTCAGGATGTATATTTGTTGATTAACTAAGGTATGAAAGGCCAAGAACCTGTGACCTTGTCATTAGGCTTTATTTTCATGCATACTTAGAATCATTTACAAAATACAGAAATACTGTAATGATTCAAATCCACAGAGTACATTGGGGGTTTTGTGACAGAATACTCATGAAATGAAATTGGGGTTTTACAAACTCCAATTGTTAATTAAAAGGGAGATTTTATAACCCTAAATAATAATTGTGCTTTTTTTCCCTCTTTATCTGGTAGGTTGAGGTATTTTGGCTTTTTTTTTTTCTTCTCTCTCTAAGGAAGCTATATATTCCCCATATAGAGGAAGAGAATAGCAATTGATCTAAGGAATCCAGCTGAACTCAGAATCTGGAAACATAGAGGGATCTCCCAATTATGTACTCAGTGAAGGAATACTTGACAGTAATTATCAACTAGTACTGGAGCAATAGAACAATACTGAACAGTGAAGAAGAGCCCAGTAGATAATAATGTTTGGCAGAGATTATGTGTCTAACACAGCCTTGTTTATTTCAAGACCAGTGGCCAATAGATTTAGCAACAACATGAAATCATTTGAATTGTAGCCCTGCTGTATTAGAAATATGAGCTATTAATTCCATTTATGCCTCCTTGCCACATGTTTCCTCCATGAATGACCTTCCACATGTGAGCCCCAGACACACATATTTTTATGCATGTGTCTTCTCACTCCTGTTCCCTTCTTATTAATAGTGAGCATATTTGTGGTAGAATTTTCCTTAAGTTTATGGGGGAAATGTTTTATTGCTATTTTCTTATTATATCATTTCATTAAATATTTTTATTTGAATTAATTGTGTACTCTAGTTAGTAAAAATAAATACCTCAATGGATATTCATAAGCTCTGAATAATTCATGATTTTAAGTGAATATGTTCCATAGACTAAGCTGAATCATGATGAATATTCTCTCATGCAAGTTAAGAATGCCCACAATGGCTACTTGTGGATGGTAAAGTCTTCCATATTCTCTGATTTAAGGGTGATGTTATGCTAATTGTATCAAATCCCAGAACATTACCTCAGTGAGATCCATGATTACTTGAAAGAGATCTATTTAACAGTTCAAAATGGAAAAACCAAATGGATGGAAAATGCCTTTATTTTAGACTAGTGCTGTCATATTTGAATAGAAATGGGAATGACTAAATCATACATAAGGATCCCCACTGGCTGCATATTGACTTAGAAAGTGTCCATGAAGTACATCAGCCTTGAACAAGCTTTCCAGATTGATAACATGCTGGTCCTAGAACTGAATGAGAAGAAAAGAGTAACTGAATGAGAAGAAAAGAGTAGAATTTTGGAAATTGTATTTTCAACTCTCCTAAGCTATTCCCTTGGAACAGAAACAAAACTCTATCTTCTTAAAACTAACAGTTTCCTCATGGTGCTACACAACTGAAAATCATGTAACATTGCAATCTCTGAAGAAACAAAATCCCAGGTTTTTCCCAGGGCAAGGGAAAAATTTGTGGTGAGTATCAATAAATTGAAAGATATTGTTAACAATGACTTGCACATAAGAAGTAACATAAACAATATCACCTAGGAAATATGATTAAAAGAAAGTTTCTATCCAGCTGGTGCAGTGGTGCACTTAACACATCTTAGCTGTGTGACCCTGGGCAAGTCACTTAACCCCAATTGCCTCAGCAAAAAAAAAAAGAAAGTTTCCTGATTATAAATCAACAGCAAAGGATGAAATAGGGCCCATGAAATCCCTGAAGTCCTAGAGGAAAGGCTCTAGCAATTTCTATTGTGTTCCTTATGGATAGTATCTAAAACTATATAGGTAGAATAAGGATCAAAGATGGGAATCTCTGATTTCATTATAAAAAAAAAAGTGATCTTTCCACTATATCATGCTCTTTCATTTTCCAGGTGAAGAAAATAAGACAGACAGATAAGTGATGTGTCTAAAGAAAAATAGTCAATCAGGGATATTGCTGGAACCCAGGTGATCTTGGCCAGTTCTCTATATAATCCTACGTCTTACTCACTAGACCTAATATAGATACCCTCATAAGCTGACTCAGCAGAGCTTTTCACAAATTGTCAACAAGCAGAGGAAACATGACTCTTGCTCACCTAAACCAAGTGCACTTATGCCTACGTATAAATATCTGGTTTCACTAGTGATGCAAAAGGCTTCTCAGACTGATAGCCTCCTTCTGAGTGTATTACCTCTCTCTGGAGGTAGGTAACATGTTTCATCGTGAATCCTCTGGAACTGCCGTCATTGCATTGATCAGATTTCCTAAGTCTTTCAAAGTTGTTGGTCTTTGCAGTATTGTTGTTATTTTATAGGGGTATATGGGATGTTCAGGGAGCTCTTTTTAGGACTGCTCATCCACTTTGGTGTCTGATTCATAATTTGCCTGTGGCTCCAAGAAGCTGTAACACAGAGTGATCAGACTCCAGTAAAACTGTCTCAACAGATGGATTAAACCAGGTGGAGGGTCATTGACAGATCTCAAACCCAAGCATGTGAAGACTTCCCGGATAGATAAAAACAATTTGTTCCAACTGCCATGAAGATAGTTAAAGCAGCTGCTGTGGGAACACTTAGGGCTTGGTCAAACATCAAAAATAAGATCATTCACTGTATCTCAGGCCATCACCAATCATCTTGAATTTTGTTCTGTCAAAAGGACTTTGGTGACTTAGGAAGAGTGAATTTGTGAATCTAATTCACACAGAAATCAAGATGTCACTCATGATGTTATCCATCATCTTCAAAAATAAAGAATAAACATCACCAACAAACAGCTATTATATATATTGTTTTTTTCTGGATTTACTCACTTCATATTACATAAATTCACATAGGCATTCCTTATTCATTTTACAGGGCAATAATATTCTATTTTTATTATTCTGTTCTTTGGGCAGGAGAGCAACCAGTTGGTGAACTGGTAAATCCATCTCATAATTAAAGAAAATGAGGAATTTTAACTTGGATAAAAGTAGACTCAATGAGGACAGTATAGTTGCCTTCAACTACTTGCGGAATTAGTATATGAAAACATCATTACATTGTTCAGTTTAGCATAGGAAATAGAAGTAGTCAATCAGAAAATTTCATACTGTTATTATGGAAAGACTTCCCAAGTAAGATCTCCTTCCTCAGAGATCTTCAGAGAAAAAGTGAATGAATATTTGCTTAGAGGATCATAGCAATGATTCTTTTCAGGTACAGGTTGAATTAGATGGCTTCTGGAACTAGGTAAAACTAGCTCAGAATTTTTGATTATTAAATTTTCAGGGGCAGCATCTGTACCTTGAAAATTGAGAAAATTCTATAAATCAGCACTTGATTGATTGTTTTGTTAATTGTCTAGCCTTAAGAAAGGGATCTGCAAAATGTTAATAATGCAGATTAAGTTTAAAAATATATTGTATGTATTATTTGGGGGAATGGGAGAACTGGTTATTAAGTATTTACCAGAAAACTCTTGCTTTTACTTCTCAAATGCTGTGATTTATGGAAAGCTACCCAAAAGAGATTAAAATTGGGACAATTAGCCAGTCTGTGAAGATAATCCCAGAAAAAGGTCAGACCCTGCAAACACAATATGATACAACTACCTTCTTACCATTGGAAAGATCACTGAAAATCAGACACATCATATCATTTATTCAAAGAATTCCAATTGCTTAAAGTTCAATATATTAACTTCCTGCCCTTAAGTATACAAAGACAAAAATCATCAGAGTAGATTCAATGGAAATTAGATAGTACAAGAACATGCCCTGCCTTTCCTTTCTATTTTCATGTGAAATTTGATTACATTGGGATAGAGACATATAGAGCTGGCAGGGCAGCTAAGTGATGCAATGGATAGGATGCTAGGCCTGGACTCAGGCTGTTGACCCTGGACAAATCACTTAATCTTGTTTGCCTCAGTTTCCTCATTGGTAAAATGAGTTGGAGAAGGAAATGGCAAACCACTCCAGTATAGTTACCAAGAAGGTCACAAAGTCTGCCATCACTAAAAAGCAACAACAAAAATAGGCATACATGTTTGTGTTCTAGCCTTAATTTTTTTTTTTTTTTTTAGAAAATCAAGGTAAATTTTCTTCTTCTTCTTGGTAGGAGAAAATAAAAATGGATGAAAGAAGGTAAAGATAATCTTGATAAGTAAGGAAAATTCAACATGTCATGCAGAATTTTAGCAGTTCTGTGAATTTTGAAAATGACTCAAAGGCTTAAAGAGGGCCTATATCTTGGGTTTTTGGTGGAGAGTTTTGTTTGTTTTTGTTTTAATTACTGTACTTTCGCTCATTGTAAATCTGGCAACTGTCACTTCTCATTTCTGCTGGTGGGTCTGTCTATAGTTGCTTTCTCCTTATATTCTTACTTTTTGATTCTAACATTCCCAAGGGTTTCAAAAATAGATTGCTAAGCTTATTAGAATTTTATCTAGACAAAGTAAAAATAGTCTGGGGTTGGTGAGGGCAATACATAAGGGATTTCTAATTAGGTATGTAAAACAAGCTTTCATGAACAGATTTTATGGTAGTTTTTTGGTCTGCCTAGATTCTGATCTGCAATTCTTTGGATATTTTGGATCAGGCAGTGGGATCATCATTGAGAAGACACACAGTTAGAGTTAGTGATAACTGCCAGAAATCAGACTTAGTAAAGTTAGGTAAGATTCCTTAAATCTTACACTATACATATATATATATCTGTGGGCATTCAGACACCTATGTACAATACATATATGCATATAAATATACTATACAATACAGTGTATATTATATTTATATACTATATGTATGCATATATACACTATATGTATGCATATATACACTATATGTATATATAGCATAAATATACTATATAAGCACATATGTATGTATATACTCAACATAAGTATGGGTATATACACACATAGATATATACATATATATACATATCTATACACACACAAATATATGGTTTCCAAAGCACTTTAGACATTATCTCACTAGATCTTCATAATAACTCAGTGAGGTAAGTACCATAGATATTATTATTCCCATTTTACAGATAAAAAATAGTCTAAGAAAGATTAAGTGATTTGTTCAGGATCATACAACTAGTGTGAAATAAATTTTGAAAATAGGCCTTTTTTATTCCATGTTTCCTACTCTTTGTTGCACCTTGGATTGCCCTAAGTATAGAAGAAATATCTAGGCTGCAAATGAATGCCAATCCTGCAATTCTCTAAGTATAAAGTAATATCATGTGTATCTTTCATTTTTGCTATTGAATTATTTAATGTACAGAAATCTTTTGGGCATAAAATATCTGTGAACCAATTCAGCAATTCTAGTAAATTGCTTTTGTTTACAACTTCTTTCCTTAGTTTACATAACCTTCCCTCTCTTCCTTCTTCCCAGAGGGAGGTATAACAGAGATCCTCCCAGATAGATGCCAATGATTAAAAAAAATAAGACCAATTGTAAATGATCTCTTGTATTTTATCAGGTCTATTTTTTTCCCTCTCAGTGGAGAGAGGCTATATGACAGGCTGTTACTTCTACAACTTGTTTACTTGTTCACAGAATCAGGGATGTGTGGAAATCTGCACTTTGGCAGATTTATTGGTGAAGACAAGAGAGACTGCCAGAATAGAATGCCCCCAATCTTGGTATTGCCATGAGGACACATTATATTTAAAGAATGCTTTCAGCCAGGAAAGTATAAAAAGCAATTCATTTTAAATTGCTATTATTTGTTGTCTAATTTTAAGAATGTTAGTTTTTTAAAAGACTTTAGACATCATATAATCCAATTCATTTTATAGATGAGGAAACTAAAATTTACAGAGTAGTGACTGCTTAAAATCACAAAGATAGTTAATGATAAGGTTAAGACTGGAGCTCAGATTTTCCAATTCCTGGTTCAATATTCTTTTGACTACTCTATGCCTCTTTCTAAGTCCAAAAGAACATCTGTTACTATTTCATGAACAGATTATCAATTTAATGTGTCAGACCCATGATGGAGAAAGGAGCATATGTGAATATCAATATTTTCATCCATGTTGCCACTATTCTTTTTGCCCAAGTGAACATTTTATCTTCCTTTTGATAATATTACAGGATAAAGCAAATGTTCACTTTTAAATTTTAAATAAAAATGGAATTGATCATAATTTTCTTTTTTAAAGGATTTTTTAAAAGGACGAAGCAAAAATTTTGATTTTCTAACAAAATTATCAGATGGCAAATGGATTATAAACCTGCCCTAAATATTATTTCCTTTTGTACTTTCTCCTTTATGTCCCTCATGTCTTTTTTTTTTATTCCTAAAAAGTATGGAAGCTAAATATTCAGAAAATAGAGCTTAGACTGGTAAATCAAATCAGTAGGCATTTCAAATAAATAAACAAAATGAATTTGAGAGCTTGTGTCTGCAAGTATCACCGTGGAGACCAGAGGATGAATCATCACCATGGAGACCAGCATAAACACTCTGCCTGTAATTATTTCCATATGTAATCAGATATGAATGTGACTTTGGAAAAGAGGAAAGTATAAATTGGATAGGCAATCAAAGTGATGAAGAATGAGTTGTAAAAGACTAGAAAATGCTAAGACAACTTGGTAATCTCAGATATTTCTGTTCCTTATTAGTGAGTAGGATAAAGTCTTCAGGAAAAATACTGCATTTCAGAGAGCTGAAAAACTGTATAATAATGTGACTCCTCTACCACAATGACATCACTGAACTGAAGGGACTTCAATTTCATCGCTTCAGCTTTTCCTCATGTGTGTTTATTACCATATAAGTGACAGTATTCTGAAAAAATTCAGCCTCTTTCTTTAAGAATCTTCTAATCTAAAAAGGGAATATTTAACATAGCAATAGAAATTAATAATTAAAACCCTAGTACTCAATATCTATAACTTCGTAGAATAGTTAGGTGACACAGTGGATGGAGTACCATTTTAAAATCAAGAAAAATTCATCTTCCTGAATTCAAATCTGGGCTCATATCCTAGCTGTGTGTGATCCTAGTATGATCCTGGGCAAGTCACTTAACCCTGTTTACCCTAGTTTCCCCATATATAAAACAAGCTGGAGAAGAAAATGTCAAATCAAGAACATACCAAATGGGGTCACGAAGTATGAAGCACAACTGAAAATATTAACAAAAATAGCTTTTTGTATTATGGCTTTTATTTCATATAAGAATCAGGGAATTAAGCCTAATCATTAATACTCCTATCCCCTATTTCATATGCAGGTTTATACATACATACATATATATACACATGTATACATACATATATAAACTACTTAAGCTTAAAACTCACTAAGGCTTTTGGGACACTATATGAAAAATTCAAATCATGAAGTTGAACATGCATTCACAATTTAGATGAGTGTTTTCTGCTTTTTCTGTGTCATTAAACATCCCTTAAGACAGCCACTTGAAAACTACATCTAAGTTCATAGTACATTTTTTTGGCCAGCAGTTATTCAAAACTATAGTCCCAAAGTTCCCAAGGTGATTTTTCCCTTTTATTAAAACAATATATTAACTCAAAATAATTTAATGAAATACAATATCAAGGTTAAAAAGGAGGAAAAATTTCCCCCCATTTACATAGAAGTATAATCTCCCACAGATTCCTACATCACTGGTGAGAGAGGGAATACTTATAGCCCAGAAAATTGACAGTCTTAGATTGCATGCCAAGTGGAATACCTCTCAGATTCCAAAACTGTCACTCGCTACTTTCCACACTATTGCTGACATCTGCACTTACTATTTCCACCTTCTGCTCTTCTGATGACTTGATGCTAGGCTTCTTCCAAGTAGGGAAATGATATCTAATTCAAATTTTGTGAGTCAGATCCATAGCTGCACCCAGCTAAAAGGGCAAAGTATGTCTTTTTCGAATATTCACTTTCTCCTCCTTCTGTGTGAATAAGAACTCTTCCTGAGCCATTGATATTTGGGTTACAATGAGAAGATTTTATTCTACTCCCATCATTTTCCTGTCAGCTACTATCTACATCATAAAAATTACCTAGGAGTTTCACTTGGCAACACTGGAAAAGAGAGATAGAGGTTTAGGTCCTAAATTGCTGTCAGCCTACATGCCCTACAATATATATATATAGTATCTGTTCATATTTAATAATCAATATCAATTAGACTTTTAAGCTAATGTTGAATATATTTACTTGTTACTAAAAGTGATATATAGTGTGTATATATTCAGTCAATAAGCATTTAGTAAGCACTTACTAAGTGCTAGGCACTTATTTGTGTGCTTCTCAATAGATACATAATCTTACTGTTAGAACTATTTCCCTATGAATGGTACAACTTATTTCACAATCAAAATTGATTCCATGTAACTTTTATTTATGGCTCTCAATGAGTCTTACACTGGGATTCCATTAAATATGCCAAGGGCCTTCTTTTCCTTGATATTAAATTTGTATCATTATAACTTACATGTTATTTGTAATTTTTAAAATTAATGATTTTGCTTTCTTGTTCAATACCTGTCTTCTTATCCTCCTATCTGAAAATGACTACATAAAAGGAAATGAAAAGTATGAATTATTGGGATTGGTTCTTTCTATTCAACATCATGATAAGTATATAGACTTGGGTTCAAAAGAATGAAATTTCTCCTCTCTTGTCTCTCCTCTATATCTTGTGCCCCTGGACTGGGACTGACTTAGTCTACAGATTAAGTTGGACACTTCCTAAAACCACACTTCCTAATGTATGGGTTTTGCAAAAAGTGCTTTAAGGTTTCTATGAATATGGAAAGAAACATTCTCCATCCACTAGATATAAATGTACTAAGGATATTTGTGTGCATCTTTATACATTGCTAATTTTTGCATGTTCTGCACACAAGTATATATCAAGTGGACAATGGAGAATCATATCATAGTTTCTATAACTGTTGTTTAGAAAGAGGGATAGTATCCACAATATAGTTATGAAGCAAATTGATATTTTTAATGTTCATATACAAATCCACTTTCTTTTTTGCATTGCTACTTGCTCTTTAAATATTTTTTTGGAATTTCTCTCTTTTTCCCAGTTATTTGATATTTTATTTTTTGTTATATGCAAAACAATTTTTAAAATTTTTTTTAAACTTTGAATTCCAGATTCTCTTCCTTTCTCCTTCCTTCCCTTCCCCATTGAGAATGCACATGTGAAATTATGCAAAACATTTCCATAAAAGTCATGTTTCAAAAGAAAACAGATCTCCCCATACTCAAAAAAAAAAACCCATCAAGAAAAATTAAAGTTTAACAAAAGTACATTTTAATCTATATAAAGACACAGTCAGTTCTTCCTCTGTATATGGATAGCATTTTTCATTATAAGTCCTTAAGAATAATCTTGAATCATTGTACTATTGAGAGTAGCAAAGTCATTCAACGCTATTACTTTGTACACAGCACATTTCACTTTATATGAACTCAAGAAGGTCTTTCCATCTTTTTTTTTTGAGAGCATCCTGCTCGCTGTTTCCCAGAGAACTATAATATTCCATCATAATCATACAACAAAATTTATTCAGCCATCTCCCAATCAATGGGCATCCCCTAAATTTCCAATTCTTTGTTCTGGGAAAAGAGCTGCTATAAATATTTTTGCACACATAGATTCTTATACTTTTTCCCTTTAATCTTTTTTGGGATACATGCCTAGGAGTAGGTAGGTAAAGAGTATGCATGATTTCATAACCCTTTGGGAATAATTCTAAACTGCTCTACAGAATGGCTGAATCAGTTTACAATTCTACCAACAATACATTGTTTCATTTTCCCCACATTCCTTCCAACATTTGTCATTTTTCCCCCTCTGACCCATTAAGCAATCAAATAGGTATAAGGTAGTATCTCAGAATACTTTTAATTTGCATTTCTCCAACCAATAGCAAAATATCACATTTTTTTATATAGTTATAAATATCTTGATTAGCTCATCTAAAAACTGTCATATCTTTTTTTTTTTTTTTTTTTTTTTGGCTGAGGCAATTGGGGTTAAGTGACTTGCTCAGGGTCACACATCTAGGAAGTATTAAGTGTCTGAGGTCACATTTGAACTCTGATCCTCCTGACTTCAAGGCTGGTGTTCTATCCACTGTTCAATCTTGTTGCCCCTGTTCATATCTTTTAATCATTTATTAATTGGGAAATGGCTTTTTTTTTTTTATAAATTTGGCTCAGTTTCCTATGTATGAGAAATGCTGCTCTTTAAATTGTTACTCTTCAAATGTAAAGGATTATTATGATGAATAAAACCCTAAGAGACAAATTTTCCAGGTCTTTATTAATTAGGCTAGCCAATAATCAATAAGTTGGTGGTCATTGGCTTCCCTCTGTAATCAAAAATGCCAAGGAAGATTCTGAAATACCTTAATTTGGGTGTGTTCCTTTTGATAGAGAATCCCCTTGACAGCTCAACCCTGACTGGTGAACATTTAATGAAGAGGAGGGCTAGGAAATTTTCTACTCCTACTCCTACTTCTACTTCTAGTCTCACTAGACTTGATCATGAGATTCAGCAGCCTCCAGGCATCTGGGCAGAGATAGCTACTATGGCTAGTTTTCTCCTTCATGAGCTTAGGGTTACCCTAAAGGGACAAGGAAGGAGTTCTTTCCCCCAGGGGGGAAAGAAAACTCATTCAGAATGGATTCTGTTTATGCTAAAAACAGAAAACATGTTTCCCATTTGGTGAGGGTTCCATTCAGATGTCTTAAACAGAGCTGGAATGCTTCTGACTTTTTTAGGAGGGAAGATATTTCTTTTTATGTCAGTCTTTTATAAAGAGGGGGAAATTTCTGTTGACCATCAAGTGGCACAACATTAAAATTAAATTAAAATTAATTTCTCTCATTCTTCCTGGTTTTTTTTATTTCTGGAGGAACAATGTATCATCTCCAAAGTGTCATATACTTATTTCAGCTTACACAAACTATACATTAGAAAAAGTCTGTTTCTCTGAAGAAATTATTGGTCCTATCCAACATGTTCGTAATACTCAAAGCTACTGGAGATTACAAAATATATCCAATAGTATCTTTTACAGTGTGAGTTTCATGGTACCGGATGTATTTGGAAATATACTAGTTGTATACCAATGGCCCATACATTGGACACCAAGATATTTCACAGTTTATTCAATTAATGAACCGATCGTACTGACAGGAAACAACCTTCTGAACATAAAGGAATGTTTTAGTCAAGAAAGGCATTTATTGGATATATCACAAAAGCTGAAACTCAGAAAGTTCTGAGTTCAGAAACAGCATTAGACATTTACTAGCTATAGGAACTTCTGCCTGACTTGGTTCCCTTAATTTTAAAATGGATATAATAATAGCACCTATCTCCTAGGTGCTATTTGTAAGGTGCACTAGGTGCACTAATTGTGAGGATCAAAAGAGAGAATATTTGCATAGTATCTGACATATAAAAGCTAGTAAATAGGTTTCATTCCCCTGCCCCTTTATTGATATAATAATTGTTATAAAGAATTAAATATCACTTCTCTAAGAAAAGATTGATCTCCAGAGAAATGCAAATTAAGACAACTCTGCGATACCTCTACACACCTGTCAGATTGACTAAAATGACAGGAAAAAATAATGATGAATGTTGGAGGGGATATGGGAAAACTGGGACACTGATGCATTGTTGGTGGAGTTGTGAACGAATCCAACCATTCTGGAGAGCAATCTGGAATTATGCCCAAAAAGTTATCAAACTGTGCATACCCTTTGATCCAGCAGTGTTACTTCTGGACTTATTAACCCAAAGAAATACTAAAGAAGGGAAAGGGACCTGTATGTGCCAAAATGTTTGTGGCAGCCCTGTTTGTAGTGGCTAGAAACTGGAAATTGAATGGATGCCCATCAATTGGAGAATGGCTGGGTAAATTGTGGTATATGAATGTTATGGAATATTATTGTTCTGTAAGAAATGACCAACAGGATGAATATAGAGAGGCTTGGAGAGACTTACACGAACTGATGCTAAGTGAAATGAGCAGAACCAGGAGATCATTATACACTTCGACAACAATATTATATGAGGATGTATTCTGATGGAAGTGGACTTCTTTGACAAAGAGACCTAACTCCGTTTCAATTGATAAATGATGGACAGAAGCAGCTACACCAAAAGAAAGAACACTGGGAAATGAATGTAAACTATTTGCAGTTTTGTTTTTCTTCCTGGGTTATTTTTACCTTCTAAATCCAATTCTCCCCGTGCAACAAGAGAACTGTTTGGTTCTGCAAACATATATTGTATCTAGGATATACTGCAACATATTTAACATATATAGGACTGCTTGCCATCTACGGGAGCCGCTGGAGGGAGGGAGGGGAAAAATCGGAACAGAAGCAAGTGCAAGGGATAATGTTGTAAAAAAATTACCCTGGCATAGGTTCTGTCAATAAAAAAGTTATTATAAAATAAAAAAAAATTTAAAAAGATTGATCTCTAAACTGTAAAAGGTTGATTAAACATGGAAAAATAGGTCAAATTCAAAGAAGGCAAGGAAATAGCAATAGAACACTCAATTCCTTTAAAAAATAAGAATTATGTATTTAAGACTTAAAAGTGATCATCAGAAAAATTAGTTAAATCTGCTTAGTAACTGCATTTGAATCAATTTTAATTCATCTAGTTTTATAATTTTTAGTCACTGCCTTATAAGACCCAGTAAAACTTTTAATATTTTAAAAATAATTAAAATGTTATTAATATCCTTTTTTACATAAGCCATTATCATCTTTTTTGGACATGTATATACATACAAATGAGTTTTCCTTTGTAACAAGGAAAAACAAGCTAATAACTTAATATTACATCTGTTATATCAACCATAGTCTTCCCTCTTATTCAGCATTCTGCACTTACTTCCCCTCTCTGAAGAAGAGGAGAGCTTGCATTTCCTTATCTTTTCTCCAGGGCCATGATTGGTCATTATAATTATACTGTGTTTGGCTTCATTTCAATGTTTTTTTCACTTATATCACTATAATCATTGTGTATGTTTTCCTGGTTCTGCTTATTTTACTTTGCATTTTTCCATGTTTCTTTGAATTCCTCATATTTGTCATGTTTTATGATATAATTACATTCTACCACATACATATACCACAATTTGTTGAGCCATTTCCACTTTTTACTTTTTTTTTTGTTACCACAAAAAAACAGTTGTTATAAATACTGTCTACTTATGGGTCATCCTTCAATTCCCCACATCTCTTCCTGATTAGTCGGGACTCTTGTTCCTACTGTGGAACAAACTAAAAAGAATAGGAAACATGACAATATTCACCTATTTGCCTACCTTCATCAATGGAAGTTCTCCAGCTAGTGATACTCTGAACCCTGGACCCATTTACCAATAGTTAACAAATGTCCATTCCTTCTTATTCTCCCAGTTCCTGTGATGGTGAATCCCTGATTACTGAAGAGTCAACCCCTTTGTGGTAGGAACAGTATTTATTTTATATAGACTTGAGTAATTTCCCTTTAAAGAGATAAGGATGCCATTCTTGGGATTTTATTGAGCTAGAAGACTATGGATATAAAAAGCCCAGATTAGGTGACAATAGCTTTTTGGAAGTTTAGCAAAATTCCCATTGCCTCATGAGGACACATTTCTAACCTAACTCTGCAATTGCTGTGCTGAATGTGGGTGGCAGTGGGAAATAATTTCTTTTTTCTGAAATTGGTACTAGGAATTATATCCTGTATAACCTTATTATAAAGTAAACACGTCACATCGTTCCATTTCAATCTTGAATTTGAGTCACTGGGAGGACCTTAAGTTAGACCTGGCTTAGAATATTTGGCAGAATTGGTAAGATTAGATTGCAAATAACTTCATAACTGATTTTGTTGTTGAAGTGGGGAGAAGTTAATAGGAAAGAAAGGGAGACTTCTGATTAGACATCAGCTGTATATGAGGCGCTTTCTCTTTTTTTTTTAAATTTTATTTTTATTTAATAATAACTTTATATTGACAGAATCCATGCCAGAGTAATTTTTTACAACATTATCCCTTGCACTCGCTTATGTTTCGATTTTTTCCCCTCCCTCCCTCCACCCCCTCCCCAAGATGGCAAACAGTCCTATATATGTTAGATATGTTGCAGTATATCCTAGATACAATACATGTTTGCAGAACCGAACAGTTCTCCTGTTGCACAGGGAGAATTGGATTCAGAAGGCAAAAATAACTCGGGAAGAAAATCAAAAATGCAAATAGTTCACATTCGTTTCCCAGTGTTCCTTCTTTGGGTGTAGCTGTTTCCATCATTTATCCATTGAAACTCAGTTAGGTCTCTTTGTCAAAGAAATCCACTTCCATCAGAATACATCCTCATACAATATCGTTGTCGAAGTGTATAATGATCTCCTGGTTCTGCTCATTTCACTTAGCATCAGTTCATGTAGGTCTCTCCAAGCCTCTCTGTATTCATCCTGCTGGTCATTCCTTACAGAGCAATAATATTCCATAACATTCATATACCACAATTTACCCAGCCATTCTCCAATTGATGGGCATCCATTCATTTTCCAATTTTTAGCCACTACAAACAGGGCTGCTACAAACATTTTGGCACATACAGGTCCCTTTCCCTTTTTTAGTATCTATGAGGTGCTTTCTCAATGGAATGAGGAAGTGGCTTCCATTGATCTTGTAGTACCCAATGGAGCTTTAAGGAGCTTGAGAGGGAGTAAAATTAGTTTATCAGGATTCTGGTTAAAACAGAACAGCTGAATCTTCTGTGTTAAGAAGAGAACCAAGAGGAAAGAAAAAGGAAATGCATATTGTGGATGGTCTTTTCAAGGAATTTAGCTACAAAGGACAGAATAACTATAGGACGATAGTCATCAAGGATGAAAGGATCAAGTAAGGATTTTTTAAGATAGAAGATACATGGATACTTTTGTAGGCAGTAAGAAATGAGCCAGAAGAGAGGAGAAATTTTAAAAAATAAGTGAGTGAATGAGGATAACAAAGGGAGCAATGTGTTGGAGAAGCCAAGAAAAAAATGGAATCTCTTGAATAAGTAAAGGGATTGTTCTTGATAAGGAATCATTTTATCTTGTGAGATAGGGTGAAGGAGGAGATAATGGCAAAAAGCCCTTGAATGATAGAATATAAGAAGAGGGGATAAGATCAAGCTCACAGCAAATGGCCTCAATATTTTTCTATAAAATGTTAGGCGAGATTCTCAGTTGAGAGAATAGGAATAGGAGAATTATGGAATTTTTGAAGAGTAATGATAAATTTGTAACGGACCCAGTTAGAATTCTTGGATAATCCATTGTTAATATAGATATTGGGGTGGTGATATTATATTACACTTTCCCTAAATAAAAATTCTCTACTGTGCAGACCAAATGTGTTTCTACTTAGAAATGGAAGCTGTGTCTATATAAGATAAGGGTCATTATAAATATATATATGTATATACATATATATTAGGGTTAAATGAATCTCAATTGTTCAGTGAATTACGAATGCCTCAGTTCATCAAATCTGAACTTATACGGTTTAAGCTTTAACCCTACCCCCAATAGAGTGGTGGCAATTTACATCTATAGAGGGTGTATCCAAACTAAAGACATTTCATAATATTGATTGAAGAAATATTCAGAGCAAGGGAACAATTAATCCTATCATAAAATTTGAGCTACAATAAACTGGAAAAATATTTTTACATTCAAAGGTTCTGATAAAGGCCTCATTTTCAAAATATATAGAGAATTGTCTCTAATTTATAAGAAATCAAGCCATTCTCCAATTGATAAATGGTCAAAGGATATGAACAGACAATTCTCAGACAAAGAAATTGAAACTATTTCTAGCCATATGAAAAGATGCTCCAAGTCATTATTAATCAGAGAAATGCAAATTAAGACAACTCTGAGATACCACTACATACTTGTCAGATTGGTTAGAATGACAGGGAAAGATAATGTGGAATGTTGGAGGGGATGTGGGAAAACTGGGACACTGATACATTGTTGGTGGAATTGTGAATACATTCAGCCATTCTGGAGAGCAATTTTGAATTATGCTCAAAAAGTTATCGAACTGTGCAGTGTTCCTTTGATCCAGCAGTGTTTCTACTGGGTTTATATCCCAAAGAGATTTTAAAGAAGGGAAAGGGAACTGTATGTACAAGAATGTTTGTGGCAGCCCTCTTAGTAGTGGCCAGAAACTGGAAACTGACTGGATGCCCATCGATTGGAGAATAAATTGTGATATATGAATATTATGGAATATTATTGTTCTGTAAAAATGACCAGCAGGATGATTTCTGGAAGACCTGGAGAGATTTACATGAACTGATGCTGAGTGAAATGAGCAGAACCAGGAGATCATTACACACTTCAACAACAATACTATATGATGATCAATTCTGATGGACCTGGCCTTCTTCAACAATGAGATGAATCAAATCAGTTCCAATGGAGCAGTAATGAACTGAACCAGCTACACCCAGAGAAAGAACTCTGGGAGATGACTATGAACGACTACATAGAATTCCCAATCCCTCTATTTTTGTCCACTTGAATTTTTGATTTCCTTCACAGACTAATTGTACACTATTTCAAAGTCTGACTCTTTTTATATAACAAATTAATTGTTTGGATATGTATACATATATTGTATTTAACTTATACTTTAACATACTTAACATGTATTGGTCAACCTGCCATCTGGGGGAAGGAGTGGGGGGAAGGAGGGAAAAAGTTGAAAGAAAAGGATTTGCAACTGTCAGTGCTGAAAAATTGCCTATGCATATATCTTGTAAATAAAAAGCTAAAATAAAACAAAAAGAAAAAAATTAAAAATATTTAAAAATAAGTTAAAATAAAATAAAATTTGAGCTACATGTCAAGTATCTGTTCAGTTCTGGGGGCAGCATTTTAGAAATGTACTTCAAGTTGAAGTACATCCCAAGACAAATAACCAGGATGATGGTGGGGAGAGAGCTTTAAGCCAAGTCCCATGAGGAACAATTGACAGAACTGTAAACACCGAACTGAAAGATGGCTCATCACATATCTGAAGAATTGTTGTTACCTGTTAATTAGGGGCCATCATAAGTGCCTAGCACTGTGTCCAGTGCTTATTTCAGATGAGTTATTATTTAGATGGCAAACCCAAATCTCCAAAAGAAAGTCAAATGTGTCACAGGAAATGATGTTGATGATTCAATAGGTAATGTTCTTTTGGGACTGCAATGAAACTGCTGTGTTATGGGTAAACATCTTTCAACTGAGTCAGAAAACTAAACTTGCCTTTAAAAAATTTTCTTCTGTTTTCTAAAAGGCCCATGAGAATTAGACTTTGGTCATATCCCATCTCTTTTTTTGCCTAAATTTCTCCATTGTCTTGGTTATTGAAAGGCCATTACTTGCTTGATCAAGAATTATATATTGCTCTCCTATGAAGAAATATTGGAGTAAAGCCTATCCATAACTTAAGCATCATGAACTAAGTCATGGAGAATAATTCCTTCATAATTCCTGACTCATGGTACTGTTCCACGTGCAACATCCAGACTAGAGCCCAGCTCAGTGGCTCCATCTGCTAGACACTAGTTGTCATAATCCTGCTTCTTTTCCCCATGTTTCCATTTCAAAAGAAAGAACACAGCTTTTCCTTTCTCTTGAATCCTTCTTTTTGTCCTCCTCTTGAAAAGAAATAACAAATTTGTTGTTGATTCTTTTTTTCATTTGTGTCTGACTCATAATGGGGTATCTTCATGATCCCATTTGGGGTTTTCTTGTCAAAGATATAAGGGTAATTTGCCATTTCCTTCTCCATTTCATTTTACAGAAGAAGAAACTGAGGCAAACAGGGTTAAGTGATATATTCAAGGTCACATAGCTGCTGTGTCTGAAGCCAGAATTGAAGGAAAAGGAGTGTTCCTGATTCCAGGTTTGTCTCATTATCCACTGTGCCACCTAGCTTCCCAGTAGTGTATTTAGTAATATGGTAATTTGAAAATTAATACATAATTGGCAAAGTAATTGTAAATTAGCAATTAGTAAAATGATGGACATTAAAATTATCATTTACCATAAAACATTATAGGGAAAATATAGGTTGGGATGGAATGAGAACAAAAAGAGACAAATAAATGAATAAAAAATAAAGAAAAAATAATAATAGATGAATGAATAAAGATAAATAGAAGGAACTTAAGTATAAATTGGATCTGAAATCTAAAGGGCCTTTTAACTACTGTTGCTAAGGACTTACAAACTTCAAAGATTCCTTTGTTAAATCTCAACAATATTGTTAAGATTATAGAACAGAGCAACTACAGAACTGCTCTTTTTACTTTCCTTTTCTTCTTCATCTCCTTCAGCCATGTTTTTTGTAGTAGGTTTTCTATTTCTCTTGACTGTGGATTTTGTAACAAAGTTATGTAGTCCCAGCTTTCCAGAATCTGCTTCTCTAGCGCTTTACTTTTAAAGCATGCAGCAGGTGCTTTCTTGCTGGAGTTTTGCAATTCAGTTCTTTTCATGAGAAGTATCATCTTATCCTATTTTTCTTGTGCAGCAAGATAACTGTATAAATATATGTACATATATTGGATTTAACATACACACTAATATATTTAAGATGTATGGGACTACTGGGGGAGAGGGTGGGGAGGAGGGGAAAATTTAAAACAGAAGGTTTTGTAAGAGTCAATGTTGAAAAATTACCCATGCATATGTTTTTAAAATAAAATACTATAATAATAAAAAAAGAAAAAGAAAAAACGAGAAATATCATCGTAGGTACATTTTTTGTGATCTTAGACAGTTTGTCCAGGATGCATTAATTTCAGGCAAGTCTCTCCCATAACTTGTTTCATACCCCTATTCCTTTCCTCTTGTTTCTAGTTTGGTGCCGTCCACGCAAAAGTATGCTAGTAAATAAACATTTATTGACCTGGTAAACATTCAGGTACTTATATGCAGACACACTTTTAAATTTATTTGCAATATTTACATTTTCTCCATCACTTTCTAAAGTCTGGACAATTAAGAGAACACTGAATCAAGTCCTGATTTGTAGTGTTTGCAGATTTCTAAGGTGTAAATGCTCACACTGAAGATTTAACAACTCTATTGAAACTGGTTTCAGCCCATCCCTGCACACAGAGGTTGCCTCTTTCTGAATCCCCAAAAAGATTACCCTCACTCTAGACTCAATCCATCTTTTCTAAGAAAAAATTACCTCTAAAGAAAATTCCTAGCATTTTAATGATTTAGAATTTGTGCCTAACTTTACATTTATATCTATGTTTAGTTAACTTCTAGGCCTCTGCAATTGAGTTAAAATTCAATTTACTGAAATATTTAAGGAATGAAAGATGAGATTATATTACAATGTCTACAGATAGGTATTGAGAGAGAAAATTAGGAAAAAAACCAATAATTCTGTCGACTTAAGTTTTCTGACCTGAGATGCCTATTGAGTCAACAACTCTTCTTGATATCTTTCTTTTCAAGAAAATTCAATTCAATGTCCTTTGTTAGAATACCAAACTTGCCCTAATCTTTCAAAGCCTAATAATTTATAGGCCTGTAGAGTGTGAGCAAGATTCATCTGTCTATCAGAACATAATTCTTCTTTGGACTTTTAGCACATAGATTTAGATCTGTCATCCCATTGCTCAGAACACTTTGATACATTTGTTGTTCAGTCCTTTCAATTGTGTCTGTCTCTTCTTGACCCCATTTAAGATTTTTTTTTTTTTTTTTTTGGCAAAGATACAGTATTCAGAAACAAATTCCAGCTGGAAGAAACAGATAGACATTTATGGAAGGAAAAGACACTGAGAGGTTTTTTTCTTAGTCTAATGATAGTGTGAAATAAGATATTTACCTTTCTAAAAGGAGTCATCCCAAAAAATGTCTCTACACTCTAAACCAAAAGAACAATGGCAAAACCCAGTTTTATTTCTATGGAAATAATAATAATAGCTAACATTTATGTACTTTTGCTATGTGACAGACACTATGCTGAATTCTTTACAAAAATAATAATAGCTAACATTTATGTAGTGCATACTATGTGACAAACACTATGCTGAATTCTTTACAAAAATAATAATAGCTAACATTTATGTAGTGCTTACTATGTGACAAACACTATGCTGAATTCTTTACAAAAATAATAATAGCTAACATTTATGTAGTGCTTACTATGTGACAAACACTATATTGAATTCTTTACAATAATAATAATAATAACAGTTGACATTTACATAGTGCTTATCATGTGTCAAGAGACTATGCAATAGGGACAGCTAGGTGGCAGAATGAAGAGAGAACCAGCCTTGAAGTCAGGAGGACCTGAGTTCAAATGTGACCTCAGATATTTAACACTTCCAAGCTGTGTGACCTGGGACAAGTCACTTAACCCCAATTGCCTCAGGGAAAAAACACTATGCAGCAGAAGTAGTAGTAGTAGCAGGAGGAGGAGGAGGAGTTGTTGTTGTTGTTGTTGTTGTCATAACAGCAGCTAAGTAGTACTTTAAATAAAGCAGATCTGGAGTCAGAAAATCTAATTTAACTTCAAACCTGACACTTACTCTCTGTGTAACCTTGGGTTAATCTCACTTGCTTCAATTATTCATCTGTAAAATGGGGCCACACTGGAGAAGGATAATAACAAACCACTCCAGTATTTTTGCCAAGAAAACCCCATGGACAAAAATTTATAGGGTCTTGCAGAGTCAAACATGGCTGAACAATTAAATAAAAACAACAAAAATAGTAGTAGTGGTAGTAATAATAATAGTAGTTAACAATTAGGTAGTGCTTGCTATATGTGCCAGGTACTTTGCTAAGCAGTTTATAATGATTATCTCATTTGAATTTTACAACAACCCTGGGAGGTAAATGATATTATTACCCCCATTTTACAAATGAGAAAACTGAAGCAAACAAAGGTCAAATGACTTTTACAGAATCATACAGTTAATGAGTGCCTGAGACTAGATTTGAACTCAAGTCTTCCTGACTCCAGGTCCAGTGCTCTATCCACTGCATCATCTACCTCCTCATTGGTGTATGGAATTCCCCTGGTGAGGAAAATCTACTAAAGGAGAAAAGAAATTCTCCTCTAATTTAGGACATTTCCTAGGGTACTAAGAGGTCAAGTGATTTGTCTAGGGTTACACAGATTCCAAATGTCAAAGATTAGTTGGAAAATAGAGCTTTATGTTTCATTCTATAAAAATGAACCTAGAAAATCCTTTGGCAGCTTTAGAAGCAGAAGATAAAAGCAGGTTCTCTCTATATCTTTCTCCAAACCAGATTTGGGAGTCATGTAATTGGGAGTCCCCTAGTTAATAGAATAGTAATAAAAGCTTTTCTTCCTTGCCTTCATCATCAAATTGCTACCTCTCTTAGTGAGTCTAAATTGCTTGTTTCCTGACACTCTGTTCCTGACAATTTGAGTTAATACCCCTTCTAAGAGGTGTCTAACTTACTCACCGCAGCTCAAACACTGAAAGAATCTAGTATGTAGCATTTTGCATTTTCAAAATGCTACATTGTGCTCCCTGCACAGGGAGCTTTTTTTATGTACAGTACAATTTCCTAGACCAGTGTTTCTTCTATTGGGGATGGGGACATAGAGGAAGTTTTTTGGTATGTTGTACTGGTGTTGTGGAGGTAATAAAATCATTATTTTTTATGAGTATAGTAGGTACCCGGAGATCATCATCACCCATTTCAACTAACAAGTATCTGTTCTCCAGAGGAAACTTACTTACACCTTTCATTATCATGTTGTTCACGGTTTGCTCCTAAGTATTAGGACCTTCCCTACAATGACCTATATTATATCCAACATGAGCAAGCTAGAAATCATACAGTTAAAAAATAAATGAAATAAAGGAATAATAGCCTATTGTAGTTTACAGAGAGCTTTCCTTATAACAATATAGACACTACAAGTATTATTGTCCCCATTTTACATATTGGGAAAACTAAGGAAGTAACTAACACTATAAATGTCTGGGATAAAGCTTTGTGCTTTGTTTTGTTTTGTTTTTTTTAATTTAGAGTTTAGTATTTTCTACAATAGCACACTGTCTTTTCTTTTCCAATGGCATGAAAATCTTGCTATACTTTTGGTTCTGTTTATTTGTTTTGAGGGCTGAAATATAATATGTGTTATCTGTGCTAAAATGTAGTAGTCTCATCTTGTGTGTGCTATTCAGTGTGGAAAAGCAGGAACAATTGAGATATAATGACATTAGATAATGACTGCTATTTTTCTTTTCCTGTAACAGTAAGTTAAACTAGAAAGAGATTGTTCTTTCATTAAAAAAAACAAAAAACTGTCACCACTCCAAGATTGACTTCCTTTTGCATTCATACACTCAGTAATTCACATATTCAGTTCACATATTTATTTACATACATATTACATATTTATTCACATATTATTTACTTGCAAACTCTACATATGTACAAGGCACTGTACTTGCTGTTATCAGAGATGCAAAGAAAAATCACACACAATCCTGTACCCTAATGGAGTTGAGAGGAAAGAAAAGTGTCTTATGTGAAGTCCAAAGTACCTCAGTTGTTTAGAAAGCAAGATTGTTTCTGGTATGGCAAGGAATTATGAATGAGAAAGCATTTCAGATGAATATCAACATATAGACAATAATGTGTTGGTTGAGGTTGGGTGGAAAGGACATTGAAGGCATGTAGGCACTTCAACATTATTATACAATCCTTTCCAAATTCTATGAACTAGATACACTGATCTACTCACTTTTTCTCACACTCACAGTTTATCTTTGTACTCCATCTCTTCATCTGGCTACTCCCCATTCCTGGAATTCACTCACTTTCACTTCTTTGAATTACAAATTGAAAGTCCCATTTGTCATCATTGAATCCTTTTTTTTTGTTCCCTTGAATTGCCAGTGCCCTCCCCTCTAAAAATCACATTGTATTTGTTTTGTATATATTTGTATATGTACGTTTTAGCCCCCCAGATATATAAGTTCCTCAAAAGCAGAAACTGTTTCACTTGTGTATTTGTACTTGAATTGGTTGCTGTTGAGCTGTTTCATTGATGCCTAATTCTTTATGGATCCCATTTGTGGGGGAGGGAGTGCAAAAATGCTACAGGAGTATGCTTTTTTTCTATCTGCCACAGAGTAGATACTTAATAAATAATTGTTGATTGATTGAGATGAGTTTGGACCCAAAGGATGGAGAGTTTTGAATGTCAAATTTATTTATTCAGTAGATGATAAGGAATCGTTGAAGCCAATTTGAAACCTATTTCAGTAGATGATAAGGAATCTCTTGAATTAGTGAAGGTCACATGAATTATGCTTTAGGAGGATTGATTTGGCATCAGTATATAGTATGGGAGCAGCTAGGTGGCCCAGTATATAAAGCACCAGCCTTTAAGTCAGGAGGACCTGAATTCAAATCTGCTTTCAGATACTTAACACTTTGTGGCTGCATGACCCTGGGCAAGTCACTTAACCCTAATTGCTTCAGCAAAAACAAACAAAAACTACACATACACACATACATACACATATATATAGTATGGATTGGAGGTGATAAAAGAAAGAAGATGAGGGAAACCAGTTGCAAAAATCCAGGCAAAACCTAAACTTAGCAATGAAAGTAGTGAGAAGGGAATGGATGCAAGAAATACTAAAAAAGGTAGAAATATCAGGATTCATTGAACATGAAAAATCAAAAAGAGGAAGCCACACAATATTATTGTAGGGCTTCAAGTCTGGTGAACAAGATTATTATAGAGCCATAGGCAAAAACAGGAAAATAAGGAGAAGCAAATGATTTTGGGGGGGGGAGAGAAATTGAGAGTTCAATTTTGAACAAAATAAATTTGAGATGCTAGGAGACCATACAGGAAAATAAAAAAATTGAAAATAGAGTTCACTAAAGAGGTGCTCAAGCAGTGTATGGGCACATAAATATAAATCACAACTATGTATAAATACACATATGCATACATATATTAATCACCCTTATAGGTATATTAGATGGAGCCATGGTAAAGAAAGGTCATCATAGAGTATTAAAAAAAAAAAAAAAAAAAAAAAAGGAAAAAAGATTTACAAGAAGAAAATTCTGAAGGACACCAACATTTACAGAGTAGGAAAAAAAAAAAAAGATGGTAAACTCATGAGACTAAAAGACAATGAACAGAGACATAGACAGGAAGAGACATGTCAGCATTATACAAGATAGTATGTGAGAATGCAGAATCATAGAAATCCAAGGAGAGTATTTTGAGAAGGAGAGTATAGTCAACAGATTGAATGATGCAGAAGAGTCAAGGAAGATGAGGCATGAGAAAAATTTATTGGATTTAGTGTAGAAGAAACCACTGGTACTCTTGAGAAAAATTTCACTGGAGTAGTAGGAGTGGAAGGGAGAAGATAGATTATGATCTGAAGTGAAAAATCAATTAAGAAACATTAATTAATATATGTCAATATAATGTTAAGCTGTGAGATTTTTAAAAACTAAGTGTGTGTGTCCTCAAGGAGCTTATAATCTAGTAGGAGGAGATAATATGTAAATATTATCTAATAAAGTTTATACAAAACATGTGAAATAGATTTCAAGTAATTTGGAAAAGAATTCACCAATTTCTGAGAGTAACCAAGGGAGACAGTGAAAGTCAACACTTTTTCAAGCAGTTCTGTCAATGCTAAAAAGAAAGGGGGATACAGTGTATAGGGCAGGGCTTGGAATCAGGAAGATTCATTCATGAGTTCTAATCTGGCCTCATACACTAGCTGTGTGACCTCAGACAAGCTACTTAACTCTATTTGCCTTAGTTTCCTCATCAGAATTCTAATCTATTCTTTAAATTCTAATTCATATTTCACAAAGAGTCAGAAATGACTAAAGAACAATAAAGTTTGGCAGAAAAAAATGGGATGAAAGCTGGAGAGGTAGAGAATGTTGTGGGGGTCTAGTAAAGGTTTAAGGGCTTTTTTAGGCTTGGTAGAGAGAGCTGAGAATAAAAGCTGTGACTAGAAAAGGGACCAGTAAAGAAGGAGAGAATGAAAAATCTAGAGAGAGAGAACTTCCAAAGTGAAAAATGGATAAAACTCAATTCAAGAGAATTAAGGGAACCAAGAAATTCTGAATTTAAATTGTTTCTCTCTGATGACCTAATAGCATCCCCAAGGATAATCTAGATGCTTGTTATTATTAACAAGGGTATATGAGGTACCAATTGGTGATAATGACTGAATTGTTTAAAACCTCACATCCTAAAGTCATTTAAAAAATCCTCCCTTTTTCCATTAGTCACTACTTAGTGCTTAGTTCTCCCTGTAATCTATGTGGTTTCTTTTTCTTCGCTGGAGAAATATGCCTTAGGATTTATATTAAGAATTTCTAGCAGGACAACAGATATATTTCCATTGCATGCTCTTCCTACTCGATGGTTTCAAAGACAAAGCCGAGTGTGATAAGCAGAAACTTGTCACTATTATTTTTATTTGCCAAGGTAGTCACTGATTTAAATTTTAACTGAATAGTTTTAGCTCTAATCAAATTGGCGATACTAATTTCACAAAAACCAAATCAGCTGATATTTTTTAGGAAAGGTTTAGAAAAGAAAATGTTTGCAGTGGATTTGGGAGATAGTAAAGAAGTCTTTTAAAAATTATATATATACATACATAGTTAAAAGTTCTTTAGTTTGCCCAGGCTTTTTCCTCTAAGCATGATAGTTTTAAATTTTAAAGCAGAAAGTTACATCTTTCCCAAGACGTCTCAAAAAATCTGGCTTCACATGGACTAGTTCTGATCCTACAGACTTAACCCAAGAAAAATTCATTTTTTCCCCTTGTTTTATTGTCAAACTTGAGGGAAATGTCCAAAATAAAGGTTAGGTCATAGAATAATTAAGCTAAAAGTAATGTCAGCGTCCTTATAGTCCAGCCCCTTGATTTTTACAGATGAGGGAAACTGAAGCTCAGGGAGACTGAAATCACATTGGCAATGTCAAAGGCTGGATTTGAGTCAAGTGTTCTGGTAACAGAGGCAGTGGTCTTCTTTCATACTATTTCCTCAAATGTGGATAATAAGCTCCTCAACTTGAACAGTACTAAATGCACATTGGGTATTAGACAGCCTTTATTATTGATGATAAAAGGCATGATATACTAAGAACTCACAGAAGCCCATAAATAGATTTTTAAAAACACAATATATTCAAATAGCCCCTTACCACCCCCTCCTCATTCTCAGAAGGAAAGTAAAATTGAAGTTGATATTGGAGTGACCCTTTGTTGTCCTAGTAAGTCCCTTTTCCCCAAGAATGTAAACAGTCTCTCCAAGATCCATAGTACTACCCTGTGGCTTAGAATACCCCCCAGAAAATAAATATATTTTGGTAATTGTAGAACAGGTTATATTCTTTTATTTAGACTTGACCTCAGAGTAGTTCACTGGCCTTTTTTTTTTTTTTTTTTGAATGGACAATTGTGCTTAAATGACTTGCCCAGGATTATACTTCTAGGAAGTATCTAAGGCCAGATATGACCTCTTCTTTTGTTCTTTAAGTAGAATGAAGTTTAGGAACTATGTTGACCATCTTCTTTCTCTCTGGAGCAGAAAGCAGCAGAAATTTTTTTCCCTAAACTATAGGCTACCTAAGCTCTTGAATTGAAGAACTCTGATTTTTGGACTTGCCTATAAGGAAACTCCCAAAGTTAATGCTGCTCAGGAAACTTCCTTTCCTTGGCTAGAAGGCTGGATTTTCAAATCAGTCTGCCTAAGAATTCAAAATCCCACTTCATCTCCTATTTACAGGAATTTGTGTTTCAGGAACAATGTCCTTGAAATTCTTCAAGGGAGTGCCTACTGCTATAAGTTGCCATCCATTTTTCCTGGAGGAAAAAAGGGAAGAAATTGTATATTGGTATGCACACATATACACACATATTCTTGCACATACTCAGAACCCATGCTGCTGTGTTTTTACTTTTTCTGAAGGTAGAAAAGAAATGAATGGTGATGCAGAAGAACTAATTCACTTTTATAGATAATCAGAAAGTCACCTGATTCTCAATCATTTATCAAGTAGAAAGCTCAGTTTCTGAAATCTATTCAGTATAATATCAGATAATATCAGCTTCCATGAGAAGCTGAGACCAAGATGCCTCTAAAAATATGGCTTATGTACTGTAATCTTACTCAATTGATTGGGGGAAATGTCTCAGATTGAGAAGTGACTTCCTTAATTACTCTTTTTAAAATATTTTGAAATCCTATTTGAGGTTGAAAAGCAAGAAATCAAATTGTTATTCTGTCAATATCTCCTTATTTAAGGTAATTATCAGCTGACCAAAGTTCAAATTGTTGTGCCTGGTATTCATGGCCTCTAAAAACTTACAATAACCCCTTTGAGCCTTATGAAATGTAATTGTCTACTCTGTACTTCCATTCCAGCAAAACTGGAACGCCCCAAGTAAATGTTAAATTACTTGCTCGGGGTCACATAGCTATTAAATGTCTGAAGCTGGATTTGAATTTAAGTCTTCCTGACTCGACCCATTGCTCTATCCACTGCTCTCTAAAATGCTTGTACTCTTCTTGTTTACCTGTGGAATTCCTTCTCATTCTTCAAATTCTAACCACATCCACCATGAAGTCTTTCATCATTTTTCCCCTTTCAAAAATAATGACTTTTTCCCCTCAGCTCTTAGCCCTTTTCCCATACCTCCATCATGAATTTTTTTTTCAGATATTCCAAAGCCTAAAAATTTAGTTGCAAGCCACATTTACAAAGTTAGTTGTGGGAATGTAGAAGAGAAAATTTGAGATGGAAATAGCTTCACCAAGATTTTTTCTTCTTGCCTCCCTCCCATTCATTAACTGACAATACCTAGAAAACTTGAGGAGTCTGAGGAAAACTATGATTGCTCAAACTCACAAAGTACTGTGGCATATTGGAATGTAACCTGGATTATCCCAATGGATTTTCAAGAGAATATAAACTCTTCTCGGGAATTGACTAGCATCAAAAAGGAATTGTTAAGCCTAAATCAAATAGAAATTTAGAAGACACATTGACCCTATTCACAAAAGAGAGTCAGTTCAAATGTCAGACTAAAATCTGCAGATTTTAGATGATTGCATGACTTGTATTGGAATAGAGCTGATTACCTTGGTAGCAACTGGTAAGCTTCTCTTCTTATGTAGAATGTGCTACAAGAAAGGATGAATATAATGAATACAGAGAAATATGAGGAGACTCACATGAATTGATGCAAAGTGAAGTAATCAGGAATACGGTATAATATACACATTATAATGATGTAAGTGAAAAGAATAACAAAAAAACAATTTAATCCAAGTACTGTGGAATTATAACAGCCAAACTTAGCTCTAAATAAGATAAATGAGAAGGTATATGTACTTATTTCTTTTCAAAAGTGAATAAGTATGTAACATAAGTAACATCAGACTTTTTCAATATATTGATTATTTTGTGAACTTTTCCCCCCACTTTTTTATTCTTTATTATTGAGGGATAGATTTCAGAGAGAGAGAAGGACATATTCAGAAACATAGGTGACATAAAAACACAAGATGTTGATACAAATATATTGGGAAAAAAAATAATAGTTAATATTTATATAACACTTATTATGCACCTTACACTGTGCTAAGTACATTTAAGTTATCACCTCATTTGATCTCACAACAATCCTGAAAGTTGCAGAGTATAACTATACTCATTTTACAGATCAGGAAACTGGAGCAAACAGCAGTTAAGTGATTTGCCTGGAGTCACAGTGCTAATAAATGTCTGAAAAAATATAAGCCTTGGATAAATGGAAAGATAGTTGAAGTCAGAGTGTTAAGGAATGTTAGTATTAGGCTCAAAAGTAATTCTTTTGAACATTGAAATTAAAATGGAAAGAAATCTTATAAATAATAGCAGTTGGGAAATTAGGTAGGAAGCCATTATATAAGTCCAAGAGAGAGATAAGGAGGACCTGATATGAGTGAAAGGATGACCACATCAGTGTATGGGAGACATATTGTAAAGGATGAATTAATTAGCAATTCATTTTATTGTACTAAGTGATCAGAATACAACAGAGGTCCTCATGTATTCAATCCTCATAGTACATGTTAGAAAAATTAGGTGTATAAGAAATATTTTTTTAAATGAAATAAATGTTTAAGACAAGAACTCTCATTTTAGAGTCCAAAAAAACTGGAATGCTCTAAAACTAGTTGAAAGAATCACATATTACTACTAGAAACTTAGAAATTTAGAAATATTTTTTCATTATCACTAGAACCATGGAAATCTAAGAAAATGCTTAGAAAATGCTGAGAAAAGCAGCATACAAATATATATATGTATGTATGTTTATATACACACATATGCATACATATACTTGTGAACATATATATGTATGTATGTGTGTGTGTATATATATATATATATATATATATATAAAACACATATACACAAAGCAAAGTAGTCCCTTCATTTTGGACTACATTTCTCTAAATACCTAGAATTTCTATATGTTGCTGAAGTACTCAACTAATATCTCTATAAACCTAGAAATTTAAAAAGATGTATATGGTTATCACTCCTACTCTGGTTTCACTTTCCTTCACAATCTTAGCTTTATAGTTAACCATTTCAACTTTACATTATCTCTTGCTTTTGAATTTCCATTGAGTTTCTCCTTTGCTCAAGAAGTTTCATAGTGGCTGTCTATTCTCCCTCAGATAAAATGTAAACATCTCTGTTTGCCATTTAAGTTTCTTCTCAACCTAGCTGTTCAAATCAATTTACATCCCATGTCCTCGTGTGCTTCATATTCCAACCAACTGGCTGACATTATTTTTCCATATATGGAATATATGAGGATGGAAATGGGCTTCCTAAACTTTGCATTTTCTGTCCCTATACCTGGAGTATATCCCTTTTTTGCCTCTGCTTCAAATAATTTCTAGCTTCCTTCAAGCCTCAGACAAGTGCTACTTCATATAGGAAAACTTTATTGATCCTCATTTCTTTTTTCATTTGTTTGTTTTAAATTAAACCTACCTCTGTACCTGTTGTTTCCCCCAACTTGAATGTAAGTTTCCCAAGAGTAGTTCCTCAATTTAAAAAAAAAAAAAATGTCCTCTGCTAAGCACCATATCCAGCACAAAATAAGTATTTAAATATTTCCTTAAATCATTCTAGGAATAACCTGTAAGTCTAAAGTAGCCAACATATTTCTGTTGTTTCTAACTCAATTACCTTAGCTATTGTCTTGTTTATTAATATCTATTACACTCCTTCCTGCTAATCCTCCCCAACTGAAAATGAAAAGAAAGAAAGAAAAAAGACATTTGTAACAAATCTGCATAGTCAAACTAAAGGAATTCCTGCTTGTAAATATGTATGTCTCATTGTGCATGTTGAGTCCATCACTTATAGGCAATTAGGGATTGGTGGAAGGTTTTTGAAATGGGAAGTAGGATAGTGGAAAGAGTATTCTCTGGAGATTAATATGACAGAAGTGTAAAGGATAACTTAGATAGATGATAGGGTAGAGGGAAAGAACCAAAGAAGTGGATGGTGAATTCTGTCCTGGAGGTAAGGAGACCATGGGTAGATGTGGCCCTGGGAGTGGGAGTGAGGTTGGGAAGAGAAGTGCTACCAAAGGACAAGGGAGGTATTAAAGGATAGTGGTGGGACCCCAAAGGCAAATACCATATGCTTAAAGATCATGCCTTGAACCCCAGTAGAGTGATGACCTCATCAAACTCCTGAAGGACCAAAGTGCTATAATCTTTCCATAAAAGGCATTAGCATGAAAGACTTGCTATAGAAGAAAGACTTCATGCTTTATTACAAGGTTATTGATGCTCACATCAAACATTAAATTGTCATTTGATCTCTTGTAAAAATAAAGGGTTTCTGTCCTGCTTTAAACAGGTATTTTCTTCAACTTACTTTACTGATATGACCCAGATATAAATATTATGGCAATAGCCCATGAAGTAGGAGTGTAATTTATACTAACTGAAAAGCATCGAGGGAGAAGCATCAAACCCAGTATCCCTTATACAAGTGTCAGGTTGCCGTGGCAACAGGCTGAGTCACTAATGCAAAAAAGAAAAGTTGAACTATGACTAGTCTGACATTCTGTGACATTCTCTTATTTTAGTTTTAGCCCTAATGATGTCTTCAGTTGGAATGACAGAAATGGGAAGCGATGACCTCTTTATTAAACCTGCAGCAGACTCGACATGCACTGTCTCTAGCTTAATGAATTTTAATTTCTGTGTGCAAATTCAGTCAGAGACAAGCAAGCATTTGAGGAATTTTTCTGATTCACATTAGACTTGTTGTTGCCAGTATTCCTTTAATATGGTGCCTCCTGTTCTAAATTAAGAGAGCTATTCAGCAGATGGGCACTGAGAAGGCAAAGCAAAAAGAGAAGAAATAAATAGCAAGAAATAACAAGACTTCAGATAACTCATTAGTAAAAAAACGGAAATGGTTGCAAATAGTCATCCAGTGGTTGGATGGCTGCAATGAATATTGGCAAAGACTTAGAGAGCCTTCTGTAAGATGTGATATTTGCTTCATTATCCCATTATTTGTCACCAGCAGGGTACTAGGCATCCATAGCCATTTTCTTTTTCCTTAAAAAAAAAAAAAAAAACACTAATAATTTTTGTTTCAAATGACTTAACATATTGTATCAGTTAATTAATAATAACTCGAAACAATTTGAGCAAAAGCAATTTATTAGCTAGGCAAGCATAATAAACTGGTCAGTAGATTCCCTAGTCAGACCTCTTTTCCTTAGTTATTTCATCTTTCATTCACCACAATATATAAAGCATTTTGAAAATCCTGAATAGATAAATGAGAGCTATTATCGTTATTATAATTGCTTTAACATTATCTTCTTTCACTAATATATCCAGGAAGTCATCTCTTATTTAAAAGGGACAAAAAGGAAAGATTAAAAAGCAGTTTGGCAAATAAGTCTGAAACTATCTGCAGTGTTCCAAAACCATAATCTATCATTTGTGACAAAAATTCCAAGCTTGATTGTTGTAATTATATACCATTTTGTTCTTGTTGTTCTCTCCATTTACACTGTTTTAGTTACTATGTATATTGTTCTATTTGCTTCATTTTGATTTAGTGCATATGTCTTCCCATGCTTTCTATATTTTTTTATCCATTGTTTGCTATAGATCTACATTAATTCATTAATTCATAAATCACAATTTGGCCAGTCCTTGATTTCTTTGACACTACAAAAAAAAACTGTTAGAATTTTTTTTAATATACCACATAGAGATATACACCTAGCAGTAGGGTCTCAGGTTTGGGAGGTAGAGACATTTTTCTTGCTTTCTTAAAATTACTTCTAAATTCTATTCCAAATAGTTAAGCCAATTCAAAGCTCCAGCAACAATATGTGAGTGGACCAGACTTTTCATGACCACCTGGAGCAGTTTATAAATAAAGTAGAAGACATGAGCCTCAGCCTTTAAAATACTTAAATTGAACTAAGAAGAGGAGGAAATATTACAGTAGAAAAGCATTAAAAAGAATAGATAATAAAAACATAAAATGTATATGTAATCAATTAAGACTATACTGAGTATGGATGTTAAAGGCCAGACAATTGACAAGTAGAAATTAGCAAGTAGCATTTTTTATAAAACCCTGGCTACCACTTAAGTGTTTTGAAAGTCTTTCAGAACAACTTTCAAGTTTTTCAAATAGGACTTGATTTCTAAGATGGCAGTGCATGTCAAAATGGTAAGATGAAAGCTAGAGTTTTAAAAAGGAGGGAGTGTATAACCTGAAATTATTAAAATAGAATTGATCAAGCAGGAAGGGAAGGATGGTAATTAATGAAAAATGTATGGGAGTTCTCTTCATTGGACTATCATTCAGAAAATTATCATTGATTTTTAAAAGACTGATTTTATTGAGTAGTACAGAGAAGAGGGCAGAGCTTAAATGGAAAATAAATTATGGGCCATTGTCAGAGATAAGATGGAAAAATTGAACCTATTTGATTTCTCAGAGGAATTTTGAATCACCTTTATGGCAGAAATGGATCTGGCACAGAGAAGGATATGGGTCATTTTAGTCAACATTCTACCGCTATTATAATGTCCTTTAGAAGCCTCAGAAACTTTACTGTCCATTGAACCTCTACATATTTGGAACTGGGATTATCATTTGTTTCTCTTTCATTTGGTAAAAGTGGGACCTAAGAATCATGGGAATGAATTAAGGAAGAAGTTTTCCATTTTTATAGTGCATTAATCCTATAACTTAAAAGTGATTTGCTATAGAAAATGATAGATATCTCCTGTGTCTTTCAGATTTAGTATTTACATTAGAAAGCAAAAGGCACAATGCAGTATTGCACCATGGTAGGGAGCAGGCTTTAAAGAAATAAGATAATTACTTGAACTGACTAGACCAGAAATAATGAGCAAAACTAAAACAGGCACAATTCTCCTGAGGACTCACATTTTTCTCTTGGCTTCCTTCCTAGCATGTGGAACCACAGCTGGCAACAATATTCCAAAGACAGAGAGAACTCAAACAAATCTCTGTCTCTTTCTCTCTGATTCTGTCTCTATCTCTTTTTCAAAACTATTTATTCAATGAAGTTTGATCTCAAAACTATAAAATTGTTCACTATTTTAAAAGATCCCAATTTTTAAAATTATCCCTAATAGATTTAGTTGCAAAACATGGGCAGTGACATTATAAGGTGAAGGCTATCCATGTGAATCTGTATATCCACATAGTTTGTCTAAATGCAGTTTCATAGGGAGAAATTGATACAGATGATCTTCAGTCTTGTCTACCCTTCTCCAAAGAATAATATTATTTTTACCTTGAGAAGGCAAGAAGTAATGATGAGACTGGCCATTCTATTCTCTGTGCTCTGATAGAGAGGTACTAGACAATAATTATATCTATCTGGTCCCAAAAATATTGTTGCTCTATGTCCATGATTTTTAGACTCAAAATGAAAGCCACTAGCTTTCTAAGCCAATACCTATCTCTTAAAGGGAATTTGATTTCTTCTAATGCTAATTACATAAAAGATCATCACAAATAGTGAATAATGAGTAAACCCATTTATCCAAGCAAATAGGGAAAAATGGAGAAGTTATACAGATTAGAATAAAGCAGAAAACATTAAAAAAAAAAAAAAAGCTCTCATATTGAGAGTAAGATATCTGAATGAAAATAACAGACAGACCCTATTCTCACCCAAACAAAGATTATTTGAAGTCTTAAGGGAAACAAGCTAGAAATCAAGGATGTTATTTTATTTTGTTTTTAAATTAACAAAAATCTATTTTTTCTCTCACCATCTTGAAAAGCAAGAATAAAATAAAAATCTTTGTAACAAAAAATACGTAATATAACAAAACAAATTGCTATTGCCATGTCCAAAAGATGAGTTTCACTTCTATATCCCAAGCTTAGCTCTCTGTCAGAAGATGTATAGCCTGCTTCATTGTTAGTTGTTGCATAGTTGGTCATTAAATTGATCAGTGTAGTTGTCTTTCAAATTTGTTTATCTTTACAATGTTGTTTTATAATATAAATTGTTCTTCTTATTCTGCTTAATCTTTTCTGTGTCAGTTCATACAAGTCTTCCCAGATTTCTCTAAATAATCTTCTTCACATTCCCTAGACTCTAATAGAGAATAATCTCCAGTCATCTTTATCTGACCACTGGATCCAGATGGCTCTGGGAGGAAAAGTGAGGCTGGTGACTTTACCCAGAACCTCCCTCATTTAAATCCAATTCATTTGCATGTCATGGCATCACCTCCCTGATGTCTTGATCCTCTTCTGGAATGAAGGACAAACAACAACATTCTGTTGCATTCATGTAACATAATTCCCATTTCTAGTTATATCTCCCCTGCCTTAAACTTGTACAGTTGTTTTTTTAAGGACAAGTATGAGACTTTATCCCTATCAAATTTCATTTTCTTATATATGACCAATCATTCAATTCAAGAGGAATTTATAAAGACAAAATTTTAAAAAAAATTCCTTCCCTCAAAGAGCTTCAATTTGAGAGAGTAGGTGAGGAGGAATTAACATTTACAGAGATATTTAATTACTTTGAAGATAAAAGCCCTAGTAACTAATGGGACCCAGAAAGATTTCCCTTAAGAGATACCATCAGAGATAAATTTAAAAGAAAATTAAGTATTCTAGTAAATGGCAATTTGGCAAGAGGACACTCCAGACATGGGGAGCAGACCCCAGGTTTCCCAATTCTAAATCTCTATTTTTATAAAGGCACAGAAGTGAGCGTTTAAATATTAATTTCAGAAAGCCTGTTAGTCTGTGATGTAAAACACAGGAAGTGGAAATATGGTTTTGAATCTTTATTCTGATCCAAGATGTTAAGTATTCTTTCTAGCTTGGTATGCCTTTTACAATGACGCCACCTACACTTTTTTTCCAAGTACTAGATTAAAAAAAATAATGAACATTACAGGGCCAAAGATCCAAGCCTCCATCCACTGACTTCTTCTAGTCTCCTCTCTCTTTCAGATTCCCTGTCATCAACATGAGGGTTATCTTTCAGACTCAAGAGTTCATTATTACCTATAAAATGAGGGGCAGGGGCAGACAAAATGGTCTCTTAAGATTTTTAGAAGTGTAAATCTATGGTTCTATCTGTTTTCTAACATAAAAGCAAATATCTCTAAACATTTGGTTCTAAGTTGCCCAGCATATCAAACAATTGAAAACAGCTCACATATAAACTTCCTAATCAAAATTGATTAAAAAATATTAATTCTCTGGTAAAAAGCAACAACTAAAAACCCAACTACCTATCATGGTCTTCTGATTTAGTACCAGAAGGAAAATACATTTTCATCCAAAGCTATGAAACATGTCCAATCATCAGCAGTCACAGTCACCTATTCATAGATTCAATATATGAGATAACAATAGAGATACCCAGATTAGGTATAGAAGTAGCCAATGATTATAAGAAGGAAATGGGATCTCAATCAATACATATGATTTGTTACGTACACATATATTATATTTAAGATATACTTTAACATGTTTAACATGTATGAGACTGCCTGCCATCTAGGGGAAGGGGTGGAGGGAAGGAAGGGAAAAGTTGGAACAGAAGTGATAGCAAGGGTCAATGTTGAAAAACTACCCCTGCATATGTTCTGTCAATAAAAAGCTATAATAATAAACAAAATAAATTGAATGTAATCATAAACCAAAAAAAAAAAAATACATATGATTTGTTTCTAATCTTTGACAGCACCAGGAAGAAGATGCCATGAGAAGCCACCATATCAAAAGCAAGGGCCATGGAAGATACCAAAGAATAGGAGTGGGTGAGTATTAAGTGGAGAGAAGGGCTTTATCTAGAGCAAAGGCTAAGGGAGGAAGGGAGGAAAATAACTGTGTAAAAAACAAGCTAAATACAACATATAATGGAAATAACCAACAGAAGGAGGATACTAGGATTATATCTGCCTAATTTTCCCATTTCCATTAAGAGTGGTCATACAGGTACAGAATCTAGGAGATTCTTACTTTCTGACTCCACCATATTGAATAAATTACTTAGAGCTGTTCATTCCAATACCTCATCTCTTGCATCTATTCTCTCTACTCATACCATAACTACCTCATTTCAGGTGCTGACTCAGCATCAATTTGTCTTAATATCCCTTAGATTTAAATTTTAAGTCTTTTTGAATTTAATTAGTCTGTTATGCAATCTGTCTTCTTCATGAATGGAAAATTGATATTGATAGATTGATAGATCTAGAGCAGCTGGGTGGCACAGTAGATTAGAGTCCTGGTCCTGGACTGAAGAAAACTCACCTTTGTGAGTTCAAATCCAGCCTCAAACACTTGTTAGCTATGTGATCATGGGCAAATCACTTAATTTTGTTTGCCTCAATTCCTCATCTGTAAAACAAGCTAGAGAAAAAAAATGACAAACCATACAAGTGTCTTTGCCAAGAAAACCCCAAATGGGATCATAAAGATTTGGACACGACTAAAAAGGACTGAACAACAACAACAAAATATAGATTTTACCATGTCACTCTCCTGCTCAACAAACTTCAGCGCCTCCTCATTGGCCTTAAGATGAATATAAACATTTAAAGCCCTTCACAGTCTTGCTCTAGCTCATCGCATTGATGGGATTCTTTGGCTCTAGCCAAACTGGTATATTTGCTATTCCCTAAATAAAGCATGCCATCTTCTGCTTCCTTGACTTTGCATAATTTGTTTCTCATGCCTAGAATGCCCTTCTTCCTCACCCCTACTTTTTGGAACTCTAGCTCTCTACAAGGCTTAATTTAAAGAGGCTTTTCCTTATTAGGAACCAACAACACTCTCAAATCATTATGTACTTATTTTATGTCTATCCTGTACTTATTCATTTATTCATGTTCTGTGTCTGTGTCTGTAAGTTCCTTGAGGACAGCCAGGTACTAAGTTACTTTTGCATTAGTAGTCCCTAGCACAATGCCTGGCACATAGTAGGCATTTAATAAGTTTTTGTTCATGATAGTAACAATAGACTATCATTGTCATCTACTGCCACTCAAATGCTTGTTGATGCTATGAATTGTCAGGCAAGCTGTGCTCCAGAATCTAAGTGGAATAGAAGAATGCAAAAGAATGGCAACTCTGGGAATCCTTATGGAAACTAGATAGACTTGTATTGGAAATAAGCATAGAAATGGCCTCTGCCATTTTTCATGAGCCCAAAATAGAAAAACACAACGGGGTGGAAAAAATCCAGAACAGTCTTCTCCAACTGATATTTTCCTGAATACCACTGATTCCGTGAGTATAAATATCATGACTTCAACCTCTTCAGCTGTTGCTGGTGAACATTTTTGGATAATGAATTAAAGAAACTCCTCCAGGATTTTTAGGTGCCAAAAGAATAGGAAGCAACTTCAATTTTTAGAGCACACTATTGCTAGAATAGATATTTAGTAAGCATGACTAAGCTTCCAGGCTTTGGAAAAAGGACAATTTTAGAATGAACTGCCCCAAAACATTGCATCCATCAAAACATCCCCCTGAAATCTTAACATCTAACCTCTAAGATTTCTTGTGTACCCCTGAAGAAGAAAGAAAGAAATCTCAGAAGATATCAATTATCTAGCCTTTGCTGCTCTGAGGCCAAAAATTCTTCACATCAATGATTCCCTAATGATAAAAAAGCAAATGCATGCCCAAGGAAGCTCAGAGGCATAGTCAGATGCCCAACATGTCCCTCTAAAGAAGACAGTATAAGGAATTGCTTTATTAGACAGAAAAGGAAAGACATCCAGAAAGATCTAAAATGTTCTGTTGTGAAAATGTTATTCCTACTGAATTCCTTCTCTCTCTTTCTCTGTATATATATGGTACTTCAAACAGGATAATAAGGATTCTCTTATGTAATTGGGAGGATATTCATCCCTTATGTTTGGATCATTCTAAAGGAACATAGATAAAATCACCCAAATTAATTTACATATTTGGTGCTATAATAATCAAACTATCAAGGAGATATTTTATAAAGCTAGAAACAAAATGCATTTGAAAGAATAGAAGGTCTAGAATCTCAAGAGAAATCATGAAAAATGTATAAATGAAGAGAGTAGAGTACTAGCAGACCTCAAAGTATATTATAAAACACCAGTCATGAAAATCATTTAGTACTAGTTTATAAAACAAACAAAATAAGAAAATGGATCAATGAAAGAAATCAGATAAGCAAAAAAGAGAAACAAACTTCATTCTGACCAGATCAAAAACATAAATCACTGGAAAGCATTCCTTTTAAAAAAAAACTCCTGAGAAAACTAGAAAGGAATTTGGAAAAGAAATTATATTTAGCAATGATCAACTATGAAAGACTTGTTCTTCTCAGAGGTTCAGTGATCCAAGGCAATCCCAATAAACTTTGGATAGAAAATACCATTTGTGTCCAGACAGAGAAATCTATGCAAACTGAATGCAAATCAACAAATTCTATGTACACTTTTTTTTTCCTTTCATGGTTTTTCCCTTTTTTTCTGACTTTTCTCTCCCAACATGATTCATAAAGAAATGTATATTTAAAAAATTAATGTACACGTGCAATCAGAAAGAAATAAAACAAGTTAAAAAAAAAACCAAAATGGATTTAGACCAATATTTTACAACATAAAGCAAACAACAGATATGTTGCCTAGGATATACAAGGTCAGACCATAAAAAATTAGAGAGTGACACCATGAAACTTTCAGCACTATGAATGGAGGAGATATATCACTATGCAAGGAATCATAAAAGATAAAGTCAACAATTTTGACCTTTTCACTTGATAAAAGCAATGAAGATAGTATTAGAAGAGGCAACAGCAGAGTAGGGAAAATATTGTATGCAACTGCATTAATAAAAGTCTGATATCCAAAATATATAAGGAATTATTGCAAATATATGAAACCAAAATCTATTTCCTTCTAAATAAGTGATCAAAAGATACAAACAAGCAATTTTCAAGAGAATTACAAATGGTAAACGACTACTTGAAAACATGTTCCAAATCACTAATGGAGAAATACAAATTAACAACTCTGGGGTTTTGTCTTACTCCATGTAAACTGGGAAAGATGGCTATGGGACACTTAGCAATACTAAAACACAATATCAGTCTGGAATTAAGCACAGAAAATAACTAAACCATTCACACAGTTTTAATTTAGTGATACTCTACCAGGCCTTGCTAAAGTCCTACATGTACCGAATTTGATGGCAACACCTTTTGTGAGAACAAAAATCTGAAAACTGAATAGATACCCTTTGATTGGAGAATCTGGGATTAAAAAAAAAAAAAACCTAAAAAAAAAATTGTAATATATAAATGAAATAGAATGTTATAAGAATGAATGAATATTAGCATAGAGAAGAAGGGAAATGTATATGAACTGATAAAGAATCAAAATAAACACTATGAAAAGAATAGTATGCACAGTAATTACAAAAATGCAAATGAAAAGATTGCTTAAAGAATGTTGAACTAGAGGGCAGCTAGGAGGTGCAGTGGATAGAGCACCAACCCTGAAGTCAATAGTACCTGAGTTCGAATCTGCCCTCAGACTCTTCCTAGCTATATGACCCTGAATAAGTCACTTGATCCCAATTGCCTGGGGGGGAGAGGGAGGGAGGAAGTTGAAATATTAATAATTGTGAAAACAGTGAAGGAACTCTGAGAAAAAATAATGAGCCATATTTCTCTCTTCAAGGCAAAGAGTGGAAGACAAAATATCATATAAATTGACAAATCAGATTTCTGTTATCAGATATTTTTACTTATTTGTTTTTCTATGTCACAGGGGAGAGTTCAGTCTGGAGGATGAAAAGTTTAAATGAAGACAAAATTTAGAAAAATTAACTATTGAGGTGTGAAGAGCACGGTTTAAAATATCCATTGTTTAAATCCTCTTTATCTCTGTTTATGTGTCCAGTCTAAAGGCAGATCCATATCTAGAAAAGGTAATGCATTTTTAATGGATTATTGACTGCTTTCCAAAATCTGTAGCTTTCCCCATTGTTCTTGCTCTCTTTTTTTTAACCTTTTAAATTTTTTAAAATTTATTTTAGCATTCTTTTCTTTTTAAAATTTGAGTTATAAATTGCCAACCTAGAAGGCAAACAAAATTATATCAATTACGCATGTGAAATCATGCAAAGTATACTTCCATGGTATCCATATCAAAGGAAAAAACAAAAAGAAAAAAAAATTATACTTCAGTTTGCACTTCTCTCGGCACTGATAGATTTTTTTAAAATCATGAATCTTTTGGAATTGTCTTAGTTCTACCCTCTCAGCAAATCTGGGCTGAGACCTCTTGAAGCTGCTTTAGCTGCTGCTGCTGCTCTCACAACTGCCTCCAAAGCTTGTGATTGCTGCTCCAGACTTGTCTCCACTCCACCATCACAGATCTCATCTGCTGATCTCCTAATTTGTATTATAAGGGGGGAAAGGTTGGAGGGAGTTTTCTGGAAAGATTGCAGAGTAGGTCAGTAAATTTCAAGCTCTCCAGATTTCCCTCAGGAACAAAACAAATTTACACCTCAGAGTGAACCTATAAACTGATGAAAAACAAAGAAGACTTGTGGCAGAACAGAGGTTCTCAAAGTACAACCCAAGATTTGAAGAAAGACTCTAGGCTGGGATTAGCCAATATGAAGTACAAACACCTCCAGGTTAATTTTGCAGAAACACCAAGTGGAGAGCATTGGAGTAAAATGCGTATGGCTGGAGCCTCAGCAGGAATGATTGAGATTTTCATCTCTGGGACTACATGTGGAGTCAAGGGTCTGAGTCCTGAAAGACTGAGGGAATCTTGTCTGATTAGGAATGCCAGACCCAGCTGTGCTCTCTATCTCTGTCTCTCTTAATCATCCTATCTCTCTATTTTTATCTCTGTCTATATTATTATTTTTCTGTCTCTTTACCTCTGTCTCTCTCCCTCCTCCTCTCATTTCTCCACCTTTCTGGTACCTGGACCAATAAATGACAGAATAGAAGTCTCTTCAGGAACAAAGGAAGAAGAAACTCAGGGATTTAGGAGTTTGTTTTTTTTGTTTGTTTGTTTGTTTTTGTTTTTGTTTTTGTTTTTTTTTTTTTTTAAACAACCACTCCCTTTCTCAGCATCTATCAAATACTTCTTTCTGTGTGAATTGTGAGTACTGGCTGAGGAACTCCTGAATTCTGAAACCCAGAGGGCTACTGACTATCTTGGAACTGGGCTCAGGGAAGAATGAAGAAAAAAAAAAAACAGAAGAAACGACCAACGTCTTGAAATCCTGTCTCAGGCTGAAAATCGCATAATCTAGCTATCATGTGTAAGCAAGCAATAACTCAGTAAAATAATCTTCCTTTCCTACCAGATGCATTCCTCTGGATTTCTACCTGTTGTCCTTTGGCCAGGAACCTTCTCACCTCCCCTTTTCCATTTCAGCTTCTTCTTATGTATTATTTTTCCTGTTTGCAAGCTGCTTGAGGACAGGAAGTATCTTTTGCCTCTTTTTATCCACAGTGCTTGATATAATGCCTGGCACATAATAAATGCTTTATTGATTAATTAGCAGCTTTTTAAGGGTAATCACTGTTTTTCTTTTTATTTGTATTTGCATTCTCAGTGCTTAGCACATGGCTTCAATGAGTACTTGTTGACTAATTATTAAAGATAACGACCAGACTCTTGAGGTGATTCAAGTCAGTTCCAATGATCTTGTAATGGAAAGTAACATCTGCACCCAGAGAGAGGACTGTGGGAACTGAGTGTGGATCACAACATAGTATTTTTATTTTTTAGTTGTTTGCTTGCATTGTGATTTTTTCTTCATTTTTTTTTCCTTTTTGATCTGATTTTTCTTGTACAGCATGATAATTATGGAAATGAGTATAGAAGATTTGCACATCTTTAACATATATTGGATTACTTGTTTTCTAGGAGAGGGAAGAAGGGAGAGAGAAAAAAATTGGAATACGAGATTTTGCAAGGGTGAATGTTGAAAACTATCTATGCATATGTTTTGAAAATAAAAGCTTTAAAAAAAAAAAAAGTAACTGCCAGAGAAAGGGGGATAACTCACATTCCCCTAATAAAAAAAACCAAGGGAGAGATCAATACCACATGCTTGGTCCATCTGAGCATTATGATTCATCACCCCTTTTAAGGTCTACTGACTAGGCTATTCTTCCTCGCTCACTGGACAATCTTCTTTGACTTGGCAACTTATGACTGGATCTGTTATGGATTAGAACTCTAAACTTGAAACAAGGATGCTTACAAGGTACTAAAAAGTGGAATTGATGAGACAATGGTTATTTAATCTTACAACAAATAGTGGTTTCCTAGTGATATAATGATTGGTTTATACTCAGTGTGGAGCATATAAGCAGGGACTGAGAGCCACAGAGGACAAATGCACTAGAAGCTCTCAGAGCCAAGGAGATAGAAAATCATTTCACCTTCAGTCAGGGTCCTGAGGTGGCTGGCCTGGCCTCCTGCACTTCCCCCTCTCAGTCTGAAAGGCTCTCCAGAAAGCTGCCCAGCCCCAGGAAGAGATAATAAAGGATTTAGACTTCAACACCTGGCTTCTCTCACGGTGATTACTGAACTGAAAAGTAGACTGCTCCCAGAAACCTCAAGAAAACTGAACCAGAGAACACTACAGGATCAGGAAAGTGGGGAGAGTTATAGGCACATAAGGTTGTATATTCACTTTATCAATTGGCTGAAATCTTTGTCCCAAAGGACCAAAGCACATCTTCCAATGGAATAATTTCTATTACCCTTGTAAGCTCAAGAAAATTAGCATCTTTTACAATCTTTTCAGCATCAAATATTACCACAGGAAAATAAGAATAGGTATGGTTAATTGCCAGATGGTTAAAATTTTCTCGCCTATAGTGCTAGAGATTATTCAGAGGACAATACTTCTGTCCTGCTAAATTTAATTTTTTCACTATCACCTCTTGACACATCCAGCCTCCACTACTTATCCTTTTCATCTGATACAGGTCATATTTTGCCACAAACCTTTACTACTCCTTAATTGAATTTCATTTTCTTCCTGGAACCTGCGCACAGACCAACAACTAGTCTCCTAGGGAAAGTCTCCTAAGGAAACAGGGAAATACCATTTTGTTTTATTTCCTCCCTTCACAGCTTTTTGCCCACAGCATAAAGAAAGAAAAACAACAGGTCTGTATAAGAGATAAATAGTCTAGACTGAAGAGGGATGAGGAAGAACAATGTTATTTGGAGGCCAGTGAGGAATACAAGCCAGAGGTGGGCAGTCAGTGATGCAGAAGACAAGGAAGGGGAGGAGAAAATAATTGCTGTGATCATTGAATCAGTACCTGAAGGTAACCTTTACTTTTCATACATTTGTGTTCCCTGACCAATGTACTGTGTCTTATACCTCAAATGTCTGAGGACCAGATTTTCATCTCCTGTATGAAAATTTTCATCCCTGTACTCCAGGAGTAAGTACCCTTATAGACCAAAGATTTGGATCTGAATTAGTTTTCGGGTGCACTTGATATTGTTTTTTTTTTTTAATATTTGTTCTCTGTCTTTTGAAATAATCTCTAGATACAAAGAGTTTTCAACAAATGTTTCTGGTGTTTTTTGTAGAGCTCCTGGCTCCAATGTAGTTATTTAAAAAAAAAAAAACCCTCTTGTAGATGTCATGTCAGTTGAGGATGGAAGAGGAAGGATTCTGTCCTATCTATAAATGAGTAGGTGAGAGGAACTGTGTGAAATGATTTAGAAATAGAAAGGGTTGTATATGTAATTTAATGCTATGGAAAGAGAACAACATCTAAAAGGCAAAGAACCAGGGTTCAGATCCAAATTCTGCTATTTACCATCTTTATAACTCTGGGGAAATCAAGTCATCTTTTAAGCTCCGATGTCTTAATTCTTAAAATGAAAAAGGGATGATATTATACTAATTGGTCTCTAATCTTCCTTCTAGCTTTAAATACCATGATTAAAAGAACTGTCTGGTTCCAGAACTGTTCCTTGTAAATGGCAGATGTGGGTAGTTGCCACATGCCCCATTCTTTGAAAATCCACTGCTGCCAGGCAAGGTAACTGGCACTGCCAAGGGGGAAGCAGACTAAGGAAGGGATTCTTTTTTTAAAAATTGATATAGATCCTATATTCACACAAAGAAGGCATGCCCCCCATATACATATACACATATATATTCATGTGTGTATGTGTATATATACTATAGTTGTTTATTATACTTCATTCTCAAAGAGAACCAAATGACATCACTATGTTGGAATCAAGGTACAGTTTGTCTAACTGTGACTAATCAGACCATTATGAACTCTGAAGGCACTACTACAGGATAGATAAAAATCTGGACTGGAGATGCCTCCAAATCTGCACATTTCACATTTCTTTTGAGCTGCTACAATTCTGCTTCACTCATAGAGCACAAAGCCTTCTTTGATGTGAGCACATTATGCTGGGTGATTGATTGCTAGTGTCTTCCCTGTCACACAATCAAATTTCAAAGTCCTTCATAGACATCTTGAAAGTGGATGGTGTGATTCTGGCTGGTGGAGAACCTATATTTTTTTGGTGCTAATTGTTAGGCCAAAATTAGTACAAACAGCAGAGAATCAATCCATACTTTTTTGCATCTGTTTCAGAAGTTACATTGAATTCACAATCGTCAGGAATATTTGAAAGTTCTATATTTCATTAAATATCAATTTTCCCACTGAAACATTATGCTTAGTTTTTCTAAATAGTTAAGTCTTGATTGTAATCCAAATTCCTTTTCCTTCTAGAATATCATATTCCAAGCTTTCCAATCCTTTAATGAAGAGGCTGCTAAATTTTGTGGAGCCTGACTGTAACGCCATCATTTTTGAAGTGATTCTTTCTGGATGCTTGCATTTTCTTTTTGACCTGAGTTCTGAAAAGTTCTGAAAGTGAAGTCTTTCAATTACTATTTTACCCTCTATTTCTAGCTTATCAAGGTAGTTTTCCTTGATAACTTCTTGAAAGATGCTGTCCAGGCTCTTTTTTTAAGCATGGCTTTCAGGTAGTCCAATAATTCTTAAACTTATTTGTCCTGGATCTATTTTCCATATTAGCTGTTTTTTTCAGTGATATTGTATATATTTCTTCTATTTTTTCATGCTTTTGATTTTGTTTAATTGATTCTTGCTGTCTCACAGACTTATTAGCCCAATTTTTAATTTTTAAGAAATTATTTTCTTCAGTTAGCTTTTGCATCTCCTTTGTCCATTTGGCCAAATCTACTTTTTAAGTTAGTTTCAGTTAGTTTTTGTACAATTTTTTTTATTTTTTGTGATTTATCAAGCTGTTAACTCTTTTTTCATGATTCTCTTATATAACTCTCATTTCTTTCCTCAATTTTTTTTCTATCTCTTATTTGATTTTGAAAACTCTTTTTGAGCTCAGGCAGGATTTTTTGAGTCTGAAACCAATTCACATTTTTCTTTGAGGATTTACATGTAGGCATCTTAACATTGATGTCCTTTCCTGAGTTTATGTTTTGTTCTTTCCTATTGCCATAATAACTTTCCATGATCAGGGCTTTTGTTTATTTGTTTTGCTCATTATTCAGATTATTCTGTGATTTTAAAGTTGAGTTTCTTGTGTCAGGGGGCCAAGTCACTGGCTTTCTGCATCAAATCCTTGTCAGCAAGCCTGCTATACCAGGACTAGAGGCCTCACAGCTGGCCTGCTGTGACAGTGACCTGCTAGGCTTGAGGCTACAAGACCTTTTCTGATGCTAGGGATCTTCCTCTAGCTTGCTGCGATATCGCTTGTGCTAAGTTGTTCTCCCCTTTTGCCCAAGTGTAACAAACCTTTCCTGCAGTCCTTCTAAGTTATCTTTGGGTTGAAATTGTTCATCCCATCCTTTTATAGATTATGTTGCCCTAAAATTCTTGTCTTTTTTTGGAGACATTCAGGGTTAAATGACTTGCTCAGATTCACACAGCTAGTAAGCGTCTGAGACTGAATTTGAAATCAACTTATCCTAACTCCAGGGCTCTAGAATTCACTTTGAGGCTTGGTTTAAAGTTGTTTCAAGGGCAATTGTGAAGAGTTGGGCCTTTTCTTCACCATTTTCCCTCAGCCCTTTCTGAAAAAATACTGGCTTTTAGGTAGATGACTACAGGTGAAGGATCAACCTGTTGAGAAGGATCCTGGTAAGAATCTTTCCAGCAGTGACTAAGAGAGATACTTTTGTTATTGTCACAAGACAATCTATTTCCTTTACTATTATAGAGAGAGACAATGGAGGCATTCTTGAACTCCTGAGGGAATAATCTCCTCTTTGGCCAGTTTTTGTATGAGCACTGGATCCCTTAACCTTGTAAATCTCATCTGGAATAGAACCAACATCAAGTGCTTTGCATTCAATGGCATTCAAAACCTCTTTAGTTGGAAATTTGGCTAGAAAATAATTGACTTCAACTTGAAGTATATGGTTAATGTCTTCAGTATTGATTGACAATGTTCTGTTGAGAACACTATGAATGTGTTAGATCTATCTCTTTGGAATTATGTTTTTATCACTAATCAATGTGACTCCATCAGCATTGAGTAGCTGAGATGCACCATAGGTCTATGGGTTATAAATAATCTTCAAGGCATTATAAAAATGTTTTCAATCGTTACTATCAATGTAAAAGTGAATTTCATTGCCTTCTTACTGAGGCAAGAAACCTGCATCTTTCTAAATTTTGCTTACATTTTACTTTTCACAGAGTTAAGTCTTTTTAGAGACAGATGAACTATCCTGCTGGTAAATCCTGTGGAGTTCTTGTTTTTCCTTTTGCAGATTTTGAATTTCCTCATAATTTTTGTAAAGCCAGTCTTGTGCCTAAGTTGGATTTAAATGAGACAGGATCTTACAAATTGTTGGTCCCACTATCTTCTCCAGAGTCATCAAAGTCCAATGGTAAGACAAAGTCAAAATGATAGGGTATGGCTTAGGATGTAAGAAATGGCTTTGTCATCTTTGATCCCTAACAAAGCTCCAAATGTTCCATGGAGCTTGCTTTAGCTACCTTTATGGCCACTGGAACAAATTGTTTCTCATATGCTCATTCTACTGGGGGAAGTCTTCATATGGTCAGAGTAGACACCTCAACTCACCAAAAAGTGTGAGATCCCTTTGTTACCTTCAATTCAGTTTATCCTGTTTACTAGGGTGTGTCCACTGTGCATGCTACAGCTTCTTGGAGTCCTTGGTGAAAGTTAGATGAATTAGGTAGACACTAAAGGTGGAAAGCATTCCTTAAAAAGCCTCAGCAAGCTCTCACACCAAGGTATTAATCTCTGATGAATATATCCTATACCCCAATCATGGTAATTATCTTGTGGTAATTCTTGAAACAATGACTGAAACTAATTCTTTAGCAACAAATTCTTGCCCTTAGATTTCATATTGATCTTTTTAAGTATTGTCTCTCTTCTTTTCTTTGAAAGATTGCTGTTAATGCTCTTTTCAATCGACATAAAAGTGATGGAGAGTGACATATTAGTCAGGGCACATTGTGATCTGGAAAGAGTGCTGCAGCTTAAGAAATATCTGAGTTTGAATTCTTCCTCTGACATAAAAGAACTTCATGGTCCTGTGTAATATAATGGAAGAAAATAATACCATCTATCTTACAGGGTTGTTATGAGATATCTTACATAAAGTGTTTTGCAAAACTTAAAGAGCATTGATAATAATTGTAATAATAGTTAACATTCATATATAATTTTCCATGTGCCAGATACTGTGCTAAGCACTTTACAAGTATCTTATTTTTATTATTTAAATATTGGCTATAATTTTTGGGTCTTTTGCTTTTCCCCTACCTCATTTCCATAGGGATACATAAAACTGTCCTAAGTTTTTCTTGGATTAATCCAGTCCTTTCTTGAGCAAAGAAAGAATTAGGGAATCAGATAGCAAGTAGTCTGAACTCTAAGCTTGACTTGATAACTAGTCATTCATTCTTTCTCTCATTCAACATAGATTTACCTCAGCATCTGCTATTTGTAAAGAACTGTTGTGAGTATTGTATGAAATATAAAGATGGTATGAGAGCTGGTTCTTATCTTCCTCAAAAGACTCATTAAAGGAACAGAAAAATGGGACTAAGAATGAAAACCATTTAACTGACTTGCCCAGAGTCACACAACTAGTAAATTTCTAAGGGTTTTTACCTAAGTTTTCCTGATTTCAAGTCCAGTAGCACATCTACTCTGCTTCTGTGGGAAAAAAAAAATCACTGACTTTGGAATCAGCAGACTTGGACTGAACCTTTGCTCTATGTGACTATTGGGTAATAGTCATTAATTCTTTCTGATCCTCAGTCTCCTTCCAGTAAAGTAAAAGCATTTCAGATTTTATTTTTTTGTTTGTTTGTTTTTGTGTTTTTTTTTTCCTAGTGGGAAGATCAGAGTGGTGATTTCAGTAAAAAGTAATCCCAATTTGGAGCTGTACTTTTTGATGAAAGGAACACTCTTGGGAAATTGCCTGTGACGCTAAGAATTTACACGACTTGCCCATAGCCTATCTGTTTCAGAGAAGGGACTTGAATCTAATCCAAATTCCAAGGCTAGCTTTTTTAAAGACTTAATTGAAGTTAAAGAATGAGCCAAAGAGTTTACAATGTTCTATCCATTTTTATAACAGTTAAATTTTCCAGAAAGCTTAAAATCCAAGAAGGATTCAGTTTAAGTAATTTAAGTATATTCTACTTCATTCTGGGTCAAGGAAAACAAAATTAAAGACTGAGAACAATTAAAGATTAGTAAATCAGATATTTAATCATACCTGGTGACATTTAGTGGTTTTCAATCATATCCCACTCTTTGTGACCCTATTTGAGATTTTCTTGGCAGAAATAACAGAATGGTTTGTAATTTGTAATTTCTTTCTCCAGGTCATTTTATAGATGAGGAAACAAAAGTAAAAGGGATAAGTGACTTAAGTATCTGAGACCAGACTTGAACTCAGAAAGATGAGTCCTTCATTTCATTCTGCTATTGGACCCGTAGTGCCAAAGCTGCCAGATCATACCTAGCGTTTTTTAAATCTTTCTTTTAGTATAGGTATAGTGTAATTTTTTGACACTTACTAGAATATGAGCAACATATGGCAGAGAACATATCTTATTTAAACTTTTTATTTGTCCCAAACTGGCTAGCTACCAATGATGTATGAAAAGGGATCATAATAGGCAGAGGGCAGCACAGTTCAAATACTGGACATCATCTTTCAAGAAATTATCAAGGAAAATTGTCCTGATATTCTGAAGCAGAGGATAAAATATAAATTGAAAAAATCCATCAATCACCTCCTGAAAGAAATCCCAAAATAAAAACTTCCAGGTATATTATAACCAAAAATTGGAATTCCTAGATCAAGGAGAAAATATTGCAAGCAACCAGGAAAAAAACAATTCAAGTATAGTGGAACCATAGGCAGGATAACACAAGATTTAGCAGCTTTTACACTAAAAGATCAGAAGGCTTGGAATATGATATTTCAGAGAACAATGGAGCTAGGATTGCAACCAAGAATCACCTATTCAGCAAAACTGAGTAAAATTCTTTAGAGGAAAAGATAGTCATTCAATGACACAGAGGATTTTCAAGTATTGATGATAAGAGACAAAGGCTGAATGAAAAATTTGCTTTTCAAATACAAGTTTCTGGAGAAGTATAAGGAGATAATTAGGAAAGTGATAAGGGACTTATATAAGGTTTACTGTTTATATTCCTACCTGGGAGGATGATATCCGTAACTCATTAGAACATTCTCATTATTATGGCAGTTAAAAGGAGTATATATAGACAGAGGGCATGAGTGTGAGTTGAATATGAAGGGATAACCTTTTTTAAAAAATGATGAAATTAAGGAATAAGAGAGGAATATATTGGGAGAAAGGGAAAGGAAGAAGTAGAATGGTGCAAATTATCTGCCGCAAAAAAAGTCAAGAGAAAATGGAGGCAGCAAAGGCTAAGTGACTTGACCAGGGTTACTTGATTGGTATGCACCTGAAGCCAGATTTGAACTTAGTTCTTCCTAATTCCAGACCCAGTGCTCTAGCTATTTAGTCACTCAGCTACTTCTGCCAGATAATCTAACTCCAAATTCAGTGTTTTCTGCAATATGCTTTACTAGGGCTCAGCCTGTGGTACAAAGTGCAATGATCTGTCACTCCCAAATCAAATGCTTATAAAAAGCCTAGCAATTCATACTATAAATCCACCCTTTAGTGTTTTATTATCCAATTTGTAGTCAAAGTACTTGGAAGAAATGCCTCTAGAATAATAGCAACCATTGCAAAGTACCTGCATTATTTCTTCTTCTTCTTCTTCTTCTTCTTTTCTTCTTCTTCTTCTTCTTCTTCTTCTTCTTCTTCTTCTTCTTCTTCTTCTTCTTCTTTCTTTTTTTTTTTACTATTTCTATTAGTTTATTTAATTTTTTTCACTTAACTATTATGATTAATTATTTTATTTTCCATTTCTCCACTGATAATGGCTCAAATATAGGTAGAAAAAAAGGAGAGTCATATAACCTATTGGAAAATAATGCAAGATGACAGAATGAAAAACAACTTGTGGAACAGTGGAGGTCCTCAGTTTAAATAATGAGTCATTAAAATTTTGTCTTATTTTCTGAAGAAAAATTTGATATATTACAAATGATTATTCATATGATTATTTAGTCATAGCCATGACATTTGTGATAGGTAGTAGTGGTTTCCAAAGGTTGAAGACTATGTCTTTTGTGAAGAAAAGTTTGGTTTTAAATAAATCAGTTATTAACTTCTCAAAATGAACTCTATCCCTCTCTACTCCTCTGAACTCTCATGTGGTAGTAAATAAGGTGACAAGATTTTGTTGCCAATGTCCTTCATAAATAAACATCTTACTGCTAACTCATATTCTTTCTAAGTTGCCCAAAGTTTTATCTTTTGTAAAATAGCATTTTCTTTTTATCATTTCATTTAACTTTTTTGAACCCAGTTTTCAAATCTGTAGAATGGAGAGAATACTATTTGCATTACCCATCTCAGAGAGTTACCAAGAGGAACAATAAAATAATGTAGGCAATTATTTTTATAACATTAAAATGTTACATAAATGTGAGTTATTAATTTTCCTATTTCTGTAGGAAAGACTGATTCAAAATATAAATTAAAATCTTGCAATTAATTTATAGTTCTAAAAGTCAAGTTCCCCTTTTTGTTCCATTACTCATCATTACCTAACATGTAGTCATCCAACACTTTCTTTTTTAATTTATCAAATATCACTCCTGCAAGGCTTTGATCTTTGAAAGCTTTTTAAACATAGAAATCCAACTACATAACATTGGGATTTTTTAAAAATATAGATTGCAGTTTTTAAATAGACTGCTGAGTAATGGTATCTAAATTAATATCATGAAAAGAAAGATATTGACTACCTCCTTATTAATAGTCTTCTATACTAAGTTCTTATCTGATGTTTCATCACAACATGATGAAATCCTACATTCATTAAAGCTATGCTAATGGAAAGCAAGCTTGGACCCAGCTGTGACCCAAAGTTCTGCCCAACTGGAAAGGACTCAAACACTAGATTAATGCTAAATTGCCCTTCATCACCAAAATAGTAAAGTTCAAAGAAGATCATCACTAGAATGGCTATGCTACACAGTAACATTTTTTTTTTTTTGGTGGGCCAGGGGATGGGGAAAGACTCAAAGTTTCATAATGACAATCCACAAAAGATATTGGAGGTAGAATGGGAGGGTGGTCCACAATCTTTGTTTGTAGTGGCTATGCCATCAAAATAATGGATTCTTCCATTATTAAAGTCTGCTCACTGCTGTTGTTCAGTTGTTTTCACCACATCTAACTCTTTGTGATCCCATTTAGGATTTTCTTGGCAAAGAAATTGCCATTTCCTTCTCTAGTTCACTTTTATAGATAAGGAAACTAAGGCAAATAGGGTGAATTGACTTGCCCAGGGTCATACAGCTAGTAAATGTGTAAGGCCAGATTTAAACTCAGAAAGAGTTTTCCTGATTCCAAGTGCAGTGCTTTATCCACTGTACCACATAGCTGCCCCTTTCACTCTTGTGTGAGCTTATTACAACTCTTCCCTGAATCTTATTTTCCTATCTATAAAAACTTTGGAGTAGGCATCTTTGGTGAAAGCATTGAAGTATTAGTAGAGAACAGGAATGAGCAATACTGCACAGTGAACCGCATCTTTACCATCACACAATTGCCTGAAAGATATGGAAAATACAAGATCCTACTATGCTTATTCTTTGATGATTGTGAAAACAAATTTGCTTGATCAAAGCAAAACTTTCCATTAAGATGTATCTTATAAAATGTGTCTCTCAGAACCATATATCAAAATTACCCCACTTAGGATCACAAATTGTTGAACACAATTTAAAATGATTGAACAACAGGAAAATTTCATTCATCAGCCTCTATGTCTTTGTACAAGTGATAAATAGTTAGACTGGGTCCATAATAAAACAAGAGGAAGAGATCTGGTGCAATTGCATTCGGAAAATTGCTCCTTTAATGACTCCAAATTTCTTCCAGAAACAAAACCCCATCTTTTAAATTCTCATATTCTAAATTAAATAGCAATATTTTAAATACTAATATTGACATGGATATTTTTATATGGTTTCATAACATAAAATTCAACAATATCCAAAAAGTGAAAGAAATTTCATGCAGAGGACAATGGAGAAGCACATGGTTGGTGTGAATATGATGCAATGTATAACAAATAATGAACTTTGAAGAACAGTAGTTGGGGGAAAAGTGTCATCAGAGAAATGTATATTAAAAAAGGACTCAATAAGATAATCTAAGACATTCAGAGGAAGGATAGGGTATTACCTCAATATTCGAGGAAACATTTAAATAGGTAAAAACAAAATTAGATGTGAATATTGAGTCTTTGAATATTAAGACTCTCATGTGATTCTTTAAAGAATGGAGATGTGAGAAGAATAAAAGCCAATAATTTGAGCTAAGCTGTCTATGGGGCTGAGAAAAAGGAATAAAGAAGATGATTTGCAAACCTCCCAAAATTCAAAGTTTCAGAAATGACTATCTTCTCATAGCATTTGAATATAATTATGGCTCAGTACAAGGATGCTTCATTTGGGAACAGACCAAATTCCCTCAGCTTTGCCAATTAATTACTATAGGGCTTTGGGGAAAGTCACTTTATTTCTCTAGATCTGTTTACTTATCCATAGAACTAAGGACTTGGACTTAGTGACCTCTGAGATCCTTTCAGCTCTAAAGCTAAACTACTATCTACCTGCTTTTTCTGCAAGCTATATCCTAAAGATTATAACAGAAATAGAATATAAGTAGAACAGCGTGATAAGTTAGAGAAAGCACAGGACTAAAATCCTGTGTTTGAATCTTAGATGTTCTTTTGGCTACTCTAAAACTTCTCTAGATCTCATTTGTATCATACAGAAATTCTATGAAATATTTTAAACAGAAGAAAAAATGTAGTTATAAGATCACCAGTTTTCCCATGTTATTGCCATTTTGAATTCTCTCTCTCTCTCTCTCTTTTTTTTTTTTTTTTTTTTTGAAATATGGAGCCAAGTACAGGCAGTGAAGTAGCTTATTACCAGATTAATGGATAGAAGCAATGATCAAATTCATAATGTGAGTTTTCAAGATATAATTTGAAGAAATAAAGAAGGTAGGAATAAGAAAGTCAGAATCTTTTGTTAATGTCAAGTGTCTCTTTTAATATCATAATAACTTCTCTTACTCAAGGGCTAACAAAATGTAATCACCTGCAAAGTAATCATACTTCTCTTTTGAATAGGTTCAACTTAACCCAGAAACCTTGCCACATAATCATATATCATTTCTACTTCACACAGGGCCTCCAATTTTTCTTAACTACAAAAAAATCACATTCTTAGTAGTTTCTTACATTTGGAACAAAGGCTGTCTACAAGAATTGTCAAGTACAACTTTAAATAGATTCCAGAGTGTTATCAAGCATAGAAGTGAGAAATTTCTAACATGGTGGATGTGAAATGAATTGAGTCAAAGTAGTTTTGGTCAGGAAAGAACATGTCAAGTTGAATTGTAGCATTCTATTTAATAGAAGAACAAATAGGATCTTCATTACGGTTTCTAATGCCTTGGTTTATGAAAACTAAGTAGAATGGTGTTTGGGGGAGTTCAAGCTCAAAAATATTTCTTCTGAGTAAGCTTTTGTAATGAATCAACTAATTGACATTTATATAGGCTCTTTGAAAAGCTAAGCCTTTGGTATTTTGATACTAAAGTATTTGAGATTACCTAATTATAGATGTTAAAGGTGTTAAAGGAAAGCAAATCATTGTTGCCAGCTACTTGAGATTGGGTTATGAGGGAAGACAAAAGTTCCTTTTGTCAAAGTGAAGTCATGAACTCATCTGTTAACAGGGTCAGTAAAATGATAATAACTAAGATGACTAAGTTTCTGTATACTCAGTGTTTTGACACTATTTTATTAAAATGCCAATTTCGCACAGTAAATACCTACTTTTCTTTTTTGTTGGGTAAAGTTGGGAAGAAGATAATATTGATGCTATAGCTAAATAAGAAGGCAATTTGTAATAATTTATAAAATGTTGTGGGTGAATATTTTTTCACATTTTAAATTCTTAAATTTTATAGAAATTCTTATAATGATTCTTAACAAATCACAAGTTAAGATTTATATCTATAGTTTATAGGTATATTTCATGGAGTCCATGGACTGAATGGGAAAAACATGTGTCTTTATCCCCATTAACCTTTGGTGACAGAATTCCCAGTAATAGCTCTAGCCACAGGACAAGATTTACTAGGAAGGGGTCATGCTGTTAAAGGAAACCTAACACCGCCTCCCCCCAAAAAAAAACTAAAAAAATTAAAAAGTGAAAATAGAAAATGCTTCAGTCTGTACTTCAGTCTTTCTCTGGAAGCAAATACCATTTTTATCATGAGTCCTTTGGAATTGTCTGGGATCATTATAATCCTGAAAATAGCTAAGTCATTTTCAGTTGATCTTTATATAGTATTGCCATTACTATGAACAGTGTTCTCCTGGTTCTGCTCAATTCACTTTAAATAAGTTAATCTAAGTCTTTCCAAGTTTTTCTGAGAGCATCCTGCTTATCATTATAGCACAATAGTATTCCATTAAAATCATATAACTTGTTCAGTCCTTCTCCAGTTGATAGGCATCCCCTCAATTTTCAATTTTCAATTCTTTGACATTACAAAAAGGACTGCTATAAATAGTTTCGTACAAATAGGTCCTTTTCCTTTTTTAAAAAAAAGTCTTTGGCATATAGACCTAATAATAGTATTACTGTAACAAAAGGTGGGCATAGTTCCAAAATATTTTCCAGAATGGTTGGAGCAATCCACAACTCTACCAATAGTGCATTCGTGTTACAATTTTTCCACATCTCCTCCAACAATCATAATTTCCCTTTTCTATCATATTAGTTAATCTTATTTATCAGAGTTGTTTCAATTTGCATTTTCTAATCCTCTCATTTTAAAGCAATTTTTCTATGACTATAGATAGTTTTGATTTCTTCATCTGAACCCTGTCAAGTTATATGCTTTGACCATTTATCAATTGGGGGATGGCTCTTATTTTTGTAAATTTGAGTAAGTTCTGTTTATATTTGAGAAATGAGACTTTTATCAGAGACATTTGTTGTAAAAAAATATTTTCCCCCAACTTTCTGCTTTTCTTCTAATCTTGGTTGTAATGGTTTTGTTTCTGTAAATCCTTTGCAATCAAAATTATCAATTTTACATTTTGTAATGCTCTTTGTCTCTTGTTTTGTCTTAAAATCTTCCCTTATCCATAAATCTAATGAGTAACTCTTCCTTGCTCTTCCAATTTGCTTATGGTATATCACCTTTTATGTCTAAATCATATGTGCATTTTAACCTTATCTTGGTATACAACACCAATAAGTCTTAAACATGAAATATTTAGTAATAGAAGGCCAAATCAATGAAAATTATTACATGGATATAGTAGTCCCCCCATAAATCCGTGATTTTCCTACCAAAACACAGTTATCACCTAAGAGTGAGTTACATGAGTAGGGAAACTTGGATTGTAGCCCTTGATATACTTACTCCTTAGTTTAGAGTATTATTTACATCACACATTAGTTGATGGATGGAATAGCTCCTTTTGGGGGCTTTTTCATTCTCCTAATGGACAACACTGTTTTATTGTTTAATGTAGTAATTTTTAGCTTTATGCCTAGATTCTGCATGGTTCTTCCTAAGAAGAGAATTTCTTCTCTTGAAGAAATAATGAAGCAACATTACATTTTATCAATGAATAGCAGTTCCTTTAAAGCTATCTTCAAAGCTATTCAGGTCTTCTTTCTGGTTTTTGAGCACTTTCTCTATCTTGAGCCATAGAGTACAATAAAGGGAAATACAGAAAGACATCTGAAAAGTTTCCCTTCATTCAAATTGTAGAAATTTCTAAAGAAAAAAGCAGGAAAGCCATGCTCACTCCTCAAAAAATCAGAGCATTCTCCTTTTCTCCAGATAGTTATTTGTATCAGTGTTTTTCCTCCAATAAAATCAGCTCCCCTTTTTTTCATTTTCTACAGATTTTTACATTTTTGACAACCCATTTTCTCCTGGATATTCTCTCATTGTTATGTTTCTGGGTTATTGCTCTCTTTCAATTGTCTTCTAACCCATTTGAAATCTCTTTTTCAGTCTCATTTGCTGAATCATCCTGCCCCATAATTTTGGGTTACTTAATGGCATCAACTGCTCTCATACATTTACTTCTATGTAGAAGACTACTATGTCTATATTTATACCAGAATGGATCCCAGTATTGAAGTGGTATTTGACTTAGTGAGGGATTAGGGATCTGTGTGATACAATGTCAGCATGAAGAACCAGGATGGTTTCAAAAGAGCAAGTGAGTAAAATAAATCAGTCAGTTGACAAACTAACCAACATGTATTGTTTCATTTGGTAGACAAACACAGACACAAATACAAGCATACAATATACAACAACATTTAATAAATACCGCATTCTGTGGCACCTACTCTTTAGCCTAAGGAGTATAAAAAAGGAATATCAAAGTTTAAAAAAAAATAGTTTTTAAAGACTGCAGACAGGGTAAGATTTGACTTGAGCCTTGAAGAGTGGATGATACCATTTAGTGCAATAAACATTTATTAAGTACCTACTGTGTGCCAGGCCCTGTACTAAGTACTACAAATGCAATCAATAAAAAAGACAATTCTAGCCCTCACAGACCTTACAAGCTAACGGGTAGAGATAGCACAGAAAAGGAAGCAGGAAAGAAGGAGGTAGGTTGGGGGATAAAATTGATATAAGCTGACAGCACAGCCAATAGGAACAATATGAGCAAAAATATAAGGGAAATTAGTGTGGTTTGAGTGAATGTGCATACATCTCTTTTGTGTGTGTATGTGTGTACATCTCTTTGTATAATGGGGAAGAAAAGACATTTGAAGTGGGGAGAACGTAATGAGAAAATTAGACTAACTAGAATGATGACCTCATGTCAGAGAATAATGGGAAATAAGTAGATTTATTCTTCTCTACTTTGTGTCAGAAGCTCTTTTTAGCTCTAAAATTATTTTAGGTCTATGAAATTGCCCTTTCCCACTATAAAAATGATAGCACTCATAATCACTATGATTGTGTATGTCAAAGGAAGTGTATTGAATCAAGAATACCTCAGGATACATTTTCCCCCATTTGGTCCTAAACTATTATAGCATTTCTAGAGATCACCCTACTTACTGATTCTATTTCCCTAAGTTCAGCAACTCAACTTGCTTATCTTGTTTTGTGCAGTTCAAAGTGTGTTATAACAAGGAGTTTTGCAATGTTTGCCTCTAATGATACAGTGTATTGATTTCCACAAATCTGAAGCCTTACTTTTACTAGTTACATGAGAGTCATGTCATTCACTCCTATTTTCCACGACACCTGAGTCACTTTTCATTTTGATAAATTCTGTGAAGGTTTTGTGCCATATGACTTGCACAAGAATTTATTCATCTATCAGTGAAATGAGGCAGAATCAGGTGGAACATTAAGACTTTCACTAGTATGTGTTAACTTAAAATATCAATTAGAGAAGCAACATTGAAAAGAACCTTTTTAAGAATTCAAAAAAATAAACTGTACAGCTGGGGAGCTAAAGATATCAGGATATAATTATTCAAATTGGAATTAGTTCAGGATAGGAAGAACAACACTGAGACTAATTTCTCAAGTTAACAATGATGGGAAGCTGAGATAACTTAGAGATGAGTTAACCCAGAGCAGAGATCTGTGATACAGATGTGGTATGAACTCAGCAGGTTGTGATAAACCAATCAGAGGGTAGGAAAATGGGCTGAATCCCACCCTCTCTGCAAGAGTCAATCATGAGTCTTGTCTCCAACATAACCACAGCTGAAATCGATTATTGTCCAGCATTCCTCCTCCCAGTATCCCTTCTGGGCAATCTCCTAACCTCTCCTCTTCTGCCATTGCCATCAGTCCCTAAAGGCAATTATAAAGTGTTACCTAGGCACCCAAAAGAGCAGCTATGCAAGTGTCATTGAGAAAATTCATTCCCATCTCCAGTATACCAATTCAGATCAATTCCTCCCTAATCAATTGGAGGTTGTTACAAGTGCTCCTTGGAAGGTGAGCTATACTTAGCTTATTCATTAGTCATAATGAATAAGAACTCCCCCATGCTTTTTTTTGTTTGTTTGTTTTGGTTAGAGTCAAACAATAGTACATGTATGTCATTTCTAAATAATTGGATGTATACAGAGGGTTCATGTTCAAAAAGTTTTTATTGATAAAAGAGCATGAACCAAAAAAATTGGAAATTAATTCCAACACAGTGCTTCTTAAAATTTTGTTTTCATATCTTTATATCGTTAAAAATTATTGCAGATCTATACAAAGAGTTTTTGTTTATGTAGATCATATTTGTGGATATTTACCATATTCAAAATAAAAACTATTTTTGAATTTGTAGACCCTCTGAAAGGATTTCAGAGAAACCCACGATTCGCTGGATAATACTTTGAGAACCACTGGCTTAGAGAATCTGTCTAAATCTTTTAGACAATGCCATTAGGAGCAGTACATCTTCCCCAAACACTTATTTATTGATTTGCCTTGACACACCTTTCTTATATCCTGTAAATTTCCAAACTTTCCTTGAAACTATTTTTCTGTTCATATATAAGATGAAGACCCAACTGCTTGGCTTTCTGCTAATATTAGATCACTTTAGGTAACATTTTGGTACCTACCATATGAGATAGATAGATAGATAGATAGATCATAAGGTTAATTACCAGCAGATGATAGGGTAAGTTACAGAACTTTCAAAAAATCAAAGTTTTAAAACATATAGTTTTCCTAAATGAAAATAAGACTTAAAAGCAAGTTTGCATCAAATATATGGCAAATACTTAGACTGTCCAAGATAGAAAAAGGTAACTAGTCACAAATATAGAACATCAAAAGATATTCCCCAAAGGATAAATGATCAAAATATATAAGCAAACCATTTTCACAACAATTAAAAACTCTTAGCAATTATCATATTACTCCAAATAACCAATAATAAGTCAAATACAGACCAAAAAAACCTCTAATTTTCATATCATGCCCACCAAAATTGGCAAAGATAACAGAAGAGGGAAATGATTACATTCAGAGGGTCTAAGGAAAGACAAGCAAATAATTATACCATCAGTAGATCTATCAATTGGTCCAAACATTCTACAAAAGCAGTTTAGTAATACGTTTAAAAGAATTAAAATTTCCATAATATTAGACCCAGAGATTCCACTGGTAGCTATATATCCCAAGGAGGTCAAAGACAGAAATAATGTTCGCATATATACAAAAATATTTATATCAGTACTTGCTGTGGTAACAAAGAAATGAGAATAAATAAATGTTCATTGATTGTAGCTCATAAGAAAGTGAAATATTACTGTGCCATCAAGAACCACCTATATAAAAAATTCAAAGAAATATGGGAAGACCTGTTTGAACTGTTACAGAGTGAACAAAGCAGAAATAGAAGAACAATAGGAAAAAATATGATATAAGAGGAAAAAACAAAACACAAAATGGAACACTATGTAATTATAATAAGTAAAAAGTCTCTTCCTAGAGAAGAAATGAGAAAATGTCTCCTTTCTTTCCTTGCATAGATGGAAGATAATGGATATGAAATGTTGCATAAGACTTATTTGAATGAGTCTTTGCTGAATTTTTTTTCCTTCTTTTAGATTTTTTTATTCTTTGGTACAAAAATGGAAATTGGATAGAAAATAATAAGAGGGATAAATTTGGAAATGAATACTAAAAAATAAAAAAATAGCAATTTAAAATTTTTTTCACTTATTTTTTCCTACCAACTCAGCATGGTGAAAATAAAAGGAATCTATTCCCATACAAAGCAATGTGATTAGTTTTCTTAATTTTTATAGAATTTATGTATGCTTAATCTATATAGAATTTAAACCTTGGTGATTCCCTTAATTGAATTTCAAATTAATTTCCTCCAATCCTGGAAAGATATGGTTATTTGTCAAAACTGTGGAAGCCCAGAAATAATTCTCTCACTAAAAAGGTTTTCTATATAGTCCATTCATTTTGGAAATTGCAAAAGTTTAAGAATTAGAATACTAGAAGCTTTATAAAGGACTCAAGAAAGAGGGGTTAAAGAAGAGTAGACAATAACTAATGGTTTAATCAGGGGGGTAAATTATATTCTAAAACTCAAAACTCATATAAGAAAAGAATATTAACCTGCTTTACCTCAAAAAAAATAAAAACTAACATTTTTTTATCTGTTTTCTTTTTCTTTTTCTATACTAATTTTTTCTTTTTCTGTCTTATTTCTTTCATTAATTCCATCCTTTTCTGCATATCTGTGTTTTTGAACATCTCTAGGCTTCTCTAGGTGGTGCAATCCCTAGATCATTTTACCTATTTTCCTCTCCCTGTTCCCATTTCTTTTTCTCTCACTCTCAACAAGTCACAGTATAAAAACTAAATAATTTTTCAAAATGCAGTATTTATTAAACAAAGATTCTTTCCTCTGTTCTAAAATCATGTGTTAAATAATTTCTATTTCTCTCTCTAGAAAATTAAAATCTAATAAAGTTTCTATTTGCACGTGACATGATTAACTTTTTCTATAACCAAAAAAAACAACAAAAAAGGAAATTAATTATTTTTATTATTTATATTATTTTTATATTTATATAAATTATAATTATATTATATATTATATTATAAAACATAAATTATATTTATAATAATTATTATTTTTATTTTAATAATTTATTAATTATTAATAGTAGTTTTGTTGTTATTCATTCATTTTAGTCATATCTGACTCAATGTGACCCTCTTTGGGATTTTCTTGGAAAAAGATGATGGAATAGTTTGCAATTTCTTTCTCCAGATCATTTTACAGACAAGAAATCAGAAAAATAGAGCTAAGTGACTTGCCCAGCATCATACAGCTAGTAAATGTTTGAGATTGGATTTGAATGAAGATGAGTTTTCTTGACTCCAGGCCCTGCACTGCACCACCTAACTGCCCCTTTATTAATAACTTACGGTTACATAATATTTTCAAGTTTTCAAAGTATATTACAAATACCTCATTTTATCCTTACAACAACACTTGGTAGGTAAGTGTTATTATTATCCCCATTTTAAAGATGAGGTTATTGGGGCAGATGGGAGTCAAGTAACTTGCCCAGTCACTTAGCTAGTAAGTGTCTGAGGCACAATTTTAATTCAGCCTTCCTGACTCTAGATCCATCACTCTAAGCATAGTTGTTTTTGTTTTTGTTTTTGTTTTACTGGGGATACTGAAACCATTATTTTTCCATTCTTAAGGGAATAAAAATTTACTCACCCATATATGTAGACAATACACACATACATATAGGATATTAGGGCAACTATAATTTTAGTGAATGATTGACTGTATTTTTCCCTGATGATTCCTTCAATTTTAAATGAAAAAGAAAAAAAAAAAGTACTCATCTCTCTGTCTTTATTGTAAAGAAGAGACATTTTGGGTAGCAAATGTTGTAAATAATGTCAGATACAGGTTAATGTAGGGAGAAGAAGGAAAATAGGAGAAGGGAAAAATCAGAAATAAGCATGATTCAATTAAAAAAACCTCTCTCTCTCTCTCTCTCTCTCTCTCTCTCTCTCTCTCTCTCTCTATATATATATATATATATATATATATATATATATATATATATATACACATATATATAATATATTATATATATGTGTATATATATATACACATATATATAATATATATATATATATTATATATATATATATATATATATACATATATATAATATATTATATGTATATTATAAAATATACATATACATATACATATACATACACACACACACACACACACACACACTAAAAATTAGACTATTAATCTTAAAGGCACAACATCTTCATCTTTCAGAGAGTGGACATTTCCATCTTACACATAAGCTGCCAGTCTTACTTTCCCAAAGCTGGAGATTCTCTTTTGAATAGATTCATTTTTATGTTCTTTTCAGGCATATTTCCTTTTTTTCATTCTGAAAGAGATTCAGAGAATGCAGATTATACTTTAACTTGACAGAACAGGAGAACTGCAGAGGCTAAAACATTCATTATTACCAGATAGCTCCATTTCAAACCACAGACAGGAGAATTATTTAGAGTCATTTCCAGTTCAAGTGGTATTTCACTGACTGGGTCAACAGATTAATAATTTCTATTCATTTTTATCTAGCAAGATTCTAGATTGCTGTTTTTAAAATAGTTCTAGGCTCTGGTATAGTTGCTTGACATGAAATCTCTTTCAATATATTCCAGAGCATATAGGCTTATACCCAGAGCCATAATAATAACTGTAGCCATTCATTTAATCAAAGCCCAAAAGGCTCCCTCTGTTAAATATCTTTTTGGATGATGGTAAGAAAATATTTACAATCATAAGCATACATACACATATTCCCTATTTATTCTTTTAGTTTTAGATAAAAGAAAGGGGAAAAAGATGTATTCACTTTCCTATCTTCATTGTAGAGATGGGGCATTTTGGGTAGATAATATTGTATACAATGTTAGATACAAGTTAATATTCTGTTTAGTTTTGCAGAACTGCTTTTTTTCTTCTTTGTTTTAAAACCTTTTCTCTAGAAGATAGGGAGAAGAAGGAAAAGAGAAGGGGAAAATGTGTGTATATGTGTGTACATGTGTATATATATATATATATATATATATATATATATATATATACATATATGTATGTATATATGTGTGTGCATGTATGTATGCATTTGTGTGTATTACTATATGGTGCTATGGTCCAATGCTAATGTTTTTATTCATTTTAAAATCCAAGTGCCATAATTATTTGCTGCCATAATTCCTAAATAGAAAACCTACATTAGAATGACTGCATACATATCGGTACCTTTTGTAACCTGAACTGTGATAGAAAACTGTAGGGAGAGTCTTCTCAAGTTGATAAACACTAAATATGTCTAAGCTTTTCCTGGCACTTTGTTAGGGAAGGGATGAAAAGTCTGCTGTGTCAAAACATGATAAAGTACAAGATAAGAATAAACTACTTACAGTGAGATGATACTTGTATCCTCTATAAACTATTATCTTCATCTGGAGACATAAGGGGATTGTAATTAAATGAGACCTGGGAGTAGTTCTGTTGTATCTTAATGATTTTAGAAGAAGAGTGAAAAGCAGGAGAAGAAAGATTAGGGAAAATTGTATCACATAATCAAGGTACATAAATAAATAGCATGCAAATGAAGAGTTGGGGACAGGAGAAACAGCTAACATTTCAACCTCCCTCTTTTCTGGTGAAAGGATGTGAGAATACACTCAGTCATATATGCACAAAGGGTTCAGTATAAAACTATATTTCACTCAATGAGGAAATAAGAGGAACAAGAAAGAAAGGGAAAGGGAGAATTATAAGGGGGAGGAGGGTAAATTAAGGGAGTGATTAAGTCTAAATAAAAAAACAAAAAATAAGAATTCTAAAGATATGTTAAAATATTTATATCTTTATATATATATGGATAAAAAATATAAAATATTTTTGAGGCAGTACAATATGGGAATCTGAAGGGATTCCCATAAATTGGGGAATTGCTGGCAAATTATAGTATATAAATATAATGGAATACTGTTGTGCTGAAAAAAAACGATGATGTGAATTATTACCTAGAAACTTGAGAAGATTTAAATGAACTGATGCAAAATTTAATGAGTAGAACCAGCAGAACAATTTATTCCAAGAAAATATGGTAAAGATAAAAAAAATTTAGGAACTCTTATTAAAGTGGAAGTGTTGAAATTGGGAAGGGGGATGCCAAAAATTTGAAGTCACAGACTGTTGTCACAAGGTGTCTCAAAAGAATTTGCAGGCTTGAACCCATTTCCTGGTCAAGGAATTGTAATTGTAACACCATTTCAAATGGGCTAAAATCCAAAAGAATCTAGCAAAGTGCTAAGAGAAGAGACCCTTTTGTCCAGTGTTCTGTTACTGACATGCTAATTCTATGGCCCAGAGGTAGGATAGGAATAGGCTCTGGGATTTGGTTCTCATTGACCATATTATCAGTCACCAATGAATTGAGGGGTGGCTTTAGAATTTAGTTCTTACTAACCAGATTATCAGTCAACAATGAATCGAGGAGTAGTCTATTCAGAATCAGACAGATTGTTGTTTTTAGATTGGGAATGTGGGAAGTCCGGAAGCTTTAGTCAATTACTGACTTATTGTTAGAACATAAGCTCCCCCCCTAAAATCAGGAGACCTCAACATCATTGCTATAGTACATCATTTTCCCTTCTCAAGCAGTTTGTACCCCAAATTCATTTGGGACAAAGGGACAGAGATCTCATCTTCTAAATCTGCTTCATGCTGATAAAGGTCATAGAGCTGTCCCCTTTGCCTAGTAAGGTTCAGACCACGACTTGAAGATGGCAGCAGCAGAGGGGTTCTGGGTGTCTGAATCAGTTAGCCAGTGGTATTCAGGGTGAACAGATAGTTGGAAATTCATAGCTTGGAGTCTTGAGGAAACAATTCTCACAACTAGTTAAAAATGCAGGGGCCAAATATGAGCAAAAAATAATAATTAAAAGTGAAGTTAGAGATAATAGTCAGGGAGACTTACATGAACTGATGCTAAGTGAAATGAGCAGAACCAGGAGATCATTATATACCTCAACAACAATACTGTTTGAGGATGTATTCTGATAGAAGTGGATCTCTTCAATAAAGAGAGCTAATTGAGTTTCAATTGATCAAGGATGGACAGAAGCAGCTACACCCAAAGAAAGAACACTGGGAAATGAATGTAAACTGCTTGCATTTTTGCTTTTTTTCCCAGGTTATTTATACTTCTGAATCCAATTCTCCCTGTGCAACAAGAAAACTGTTCAGTTCTGCACACATATATTGTATCTAGGATATACTGTAACCTATTTAACATGTAAAAGACTGCTTGCCATTTGGGGGAGGGGGTGAAGGGAGGGAGGGGAAAAATTGGAACAGAAGTAAGTGCAAGGGATAATGCTGTAAAAAATTACCCTGGCATGTGTTCTATCAATAAAAAGTTATTAAAAAAAAAAGATAATAGCCAGGAACCCCACCCAGAATAAAACTTGGGCCGGAGTGGGAGGGAAAGAGATGAGGCTATCATGAATGCCTTTCATCTGAACAGCTTTCCCTAGGATAAATACCAAAGGATGGTTTCCCCAAATCCCCGCTTTTGTCTCCTTGAAGGGGTGGGGGGAGTGTTTGAAGCAGTGACATTATACACAGTGAAAAAAAGCATTCAGATGACTTGGGGAGCAAGCACTATAATAGATCCTTCAGAAACATCAAAATAGAATGCAAAACCCATTTTATAAAGAAAAGCATGTCCCTTAGGTGCACAGATGGTACCTGAGGTCAAGTTTTATAGTTGCTTCCTAGTTAGTTGTCTCCAAAAATGATTATAATTACATATCATATCAATAGGAATGTTAGTTCTCAGGAGGTTTTGAAGAGGCTTCAAGGAAGGTGGTATAGAAGCATTATGAGTGATTTTGCCAAATAATTTTGGAATGCATATCCTAAAATTATTATGTGGATAAGATATCCTTTCTGGGAAGAAAACAGGGAATAAAGGGGATAAATTAAAGTTATTCCCTGGGGCAGGGGTGGGCGCAGGGGGAATAGCTAGTACAAATGGGGTGGCATCCAGGTGGGGATGGTGACATTTGGGAATGGACCCTTTGCAAATAATGCAACAGATTGCATATGAGGATGCTGAGGGCACACCCAACAGTCCTGAATGCCCCCACTGCCTATGGAGTTCCCTAGCCTGATTAAAGGCTAAGGAGCAATCTCCTTACTGGTGGGAGCCCACAGAGTAACACCAAGGGATCTGGAGAGAAAATACTAAGAGCAAAGCTCTCATCCTTGGAGTTTTGTTAAAGGTACACCTCGAAAAAGTGGAAAATAACAAGAAAGCTAATCTTAAGTGCCTCAGCCACCTTTTGAGTTGTTTGAGAGTGAAGGCTAGGCTATTGGGGCTCTGCAAAGAGCTGGACAGGCCAAAAAGTAGTGCCCACTGGCTTGTCTCTGGGATTAGAAACTGGCCTGAGGGTGTTTGAAATCACCCAGGAAGAGAAAGAGCGTGTGCCCTTTCTTTCCATATAGCTCCATGAGTGTGCAGAATATGAAAAGCATATTTGGAGTCTATATAGATGTTCACTCTCATTCCTTCCCCCAATTCCAAGAAAACTGGATCCATCTGTACAAAATGATATAATATAGCAATGATGTTGAGGTCTCCTGATTTTAATGAAGGCTTCTGTTCTAACAATAAATCAAAAATCCTAAATCTTCTGGACTTCTCGCACTCCCAATCTAAGAACAACAATCTGATTCTGAATAGATCACTCCTCATTTCATTGCTTACTGATAATCTGGTCAATGAGAACCAAATTCTGTAACCATCCTTAAATTTATTGCTGACTGATAATCTGGTTAGGGAAAATCTGGTCAGTGAGAACCAACTTCTGTAGATCACTCTTCTCCTCCCTCTGGGCCATAGAATTAGCATGCCAGTGATAGAAAGCTGGATAAAGGGGTTTCCTCTCTCAACACTTTGCTAGATTCTTTTGGAATTTAGCCCATTTGTAATGTAGTTATAACTACAAATAAACTTTGCCCTTTGGCCAGGAAATGAGTTCAAGTCTGCAAATTCTTTTGAGATACCTCATGATACCGGTTTTTGAAACCATGAAACCAAACTTTTGGGGTCTCCCTTTCCCAACATAATAACCAACCAAGAATTCAGAAAACTATTGATGAACTTTGCTATCTAAGTCCTGTAGAAGTGAGTAATCAGAGCACAGAATAAAACTAAAAATAAACAAACAAAAAGGTCACTATGGCATTTATTTTCCTTGACTATACATATTTGCAATGAGGGTTTTAATTTTTCCTTTGTTCTGAATGGAAGGGGAGAGAGCAAAAGAAAAAAAAGGGGGGAGGAAGAAATGGCAGATTTTTGCTGATTGAAAAAACTGCTAACTTTTGAAATCTGCTATATTATATCTATGGAATTGGGTCACCTCAAAACAAGTGTAGTTGTCTATACCTCACTCCTGCCTAATATCAGTTTATGGTTCCCATTCTACTATCACCAATAAAATCAGTCCTGACTAATTATTCTTACTGGGATAGCCTGTCATGTTTCAGTCTTGTACATCTATAGCCACATAGTCAGTGGTTCTCAGATATCCAGTTTTTTAATGGTCCTCAAGATGCTTATCTCACCATTTACACTTCAGGTCACAGCTGAACTTTATATACTTGACTGGATGAAGTGAGTAGAAAGATAAAACCAGTCCCACAGTTTTGAACAAAGGTACAAGGAATAATCTCTAGGACCTAGTCCACTATGGCCACCACCAATTATGGTATTGAATTGTTCTATCTTGTCATTAAACTAAGTTTAAAAAGTCTTTGAATATTATTTGATAAAGTGAAATCATTCCAGAGAAGAATGCTGTTCTGATGGGCTAGGGAATTTAATTATGATCTCCGAATATTCTGTAAAAGTATACAGATATCTAAAATGGGGAAATTATAAAAATTGGAGCAAATTCTGAATTCTAGCTCCTGAGAAGACACTGCCTGTGGGGAAAGAGAGACCTTCATTTAGAACACAGCTATGTCTTCCTCTTCCCCATCTTTGGCTATTTTGGTTAGATGAGAAAGAGTATAAAAGATTTGGGATATCACATCTTCCCACTGGTTTCCTATCAACATTTTTGGATCAAGGGTATCAGTATCTAACTGGATTCATGATTCTATAAGGAACTCAGAAAAAAAAAAAAAAAAAGAGGAACTTGTTAAGCACCTCATGAGTGAGAGACAAAAGACTTTCAGAAGAAGGAACTGTTGAGTTAACCTTTCACTATACCCAAACTTTACCTCATCACATTTAATGTATTTATGGAAGAGTATGTCACAAAAATTTGGAGGAAACTTTGTACCAACTATTTTTACTGGCTTACCTTACTAACTACTGCCTCTAAAACCTAATTAGGACTGGAAATCCAAATAGGCTTTCAACTGATTGTCTTGGCAGGAAGCACACTTGTGGTATCTTGAGCCAATGGTTTTATTTCTGATCATCTGGGGTACCCCTAGAACTATGAGGAGAAGATGTAGCCAAGCTCTAAGGACATGACTCATCAATTAGAGTGGGAGTTGGAACAAGTATCCTCATAGTACATATGGACTATAAATAGAGACTACAAATTAATCATATCCAACCTTTTTTATTTTAAACAGACTGCCACTAGTCAAAAATGTCTCCTTCTCTTAACTCCTCTGGCTAGGATATTCATATCTGAAACAACATCATATCAAGCCATGAGGATGGGCTCCCATTAAAGCTAAAGAATTCTTGACAGTTTAATTCACTCTCTAATATTACTAGTGAGAAAAATGAAAGTAGCCTTTACCCTCTCACAACAGAGAAGACCTTGCATGTGTCTAGCTTCTTTGGGGCATATTGAAAAGTTTTTATATTAGTCAAGCTTCCTGGGCTTATTACTTAGAAAAAAATTAATTTAAATTGTTTTTCAGTTAACAAAATCTATTTTATCTCTCTCCCAATTCCTAATCACTACCACCACTGGAGGGTGAGTTGGGGATGGCGTAAATGTAACAAACATGCCCACTGACACTTAAATATGTGTTTCCTTTAGGATTAGAGAAGTCATTCACTCTTCTGAAGCTCCAATGCCACCAATGTCTTTTGGAGATATCTTGATGCTGCCTCTGCTAGGCTGATAGTTATACTTTCTCTGTCAGACTCTACAATCCAGTGTGGTCTCATGGAGCTTATTTTATTGCTCTTTTAGCTCTTTATCCATCCTTGTATCATCAGAGCTCAGTATAATGTCTGGCACATAGTAAGTGCTTTATAAGTGCATTTTGATTAATGAAAGCTTTGTGATTGAGTTTAAGTTTCTCTTTTGCTACCAGTTTCTGGATTTTATCACTTCAGGATAATTACTATTTATCTCAGCTTTCATTTGTTAAGATACATTGATTAGAAAAACTCTAATATGGGAAGGATGATAACTCTTTAATTATAGATGAATGCTAGATAAAGTTTATCAGTTTCCCTCAACTCAAATTAAATCTATCTAAATGCCAAGAGGCAGCAAGGTAGCACAGTGGATAGACTTCTGAACCTGAAGTCAGGAAGACATAGATCATATATGGTCTCAGATAAATACTAACTGTGTGATTCTGGGCAAGTCTGCCTCAGTTTCTTCACTTATAAAATGGAGATGATAATGGTACTAATAGTACCTACCCCCTTGGATTTATAAGGGAATTAAGTGAAATAAGACTTGTAAAGTGCTTAGTACAATGCCTGGCACAGAGTAGACTCCTAATAAATGCTTATTCCTCCTCTTTTCAGCTCTCTACAGCTTTTTCCCTCACTCTGACTTAAGTTTAGAAATCCCCAAATCATTCTTCCTTAGCACATAAATGATTTTGAGTCTTTTGGTCAAGGGACAGAACTGAAGTGAGCAATTGTGTGGTTCTGATTCTGGAGGAGAATTAAGCCCCTAGCCTGATCCAAGATCTGCTGCTACGCAACCAGGAAGAGAGTTCAGAGCAGGGAAAGGCTACAGTTCTGTTGCTCTAAACCAGCAGAGGTTCTAGCTTGCTAACTGGAGGATAGGGCCAGCAGCAGTTTCCTAGAGATTAAACTAAATGGCAAGTCTACAGTCATCTGGGCAATAGCCCAGACTCAAATAGGATTCAGTACCTTAGAAGAGAGTGGCCTTCATCCTAAACCATACTAGTTTGTATGTACTAAAAATTTATAAGTCCATGAACTGAGTCATCTCTTTGATCCTTGATTAAAATAGCACTCAGCATTGGAGAAAGCAACAGCATGCTCCAGAGAATTCAAAATCGGAAACAAATAAGGCCCAGAGTTTCCTTCTAAAAGTATAGAAAGCATGACCCTAACATAAAGTCTTTTTTTTAATTTAATTTTATTTTTTAAATTTTTTTTAATAATTATAACTTTTTACTGACAGAACCCATGCCAGGGTAATTTTTTACAACATTATCCCTTGCACTCACTTCTGTTCCGATTTTTCCTCTCCCTCTCTCCACCCATTCCCCAGATGGCAAGCAGTCCTATACATGTTAAATATGCCACAGTATATCCTAGATACAATCTTAACTTGGGAAAAAAGTTTGGAAAAGAGTAAACAGCAAAAGACTTCCACCATAAAAAGGTATCATGATAACCAAGATGCCCAACACACAAACCAGAAGAAGAAGAAAATACTTCTAAAACATTTATATCTCAAAAAAAAAAAAAAAGAACAAAATATGGACACAAGTTCAACTAGAATTCCTAAAAGAAATGGAGTAAGAATTTAATGAATTAACACTGAAGTAATAATGAGTTTATATGTGAAATGTGAGCAATATAAAATGGAATTTTAAAAAATGAGTTTTCAAGAAAAGTTGTGAAAAGAGAATAAGCATAAAAGATTTAAAATATTGTCTAATCAACAGATTACTTAAAAATTAGAATGAACCAAACAGAAGTTAATGACTATGAAACAAGAAATATTAAAAACAAAGACAAAAAAAATTTTTAAAGAATATATATATATATTTTAAATGACTCACCTGAAAATGAGATTGGGGAGAGAGAATTAAAAAAAAAAAACTGATAAGTATGTATAAAATTATTTTTATACACACACATATATGGTCTAATGGTCCATTTAGAAATCCACCATTTCTTTTCTTTTTTTTTTTTAAATTTAATAATAACTTTGTATTGACAGAATCCATGCCAGGGTAATTTTTTACAACATTATCCCTTGCACTCGCTTATGTTTCAATTTTTTTCCCCTCCCTTCCTCTACCCCTCCCCCCCAAGATGGCAAGCAGTCCTATAAATGTTAAATATGTTGCAGTATATCCTAGATACAATACATATTTGCAAAACCGAACAGTTCTCCTGTTGCACAGGGAGAATTGGATTCAAAAGGTAAAAATAACTCGGGAAGAAAATCAAAAATGCAAATAGTTCACATTCGTTTCCCAGTGTTCCTTCTTTGGGTGTAGCTGTTTCTGTCCATCATTTATCCATTGAAACTCAGTTAGGTCTCTTTGTCATAGAAATCACTTCCATCAGAATATATCTTCATACAGTATCGTTGTTGAGGTATATAATGATCTCCTGGTTCTGCTCATCTCACTTAGCATCAGTCCATGTAGGTCTCTCCAGTCCTCTCTGTATTCATCCTGCTGGTCATTCCTTACAGAGCAATAATATTCCATAACATTCATATACCACAATTTACCCAGCCATTCTCCAATTGATGGGCATCCATTCATTTTCCAGTTTCTAGCCACTACAAACAGGGCTGCTACAAACATTTTGGCACATACAGGTCCCTTTCCCTTTTTTAGTATCTCTTTGGGGTATAAACCCAGTAAAAACACTGCTGGATCAAAGGGTATGCACAGTTTGATAACTTTTGGGGCATAATTCCAGATCGCTCTCTAGAATGGTTGGATTCGTTCACAACTCCACCAACAATGCATCATTGTCCCCATTTTCCCGCATCCCCTCCAACATTCATCATTATTTTTTCCTGTCATCTTAGCCAATCTGACAGGTGTGTAGTGATATCTCAGAGTTGTCTTAATTTGCATTTCTCTGATTAATAGTGATTTGGAACACTCTTTCATGTGAGTGGTAATATTTTCAATTTCATCATCTGAAAATTGTCTGTTCATATCCTTTGACCATTTATCAATTGGAGAATGGCTTGGAAATCCACCATTTCTAGGATGATAGGGAGGAAAGAAAAAAGAGGAAACAAAAGAAATTTATATGATAACTTTATTACATATTTTAAAGGAATAGCAAGTTGTACATGTTATTAACGTGCTCATTTTATTCCATAACTTAAAAATTAGATGAATATTAAAAAAAAAAAAAGGAATCATTGGAATACTTGGAAGCTAAGACAAAAAAAAAAAAAAAAGACCCTGGTTTTATTTTATAATTCTTGGAATCATGAAAGAAAACTGCCTAAATCTATTAGAGCAAGAAGGCAAAGAGAATATAGAAAAAATTTACTGGTCATCTTCTCAAGAAACTCCAGTTAATATGATAATCAAAATAACAGAGCATCCAGGTAAAACACATACATACACACACACACACACACACACACACACACATCAATTTAAGAAGTCAGGAAAAAAGAGTTCAAGCACTTAGAATTCCACAAGATTTAGAAGCTACCATTTTTTTAAATGAAATCTTATAATATTCAGAAAGGTAAGAGGTATATGTTTACAATCAAGAATAACTTTTAGATCTATTGATAGGAAAAGACCTCAGAGCCAAAGAAAGGTTTGAAAGGATCAGAAAAATAAGAAGAAAAGCAGATAATTGGAGGGGGAGGGAAAGAACAGAAGCTTTACAATAAGTTTCTCTGATAAAGGTTTCATTTCTAAGAAGTCCTATTTCTCAAGTAATGAATAGTTAAAGGATGTGCATAATTAAATTTTCTAAGCTATTGATATCTTTATGAAAAAATGCTGCAAATAAGTAATAGAAAAATACAAATTAAAATGACCCTGAGATTCTACCTCACACTAATCAAATTGGCAAAAATTATCCCAAAAAGGAAGATAAAAAAAATGCTGGAGGAGCTGTGGAGAAAAACTAACCAAAACAGAAATAATATTGGTGTGGCTATGAATTAGGTGAGTCAGTCTGGAAAATGATGTAGAATTATGTCCCAAAATTTATTAAACTATGATAATACTAAGAGGTCTATGGCCCAAAAAAGGATAAAAAGAAAGAACCCATTTATACAAAAAATATAGATCATTCTGGAGTAGTAAAAAAGACAATACTCATCGATTGGGGGAATGACTGAACAAATTATTGCATATAAATATAATAGCATGCTATTATATATAAGAAATTATGAAAGGAACCATTTCAGGTAAAGCTGTAAAGACTTATGATAACACAGAGTGAAGTGAGCAGAACCAGTAGATTAATTTATACAATAACAATGTTATAAACATTATATAACCAACCGATACCAATTGAGTTCATTTGAGATCTATATATCTTCTGCATAGAGATAATATTTGAAATGATGTTAGTTGATAAGATCAGTGAGAAAATATATGAGGAGAGACAAGGGTCCCATAATAACCTTTGGGGTACATCCACACAAGAATTTGACTGTGAAAAGGAAGCTAGGTATAGGACTGTAACTTAGAAATGATGGATTCCATTGAGGTCTTCTTAAGAATGGTTGAGATTTAGGTGTACTTGTAGACATCAGAGAAAGAGTCACTGGACAAAGACAAACTGAAAATTAAAGGGAAAATTAAGATGATGAGAGAGATAAGTTTTTGGAAAGGATGAAATCAAGGAAACAAGTGAAGAAGCTTGCTTTGAGAAGAAGAGCTACCTCTTGATCCAAATCAAATCCAAAGGAGAAAATGGGAGATGATATTGATGAGAACTTAGATGTAGAATGGGAACAAAAGGGAGCTTTTCACTAAGGCAGCAAACTATCTTTGTCTTAGTCCATAGGACCTAGAGAGTTGCCTCAGATAATATAGAATTCGGGCAGTTATATGGTACTGCAAATAAAGCACTGTGCTTAGAATCAGGAAGACATCTTCTGAGTTCAAATTTGATCACAGATACTTACTAGCTATGGGACCCTGGGCAAGGCAAGTCACTTAACTCTGCCTCAGGTTTCTCATCTTTAAAATGAGATAGACAAGGAAATGGCAAACTTCTTACCAAAGAAAAACCCAAATGGGATCATGAGTCAGACATGATCAAAAACAACAGAACAAATATAGAAGTTAAGTGATAAGCTTAAAATCAAATGCCATGTAAGTATCAGAGACAAGATTTGAACTCATTTTACATTCACATCAAATCCGGCACTGTATGATCATGTCTTGCTGCCTCTACCATATAAATGTGAGTTTTTATTAGGAAAAGGGAAAGGAATAAACATTTATTAAGAGCCTATTATGTGTCAAGCACTGTATTAAGCTCTTTACAAATATTTTCTCATTTGATCTTCTCAGCTACTCTAGGAGATCAGCTCTGTTATTATCCCCATTTTACAGGTGAGAAACTGAGACAGAAGTGATTTGCCCGAGATCACACAGTTGGTACATGTCTGAAACTTTATTTGAATTTCCTGACTTCCTTTCATTAAGTCTTTCTGCCTTCAAAACCAGCCTTCTAGCTACTGTGCCACCTAGCTGCCTCTATAAAATATGCTATAAACTAATTTTTTCTCCTGTGTTATCTGTGTAATAAACATGTTATAACTTCACTGATTATCTCCATATTATATAGTGTTGTTTTCTGTACAACTATTCAATAGCTATAAGCTAATTTGAAGCTAGAATCATAAATTATTATTTATATATATTTTAAAAGCTGGAAAGGACATTAAATATTGTAAACCAAGAGGAAAATAGAATCATTTATCTCCATATTATACAGTGTTGTTTTCTGTACAAATGTTCAATAGTTATAAGCTAATTTCAAGCTAGAATCAGAAAATATATATTTTAAAAGCTGGAAAGGACATTAAATATTGTAAATTAAGAGGAAAATAGAATCATATAAAGCATTTCAAATCCATACACAAATCACTTGGATTTATCCCACTACTGCTCCTATCTATTTGTGCAGATAATTGAGACCTGATTCTATTAGGATTTTGCTTTGTTTTCTGAAAAGTCCACCTTTGATTTGAAGTGAGAAAAAATCCACCAGGTGGCAGTAAAAGCCAATTACTTTCCCTCAGATCAAGTTTCACTTTGCTCTGGAAAGACTTCTTGCTCTGTTGTCATTGGCAGATGTCTGGCTGTTTGGATTATTTTAGAGGAAATTAATCAATGTTTCTATTACTCACGCTGCCTCTCTGTGATCCCACCTACAACAGAGATTCGGGGAGGCCATGCTGTTCCATCTGCAGGTTCTTCCTCTGACAATCTCACATGCCCACAACCATACCTCCAAAAATCTGCAAGAGGAAGCTTGTAAAACAGTGAAAAACTGGGTTTTCAATTGCTTGCTTTTTCGTCTTAGTGAGTTATGTTTAGAAACCAAAGAGAGAAAGGCAGACAGGATTTGAAATTTTTGGCAAGAGATGAAAAAAAAAAAAACATTTCAAGAGGAAATGATTCAATAACTATAGAAGAAAGGAAAACATTTTCAATCCAAAGGATGGAATGGTGAATCAAGTCCATGCCAGACTCCAATTAGAGGAATCCCTACCTAATTCCAGACAGTTCCAGTGCAAGTAACTTCATTTTCCTGCTTTTTTTTAAATGCAGATTTATTTTTTTTCTTTTTGATGGAAAAAAAATTAGAAAAATCTTCCTATTTAATTAGGAACCTTCAGTCTTCTCAGTTTCAATGCTTATTCTGGTATAGAAAAAAAAGTGTTTAGTTCTCTTTGACAACATTGAAATTGTTTTCATGCAGTCACTGGGAGGTATCAATTAACCCATTTTGAGCAAGCAGGGACCAAGGATTAGTCTTAAGGGGATGCTGAATAGGCAGACATTAAAATGAATTTCTTCTACTTTTCTACTATATGAAGAATAGATCTTGCTCAGATATCTGGCTGGAGAGAGATGCTGATTCTAGAATGTCAGAGTGAGGGAAAGGAGATTTCAGGAGTACCCAAATCACTGAGACTGTCCTGATTCCAACTTCTAATCCCCCCAACATCAAATTTAGGTGAGTTCCCCAACACTCAAGGAGTACACATGAGCATTCCAAAGTACTCCCATCCATACTCTCAGTCCCCTGGTAGTATACCAGAGTTCTGTGCTTATTAGAAGGTAAAAATGGGACAGCACTCTGGTGACCTCTCCTTCTGATTAGACAGCTCCTCCCAGTCTTTTCATTCCTGGGGGAACAACTATATCTTCATTTCTTACAGGGTATCCTCCAGACTTCTCTATCATGTCCCCAAGCTTGTGACATTTTTCCCCTTTTCCCTTAACAATGAGTTATCACAGTTCTTTTTGTCCCATTCCGATGAGTTATCCAAATCCTTTATAAGAAGAAAATAAGCAAATTTAAACTGAATGAAGAAGAGTGGCCAATGGCACAGTAGATAGATCTCAAAGCCTACAGTCAGGAAGATTCATCTTCCTGAGATCAAATCTTGCCTCAAATACTTATTAGCTATGGGATCCTATGCAAGTCATTTAACTTTATTTGTCTCAATTTCCTCATATGTAAAATGAACTGGAGACAGAAATGGAAAACCACTCCAATATTTTTGCCAAAAAAAAAAAAACAACCCTTAAATGGGGTCCAAAAGAATCACACATGACTAACAAAAAGGGGCTTTGTTAGTGAAACCACGTTTTGAGGAAGGTTGTAAGATTTCTGAAGACCTTTAAAAAATTTCTTATCTGTAGGAGATAGTTAGATGGAATCAGAAATCCTTACAATATTTCTTCTTTGAATCTCTTCTGGTCAGAAAATCATATAATTGTAATGCTAGTAGAGATCCTACTAATTATCTGGTCCAATTTGCTTCTTTTTTTTTTTTCTTAAAAAAAACCCTCAAAACATTTCCAAGTTTGTTTGCATTAATATTTTCTTTTCCTCTCTCTGGGAATTCAAGGTGTGTCTTTGCCAGCTAATTTTTTTTTTTTTCTGGTAGCTTTAAGATCAGTTTTACTTCCCTAAAGAATTTAAGAATTTTAGCTTTTAAAAGCTGACTGGGAGCTCTTAAGAACAAAGTACATTTTTCTTCCAACATTTGTTGAAGATGACTCACATCTGGATTATGGAATGACTAACAGGTTTCAGAAACTTGGAGTATATGAAGACTATTGGCTGCTTACAGAATGAAAACTATGCTTAAAGGGCAATTTCTAGTTTAGTAAAAGTGTAAATTTTGTGAGTGCCTACTTACTCAGAAGTAAAAACAGTAAGAAAATCATACATAAAAATTGCTTAAAGTTGCTTTAAAACATCACAACGGTTTTTGCCTATGTCACATTAGTAATGTGATGCCAGATAGCAGTATCCCTCCTAATTCCTGTGCTTTGGACATATACATTTCCCTGTCTCACAGGCTTTCCTGCAAAAAAATGACTGTCTATTCCAAATACAGGATGGCCACTAACAAAGAATAGTCCTCCACCTAAAAATAGAAATGAGAAGTCTGTAAAATTTATCTGTGCACATAAGATCGATATGATCTATTATTAAAACTTCCCTGTGGAAATATCCATCAGTTGGAAAGAGATGTCAGAGAAATCTGTGTTCTGAAACAGAGTGTATATCTTTAGGAACTCTGGAAATATAGGAGTCCTTGTAAAATAAGCACTTTTAACCAAGAAGCAAGATCTGACAGGCCTTTCACTGAACAGGGGAAGAAAGGGAGTTGGTATGTGAAAGACATTGCCATGTGATGACTCATTCTTTGTTGGGCCTGTGAAGAGATGTTGTGGTAGCAACAGCAGCCTCCAAAACTGCATTAGGCTTAATGAAGGGAAGAAGTCAGCACCAGGCTGGATTGTCATTCCACAGCAATGCTGTTCAGATTAACTGCTCTTGGCAAGGATCCTATGTGCAGCAACTCAAGCTTTTCATGAATTATATCCAATAGCACCTTTTTTTTTTTTTTGCCATAGCTACCCATCCTCTTGCTTTTTTTGTATGGCATTAGTGATTATACCTACAATCCTAAACAGAGATGAATAACTTTTATACAAATTACATTTTGTTGTTATTATGCAATTATTTCAGTCATGGCCTACTATTCATGAGCCCATTGAGGGTTTTCTTGGGAAAGTTTGTCACTTCCTTCTCCAATTCATTTTACAGAAGAGGGAACTGAGGCAAACAGGGTTAAGTTATTTCCAGGTCACACAGCTAATAAGTGAATGAGGCTAGATTTAAACTCAGGCAGATGAGTCGTCCTGGTTTTTAGCTGACTGTGCCAGCTTGCTGCCCCACCAAAAAAAAAGTCAAATAAAGAAACCTTTGTGGGCCTTAGAAACATCATCACCAAGTAATGTTGTAAGACTAGATCAAAGCTTCTTAAACTGTAGGTCATGACCTCATTTAGGATCTCATCACTGAATGTAGAGGTTGTGAAATTATGATTATCAGTGTTTGATTTGTATACCTACTTTATGTATCTATATACCCAGGGTCACATAAAAATTTATTAGGCAAAAAGGATCATGAGAGAAAAAAAGTTTAAAAAGCCCTAAACTAGATTATCTTAATAGCTGCTTTTAGTTCTAACTTTCTGGAAATACTGAGAGAAGACCTTCTTAAACCATGGTCCATGAATTTAGTTATGGGGTATTTTTTTGTTTTTTGCTGAGGCATTTGGGGTTAAGTAACTTGCCCAGGATCACACAGCTGGGAAGTATTAAGTGTCTAAGGCCAGATAACTATGTTTAAATATAATTGCTTTCTCTTATAATCCTAAGTATTTTATTTTAAGTATTTAAGAATTATACTGAGAAGAGATTCATTAATTTCACTAGACAGCCAAAGGGGTCCATTACATATACACACAGAAAAAGTTAAGAATTTCACTTTCAAACAAAATCACATTTGATAAAATGAGTCAAATGTTTCTTGATTAGATTTGAGCAAGAAACTCTTGAAAATATTCTTTAGGAATATGCAAATTCTATTTTCCTCTGGCTTTAGGTGAATCTCTGCCTGGATTTATCTCGAAAAGGATAATTAGACCTCCTCTGATCCTTTCATATCCCCTCCACACCTGGCACCCCAGATACTGAAATGACCAAAACACATAAAGAATTTGTTCCAGGAGCAGGACATTAAATGGACAATTAGGCACAAGGAGGCCTGTGATGGTTTCAATGAATAGTATGAATGCTACATTTTGGGTGAAAGTAGAGTAATTGATGAATTTCAAAGTAAAATAAATGAAAGTGGAGCAATTCCAAATAAATGCTGATATAAACTTTTTTTTTTTTAAAGTATGACTAGAAGTCCAATTATTTGAAGGATTTTCTTTTGCTTCTCATAAATCTGCTTCATTGACTTTAATATAAGGGAAAATGCACTGACTTCAGAATTAAGGACCTGGGTTCAATCAAGCTTTTAAATGCCTACTATAAGACACTGTGCCAGATGCTGTAAATACACGGATAAAAATCAAATAATCCCTGCCCTCATTTAACACAGTTAAGTTTAGGAGGAGGAAAATACTAGGAGCCAAGAGAACCAGGCAGAAGTGTTCAAATCCCACTTTTCACACCACTTGTATGCATTACTTTATACTCTTTTTTGTCTCAGTTTGAAGGATTTGGGCTAGCTTGTCTCTGAAGTACTCTCTGGCTCCAGATCATACAGTAAGATTATACTCCATTTTTCAATTATACCTAAAACAGACCTTAATTTTTTTAATTCTCTCCTAGACCAAAAATGCCTCAGAAATTCAGCAGCCCTAAAAGGCCTCAGTGTAGTATTTCTGCATTCTAATATGACCTTTTAATTTTAACAATCTAACTTTGGCTCTTTACACAAACCTTTTAAGAATACATTGAAGAAATGATAGCAATCAGCGCAAAGGAAGGGCTTGGCCCCACAAGATGAAAGTTTGTGTTTTTCCAGGCACACCTTTCTTTAGGAAAGGGACATCTAACCTTTAGTAAGACAATGGGGAATTTGAAGCCACAGACTAAGAAAGCCTGGGAGTTGGCATTTGACAAGCTTTAGAAGCCTAGAGAAAATATCAGCAGTGTGGGTGAAAAAAAGGCACAGCATTCCATTAGTAAACCAGATAGGTTTGGTATTGACTTGTAAATGACTGGATTCTTTTACCCACATTGGGGTTCCCCACCACCTTCTCTGCCACAAAAGATATTTTCTCATAAGCAAGTAATCAAGTGATAATACTACCCAATGAATCCTATGACATTATTCAGAAAGAGAAATTGCTCCATTCAAGGCTGACCTTTTGTCCACTCTCATACTTTTTAAAATCTCTCCACTAGTTTTGATTGCTGAACACACTCTTTTCCTGAATTCTCTTTCCTCTGCTTTCATGTTACTGCCCTATCTTGGTTTTCCTTCTGACCTCTCCTTCTCAAATTCTTTGCTGAATCATCAGCCATTTCCTGGTCTATCTTCTTTATATATATCCTCTCTCTTAGTGATCTCATCAGTTTCCCTCAGTATATTTGTAATCTCTATGCAGATGACTTTCAAAACCATTCATATAAACCTCCTCTCATTCCTCAGCTGTAGTCTCGCACCATCCACTGCTTATTAAACACCTCTATCTGAATTCCCCAGGTGCATCCCAGTTTCAACATGCCCAAAACAAAACTCTGTATCTTTTCCTCTGCATGCACATGTATGCAGGCACATACATACACACAAACACACATGTCATCCCTATTTGTTTCAGTTATGAACATAACCACTATTCTAGTCACTCACTTTCATTCAATTTCAGAATCATCCTGATTTTTCATTCTTTCTTACTCCTAAAGCCCTATCAACCTTTGAATTTATTTCTCCATAATATTTCTCACTCCTGCCTTATATCTCTCCACTTACTCTACCTAATCAGAGCCCTCAACACTACTATATAGGTTCCTTAACTGCTATCTCCACGTCTAATCTATTCCACTCTCCAATCTATACTAATCTCAATTATGTCCACTATATAGCAAGACAATGTTTGTATTCTCCCCAAGGGCCTGTTAAATTGAATATTTGATGGACTTATTAAACTCAACATGTTCAAAGAACTCATTAACTTCCCCTACCCCCACTTTTCTTCCGAATTTCCCTTCTACTATCAAGAATTTCACCCATCTTATAGTCACCAAGTAGATTTTTGCATCAAACCCAATTTTTTCATTCTTTCTCATTCCACATAGCCAATCTTTAACCAAATCTGGTCATTTCTATCTCCAAATATGTCCTTGCAACTAGAGCTACCCCTCTAGTTAAGGCCTTCCTCACTTCTCACCTGTACTATTATAAGAGTCTCCTGATTGGGCTCTCTCTCCTCTCCAATCCTCTTCCACCATCTACCAAAGACATTTTCCTAAGGATCAGGTATGACTATGTCATTTCCCTTATTCAAACAAGTTATCTCATTTTACTTAAAGTAAGTGATAAGATACACAATTAATTAACCACTGATATGCACTAGACTAACTGCAAAAAGTTCTTGGAATTAGAATGAAGTTACACAAAGGTTGTGTTTGGATAGGCTTAAAAAACTTGGTCATGACCCAGAGATGATCTATAAATAAATTAGAACCAGAGTTATTTGAGAAGTTGAAGTAAGTGTGATAGCCCAGTAAAATCATGGAGGAAGAACTCTGCCTGGGGAGAATTGGAAGCTTTGGCACTAGTTTACATCACTCTTCTTCACCTTCAGTCAGAAGAGAACATTTCAAGCTTCATAGCATGTGGTTTGGGCTTCTTATTTTATCCTCCAATTAAGTTGATGGCAGTGGTTTATTGGGAGCCAAGGACAGACTGTGCATAGATTCATGGCTGAACAACAAGTCCAGCAAAGAAACCACACTTTATCTGACAGAAATTTCTTGAATACTTTATAAATGGGAGAAAAGGACTTCTAGCAACCAGGAATTTTGAGTTATCCTTTGCCACAAGTACTCTCTAATCTTGAGCCCACTTTATCCTAGGCTCTCTATATACTTTTGGAAAGTATGTCACAAACATTGAGGGAAAGTAAGGAATGTTTTCTACCACTTAGTAAATACCCTTTTCTAAAAGCTACTTAAGGTTGATTGACAAATTATTCTCAATTGAAAATCTTGATGGGAAAACTCACTGGTGGCAGCTCAAGCTAATGGCTTTAGAGAATTATTCTCAATCATTTAGGGATATCGCTAGTGCCCTGAAGAAGAAATGTATCTTTTTTCTAAGACCCCAAACTCCTATGTGAAAATAGAAAGTAGCATAAGGAAAGTCAGAGCTTATACAGCCTACATAAAGATCATCCTCCCAATAACTCCTTCCTATCTTTCCAAAATTCTTACACATTATTCCCCTTTATATATTCTAACATATATATATATATACATATACATGTATACTCTATACTAGTCAACCTGTAGTTCATCACATACAGCACTCCATTTCATCTTTGTTGCTAGAATATTTCATACCTGAACAACTTTCTCTATATACCTCTACCTCTTAGACATGCTGACTTCCTTTAGGAGTTATCCTAAATGTTACCTTCTTTAAAAAATCTCTGTAGCTGCAAGCCTTTTCTATGATTATCTTATATTTGATCCATATATAGAAATAAAGATATATACATATATTATATGTGTGTGTATATGTACTCATATGTACATATATATATGTAGATGATATCTTAAGATTAGGTATAAAATAGATAGATGGATTAATAGACATATTTTGTATAAACCTAATTATTCATGTTATCTCCATGAATAGCTAGGTGATTCAGTGGCTAGAATGCCAAGGCTGAATTCAGAAAGATGTAAGTTCAAATCTGGCCTCAAACACTTCTGATGTGATCCTAGACAAGTCACTTAGTCCTGTTATCCTTAATTTCCTGATCTATAAAATGAGATGGAAAGGGAAATAGCAAACTACGACAGTATCTTTGCCAAGGAAACTTCAAATGAGGTCATGAAGAATCAGAAATGACTGAAATGACAGAACAATATAATAGAATTAGAATGCAAGTTCCTTGAAAGCAGGTTTTTTCTCTACCCGAAATGGATAGAGAACTAGTGGGGACTCAAGCATTAGCTTGGTTTTAGAGAATTATTCTCAACTATTTAAGGTATATCTAGTGCCCAGCACAGTGTTTCATACATATGAAATACTTAACAAATGCTCGATCTTTACAAAATAATCTTCCTGGAGCATATCTCTGAGTATATCATTTCCTTGTTCAAGAAGCTCTAAGGGCTCTTTTTTTATCTCCGGAATAAAATATAAACAGTCAAGACCAGCATTTAAAATATTACATTCTAGCTCTGGCTTACCTTTCCTTCATATTTTCTAAAATCCAAACTCTATGGATTGCCAGCTATTGCTCAATACAATTAGCATTTTTTTCTTCTATGCTTTTGCATACTTGGAATGTACTTCCTCCTTACCACTTACCTTTAAAATTACTAATTTCCTTCAAAGTTCAATTCAAATCTTCTTATATTCCCAGTTGTTGGTGCTCTCTCTTTACTTAAATTATCTTGTAATGACTTTTTCTTCTCTCCTAGTACAGCAATTCTTAATCTGTGATCCAGGAATTTGAATGGGAAAATAATACACCACTATTGTAACTAACCTTTAGTTTATTTTGCAATATTATATAGTTTGTTTTTAAAGCATTTAAAACTATTGTTCTTAAAAGGCATATAAAAGTTTCACCAGACTGCCAAAGAAGTACATGACACTTGATAAAAAAAAAAAAAAAAAAAAAAAAAAAGCTTTAGGAATTCCCACTCTAGCAAGTAATAAGCAAACTCCTTGAGGAAATGAACTAATAATTCACTTATGCTTTTGTATCTTCAGCACTTAGATTGTACCTTATACAAAAGTAGGCACTTAATGAATGCTTGATGACTTGAATTGAGCAGTTTATTTTTTTATGTTCCTAATTTATTGCAAGAAACTTTTTTTGTGATTGTGAATCAGGGAGAAAATTTTGATATAGCTTTTGATTAGGTCATTTCTGTGGAAATCCATGTATCAAGGGAGGTACTGATGTAATCTTAGCTGCTTGCTGTATGCAACCTTTGTCCATATTAATCCCATGGTGAATTCTGGATAATCTCATCTGCTTTCCCAGTTATTGAAGCCAATTCCCAAAATAATTGCATTTGATTGTATAATATTTAAGGCCAAAAGTCATCCCAGAGCTTAATTCTGAAAAACCACATACCTCTTTTGTAAAATGTAGCCCAAAGGCTTCATTCTCTATGAAACAAATAACAATTTCTGCATTTTCTATTTAACTCTCTGGAAAATGGATGGAGGGAAAAAGGAGAAAGATGCCTAATTTGAATTTAGCAGTTTTCATGGACAGTAATTGTATAGCTCAGAGCAAGAATTGTCAAGTTGGATAAATTCTGTCTCTGCAAATTTCCTTTTTTTTTTTTTTTTTGTTCCCTCCATTCACATAATAATCTCTCTAATTCAGGCTTAGACTTTTTCAAGAGCCTTTCCCCTCTTCAAATCATCCTCCAAATAGTTGCCAGAGTAATTTCCTACTCTAGCTAAATCATCTACCCATTTCAGTGGATCCCTATTGTTTCTAAAAAATATATTTCTGAATTTGGTATGTAAAGCTTTTCAGAATATCAACTAGGCCATTCTTCCACACTGATTACATATTACTTCCCCACAAATTCTCTGTATTCTAACCTAATTGGCCTATTTGTTTTACCCTATCTACAACATTCTATCTTCCATTTCTTTTTCATTTCATTATTTCTCCACATATCCCTAGCAATCACTTCACCCAGGATTATCTCTTTATCTCTGTAATTCATATTTCAAAAGCATCCTCTGTAAATTCAAAAAGAAATAGAAGGCAAGATAGGGTGAAGAGAAAGAATAAGTGAGGGACTATTAGAGGCATGGGTAGATTAAGGAATAGGAGGACAGGATAGTAGGTAGAAGCAAAACAGAAGAGTGAAGAGAGAAAGAGTAAATATGATGAGGTTTAGGTTTTGGGATTCCCTTTAGTAGGAAACCAAATGATAAGGTCTAGATTTAGGAAACCAAAATGAGATTAGGGTTTCTGATGGTCAGGGAGTTAAATGATAAGGTCTAGTGACAGGTTTGGGGTTCAGGGAACCAAATGGATAGGTTTGGCTCCCCTGTAATCCCTTGGGATTGGGTGCAAGGATAGGGAGTTTTGGAGAACTCCTTTCTGGTGGCACAGAGTTTCTCTGTAAAAAAAATTTACAGACCTGAAAACCTAGATTGATAAAAAGAGATTTATCATAGGAATTGGGAAGTAAGGTTAGAAATTCTGACAGAGAAGCATAAAGTCTGTTAGGGAAATAGGTAGGGTAAAGAGAGAGTGGCACTGGAAAAGAATATTATCCAGTGGGCAGAGGCTCCTTGGCATGGCATGGCATAACCTAGCATGGCATAGCATGGCATGTTTGGAACTTCTGCAAAGAGAAGATTTTAGATTGGCTCTTTTATAATCGGAGCTTTGGCTACAAACTGAAGAGAGGTAGTGGGTAGAATTCTACAAGCTGGGTTTCAGCTTGGGCTGGAATTTGAATAGAATTCATTGAGTTTCAGGACTGAATCTACCCCACCTAGATAATAAGAATGAAACTATTTGTCCCTCAGGTGGGGTCCTTCACTGAGGCAGAGTTGAAGGAGATTTTCTCCTTCAAGGATTTTTAGTGTTTTGGGGTCCCTTCTTCAAATAGTGTGAAAAGAATGGTGAGGAAAAATAGGAAGAAGAAAAATACACAAATAATCGTAGCCTAGAATGTGAATGGAATGAATTTACTCATAAAGTGGAAATAGATGGTACATTAAAATTTTGAAGTCAATAATATTTGTTTTCAGAAAATATTATGAAATGAGAATACACATAAAATAAAATAAAGGGCAGGAAGAGAATATATTATGTAACAAAAAGCAGGGAAAGTAATCATGATGTCAGGCAAAGTTAAAGTTAAAATAGATTTAAATAAAAGTGAAAAATAGAGAAACTATATTATGTGTCAATAATATTATTCAATATTGTTTTAAACCACTTAAAATACCTAGACACTATATAATATCTGAGTGTATACGTGTAAAAAACAGACACAGGAACTATATGAACATAAATATTCAACATTTTTATACAAATAAATTCAGATCTAAATAATTGAAGTAACATTTACTGTTCATGGACAAATAAAGTCAATATAAATTTTAAATGACAATTTTATATAACCTATTTATTCAATGTCATCTCAATTAAGTTACTAAAAATTTAATTTACTCAGAAAAATAATAACAAAGTTCATTTGGAAAAGCAAAACCCAGGAATTTCAACAAAACCAGGAAAAGACAAGTAAAGGAAATAGATTCCATAGTATCAGACCTTAAACTATTATAAGGGAAAGCATTGCTGAAGTATAAAAAGAATAATTTTGATAATTTTAAATTAAAATTTTCTTGTATGAGTAAAACCCATATAGACAAGAATAGAAGGAATGCAGAAAATTGGGGAAGAAATCTTTCTTAGACAATCTCTCTGGTAGGATATTATTTGGTTGCACTACTGTGGTAGTGTAGGAAATGATGATTGATTTAGAAAAATATGCAAAGACTTGGACATATGAAAGATGTTATCCAACCTTAAAGAAATAGATGATAGATAGAAATAAGCATAGAATAGTCTTAAATATATTTGTATGTTTACAGACATAAATACACATACATATCCATACTTAATTGTAGCTTTCTTTAGAGTAAAGGGGGAGAGGAAGGAGGAAAAATAAAGTTAATAAGTACCCAATAGAAAACAAAAGAAAACCAGCAAGAAAGCAAAGAAAAACCGGGCAGCTTTGTAAACAATATTTAGTATTTATAGAAAGGTTTTCTTGAAATGGAAATTTTTTTATATTGAACCTTCTCTTATAGTCTGCTGTATATATACCAAGTTTTTTTCTTTTCTCATTTGTTTAAAATTTTTAAAAAATATATTTTAAAAATATATATCCTTTGTCCTCTTGGATTCCTGCCTTGGACTGAATTGCTTTTCTAGGAACCTCCATTTGGGGAGGATCATCAGGCCAGCCATCTCTTTATTTTTCATTAGGCTACACTCCAAACAAAACTCCATCATTCTGTGCTGAATATCTTCTTCCTCTCTCTTTTCAGTCTTATTTATATGTTCTCTTCCCCATTAGATGGTAAACTCTTTGAGGACAGAAGTTGTGTTTCTTTTTGCTTGTATTGATATTCTTAGTGCTTAGCATGGTTCCCAGCACATAAGTTTAATAAATCCTTGTTGAGTACCTGGTAGATTTTGTAAAGGCTGACTCTACATACTAGAATTCCCTCCCTTCTGATGGAAGCCTTGGATCTCCTTCTTATTTTGAGGAAAAGCTCAGCTCAAGATTGTTTCCTATAGGAGGCTTTTTTCCTGATCTCCTACTTGTTAATTGTTTAGTTGTATGTGACTCTTTGTATCCCCATTTGGAGTTTTCTTGGCAAAGAGACTGAAGTGGGTTGCCATTTCTATCTTATTTTACAGATGAGGAAACTGGGGCAAATAGGGTTGAATGATTTGTCCAAGATCACAGTCAGTAAGCATCTTAAAATGAAGTCTTTTTGAATCCAAGCTCATCCACTGCACCACACCCAGCTACTAGACCTGCCACCTAATTGTTCTACTTGTTAGTACCCTCTCCCAATTACTTTTTTGCATATATTTTGTATTTACTTATCTGAAAGTGTTGCTTCTCCCCCATACAAGGTAAGTAGACATTTAATTACCTTTTATATAATTTGTATTTAAATAATATATCTGTTATATCACCCAAGTAGGATAGTAAAAAGTAAGCTGCGACCCTTAGAAAATAATTGCTTAATTAAACTGAATGATACTCAAGACATTTTTGTCCTGTTCATGATTGAATTTAACAGATCTTGCCTATGCTCCAGAGTGTACCACTAACTACTTTGAGACATTCCTTTAGCACCTTCATTCCTCAAGTTTTACCTCTGTAAAATAGTAATATTACTTGAAATAAGTCCTACTTGCCTCAGTTTCCTCCTCTGTAAAGTGTAGAGAAGAAAATGGCAAACCACTTCAGTATCTTTGCCAAGAAAACTATTATCAGGATCATGAGGAGTCTTAATAACTGAACAACTTCTTGGATTATGATCAATAATAATAATGATGATGATATATAATGTTTACTAGCCAACTATTTGGTGATAAAGTTTTAAAAACTAAGCTAAATTAGTCCTCAGATGATAGATATGTCTTCAGATATGTCCTCAGATATATATAATAGTCAACTATTTGATGATAAACATTTCCAAATTAAGCTAAACCATTCTTCAGATTATATATATATATCATTAGGCTACTATTCAAATTCTAATCAAAAATTTCAAAAGGCCCTCCGCTGGCCTAATGTCTGCCAACTTAGGGTCATCTCACCACAATGAAGTGTCTAGAGAGAACTTTAATGTAAAATGTAAATGTAAAGCAGGAACCATACCAAGGGGAAGAGCAGTTCTGAATCTACTAATTACTGTCTTATGTAACCTAAGGAAAACTACTTCCCTTTACATTGTCTCAGCTTCCTCAATTATAGAATGAAGAGTTGAATTAGGGATCCATGAAGCTCCCTTCTGACTACCAGTCCTATAATACTAAGATCCCAGGTGCTTTGGAAAGAAAAAAGCTACTGTTAAAGCTAATGTTTGACTCTTACCTTTAGGATTATGAACCCAGATGTTTGTCAACTACTCAATAATCATTACTATCATGTGTTTCTGATCTTTTAAATCTAGGAGCATTTCTCAATAGAGACAACATGGAAAAGTGGATAGAAAACTAGTCCCATAGACAGGAAATCCTGAATACAATTCCCATCATTGACACACCTTGGCTCTATAAGTTACAGACAAGTCACTCACTAAGGCTATCTCTTGCATGAGAAGAGAGAGAGAGTTTTCCATATAAATGAAATCACAGGTCTAGTCTTTTATTTATTATTCATGACACTTGGCTTTGCCCCCACCTACCAGTCATTCCTATTCCTTCCAGATTCAGTTTTGTTTTTATCATTCATATACTTCCTCCATCCTCAACCAAGTTAAACTGGTTAAGCAACTGTATAATTAGAGTCAATGAAAATATTTTTTTTTCCCAAAATGCATGTTTCCGAGAAGATAATGTTCTAACACTTCACATCTCCATTCTCCAAAAGCTAAGACTCTTAAAATGGAGTCCATTTAAAAAACCTTTTAAAGGTAACCTTTTAAGATTTTGGTTACATATTCGAGTAGGGAAGAGCTGATTCAGAAATTCAGTATCTTATAACAAACTTTATTAAAGCAAGAAGAATTCAACATGACATTAGCTAACAATAGCTTTTCTACTCTGAGATCAGAGATTGATGTCGAAACTTTCAGTGATTCTCATGTAAAGGCTCCAGACCCCTTCCTTGGTCCTCAGTATTCTCTTTTGTAAAATTAGAGTTAGCCTATAAAATGAAAGATCAATAAGTCTCATCTTTTTCAGAGTCTGACTTAAATGAGTCTTAGGTTTGATTTTTTTTTCAGGCTCTCAGGAATGTTGATACAGATCTGTCTCACAAACCTTACTAAATACTAGAGATTAGAAGGCAAAAATATCATCTCCCCTCAAAGGGTTAACATTATAATGAGAAACAACTATTTACATACAAGATACAACACACTAAAAATGGGAGGTTATTGTTTACTGTTTGTCCTTCATTTTTGAAGAAGACTAGTGACATCAGGAGGGATGATGTCTTGACTTGCGTGTGAATTGGATTAAGTGAGGCAGGATTGCACAAAAGCCTCCCTCTCTTTTCCAGAGACATTGAAGTCTAGTAGTGTGACAAAAATCAAGATGATTGACAAAGTAGATGACCTTGGGATCTTCAATGTATGACCAAGCTTTAATTATTCCACAGAGCCTTCATTGATCACTGTCATGTCCATTGGAATGAATTGTTTTCATTCTTTTGGAGAGAAGGCTCTAACAGAAGGTGGGATGAAGGAAGGGGAGAATGGACAGGGAGCACAATTTTTAAGGAAGCTGGGGAACACAAAAAGCAGAGGTGAGTAGGGACAGCATTCCAGGAATGGGAAATAGTTGGTGAAAACATCTGTATCTAGAAATGGAATGTCATGTTCAAGAAATTACAAGAAGGTAGACCAGTGACAAGAAAACAAAGTATGTAGAGGGAAATAAATTTTAAGACGATGGAAAGGAGTCAGGTTATGAAAGATTTGAATTGCCAAACAGAGAATTTTATATTTAGTTGAAAATAATAGGGATCCACTGGAGTTTATTGAATAGAAGAGTGATGATATCAAACATGCTCTTTAGGAAAATCACTTTGTAGCTAAATAGGCAACAGACAGAAGTGGGGAGATTAGTTATATGGGAAGAGTGCGAGTGAAGAGTGAAAGATGATACCTATATTGTGAGATTAGATGAATGGAAGGATGGTGGCACCCTTCAAAGAAATAGGAAAGTTTGGAATAAGAAAGTTTTAGGGAAAAGATAATGAAGCTTCTGCCTTTTAAAGGCCTAGCATGCTCTGACATAAACCAAATAGGGAGCCAGAAATAAAAAACAGAGCCCCTCTCTGTGGTTAATGTATTTTGTGTTTTTCCTGTGGCCTTTCCTTGGCCATCAGAAATTCAAACTAGTGATACTAATTCTGGCTTTGTGCACTGAAGTGCAGAGTAATTAGGGACCCTCCAGGTTCCATAGATCCTGGATGTGATAAGAAAAGAGAAAAATAAAAATCTCACACTATTGTCAATGCACTTTTGATACCACTAGAGGGTGATAGGGCCTTCTTTAACATTCTCCAACCTTTAGGTAAAGCCTTAAAAATTGGAAGTTTAGATATTTTCCAGAGCAGGGGCTAAACCTATTCCCCATTTGCCATATTTGCATTTTCAAAGAATACCTAAAATTATCCAGAGCATAATATAATGCCTTTCATATTAGAGACAATCTCAAGACACATGAGATTAAGCCATGAGTTCCTAGCTTTAGATCTGAACAGAATTTTAGAGGTCATTTAGTCCATCCATCTCCTTTTACAGATGAGGAAGGTAAGAAGAGGAATTTTAAGCGACTTGCATCAAAGACATACAAGTAGTTGGGATAGAACAGAATCTTGAACCAAACTCCTCTGATTACACTCTCATGTCTCTTCTTCATCAATATTTGGACTAATGAATCAAGGAGTACAGTAGACAGAGCATGAGGATTGGGATCCGTAATACCTGAGTTCAAATCTGACCTTAGACACTTACTAATTTTGGCAGTGGGCAATCAGCTATCCTGTGACTGTCTCGATTTCCCCAACTGTAAAATAGAATAATAATACAATCTATTTCCCAGAGTTGTTATAAGTATCAAACCAGATATTTGGCAAGAGCTTAGCATAGTGCCTGGTAAATAGTAGATACTTAATAAATACTTGTTTTTCTCCTTGAAGGAAGTATTGTATCTTGAAAATGTTCCAGAATGAATTTCCAAGGTCAGATGTATGTACAAGTAAATTCTATCAAACATTTAATTTCATTACAATACTACATAAACTATTTGGAAAAATAGGTGAAGAAGGGGTCCTGCCAAATTCCTTTTATGACATAAATGTGGTGCTGATACCTAAGCCAGGAAGAACCAAAAAACAGAGAAAGAAAATTATAGGTCAATTTCCCTCATGGATATTGATTAAGTATTAGCAAAGAGATTACAGCAATCTGTCATCAGGATGATACCTTATGAACAAATGGTATTTATACTAGAAATGCAGGGCTGGTTCAAAACCAGGAAAACTATCAGCATAATTGACCATATCTATAACAAAACTGAACAGAAATCATATGATCATCTCAAAAGCTTTTGACAAAATGCAGCACTCATTCCTATTAAAAAATACTACAGAGCATAGGTATAAATAGAGTTTTCCTTAAAATGATAAGCATCATCTAAAATCCTCAACAAGCATTATGTATATTGGGGATAGGCTAGAAGCATTCCCAGTAAAATCAAGGATGAAACAAGGATGCCTATTATCACCACTATTATTCAATATTGCATTAGAAATGTTAGCTTTAGCAATAAGAAAAAAAAAAGAAATTGAAGGAATTAGAATAGGTAATGAAGAAACAAAACTATTACTCTTTGCAGATGATATAATGATATACTTGGAAAATCCCAGGGAATAAACTTAAAAACTACTTGAAACAATTAACAACTTTTGCAAAGTTGCAGGGTATAAAATAAACCCACATAAATCATCAGCATTTCTATATATTACCAATAAAATCCAACAGCAAGCGATAAAAAGAGAAATCCATTTTAAATAACTGTAGACAATATAAACTATTTGGGAGTCTGTCAAGACAAATCCAGAAACTATATGAACACAATATTTTCACACAAATAAAATTAGATCAAAACAACCGGAAAAATATCAGTATCTCATGGGTAGGCCAAAGTAATATAATAAAATTGACAATTCTATCTAAATTAGTTTACTTATTAAGTGTCATACCTATCAAACTGCCAAAAAATTGTTTTGTAGAGCTAGAAAAAAAAATAACAAAATTCATCTAGAAGAACAAAAAATCAAGAGCATCAAGGGGATAATGAAAAAAATGCAAAGGAAAGCAGCGTAACCATAACATACCTAAAATTATATATATATAAAAAACTATCATAAAGTGGCAGTCATCAAAAACATTGGTGTTAGCTATGAAATAAATATACTGTTGGATCAATGTAGTGGATCAAATACACAAAATACAGTTAAGTCAATGACTATAGTAATTTACTGTTTGTTAAGCCCAAAGACTACAGTTTCTGGGATAAGAGCTCAATATTTGACAAAAATTCCTTGAAAAACTAGAGAAGAGTCTGGTAGAAACTAGTCATAGATCAACATCTCACACTCTTTTCCAAGATAAGGTCAAAATGGATTCATGATATTATTGTTCAGTAAGAAATGATCAGCAGGATGATTTCAGAAAGGCCTGGGGAAACTTACATGAACTGATGCTGAGTGAAATGAGCAGGATCAGATGATCATTATATACTTCAACAACAATACTATATGATGATCAATTCTGATGGACGTGGCCATCTCCAGCAATGAGATGAACCAAATCAGTTCCAATGGAGCAGTAATGAATTGAACCAGCTACACCCAGCAAAAGAACTCTGGGAGATGACTAAGAACCATTACATTGAATTCCCAATCCCTATATTTTTGTCCACCTGGATTTTTTATTTCCTTCACAGGCTAATAGTACACTATTTCAAAGTCCGATTCTTTTTGTACAGCAAAATAACTGTTAGGACATTTATACTTATATTGTATTTAATTTATACTTAACACATTTAACATGTATTGGTCAACCTGCCATGGGGGGAAAGGGAGGAGGGAATTGGGGGAAGGAGAGGAAATTTGGAACGAAAGGTTTGGCAACTGTCAATGCTGTAAAATTACCCATAAATATAACTTGTAAATAAAAAGCTACTTGGGAAGGGATACTGAGTACATTTTAAGGATTAGTATTCTTCACTGTGACTTCACAATGCTTTTATTTTGTTGTAACTATATTTCTTGCCCTGTGAACTCAGCTACACATATTCTATATCTGGCATATAATTCCTCTTTACTTTTTTCTTTTTTTTTTTTTTCTTTTCTTTTGCTTTGTTTTGTTGAGGTTGGGGAAGGAATTAGTGAGGACTAGGGGAAATGTCTATCATATTATTGGTCATATGACTGAAATAAAATTAATAAAATTTTAAAGTTTTTTTCAGCCTCTACAATCTCACTTAGTGATTCCCTCCTTTTTACATCCTGTTTTTTACCTTTTAGCTGTTGCAATACTCCCCCTAAATTGATTCTCTGTCCTAATCTCTCTTTGCTCTTTCCAATACATCTTTCACATAGCTTTCAAAATGACTTCTGATGTTACTCCTCTGATAAAAAGTCGTCTGTGTTTTCCTGTTACTTCACACATAAAACAGAAACTTTGTATTCAAGGCTGTTTGATATCAAGCTCCAAACTGCTTTTCTCACCATATTTTAACATATTTCTATCAAATTGAACTGCCAGCTATTCCCCAAACCAGTATAGTCTTTCTTGTTTTATTTATTAGTACTTGCTAATTCTTCTTTGAAATGGACTCTTTCTACATATGTCTCTGCGGAAGTCCTCTCCCTTCAAAAGCCCAGCTTAGGTGTGACTTCCTCTATGAATTCTTTCCAGAGGAGTTACCTCTTTCCTAATCTTTTAGTTCTCTATTTTTACCTCTCCTATATGTATTTCTGATTCTAACTTGCTTTATATTTAGCTATGGATGTCTTGCCCTGTCCTTCATCTAAATCCCTAAATAAATTATAAGCTTTTTGTGGGCAGGTTTTCAATCATTTTTTATCTTTGTATCCCCTACATCTATCAAAGTATCCTGAACATGACATAAATTCATTGAAAAGGTAAGGCACCTTGCTTTAATGACAATAGTACCAGACTTGGAGTTATGAATTCTGTTTCTGACTTCAATATTTACTAGCTATGTGACATTGGGTTTTTTTAAATGTTCGGTGACTCAGTTTCCTCATCTGACTGAAGAATAGAAGTTAGAATAATTTAATTGACTGTTCTCATGATGCCTTCTCCTTTTTTTAACCTAGAGGATCTTTTCTATTGCTGGATCATCATCTATTTCTGATCCAATGAACATGGATATCCCAAGGATCCATTCAGAGCATCTTACTTTTTCTATAATCTCTCCCATGGTTTAAATTGATGCATGCCATGATCACTATGAAAGATATTTCATATATCCAACCTAATCTCTCTTCTTAATTCCATATCACCAATTGCTTGCTGGACATCTTTATCTAAATAGTTAATCTGAATCCTAAATTCATTCTGTTCAAAAGAGAAATGGTTTTCATTTTTTTTATTCTGCCTTTTCCAAACTTTCCTAATTTTTGTTGGAGCCATCTTTGTTATACACACATACACTTACACACACACACACACACACACACACACACACACACAAATTATAGCTATAAAATTGTTTACACTGACAAGAAATAATGATATATTAATATCATAATAGATAAAAGAAATTCAAATAGAAACAATTCTGAGGTTTCAGCTCTTACCCAATAAATTATCAAAGATAACACAATTGTGATATATTAGTTGTAAGAAAAGATGTAGAGTAATGTAAATTGGTATGACCATTCTGAAAAGCAATTTGGGATTACACAAAGAACATGATTGGAAAATCCATAAACTTTGGCCTGAGATTCTATTGCTATGCATAAACCCCTAAGAAATTAATGATAAAAATAAAAGCCTTAACATACCAAAAATACATACGATCACTTTTGTGATAAGCAAGGTGTTATGAGCCAGAACTCTGAACTTGAAACAAAGAATGCTTACAAGGTACTAAGTGGAGACAATGGTTAACTGGTTTAGCATGGTTCAGTATGATTGATTTAATCCTACAACAAATAATGGTTTCCTAGTGATATAATGATTGGTGTATATTCAGTATGGGGTATATAAGCAGGGACTGAGAGCCACAGAGGAGAGAGCTAGAGAAAGAATCAGAGAAGACAAAGGACTGGCAGCAGGAGCTCAAGCTCTCGGAACCAAGGAGAGAGATAGGACTCTAAGAAAGCTAACTGGGCCCCAGGAAAGGAGACAAGACTTTGAAAGAGATAATAAAAGATTTGGATTTTAACACTTAGCTATTCTTGTGGTGATTGTGGAACTGAAACGAAGGCTGCTCCCAGGGACCCCCAGGAAACAGAAATAGAGAACATTTGGGCATCTGAACATGGGACCAAGAACCTACATCTATGAAATTAGGGTGAGTACAAGAAGGAAACTTTGTAAAGGGTTAAAGTAGTATTCCAGTTAAATGAGACAAATGTTTAGAAAGGAGACTTCTCCACCACAAAGGAAATTTGTTGAAAGCTTGGTTAAACTCATTAAAAGCCAAGGTTTGATTGTAACTTGGGAACAGATCATTGAACTTTTAGAAACATTACAATACACATCTCCTTGGTTCTCTAAGGAAAAAGAATTAGATCTAGAGGAGTGGAAATTAGTAGGAGAGCAACTATGTAAATACCACAATGATAATGGACCTGACTCAATTTCTAAAGAAACACTTTATATATATAACTTAATACAATTGGCTTTAGGAAATTATATAAGTACTAGAATAAGGAAAAAGAAGAAAGTGCAGAAGGGGGAGGAAATTAGTAAACTAGGTGAAAAGGATGAAGAATTAGACAAAAAAGGAGTTAAGTACAATTCTGAGTGTGGTGCTTCACAGCAGAAGCCATTAGGGCATTCCCCATCTCATGACCCTTCCCCATCAATTAACCCTTCATGGATGGAGGGAGAAGGAGGAGGGGGAGAGGCAGTGACACAATCAGCACCATCTATGAAGCAGCCTATGATAAGATTACAAAAGAAACTGGTTCAGGCTAAGAAAGAAGGACAAGATATATCTGATTTAAAAATAAATGCATACCCTGTGATTGAAGAGCTTGATTCTTCAGGTCAACAAAGGAAATGATACACTCCTTTTGATCTGGAAAAAATTAAGGATTTGAAAAAGGGTTGTACTCTTTATGGGGCTACATCATCTTATGTTAAAATGTTACTAGATAATTTGGCTTATGAAATCTTAACCCCTAGTAATTGGAAATCCATAGCAAGGACATGTTTAGAACTTGAACAAAACTTGTTGTGGCTTTTGGAGTATAGTGAATTATGCAGGATACAAGCCCAACACAATAAGCAAACTGGAATTAATATACAAATCACCTTTGACCAACTAGCAGGTGAAGGTCAGCAGACAATTCAGCACAAATTAATTACCCCATAGCAGCATATGAGCAAATTGCTCCTGCTGCAATAAAAGCATGGGGCTCCCTCCCAGGAAAAGATTGAAAGGAAACCTTCACAAAAATAGAGCAAGGTCCCAATGAACCTTTTGCTGATTTTGTAGGCCATCTGCAAACAGCTGTCACAAGAACCATTAGAGAAAATGCAATTACAAGAATTATGATCAGACAACTGGCTAAGGAAAATGTAATGAAGTTTGAAGAAAAATTATAGGGGGACTACACAAAGATGCTCCTTTAGAGGAGATCATAAGATGCTGTGCCACATTTGGGCACAAATGTTTATTATACCCAGGCTATGATGATGAACATGGGAAGAAAGGTCCCTTGTGGCAAGGGACTTCTAGAGAGACTTGCCAATAATTTTAATGTGGAAAAATAGGACATCTGAGAGCTCAGTGTAGGTATAAAGATAGAGTGAGAGGACAGGGCGAGAGAATAAGACCCCAAACCCCATGTCCAAAATGCAACCAAGGTTTCCACTGGGCCTCAGAATATAGATTGATCCAGGAAAATGAGAGGCGGGGCCCAGCTTCTGGGCCCCAAGTGAGGCATGGTGGCAGCTGAGGTTACACCCAGAGCATCTTTAGAAATTCAATATTAAGATATGATCAACCAGCCAAAAAGCAATCAGATGGGAGAAAGGGATTACCTGATCAATCAACAGAAAAGCAATCAAATAGCAGAAAGGGATTACAATTAGGAAGAATACAGCTTTTTTAATCCATCAGAAGGGCAATGTCCAGTGAGAGCAGGTCCAATGTAATTGCCAGGTTATGAGGAGAGATTTAGAAGTGGTAAATAGGAGGGACCAGATAGGTTAACTGCTTAGGGAAGAAGGTTTGCTTGTATTTCTACAGATGGAGAAGGAATCAGATGGGTGCCAACAAGCTGTATTCACCTTGTCCATCAGAGAGAGACAGAAAAAAGAGAAAAACCTCAAAACAAAGGAGAAGACCTAAGAAACATCTGACACTGAAAGAACATGGCTGATAATAAGACTGTTACAGAACTTCAAAACCCACAGGAATCATTGAATTCCCTGAGATGAAAAATTGTTGATAAGACTGTTGCAGAACTTTAAAACTAGCAGGAATCATTGCATTTCCTAAGATGAAAAATTGTTGATAAGTCTGTTGCAGAACTTCAAAACCCACAGGAATTATTGGATTCCCTAAGATGAAATAATTGTTGATGAGACTATTGCAGGACTTCAAAACTTGCAGGAATCATTGGCTTCCTGGCACATGAAGTAATGGACAATAGATTCTTTTTGGACTATTTCTAGAACATATGGACATGTATAATTCTTCATGTTTATTCATGTTATTTGTTACATCACTGCTAGCCTGTGTTACTACGTGCTTATGTAATTATGTGTAATACCTGCTATGTTGACGTTATATATACCTGTTTCAAATGAGGCCCTTCAGAAACCCACTAATCTGATGTGATTTCCCATTTCCCTTTGGTGTTTTCATCTCCCTTTCTGAGATGTCAGGAAAGGCATGATCACTTCCTTTTATGGTGTTTTCACCCTTTTTTGAGGAGTCAAGGAAGGCATGATCACTTCCTTTTTTGGGATTCTCACCTCCTTGAGAAATCAGGGAAAGTATGATCTTCTATGTTCTAAAAACAAACAAACAAACAAAAAAAAAAAGTGGGAAATGTTATGGGCCAGAACGCTGAACTTGAAACAAAGAATTCTTACAAGGTACTAAGTGGAATTGATAGAGACAATGGTTATCTGGTTTAGCATGGTTCAGTATAATTGATTTAATCCTACAACAAATAATGGTTTCCTAGTGATATAATGATTGGTGTATACTCAGTGTGGAGCATATAAGCAGGGACTGAGAGCCAAAGAGAAGGGAGCTAGAGAAAGAAGCAGAGAAGACAAAGTACTGGCAGCAGGAGTTCAAGCTCTCAGAACCAAGGAGAGAGATGGGCCTCCAAGAAAGCTAATTGGGCCCCAGGAAAGGAGACAAGACTTTGAAAGAGATAGTAAAGGATTTGGACTTTAACACCTGGCTACTCGTGTGATGATTACTGAACTGAAAGAAAGGCTGCTCCCAGAGACCTCCAGGAAACAGAAACAGAGAATATTACAGTGAGAGAGGTGAGAGAGGACTAAAGAGCAGTACTGTGATTTCTTGTGATTTTATTGGTACAGGAGGTTCATAGGTGAGAACACTCTACCAATTCGGATCTGCACCTTCTCTGTAATGAAAAGATAATGAAGAGAGGATATTGAGTTCAATTTTGGATATGTTGAATTTGAGGTAAATGGGAAATCCAAATAGACATGTCCAGAAAAAGTCAATTGGAAATTTGAAATCAGAATTCAAGGAAATAAGCAGGAATAGTGATTTAGATTTGGAAGTCAGAGAGATAAGTGGCCTTAGGAAACAATTATATTTCAAAGATGAGAGTTTTAGAGATAAGAGAATGGGAAAACAAAATCTTGTGATTCAGCCAATCTTAAGGATTGTGCAGAAGAAAGAGAAACAACAAAGGAAGTTTAAAAATTTTTTCAAAAAGAGAGGAAGAGAATAAGAAAGATCAATGGCATGGAAGCCAAGGGAGGAGAGTGTCCCACCTCTGTCCTTTATGAATTGTGTGATATTGGATAAGTCATGAAAATGCTCAGAACTGGGGGGGAGGAAGTTTCCATCTGAAAATAAAGAAAATAACACTGTTAGCACTTATCCCACAAGGTAATTTCAAAGGTCAAAACATGTAATGTAAAATATCAAAAAGTTTTATTAATTATATCCCTGAAATCCCTCCTTTCTCCACCCCAATCAATTTCCACTATTCACTACTTGTAAATCCTCATATCTGGATTGAGGATTTTCCACTATTTGAGTTCTCTAGTTCTATATCAGGATAGTAAATTATCGTTGAAAAGATCACAAAAATTGAATTGATTTAACTTATTGTAAATTCATAGCATAAGAGTACTTTGCATACTTCTTTATCATCTACTTCTCATACTTCTATATCATCTCCTAGCTATCTCATTTTCTACAGTGATTGTTGCAAATGTTTTCTTTTCTCCTTGTTGCTTCTCTTCCTTTTTTAGTAGCAACTGTCCAAGTCTTCTATTTCAATGAAAAGACTGAGATTACTCAATATGAACTGCCTCAGGTATCTCTAGGTATCAAAATTATTATATCTCTTTATTAAGGCTAATATCTCTAAAAAACCTTTGGTCTTACTGCTTCTAATATCTTCTAGGAACTTGCTCTAATAGCTAGCCTCTCTCCTTAAAGCATCCTCAATTTCTTTCTTTTCACTTGTCCCTTCCCATTTGCCTATCAAAATGCTCAGGTTTCTTATAGACACACACACACACACACACACATACACACACACTCACTCACACTCTTTCTTTGACATTTTTACTTCATCCAATTTAGCTGCCATATTTCCCTCCTCCCTATCTCCTCCTCTTCTCTTTCCTCCTAGGTAAAGCACTGTTGAGTTCTAGGACTACAATAAGGTAGATGAGTTCAAATACAACCTTAAACACTAGCTATGTGATTCTAAGCAAGTCACTAAATCAGTCTGCTCCAGTTTTCTTATTTATAAAATGCGATCATAACAGTCATTCTTCCCAGAGTGGCTGTGAGGATCTAATGAGATATTTGTAAAGTGCTATATTAATGTTATCTGGCTACTCTGTAGTTATCTATACAAAATCTCCATTTTCTCACTATCTGCTCTCTCTTTAATCCCAAAGTCAGTGAAGAGAATGACACAGAAACAGATAGAGAAAAAAGATGAAATGGAAATGGAGAGATAAAGATCATGGAACACATTTTCAAATACTTAAAGGGTTGACATTTAGATATGAAATTTTATTTTTCTGCATGGACACGAACTTGGAGCAATGGGCAGAAATTGTAAAGAGACAGATTTATAAATTAAATCATTTATTCTTCATGCAAATTTAAATTCATTTTCTCCCAGTACCCCTTGTTGATTATAATTTTTTTATTATGGTCAGTTAAGAATATTTTCAATATTTCTGTCTTTCTGAGGTTTCTGGTAGATGCTTAGTTTCATGTCCTGATAGAGGGTTAGTTTCAATAAAGGTTTCACAGACAACCAAGAAATGTATATAATCTTTTCCATTTCCATTCATTAATTACTAGATATTATATATATATATATATCTTTTCTAAAAAAAAATCAAAACAAAAATAAAAACCTATTTGGGCTCAAACTTTGTGGATTTCTTTTCTGTGTGATTTAACTAGTTGCAAAAGGTAACACCTAGAAGGCTATTACTATTTTATCTTCTTTTAATTATTATAGTTTTCTCCCTAAAATTTGATTAATCTTCAATTGAAATATTTGGATTCTGTGTCATTCCATGAATATATGTTAAGCAGTTCTATCTTTTCATGACATATAATACCTTTAAATACAATTTATCTCATTTTTATCTTTTTATCTCATTTAAATATATCTATTTTTATTGATGCCTTCAAGACCAACCCATCTCTGAAAAGATTCCCCTTCTGTTTCTAACAAAGGATTACCCAGTCTGAAAACCTCTCAGGAAGGTGAGACCCCCCCACCTCTCAAGGTGAAGCATTCTACTAAACAATTGCTGTCACTTTTACATTTCACCATTAATTCCTTAGGTCTGGCTATGCAACCAGTTCTGTATTCATCTCGTATCATCATCTAATTCTATCTTTTGCATGAGAATGGCATGGGAAATTGTATCAATAACTTTGTTAAAATTGAATCATCATTTCTCTCATCTACTACGTTAATAAAGTTGTCCAAAAAAAGGAAATTATGTTAGTCTGGCAAGACTTATATCTGAAGAAACCACATTGACTCTTTGGATTAACCACTTCCTACTCTAGAGGTTCAAATAACCACATATTTAAGGATTTGTTCCAGAATTGTCCCAGGAATCTGAGTCGATATCATAGGCCTATGATTTGAAAACTTTCTTCCATTTTTTAAAAATCTTTGCAACAATTCTCTCTAATAAAGGTCTGATATGTCAGATATGTAGGGAATGGATTCAAATACATAAGAACAAGATTGATTCCCAAATAGATAAATAATCAAAGAAAATAAATAAATAATACACAGAAGAAGAAAGTCATGAAAGAAGAAAGAAATCCCATATATATAAAAGGAATGTTTCATGTCATTAATAATAATAGAAATGAAAATTAAAACAAACTTGAGGTTTCACCTCACATCAATCAAATTAGCAAAAAAGAAAAAAAGAATCCCAGTTGTTCAAGAAGGGATAGAGAAGATTTATATGTGTGTTTTGTTATGGCAAAAAAGGTACACAATAATTGGGGGAAAGTAGAACAAAATATAGTGTATGTATGTGTTTATAAGTTGTGTATATATATGGGAATATTATTATGTTATAAAGAATAAAAAAGTCACAGAAATGTGAGAGAACTTTTGTGAACTGATACAGAGTGAAGTGAGCAGAACCAAGAGAATATATTATGTTTTGACTGCAACATTGTAAAGAAAAAAATTATGAGTCATAACTCCAGGAGACTAATGTTGAGTCATGCTTTCCACTTCTTGACAGGAAGATAATAGCCTAAAGACATAGATTGAGGCATATATTTTAGAAAACAGCCAATGTTTAGATTTGTTTTGTTTGACTATTCTTATTTGTTATAAAGGAGAGTTTTTGGAGAGTGGCAAGTATTATTGGAGAGAGTTGGGGAAGAGGGGTAGTGATGATGATACTCCCAAAAAGAAGAAAAGAAAAAAAAATAAGAACAATAAATCACTTTTAAAATATACAGAAGAAAGGAAAAGGAAATTCAGAGGGAACACAAACAGGGCAGTGCTGCTGGAAATATATTAAATTTTATATATGTACATATATTTAAAAAACAAAGCATAACAGATTTTCACAGTGTCATAAAAAATCCTCTTTATTCATTCTTCTTATAAAGAAATTTGCGTGTATGTTAATGTTTGCTAAATTCATAATAACAAAGTTTTTAAAAATAAAAAAATAGAACTTTAAAAAAATGTTACAGCAAAGTAAATGAGAATCCACAATTAAAATTCAATCCAATCTTGAAACAACTTTTGGAAATTCCTCCTGGTAGTTTACATAAATCTCTCTTGTTAAAGCCTAAACCTATTTGGTCTTGTTCTAACCTAACTGGAAACTTAAGAATAGATAGTTATTCACTATTTCAAAGTACTATCCTTCATGTACTTAATTTTGATTGCAATTAAATACACACACACACATACACAAACACGAATATATATTTCCCTTATAACTACATTGTTTGAATAATTGAAGACCCTTAACCAAGTATCATTTTTAACTTTTTTTGTTCCAATGTGTCAATTAGAAAATAATCTGCTTTTAAATCATCACTCCCCAAAAAGAGATTTTTTTTTGACAGTAAATAAAGAAATTTATTTTCACTTATCCTGTTCTTACCCTTATCTTTTAGAACCCTGATTAATCAATGTTACTGAAGTCACTAAAGTTTAATCTTAGAAATGGAAATGTGTATTTGAACCATACTAAATGGAACCCTAAGCAGCTAGATGACTCAGTGGAGAGAGTACCAGGAAGTTAAGAAGACTCATCTTTCTGAATTCAACTCTAACTTCCGCCACTTCTTAGCTTAATGAGCCTGGGCAAGTCATTAATTCTGTGTGCCTCAATTCCCTCATCTGTAAAATGATCTGAAGAAGAAAAAGGCCAATCACTCCAGTATCTTTGCCAAGAAAAACACAAAATAGAAGAGTTGAACATGACAGAACAATTTCCCCAACTCAACAGACATATCTCCACCTGTTCTTCACTTATTTTTCCAACTTGGGCTATCAATTTAACCCAATATTAATTTAATTGTTTTGTAGGCTGCTCAAAAATAATTGTTTAGAATTCTGTACCATTTAACATTCTATTTAAGCTTAACATATTTCTTAGTATAGAAAAATGTCATGATTGGTCATCAATATGACTCATTTGGGGCTGTTACAACCACACCCAACCCACACTACACTGTATGTACTTTGTTCAGATTTAACCCCAGAAATATGGCCCTGAGAAATTGATTTAACATCTTTGGGCCTCAAGTTTCTCATCTGTAAAATGTAGACAACAATAGTACCTCATAATATTTTTGTAAATTTCAAATGACATCATGACAAGTGCTTTGCAAACACAATGCTAAGTAAATGTGAATTATTGTCACATATGGCCAAATTAGCATTTGCCTCTTTACAAAAGGGCATTTTGAAGGCCTGAAACTCTCTTTCAAGGGTTGCTGGGGTCTTTTCTTTATAAGACTATTTCTCTATGGTCCAACTTTATTTTCAACTACTACTAAAAAGAAGAATAGAAATGAATAGCCTGAAGTAAGTAATATGAACTGGAAGAGGTAAAGACTTGATAGCAAGATGCTGTAGCCAATGAAAGAAGATAGCTTCTACTTGATATTTTTTCAATTCAGCATTTCAGATGTGACCACATAACTCCAAGATTTCCACTCCAGACAAGCTTGGACTTATGATCCTGGTTTCATTTATTTAATTATTTATTTTGTAATTGGTCTTTTTTGATCTTTGGCAAAAAAAGATAAATTCTGAAATGGACATGTCTAGGCCTAGGGATATCTGTGGGTTTGAGAGTTCTAGAGTCCTTAAGCCCCAAACAATCAGACCTGAATATCGGTTAGGGGAAGAAACCCTGATGACTACTCCCATACTCTTGGAGAGAATAGACATTAACAAAATGACTGCTTCAAAGCCGGCTGTTTTGACAATATACAATGGGTCAATTAGTTGTTTGGATAATGCAAAGTCATAGTAAAATGCAAAATGCCTAAAAACCAGTCTTTCCAAATGTTGTTTTCATGAGGCTTAAATGTTTAATACTTAAATAAGTATCAGTCTCCCAGTAGATTGTAAGAGTAGTTATGTTACCAAATCCTGTTTTTAGGTTATTCTGCAAATGCACCTTTCGTTTATCATTATTTTGTGTAGGAACAAATTATCCTTCCATACCTTTCATATTATACATTGAGTAACTTTTTACTCCCATTTTTGGTGGGATACATTAAATGAGCTTTAGTCTAAGTTAGACATATCAAATATACATCCTGGAAGGCATATGCAATCCACAACTCTCTCCCAAGTAACCTGAATCAGATTAAAATGTACTTCTTATCTTATTTGAATATTTTGCTGTATTATTTTTTTAAAAAGAAACATGTTATTTTCCAAATTAATTTGCAGCCTAAAAGGATCCTTATATATGTTTTAGTGGATCCCAGTTCTATTTGCATGTGACACTTGTGCTCCAAGTTATAAGCCAATTTGTTCCTTAGGCTCCAGGGTCTAGGCAAATGAAGAATGATCTCTCTCTCTCTCTCCCCCTCATCCCATCTCTCTTTCTCTCTCTTTTTATCTCTCTCTATCTTTCTCTGCCTCTTGTCTTTGTCTTTATCTCTCTGTGTCTTTCTGTCTGTATCTCTTATCTCTCTCCTTTTCCCCTCCTCTTGTTTCAAAGAGTCTCCAAGGAGATTCCACTGCTGCCCTATGTGACACATTCCCGTGTCTAACAATTTCTGCTTTTTTATATGTGTATTTTCTAAATTTCTGCTGTCAGGGACTTCTTCCTCATTTCACCTCATGTTTCTATATAAAGATAGTCCACTTCATTTTTTTCCTAAGTGAAAAATAAATAAAACAATCTAAACTCTTTTCCCTGGCTTTCAAAGTCTTTTGGAATTTAGTCTTATCTGACTTATTTGGCATTATTCTTAAAAATCACAATGCAAAATCACAGATACTAGGTAGATAGTAGTAAATAAGAATCAAAAGCCCACAGAAATTTAGTTGGAAGGAGCCTCAGCACAGATATTCAATTAAGCCCATATTTTAAAAAGCAAACAAACAAAAACACTACAATGTAGTTGATAAGCAGTCCTAAAGCCTTTCCCTACATAGCTCTGATGAAGGAAGGGGAACTCCTTATTTTTTTTCCAAAAGTCCATTAACTCAAATTTATGAAGGACTTAAAGATTTACAAGTACTTTTTACATAACATCCCTGTGAAATGGATATTATTGCTACCATCTTACACTAAGGAAACTGAGTGATTCAGTTCAGTTCACAGAGCTATTAAGAATTGGACCTGGGATTTAGAAAGACAGGTTTAAATCCAAATGCCAAATCCTATATTCTTTCTACTATATTATGCTAGTTATTATTACTCTTACAGTTATAAATGACTTAGCTGAAAGTGTATCACCTATAGTTGTTTTAAATAAAATATAAAATATTAGTGGTATGGAGAAATGGGGAGGGGAAGGAAAGAAGAAAAATTCAAATGAAATGAGAAAATGGTAAAGGAGGGTAAAAGAATAAGAATAGAAGATGTCACTCTATATAAAGTTGTTATCACTTCATACCCCCAATCTTGAATAGCCTTTTGGTCTGGGTGAGCTGCAAGTTTCAAATAAAATTCTACCTTCTGTGAGAAGCAAATTTTAATAGTAACACTTACACTTAATCTTGTACTGCCCTGGACTAGTTTCTTATTAACTGCCAGGGTCAGAATATATTTTAGAAATCACTTAGCCCAACTCTCTCCTTACACAAATAAGGAAGTTGAGGCCTATATAGTAAAGTGATTTGCTCAAAGATATTATGTGGTAGATCTGAAACTTTAAACTAGGTTTCCTGAAATTCAATCCCACAAAATTTCAGAGATATAAAGAACCTCAGAGTTCATCTAGTCTACCCCATACCAGGTAAAAATCCTTTCTACAACATATCCAACAAGTCCAACGTTTTCTTCAACACCTGCAGTGGAAGAAAATGTCCTCTCTCAGGAAAATTTATTATTGAATTTCTGGACATCAAATCTAAATTCACTTCTTGGCAACTTCCCCCATTACTTTTGGAACCAATGACTTCCCCCCAATCTCCTGTTCTCAAATCACAAGTCTCCTCTACTCAAGACTAAGTATGAACTTGAAGTCCTTTACAATACTGGTTGTCCTGCTCTGACTTATTTCCAATCTAGAATTGAACTCAAAATTCTAGATGCTATCTGACATTGGCAGAGTGCAGCAGGACCAAGGCCTCCTTATTCCTCGAATGTCATTGTTTTCCTAGCATAGTCCATGATTGCATCAGCATCTGAGGCTCATATATGATTCATATAACTTTTGTAGATTCACTAAAACTTTCCAAATATTTTTCAGACAAACTTGTATTTAAATATGTCCTTTATGGACACTGATGCATTGTTGGTGGAGTTGTGAATGGATCCAATCATTCTGGAGAGAAATTTGGAACTATACTCAAAAAGTTATCAAACTGTATACCCTTTAATCCAGCAGTGTTATTACTGGGCTTATATCCCAAAGAGATCTTAAAGAAAGGAAAGGGACCTTTATGTGCCAAAATGTTTGAGGCAGCCCTTTTCGTAGTGGCTAGAAACTGGAAATTGAATGGATGCCCATCAATTGGAGAATGGCTGACTAAATTGTGATATATGAATATGATGGAATATTATTGTTCTGTAAGAAATGACCAGCAGGATGATTTCAGAGAGACCTGGAGAGACTTATATGAACTGATGCTAAGTGAAATGAGCAGGACCAGGAAATCATTATATACTTCAACAACAATACTACATGATGATCAATTCTGATGGACATAGCTCTTTTCAACAATGAGAGGATCCAAATCAGTTCCAATTGATCTGTAATGAACAGAACCAGCTATACCCAGAGAAAGAACACTGGGAAATGAGTATGGACCACAACATAACATTTCCATTCTTTCTGTTATTGTTTGCTTGCATTTTTGTTTTTTCTTCTCAAGTTATTTTTATCTTCTTTCTAAATTTGATCTTTCTTGTGCAACAAGATAACTGTATAAATATGCATACACATATTGTATTTAGCATATACTTTAACATATTTAACATGTATGGGACTACCTGCCATCTAGGGGAGGAAGTAGAGGGAAGGAGGGGAAAAGTTGAAACAGAGGTTTTTGCAAGGGTCAGTGCTGAAAATTACCCATGCATATGTTTTGTATATAAAAAGCTATAATAAAAAATATGTCCCTTGTCTTGAAATTTTGAAGCCAAATGTTAGCCCTCTGTCCCAATTGAATTTCATCTGCTTAGATTCAATCCAATGATTACCAAGATCTTTTAGGATACTGATCACCCAATGTGCTAATTCTCTTTTCCAAATTTTCATCCTCTGAAATCTGATAGTCCTCCACTCTACAAATTTATATCTATTCACAACTTTGAATAAGCAATAAAAAATTAAAAATTATAAGGCCAGATTTCTGGGAAATTACACTGGAAACTCCCTGCCAATTAAGTATAAAGTCATTAATTTATACCATTTAGATCTAGTCATTCAACCAGCTCTGGATCCATCTAGGCCACATATCTCAATCATTCACACAAGAATTTCATGAGATACTTTGTCAAATACTTGGCTATAATCTAAGTAAAACATACCTACCACATTCCCCTTTAACTACCAGGTGAGTAGGCCTGTCACTAAAGGAAATAATGTTAGTCTTACATAACTTGTTCTTAATAAAGACTTGTCAACTTTTTGTGATTATCAGTGGGAATCATCATAGCACCTATTCCAAAGCTGTGAAGATCAAATAAAATAATATTTAAAAAAATAACTTAGCACAATGCCTGGCACATAATAGACTCTACATAATGCTTTTTCTCTTCTTTTGACTTCCTTTTCTAGATGTTCACTGAGAATATCTTTAATTATATGTTCTATAATTTCACCAGGAATTGAAATCAAGCTCACTGGATACTCTTCAATTAAAAACTAAAATAAAATTGGGTCATTTGCCCTTCTTCAATCCTATGGTACTTCTCTTGTGGTCCATGATGCTTTAAATATCCATGACAATGGCTCCACAGGCATATCCACCACTATTAGAAATACCTAACTATATATAGTAGGTTATCTTTTCCAAGTGACTTGAATACATCAAGAGAAGTCTTACTATTTGCTTATTTATCTCTCTATTATTATTAGATATTATTATTAGTATCTATTATTAGAGAATATTAACTATTACTCACTTGTGTTCTGCCCTTTACAATTAAAAGATGATTTCTCTTAAGCAGAAAAACAAAACAAAAATTTAGAACTCTGCATGAAACTACGCTGACTGGGTCCATTACACATTTATGTTACTTAGTCTCAACAGTCTATACTTAAGCAAGGAAAACATTTTATTCCCTCCTAATTGATTTGCTCTCTCACTTTCCACCACAACTGTTCCAAACCTCAAGTCTCTGAACATGACTCTTCCCATGATGTTTTCAGACAAGGGTTTCATACCTCAAACTTTGAGATCCCCAAGTTGGAATCATTTCAGGAAAGATGCTCCTTTTCCTATCTTCCTCATTCATTACTCAGATATCTCTTTCTGCTGTCTTTCTACTATTTACTATCCTTCACTCTGGTTTTAGATCAAGAAATGAATACTTCAAATTACAGAGACAAATTCTTCTGCGAATATCCTTGATCTCCTTCCCTCCCAAGTTTTCCAATAAAATGTCCCCACTATCATCCCTTTTCTCTCTAATCTTCAATCTCTCCCAATTTATTGACTCTTTCCCTGATAATTATTATATATAGCTATGTTTCTCTTAACCTTAAACCACCACACACATACCACACATATATACACACTTGATCTGACTAGCTCTTCTATCATCTATGTGTTTTCTCCACTTCATCTCTAAAATACCTCAAAGAGCTGTCTATAACTGGTGCTCCACTTCCTCCTCTCTGTAATCTGGCTTCCAACCTCATTCAACAAAACCATTCTTTCCAAAATTACCATTGATTGCTTAATTGCCAGATTTGATAATCTCATCTCAATCTCCATTCTCCTTAATCTCTCTGCACCATTTGATAAAATTCACTTCTCAAATATTATCTTTTTGGTCAGCTATTGATTTCCTAAATCAATTTTCACTTCAACTTCTCCAGACTTTTCAACCCTCATCCCAGCAATTCTGTTCTTCCATTTCAAAGATGAGGTGCATCCCTACTTACTGCTGTAGATTTTAGGAGATTCTAGTGTCAAGAGTATTAAGTGGGATGCTTTAGGATGAAATATCCTGTTTTAATTTCTTACAGAGAATACTAATCCATATCTTCACAGTAGAATGAAGGACCAAGGAATTTTCAGAATCACTAAAGTAAAAGAAATCAGAACTTAGTTCGGTCCAATTTTACCATGAAAGCAGCCTTCAATTTAATGCTGAGAGGGGACGGGAAGGGAGAGGGAGAAGTAAGGGGGAAACATAGAGACTTTTCCGTCCCATAAATTACAATGTAGAAGATGAAGGAGAGACCCTGATTCTGAAAATGAACACACCACAAAAATAATTAAATTTGCAGGTCTGAACTTGAAATAGTGGCCACCTTAGGCTGATAATATCTCCAAGAGATTTTTCTTGTTGTTCCTGTTATTTTCACTTTCAACCCTCAAACCAGGAAGTAAGTGCTTTAAACCACCCAAATAAACCGAGGAATTATTTAAAACAAAAACCTCCTAAACGATAACAACAAAAAATCAAAACTAAGATTAGGTTTGAGACTATGGTTTAAGATACTTTCTTAAGTGACTGGAAGCAGTTCCCTTTCTCCCCAGCAAAAGTCAATGCAATTTGGTTAGTTGTTGATCCATCAATTCAGTCAAGCCTCCCAAACTCGAGGAAGGGAAGGAGTTATCCACGCAGTCCACTTTGCTTTTGTGATCCGTTTATCTTCAATAAGAGTCCCAATCCATCATCAATGGACAAATGACAACTCTTTCCCGAAAGCCAAACTGAGGTGAAATTCTGGGAAAAGTATTAATTCTAGGAATACCTTAAAAAGCTAGGAGAAAAAAAGGGCAACGCCCGGTCCTACTCTCTGCACAGTTACGAGATAGGTTTTGGCTAGCTAAAGAAGGAAACTCTTAAGCGGCCTCCAGCCCTCCTGCCCCACCTCTCTAGAAGTACACAGAGCACTGGATAGAAGAGTTTGGGGGGAGGGAGATAGTTGGGTGCAGACTGAAGAAGGGAGAGGATCAGCAGCATCGGACCCCTAGGAAGGACATTGGCGGGGATAGCCTCAGAAACTAGCGGGTGCAGGAAGGGGAGGGACTTGTTGGGGGTGAGGCCCCAGTTTTGGCTCTGGGGCTTGATCGGAAAAGCTGTTTCACCGTTGCATGTACTGCCCCTTTCCTCCCTTCTCTCTCTCTCCCTTCCTCCCCTCCAGTCACTGCTGCACCCTCTCAGAGATCTGCAGCTGTCACCATGTCTCAACCCGGCAAAGGCAAGAAACCCGCAGCCTCCCCCCGGCCCAAGCGGGCTGCTGCTGCCAGGGCAGAGGAAGCGGTAAGTGGCTGCTTAGACATCCCACCCAGGAGGGGTGGACAAGGTGGTAGAGAGCGGGGAGGGGGACAACCACAACTCTGGAACTGCCGAACCTCTCCCTTGGCCATGCCCCACCCGGCTGAGGCTAGAGCACCCTCTGAGGCAGAGGGTCGGAGTGCTGGAGAACGGGGACCGGGCGTGGTTGGAGTTGGCAGGAGATTCCCGGGACCCGACGGGATTGAGGAATCCCTCTGGGGCGTGGCGCGAGCCAGGCCGGGAAGCTGAAGGGGGTGGCTGGCAGAGGAAGCAGTGGGAGCAGCCGAAATAGCAGCAGAGAAAGGGCAGTGAGGATAATCGGGGTAAAGACGCAGGCCGAGAACCTGTAGATAAACAATTCCACACTGTTCTTTTCCTATCCCCCCCTAAAAAGTCCGCAGATTCAGGGCGTGGCTGTCCCGGGAACAACACATACTCCACTCTCTCAAGTGCGGCCAAATCTGGCTGACGGGGTGGGACTTGCTTGACCAAGGGGTGGGACCTATAATGGGCTCCGCCCAGTGCCTTGCCCTCCTACCGGGCATCTGCTGGATTAGACAGGAGTTTAGTGCCAGCTAAAGACTGGCGCAGGTGGAGACTAATCCGGCGCACCTTCAGGCACACGCAGCTCCTCAGCCGTCCTTTGCCTGGTTCGGGGGACTTACTAGGATTCGTTATGGCGTTTGCAAGCTGGTGGTACAAGACGGTAAATATGACACGGGGCTATTGTCTTGGAGAGACTGGAAAGACGAGTGTGTCTACTTTGCTCTTCTAAACCTGTAGTGGGGACATTGTCCATTTGCTGACCGGGAAGGGGTGGGGAGAGGGTGCGACTGCTTCTCAGGACTTAGGGTTAAGCTTCCCAAAAGACTCACCCACTTGTGGTATGCTTGTATTTGTGTCCGTATATGCGCTTGGGTGACTGCTGCCTGCTCCCCAGGCAGTATGAATGAACCAGGGTGCAGATTTGGAAGAAATCCCCCGACAAGTCTGGGAATTCTGGGTTGGAGAGGAGGTGGAGATTCACCCGAAATTAGATACAGAACACTTAAAACAAAACAGAACCAAAAACTCTGGGTACTTTGATTCAGTCGAAGGAAGGTATGCAGGAATCCAGGACCACCTCTTTTTATTTTCTTTAGCTTATTTAGCTAATCAGGTGGCTTCGAGGCAATTACACACAGGTAAAGTGGTTTGTGTGCAGAAAGAAGCGAACGTGCTCCATTTCTTCAATGCATCGCGAATATCTTTCCGGCTAATGAGCAGAGTAATCAAGTTGATGCTTGCAAAGTTGTGGAACTTGGAACTATGATTTAATACTATATTGTAGGGTTTTTTTTTTAAAGTGTTGGCACGAATGGGTCAGCTTTATTCAAGTTGTGTTGACAGCCCTAAAAGATCTATATCACCTTGTTTCATGGTAAACTACTAAAAACTGGTTATATGTATACCTTATTATTTTTCAAGGTAAATACTTCCTATTCAATATTTGTTTGCCAATATAATGTCCTCTTAAATATACTTAGTAGGGATTTGCTTTGGGTACAGTTCTTTTTCTAAGGCTCAGTTTAAAATATTGGATAAATGACCTATAGATAAATATACCATAATTTAGCCTAGAAGAACCAGAGTTAATATCATAATTTGCTTTTTTCTGAATTATGATTTCCCAGGTAAATTATACAGGTTTAAATTTCTTTCTAAAATCCTTGTTAATTTTAGGACTCCATCTAATCTCTTTGTAAAGCTATTTTAAAAAATTCATTTTGGGATTGTTTTGTATCCTTGTACTACTTGGAATCTCTTTGAATTAGCTCTGGTAGAATATTGTTCTGAAAAGTTGAAACATTTCATTTTTTCATCTTGACACTGATTAGAGATTATTTAAAACAAACCCTTTTAATTGAGTCCTTTTGCAATAGAGAACAATATTTAATAAAGTTGTGGAAAAGAACTATGAGTAAGCCAATTTTACAAATCAGAATAAATAAGATAAAAATCATAAAAGATCTATATAAGGTATGTTTGTATATAGGGAGTGCTAGCTAGAAAAAAATTAAGATAACATTAGATTTCAAATTTCTACCACCTATATTGGCAAATATCAACAAATTAGAATTTGTATCAACTTTGTATTTTGAAAAAAACTCGCTAATTTGGAGAATGGGGGCTGTTGGAAATGCAAACATTAAATTACATTTGCTTTACAGTGATTAAGCATAAAGTACTTTAAATTTAGTTTATACCTATAATCATCCTCCAAACTCAAGAATTGCATTGATTATAGTAAGTTAATTAGATGTGTTTAATGAACCTAATTAAATACATGGGCTCCAGTGACTACATTATCAGCACACAGTCATTTGGGACTGGACAGTCAGGCTGGTAGAAGTGTTGCAAGCCCTCTATGCCAGCACCGTCTGGCTTCACTAAACCTAGAGGATTAAGAAATTCAAAATTACAGGGTCTGCAGATATTTAGGATAAACAAATGGAGCATATGGTCTTTGGGATGGATGCCAAAGAGGATGAAGTGTCACTACACAGGTTTCCTATTTTAGTTGCTAAGAAATACTAGAGACAGCCCTGTTCTCAGATGAGGTTTTTTTTTTTTTTTTAATTGACTAGAAGTTGCATCCTTATTATAGTATTAACTTAATTAGGTTGCATATATCCTCAAAAATCAATTATCATATTCAAATTCTTTTTAAAGAGACAATGTAATTCTTCAGGGTAGAAGAAGTGGGTATCCATGAGCTGAGCATTGCATACATCTTTACTTTTGTCCAAAGACAAGTTGATTCTCAATAGGAATTGCTCAAAGGAAGACAACTTGTGTGCCAAATATGACTAGAGACTTTACTTCTGTTCCACATTTTGTTGTTGTTTTAAGGTATTCAAAGACTATGAAAATTCATACTTGATCTTATGGACTCCATAATGAAAACTTACCCTGAATGCTTTATATCTATTAAAATAAACAAAAAAGTGCCTTCTAGTTTAAAAATCTGATCAACTTTACTTAATGCTTTCTTGCTTCTTCAAGCATGTCTTAATCATTAACATTGAGAAAAGAGTGTGAAAAGTTTTCTGAAATTCGGTGGAAACTTTTTAACTATTAAAGCTTCATTTAGTTAATTAGTAAATAAAAATAATTAAGAGAAAATGAAACTTTCACCATCATTATTAAGAAACATTGGATATCTTTGTGCCTCATGCTGTCTTAGACGTTAAAGACACAAAAAATTAAAAACTATAGCCCCAACTCCTTCATAAAGCTAGTTGCTAGATTCTTCTGCTATATCGATCTTCCCTTAAATGTTTTTAATTTGCGTTCTTATGAAATTCCACACAATTTAGAAATTTTAACCCAAGCCTGGGTGTGAACATAGTCTCTATTCAGGTGCTATTTAGTACTTTCTGAAGAAGGAGGAGGAGGAGGAGGAGTTGGTGGCAGAAAAGGCAGAGGAGAAAGGAAAATTGTGATACAAGCTTCATTCAATATAACATTGAACTCAAAAACAGGACTTTTACTGATTTTAGCAAGAATTTCCCTTTAAGTTTAATGACCTTAAGTTCAGTAACTTCAAAACAGGGAGTCATGTAATCAGAGTTTAAATGGCCAAGATCATTCAACTACTAGGGGCCAGATCTAGGTCTTAAATTCAGGTCCTTTTATGAAATTCAATATGTTTTCTTGTACTGTATATCTTGACCAGTAAATAAGGATCATTATTATGGCATATCTGAAAGATGGTCTTGCAAGTCCATAAGAAGGATAAGGAAATAGACGGTTATCTTGTATTATATAATTTGAGGGTCATCAGGAAGTTTCTCTCCATCTAAAAATTGCTCCCTACTATATCACGTTATGCAACAAGTTAAAGAACAAGTTAGTGGCACCAAGATAACTAAAGCTACAAAAATCTATAATATTTCAAATAATTGTACAGATTAACATAAAGGTATTGATCCATAAATTAATTGATTAATATTTGCCTTATTTCATTTAAGTATTTCCAGAAAATCTTTTTATTCATGTTATTTGGTTTTATCCCTACTTTATAAATGAAGAAACCTAAATAGATTATATGTTTATTGTGATGATATAGAGTCTTCATTGTCATAAGACTCCTATTGTTGTTTTGATCTTATTGGCTTGTGCTTAAGTTTTTCCATGGAGTTTCTCCACAATTTTCTGTACCAAAGTTTATTTGAATACCTAGAAACTTGAGCTTATGGAAAATATTGGGGCTCAGCTTAGAAATCTAGGTATTATGAATTCTAATATATTAATATTTTTCTCAAAGAAAAATTTTAATATATTCATACTTTTCTTTGGGAAATTGTCTTTCACATGATTCCTTTACCTGTAAAATGAAATGATGGTGAAGTAACCCTACTTGAAATGGACTAATAATTATAAAGTGCTAATTCATAATATACAACTTATCTGACTTCTTGGAGTATGGGATGGAGGACAGAATTCATCATTAATTATATTTCAACATGGAATTTTATTACCAGCAGATTGGTCACTTTGATGAATTCTAACCATGGAAATCCATTAACTGTCTGCCTACTTAGAAAATAAATTTCTTAAGCTTTTGATGAACTGTGTGACAGTTGCTCCAAGTCCTGAAATTATCAAACAGCGAAATGATCAGGGAATAAAGGATATTATTTCATGGTGAGAATCATAGATATCCCTTCATCCCTTTCCACTAATTTGGGATTGTGTGAGCATTAGATTTCTATTTTAAGTGGAATAAAGATGATAATAGATTTTCAAGGGAGTTGACAATGGGGCAATTCAGCAAAACTATTCTCTAATTGAATTAGGTCTTATTTTTTCAGCTCATCTATTCAAAACTTTTACCCAAAAACCTTACTCAGTGTGTTGGCCTGAGAAAATAGTGCTTAGCCCAACCTTCTTTACAAACCTCTTTAGTTTATGGAAACATTAATCATTCAGTGCACCAAGGTGTGGTTTTTTGAGCCCCTGGCATTATTCTAGAGACTTTAGAGAACAATTGGTGCTTAAGGCATAGAAGAATTATAATTTTATGTCTCCTTGGGGAGCCAAGATATAAGTGAAACAATCAGTAGCAAGATAAGTGCTACTTTATGGTACAGACAAAAAGAAAAGATCAAGACAGACTAATAATAGCTTGTGTCTATATTGTGATGTCACAAAGCACATTATACAAATGTGAACTGGATCTGTGATGTCATCATGGGCAAAGCCCCTTGGTATTGACTAATTAGAAATGACACATTTGGTAAGTGGCAGGATTTGAACACAGGTCTTTCTGATCTGACTCAGAAATCTATTGGTTACATCAGACTGCTTCTACAACAAAGATACTATCAACAACCTTATAAAAGTCGTTCAAGTATTATCATTCCCATTTTATAAGAAAGAAACCTGATTTATTGTTTGTTTGTTTTTTTAAAGGGCCTGTGATTTAATTGGCATAGAACACTCCCTCTTCTGATGTAGATGGCATTTATTCTGAAACTTGTTACTTTAGAGACTTACTTGGGACACCAGAAGGTTACATGACTTTTTCTTGACTCAAGGTTTTCCTCACCAAGAAAATAGAAAAATTGACTCACTCATGGAGTTCATAAAGAGGCAAGACTCAAACTCATATCTTTGGACTCCGAGTTCAGGGTGCTTTCCAAAATGTCAAAATATTGATTAATACCAAGTTATATGGAATAGATTTGCAATTTCATGTGCAATCATTTGTTTTTCTATTTTACTATGTTGTAGAAGTTCTTGTTTTATTTAAGTTCACAATAAAATAAATAAAACTGGAAAAAATTCTAACAGGCAATTAACTAATCAAAGAAAAATTATTAAGGGTCTACTATATTCTAGACATTGGGATAGACACTGAGAAGGAGGGGGGACAACTGCTCCTGTCTCTGAAGAGCTTCCATTCTATTAAAGGGATGCAAGTTCACAGTAAAACAAAGAATATATACACAAGAAACCATGATTTGGAGGAGATGGCTCTTAACAAGGGAGCAAGGTAGGAAATAGGAAGGACTTGTAAAATTTGAGTTGAGGTTTAAAGAAATTGCAAGAGGTGATGGTAAAGAAACAGAAGAGAGGTAGAATATTGCATACAGGACCTCAGATGAGCCAGCCTGTTAATGGGAACAACATACCTTAGTAAGCAAATAGTAAAAAAGTTTTAAAGGCCAAACAGAAAAGTTGATATTTTAACCTAAAGGTGAGAAAGAATATCATTGGGGTGTTTTGTGATGAGAAGTGAATCAGTTCTGTAGTTCTATAGGAATGTCAAACTGGAAACTGTATGAAGTGTTAATTAAAGACTGAAGAGACTCTTAACTATGGAGACCAGTGAGGATGGTATTATAATAATCCAGATAATCGGTGATAAAGACTGGAATCACTTGAATTGAGGGATTAAGCCAGGTCATGGCACATAGTAGGTATTTATAATAAAGGCTTATTGACTATTGACTGACTGAATTATAGTGGTTGTGGTATAAGAAAAGAAAGACATAGCTGTGAGAGATGTTGAGACAATGGCATCAAATATGATAACTGGTTCCATACGCAGTTGAATGAAAGTGAAAAATGATACCTACTTTGTGAATTTGAGTGACCAAAAAAATACTTATATTCTTAACAGAATTAGGAAAATTATTTATATTTAGGAAAACTAGGGGTATCTTCAGTGAGAAAGATATTGAGTTCTGTTTTGACAAATTGAGATTAAGATCATTGTAGAACATTCATTTGGAGATGTGCAATGAGCAAGGAACTATAGCTGAGAGAGATGAAGAATGGCTATATTGATTTGAGAGTTGTCTACATTTAAATCTCTAGAAGGTGATAGGATTGCCAAAACAGATTATAAAGAGGGAAGAGGAAGGGGCCCAAGAATTGTAGGTACTATTGCTAAATAGTATGTAGCTGATGAACCTGTAAAGGAGACCATTAGATTTTGAGTCCAGGGAAACCTAGGTTTGTCTAGCCTCAATTTCCTTAGCAATAGAATGGAAAGGGCATTTCTTTACACTGTCCATCCCATGGGTACTCATGCTTAGGTTTTATGTTGTTATGTAAATGTTGTTATGTATGAGCTATTTTCAGAAAAAAATGTTATCAGTAAGGTTGGTCTAACAAACAACTATAGCAGACAATCAATCATTTTTGTGGTATGATTTGAGAGACACCCAAATCTCTCCCATATTACATGTCAAGAGTATTGATATGCTACCATTAGAAACTAAACATTTCAGATTAAAAAAGTAATTTGCTTAACCCTATCCTCTCATTTTGCCAATCAAAAAATTGAGACCCAGTGAAAAGAGAAAAGACCAAGGCTTTCTCTGGAGCTTCTTTCTTTTGGATCTTTAAAACCTTTTATTCTTCAGGATTCTCCCATTAAAATAAAATAACTATGGAAATGATAACATTTTAAAGCTTGGAAGATTAGGTTTGATTCAAAGCTGAAACAGTATATGTGTGGGGGAGGGGAATAACATTGTTGTTAATTATTTTTATTAATTTCTTATAATATGATTAAAGAGCAATATTCAAGACCAGGAATCTGTCTCTAGGGAAACTGAGGGTATTAAGTCAAAGGAGAGACATTTCCATAAAAAGATGGAGTTTGATCTGTCATCAAGCTGTATAATAATACACACCAAACCTGAGATTAATGGATTAGGGAGTTGTTTTGAGAAAAAAGAAAAGGAATAAGTGTTCATATACTAACTACTATATACCAGGCCCTGTGCTTAAGCACTTTACAAATATTAGGTTTTTTTTTTTTAAGTGCAGCTTTATTACACTGGATTCCCTAGAACTAAAATTAGGCTAATTATATGATATTACTCTTGTGCTATTTTAGTGCAGCAGGTTTGGAGACAATAATCACATGTGTAGCTTACATGGGGGTACCACATGCAGTCAGTGACTGCACCAAACTCCATTCAGTCTGCTACTAAATTCATTACCTTATTTATCTTCATCCTGGGTCCTCAGAAAATTGATGGATATGTTACAGCACTTTCTTGTAAATTAATAAGAATATTCAATTTCTTTCACTAAATAATTAGCTGAAATCTCCCATTTCAATTGTAAAATGAAATAAGGACTTCTTTTTCCATAAGCTTTTTAAAAAAAATTCCTAATCCCACAGGCTTAAATAAACATCAATATTTTTTAAACAATCCACTGAATAATAATGTAGCAAACGATATAAAGACATATTTAAATATTTCAACAGTGTGTCACAGTGAGAAAATCATAGGCAGAGTTAACTTTAATCATTAACTTGTGGCTTCTCAACCTTGAAAATACAGATCTACCATTCATCTTTCTCAGAATGACAAAGTTTCTGAAAAATTCTCCATAATATAAGAGTTATTCTCTCAGGAATGTCTTTTCAGTTTTTCTCAAAAAGAAGGGTTAACTCAGGGGAAAAATCCTCAAGATTCTCTTCTCTATGAAAGAGATGATGATGTTCCTAGTTTTTGTGCAAACAACTAGTGAAGCTGGGAGTTAGAGCAGTTAGGACAATGTTCATATGAATTCAGATAATGTTTATAGGGATCGTTTTTTAAAGAGTCAATTAATTTTCATCATACACAAACGTGTGTCTATTTAATGCAGTGTAGATATGAAGAAGGCAATTGGTGTCCTTACCATTTAAAAAGATGTCCTAAGAATATATACACATATTTGGAATTCCCTCCATCTTTTATACACATGAGATATTTGTCTTACAAATTGTTCAGAAAATTTACAAACTTAGGGGCAGCTAGGTGGCGAAGTGGATAAAGTACCAGCCCTTTTTTAGATTTAAGAAAATGTGTGTTCTTGTGTGGTTATAATGATCATTTTGATTAACAAACCAGGCTATTGGGAATACTTTTAATAAAAAGAAAATTTTGGATAGTAGATGTGGTGCAAATTTACTCAGACAAAAGAACAAATTAATTTAATTTCTGTTTATCTAATTCTGCCCATTTCTCTCAAAAATTCTTCATCAGATGCTATATCAATCAACAGGCATTTATTAAATGATTGCAATGTGCCAGGCACTGTGCTAGACTCTAGAGAAAGGAATACAGAAGTGAGAGATTCCCTGCCCTCAAAGAATTTATTATTAGAATAGGAAACAAAAAAGTACAAAAATATGTAAATGTAAGATATGTACAAAATAAATGGATGGTGATGGGGATGGGGAAAGGGCAAACTGGAGAAATTAGAAAACACCTCTTGAAGGAGGTGACTACCTGAGCCAACCCTTGAAAGAAACAAGGATTTCAAAAAAGGAAGACATTGCAAGTATAGGGAACAGACTGTGCAAAATTATGGAAGAAAATTACAGAATGTTGTATATGGGAGAGAGCACGGAGGCTGGTTTCACTGGAACATAGAATGTATAAAGAATAGTTAATATGTAATCATTCTAGAAAGATAGGCTGAAACCAGTTTGTAAATGGATCTTAATGCCAAACAAAAGCTTATATTTTGTCCTAGAGATAAAAGAAAACAAATGAAGCTTCTTGTGAAAGTAAATGATATAGTCAAATTTGTGTTTTAGGAATATCATTTTGACAGCTATGGAAACTTAGAGAAGGGGTATTGAATACAGGTAGATTAAATGGGGAACTATTGGTGGTCCAATATAGTGGTCCAGAGGAATAGTGCTGAGATTCTAGTCTAGGGAAGTTGTATGAGTTCTTGTTGTTTTGTCCTTCATTCCAAAGATATTTTGGGATGAGTAGTAATTAGTAGAGAGAAGGAGACATATAGGAGAGCTATTGAGGAGTTAGAATCAGTAAGAGGAAATGAATGAAAGTGAGGCGTCAAGAGTCAAGGATGACTCCCAAGTTTGAAAACCTTGGTGGATTTAGTGGTGCCTTCAGTAAGAAGAGGGGAGTTATGAGAAAGCTTGTGATTAATTGGAAAGATAACTTTTGTTTTGAACATGTTGAATTTAAGCTGCCTATTAGACATTCAAGTAGAGCTGTAAAGCAAGCAGTTAAATATACGGGGCTGGATATGTAAATTTGAGGTTTATCTGCCTAAAGATAGTAGTTGAATCCATGGGAACTGATAATATCAACAAGAGAGAGGAGAGTTAATGAGAACCCAGAAAAGAGCCTTAGGGTACACCCTCAAATAGGGAGCAGGACATGATCCCTCAAAGGAGATAGAGAAGCATCAGTCAGACATGTAAGGTAAGAAACACGAGAAGCTCAGGGAGGTGAAACAGTCCAGAAGGAGGAGGGTCTTAATAATACTAGATGCTTCAGAGGTATCAAGAAGAATGAGAACTGAGTAAAGGCTATGGGATTTAGTAGCAAAAAGATCCTAAGTGGTCTTAAAGAGAGTAATTTATTAAGTAATAGAGACATGAACCCTATTATAGGGGGTAAAGAAGTAAATGAGAAATAAGAAAGTGGGGGTAGCTAGATGGCAAAATGAATACAGCATGGGTTACCCTAAAGTCAGGAGGACTCAAAGCCAAATCTGACTTCAGACATCTAACACTTACTAGTTACCAATTGCTTCACAAGAGGCAGAGAGAGAAAGAAAGACACAGACAGACAGACAGAGTAAGAAAGAGGGAGAGAGAAAGGGAGAGGAAGAAGGAGAGGAAGAATGAGAGGAAGACTGAGACAAAGAGGGAGATTGAAATGGAGAGGGAAAAGGAGAGGAAGAAAAGGAGAAGGGAGGGAAACTGAAATAAAAAATGGAAAACAATTTTTTGCTAGCAATTTGTAGTGAAATGGAGGGAAGATGTAGGATAATATCTTGAGGGGATAGTAAGAGTTTTTTGTTTTTAAGAATGAAGAAATTTGGAACATGTTTGTGTGTAGTAAGGAAGGAGCCAGTGAGTAAGAAGATGAAAATTAGAGATTAAAAGAGCAAAGTACTAAAGAAGATAGGAGGGGATGGGATCAGACACAAGTAAAAGAGTTGAAGGGCTATCTCATTTAGAGATAAAACAAATCCTTGGAGTCTAGTGAGCTATTTATAGCCATTACTGTTTGTCAATTCTGAAAAAATAATCTTTTTTGAAAAATTTTATAAATTAGCCCATATTGATTGCCCTGAAATATGGACCACAGACACACTCATTTACACAAATAATTTTATAAAACATTACAAAAACAACTCGAAAATAAACCCAGTAGTTAGTTGGTTTGGTTCAGCAAGCCTTTATTACCTTAGGGCAACAAAGTCAAGTTTCTATGCATTCTAGCCATTAATTCATGACTCTCTTTGTGGGAAGATTTTTTTTCATGAAAGGAATTTCTTGATGACTTTTCTTGAGAGAATAACTGAGGATGTTTATGTATTGGGTCAGAATCTGTTATCTGCCATATTTTAAGTAGTGGATCTCTTGATTTGATAGAGTATTCTCATGTCATATTCCCATCTGTTCATTCCAGTTCTTGAATAAAACTATCTTTAGAGAAAATCCTCCCCAAACTGTCACTGGGTAGTGCAGAGAAAGATATTTCAGTGCTCAGAGCTTGATGGTCTTATCAGTGTGTATTCCCTTCACCGGGACAGATTATAATTCCTCTGGTCTTCAAGAGTTCGTTACTACAGCTGAACTTTTCCCCACCCTAAAACTTACTTACACTCTGAATTTGGTGAGACCAGTCCTCAGAAAACAGATATAAGCAGGGACCCATTATTGGACCCAGAAGGAAAGCTTTTCTGGATTCTTTAGACATTCCCAGAGTGTGTAATGTGTTGCCGTGGTATATGCCATCTCCAAACCCTGACAAAGTATAAGAATTAAACTTAAGCAGAGGCTAAAGGACATATAATGATACTTCTATGTTTCTGTTTCAAATAGAAGGAAGAATTCAGTACCATGTTTAGTCTTAGGAAAATATAAGCTCTTTGAAGGAAATGACTAATTATTTCTTTGTTTTTATAGCGTCAGTGTGGACATATAATAGATGCTTAACTCTGACACTTAATAAAAGTGTTTGTCATTGAGTTGAGCTGAATTTTCTTAGACCCAGTATTCTCATTTCCAACCAGCATTGGAAGATTTTAAATATGAACATAAAGCAAGGTTTTTCTCTGTAGGAGCACTTTAAATTTTCTTTTTATTAAAATGTAATAAATTTTATGAATGTGCTTCTATCAATGGCTTGCTAATCAATATATAAAAAGTAATATTTAGAGCTAGTAATATCACCATCAATGGCCAAATGCACTGAATAATTATTTCTTTGCCATGTAAAAATTTACATTTGTTCCCAGTATCCTGGTTCAGGCGATCTATAGATTTGATTAATACAGTCTTTTAATATAATGGAATTATCTTAATAGCATAACAAAACATGTACAGCCTTGCCACCTTAAGGTGTTGCCTTCACTCTGTGATCCAGCCCTGAGACAGAAAAGCTCCAGGGGTATTCAAGGTGCTACCGGAAGTGGGGACTATGAATCAGGTGGTAACAAATTCTGCTCTGAGTCAGCACTAATTGTTGCCTCAGTGTAGCCGCAGGGCAAATTCATCCCTTAGAGATTCCATCTCTTGGGTGCATCATATGTCTCAGGTAGTGGCAATTTGGGTTTTAAAATTCTGTGACACACTTGGCTGGAGACAAAATGCCTAAGTGGCCATCCAGCCAGATCTGTATTTAATTATAGCATGAGTCTTTAGATCTCAAATTTATGGCTGTAGCTCATCATCCTCATCATCACCATTATTATTATTATTGTTATTATTATAAAGAATGACTACTATGTGGGGTCTATATATGTAACATCCATAAAACCTTGGGATGAAAAAAACAGACATTTTTGTTTGTCTCCATATCTCCATAGAATTTGGCACATAGTATCCATAAATGATTAATAAATGAGAATGAATGAACATGTATTATATCATTTTTCTTAATATTTAATTACATAGTAAGTAAGGAAATTAATAAGATAATTTTATTATTATTTTTAATACTATTAATATAATGAATAATAATGAATATTAATATATTATTTAAAATAATATTTATTTTTATTGGAAATTAAATTATGTGTTTTTCTCTTTACAGCATGTTTATGAAAAAAACAGTGGAACCCCTTCCAAGGCAGGGGAGAAGAAAAAATCTGAAACAACTGAGGTGAGTGCAAAGTACTGGGGACTGGTGTATTCTTTTTTAATCACATGAGAATGGTATATTGAGATATCAATTTTTTGAGATATTAAAAAATAAGGCAGCAAAGCAGTTATATTCTGTTTAAGTAACTTAGCTTAATGTGAATATCTCCAGGGGATAACTGGTGTTCATTAAAAAAGAAATTTGAAGGAAAGATGCTTAAGAAAGACCCAAGAAGTATGTCAAAAAGTCACTTCCCTACCCCCATTCCACATGGGAGTCAGTGAAGGAGAATTAGTAATACTTGTCAGTAAGGATGATAGACTTAAAGAGAAACCAAGTGCTTTAAGAAGGAGCAAAAACATGTTTGTTGGATTGTCTCCAAAGGAATTCATTCAGTCACAGAAGAGGATGCACAGAGGAGAATGAGAAATAAGATTAATAACAGAAAAGAGGCTATTCTTTCAGAGAAATATAATTTAAAGAAATGCTAGTTTAAAATTTTTTGAACCCAAATAGTTTTTATTTGGCTAAATGAACTAGGGGTTCTTAACTTTTTTTTTTTTTTTTAATCATGGACTCCAGCAGCCTGGTGTACATATGGATATTTTATCATCATAATGTTTTTAAATAATTGAAGTGAATCCTAAATTTTAGTTAGAGGCTAGTGAAATAAAGATTTAATTTTTTCCTTTCTAAGTTTCATAAACTCCCTGATATCTATTCAAGCATGTCAGACTAAGAACTTCTGGTCTATAATGTTCTGTTCCCCTAATAGAATTAAATGAAAATGATATTTTTCACAAAGATGTTCAATTTGCCTTCATTTCTATCTCAAATCTCAACTCATATATTTATTAAATGAATAAAAAATAAATGGTTATCTTCCCATCCAAAAGATCATAAAGCCTGGTTCTCAAGAGTATGTAAAAATTCATCCTAAATAAAATGTGTTCTAACCATTTATTGGATTTGGATACCAAGAACATGGGGTGAATTCAAAATTCTGGCTTCAATTTTTCTCCAGGATAATAAATCACTCTATTTTTTTTTTTTTTTGACATGGATGAAAATTAAAAGCTATGTGGTAAAAAAAAATGTCCACAAAGAGAATTAATATGATCTATTGCAAAACCATGACCACTTGACTCAGATCTGACAAGACTGTCTAACATTTGATGATTCAGTAAACCTGGGCAGCTAAGTGGAATAGAATGCTGGGCCTGGTATCAGGGATATTCATCTTCCTAAGTTCAAACTTAGCTTCAGACATCCTAGTTATGTGACCTTACATACATCATTTAATCTTGTTTGCTTCAATTCCTCATCTGTAAAATGAGCTAGAAAAGGATATAGCAAAACACTCCAGTATCTTGGTCAAGAAAATCCCCAGTAGGATCATGAAGAATCAGACACAACTAAACAGCAAACTTGTAGCAAATTTAGTTTTGAGTATATTTGCATATGATTTGTTTTAACATGGTAGCATGATCCTTGATCTCCTTATGGTGTTTATTGATCTTAAATACCTAAATTGTATTTGTAAAAGGTTTGACATCATTTAAAAAAAAAAAAAAAAAACTTTGATAAGAAGATTTTACTATAAACAGATTCAAGAGGAATTGAAGTTTTTTGGGGGGAGGGTTTCCTAAACATATTTCCACATTTGTTATTCTGCACAAGAAAAATAAGATTAAAAGGGGAAAAAATGAGAAAGAAAAAAATAATAACAAGCAAGCAAATAGCAACAAGAGAGGTAAAAATACCATGTTGTGATCCACACCCAGTCCCCACAATCCTTTCTCTGGGTGCATGTGCCTCTCTCCATCACAAGTCTATTAAAATTGTCCTGAATCACCTCATTGTTGAAAAGAGCCACACCCATCACAGTTGATCATTGCATAATCTTATTGCTGTGTACAATGTTCTCTTCCTTCTACTCACTTCACTTAGCATCTGAAATCAGCCTCCTTATCATTTCTTATAAAACAATAGTATTCAGTCACCTTCATATACCATAACTCATTTAGCAATTTCCCAACTGATGGATATCCACTTAGTTTTCTGTTCATTAACACTACAAAAAGGACTGCAATAAACATTTTTACACGTATGTACTTTTCCTTTTTTATAATCTCTTTGAGATACAGAAGACATACTGTTGTGTCAAAGGGTTTGTAGCCCTTTGGGCACAGTTCCAAATTGCTTTCTAGAAAGGCTGGATCCATTCACAATTCTACCAACAATGAATTAGTGTCCCAGTTTTCCTACATCCCTGCCAATATTTATCCAACATTTATCTATTCCTGTCATCTTAGCCAATCTGAGAGATATGAAGAAGTGTCTCGAAGTTGTCTTAATTTGTATTTCTCTAATCAATAGTGATCAAAAAATAGTGATGAAAATTGTCTTTTCATATCTTTTAACTATTTATCAACTGGAGAATGTTTTGCGTTCTTATAAATTTGAGTCATTTCTCTATATATTTTAAAATGAGGCCTTTATTCCCTTCTAATCTTGGCTGCATTGGTTTTGTTAGTACAAAAATCTTTAAACTTAACAATCAAAAATATCCATCTTATGATCCATAATGTTCTCTAGTTTTTCTTTGATCATAACTTCCTTCCTTCTCCGTAAATCTGAAAGGTGAATTATCCCTTGTTCTCCTAATTTATTTATAGTATCACCCTTTATGTCTAAATGGTGAACCCATTTTGACTTTATCTTACTATAAGCTGTTAGATGTTGACCAATACCTAATTTCTGTCATAATATTTTCCAATATTCCTGGGAATTTTTGTCAAATAGTTCTTATCTCAGAAGCTGAGATCTTTGGGTTTATCAAGCACTAAATTACCACAGCCATTGACTATTGTGTCTTATGAATCTAACCTCTTCCACTGATCCATCACTCTATTCCTTACTCAGTATCAGATGGTTTTAATCACTACATTTTTATAATATAGTTTTAGGTCTGGTATAGCTAGGCCACCTTCGTTTGCATTTTTTCATTAATTCCCTTGAAATTCTTGACCTTTTGTTCTTCCAGATAAAGTTTATTATTTTTTTTCTAGTTCTGTAATTTCTTGGCAGTTTGATTGGTATGACGCTGAATAAATAGATTAATGAAGGTAGAATTATCATTTTTATTATATTAGTTAGGCTTAGCCATGAGCACTTGATATTCTTTCAGTTGTTTAGATCTAATTTCATTCATGTAAAAAGTATTTTTTAATTGTGTTTATATAGTTCCTGGCTTTGTCTTGGCAAGTAGGCTCCAAAATATTTTATATTACCTATAGTTATTTTAAATGAGATTTCTCTTTCTCTCTATTGTTGCTGAAACTTGTTGGTAACATATAGAAATGCCAAGGATTGATGAGGTTTATTTTATATCCTGCAAATTTGCTAAAGTTGTTAATTATTTCTAGTAGTTTTTTTAGTTGATTCTCTAGGACTCTCTAAATGTACCATCATATCATCTGAAAAGAGTGATAATTTTGTTTCCTCATTACCTAGTTTAATTCCTTCAATTCCTTCAAACAATAGGAGGACACTCTTAAATTCAGTGTAAAATTCTAAAAATTAAATATAATCTAGATTTACTCTTTGCCTCATTACTGATTTTGGCTTTTAGAAAACTATCTAGTAAAATATTGCTAGAAAATAAACTTCTAAAACCATTTTTTTCTTACAGATGATAGATAGCATCTTATTTCAGATAGTTCTCAAGAGAGGTATGAGTTCTAAAAATTTAAGCTCAATTTTTGTAATTCAAGGACCAAAGCAACATTTGCCTCCAAAAGATATCTAATTTATCCTGAACACAACACACACACACACACACACACACACACACACACACATACACATACTCTTTTCCTATATATAGTTTCCTGAATATAAAAAATTGCATCATTAGAATCCTTCACTTACTAATGCTTCTCTAATCTTCCCCGTAGTAGTTTAAAAAAAAAAAAAAAACTAGAGGACAAAGGACAAAACTAGAAGGTCCCAATACCTCTCTATGCATTTTCCTTCCTAAACAAACATTCTGTGAGGTTGTTACAGCCACAGAGCCAAGGATCTCTTTTCTCTTGTACCCAGATCAGTACCAGGGAAATAACTATGATAAACCAAGGGTTGTTACTTGTCATAAATTATAGGATCATGGATTTGAAATTGGAAGGGTCCTTAAAACCACCCTAGTCTGACCTCATTTTAAAGAAGAAGCAGATGGTATATGGATGTAATATTATTATTGTTGTATAAGAAATGATGAATAGGCTAATTTCAGAAAAGTCTGGAAAGATTTACATGAACTGATCCTGAATGAAGTGAGTAAAACCAAGAGAACAACAATGTAACAAGATTATAGGATGATCAATTGTGATGGACTTGGCTCTTTTCAACAATGGGGTGATTCAAGGCAATTCCAATAGACTTGTGATGGAGAAAGCCATCCATACCCAAAATGAGAACTATGGACTCGAATGTGGATTAAAGCATAGTATTTTCACTTTTGTTGTTGTTATTTGCCTGTTTTTTTTTTCTTTTTTGTATTTTTTTCTTTTGATTTGATTTTTCTTGTGCAGCATGATAAATATGGAAATTTATTTAGAAGAATTTCATGTTTAACCTATATGAGATTGTTTGATGTCCTGGAGAGGGAAGAGGGGAAGAGAGAGGAAAAAATTGATTTTGCAAAGATGAATGTTGAAAACTATTTTTGCATTTATTTGGAAAAATAAAATACTTTAAAAAATAAATTTAAAAATAAAGATGAGGCAGAGAGGAGAAGTTATTTTCCCAAAATCTCATATGCCATAGGATCATAGAGTAGTAAGTATCAGAGGCCTGATTTGAACTCAGATTCTCTGACTCAAAGGCTAGTTTTTTTTCCCTTTATGCCCCACTGCCTTCCTAATAAAAGAATATGAAGAGTCCAGAATTTATATTTGGGTCTTCTGTTTCATCATTAGACTGTTAATACAGATCAGTGCTGATAATCAGAACAGTGTAGATTTTCTATCACCATTAAGACCCTTTGAAGTATCCTAGAATTTTGGATTTGACAATCATTAGACAAATTAGTCTAGGAATTTTAAAACATAAAATACTGGAAATAGCAAAGATGAAAACATTCAACAGTATCATCAACATCTCTAAATATTTTTAGAGGAAGATTCCTTTTGAAACCTATAATCAAATCTAATTAAAGAATTTGGCAGATACATCTGGCTACTTAGGAAAATATACTTATTTTAAAAACACAACTCAGTGAGTTCCTTGGGGGTGTAATTCATGACCATAAGATGTACATGACCTCACAGATACTCAGATCCAGTTTTATTTTTTTTTTAAATTTAATGATGGGCTATGGTTTTGCAGATAACTGTAAATAGAAGAGACTGGAAATTGTGCCTCAAAGGATGTTTGGTTTCTGTCCTTTTCCTGTAAAAGTACTGGAAGAATTTACACTCTCTAATTATTTGACACTTTTTTTTTTATTCCCAAAATGTGCAAAGTAAATTTTAAATTATTTAGTTGCTTCTTCTTGATGATAACTAGTATGGCTTTAGTGGTTTAAGTCTTGCCTTTTCTGATTTGTAGTAGCAGGGCCTATGTAATAATTTATTATTTTAGAATCTTTGAAGATTATTGGTAATCAATAAATTTCCCTTGGAAAAGGTTGGGACTTATGAGTTTAAAAATTATTTTTAATCAACAGGCTTTATTTGCCTAAATGGGTGTGCATATCCATGTGCAAGAAAAATAAGAAATATTCCACTTTCTACATTTTCTCATGCATATAACTTTTTTTTACTTTATTCCCAACATGATTGTCTTCTCCTAATATGTCTCATTAAACATTTTATGGTCAATTGTAATTCTCTAAATAAGCCTACTTTACACAGGTGTTTTGGAGTTTATTTTATGTGATGCCTAAGGAAATATGCATTAACAATGCATAATAATGCATAAATATGCATTAGCAATAGATTTTGTGAAACTAAATTTAAAATCCTCAAACAACTAAGTCATAGAGCTGCTCTAAAAACATTTTAGAAGTAGAATTCATTGTGAAATTCTGTCAATAATGAAGGATTTTTGATGTACAAAATTCAAAGTAAATATTGGATCATTCCTATTTTTTCTCTTCCTGTCATGAATTCTTCAAAATCAATTTTTGTCATATTTCATCCCAAACTTCCTTCCTTGGTTTTTATTTTAAAGGAGGAATTGACTTTTAATCATGGAATAAGACCAGCTTTAAACACTTTGGTGACTAACTCTGGATTAATAGAAGCTTTGCCATAATGGAAGAAATTAAGACTTTAAAAAAAAAAGGTATCTACTAATTTGAAATGCTCTTTGGTCTTACAGCTAAATACTTCTAATTTAGGGAATTATATTAACTAAAAATAAATGGAGGGGGCAGCTAGATGATGCTGTGGATAGAGCACCAGCCCTGAAGTCAGAAGGACCGGAGTTAAAATCTGATTTCAGACAATTAACACTTCCTAGCTGTGTGATCCTGGGCAAGTCACTTAACCCCAAATGCCTCAGCAAAAATAAAATAAAATAAATTAAAATAAATGTAAGTCTGCAGGGTAGTATCTCTCAAATAAGTCCAGTTCTCTTCTCTGACACTTCCACCACTCTGATGCTAGCCTTCATCTCCTGAAACCGGTAATCTTTGTCTCAAGTCTGTCTCCACTCCAGTTCATCTTTCATATAACTATCAAAGTGATGTACTAAAAGCACAAATTTGACCATGTCACTCCCCTATTCAGGAAACTCTTAATGGTTCCTCTTGCCTCCAGGATAAAATAAAAATTCTCTGTTAGACTTTTGAACTATTTCACAATCCCTTCCCATCTGTCCAGTCTTCTTATACTTTACTCAACCCCACATTCTCTGCAATTCAGTGACACTGACCTTGTAGCTTTTTCTTGCACAATACACTCCATCTTCCAACTCTAGGTATTTTATTTTATCTTATTTTTAAATAAGATTTTATTTTTCCCATAATAACATGTAAAAACATTTTTTTTTAAAGTTTTGAGTTCCAAATTCTATCCCTTCCACCATTCCTTCCTCCTGCAAAAAATAAGCAATCTATGCAGGCTATACAGGTGCAGTCATTCACATAAAACATAACACAATCAGTTGTAAATCATGACATCACCTTTGCAATATTATGGTCCTCTTCGAGAATGAAGGACAAAAAACAATCAACAGTCTGTGAGAATTAGTAGCTGCTCACTGAGGACCCAAGTGGTCAATTGAAGTTGGGCAATATAACTCTCCTTCCTTTCCTCTCTCCCTCCTTCTTTCTTTTTTTCTTTTCCTTTCTCCCTCCCTCCCCCTTCTTTCCTTACCTCCCTCCATTTTTCCTTCCTTCCTTTCTCTCTTCATTCCTTCTTTCCTTTCTTCTTTCCTTCCTTTCTTCCTTTCTCTCTTCTTTTCTTCCCTCCCTTTTTCATTCCTTCCTTCCTTAATCACTGAATGGGTATGGCCTCGGTCAAACTGAGATTTGTTAAAGACCTTATCCAGAGCCATTTCTAGTCATTTTGATCTGTATCTTACCACTAGATCCAAATGGCCCTGGAGGAGAATATGAGGCAGGTGACCTTGCACAGCACTCCCTTACTTAAATCCAATTCAATTGCAAGTCAGGACATCACTTCCCTGATGTCATGGTCCTCCTCAAGAACAAATCCTTTCCACTTTCCTTCTTTTCTTCCTTCCTTTCTTCTTCTCTTCCTTCCATTGTCCCTTCCTCTTTCTTTTTCTCCTTCCCTCCTTTCCTTCCTTCCTCCTCCTCTGTTCACATAGTGAATCATACATACCCTTCCATACATTTTGATCATTGGAGCTTCACAAAATAGCTTGAGGTTTATGGCTAGACTATTTTTTTAAGGACCATGTTTTAAACCTAAAGCACTCTGGCTCTCATGGATTGGCCAACAATAAGTCCCAGCCCAAGCCTCATTTAATCATTGTTTGGACTCTGATGGTTTAGAGTGAGAGTAAATAGCACTTGCTTCTGTTTTAGTCAGAAATCCCTAGGCTCTTCCCCTACCAGATTGAGATATGGGTATACATGTGCATACACATATATCTATTTTTATATAATTTTTGACTAGGTAAAAGAGGCCATTCTCTGCCTCATTTCTTATCTACCCTTAATCACTAAATGGGCATTGCCTCAGTCAAACTGAGACCTGGGAAAGACCTTAGCTTAAAAAGTGGAACCAAAGGGTTCCACTGCATTAGGATCATTTCTGGTTGACCTGATCTGTATCTTGCCACTAGACCCAAATGGCTGCAGAGGAGAGAGTGAGGTTGGTGACTTTTCACTGCCCTATCTCATTTAATCCAGTTCACTTGAAAGTCATGGTATCACTTGCCTGGTGTCATGGTGCTCTTCAAAAACAAAGTACAAACAATAAATAATTTCCATATTAGTCATTTTGTGAAAAAAAAAAAAAAAACGGGGTCCACAAAAAAAAAAAAAAGAAAGTGAAAAATAGTATATTTCAATATGTATTCTTTCTCTGGAGGCAGATAGCATTTTTCATCATGAGTCCTTTGAAATTGTATGGGATCATTATAATGCTAAGAATAGCTAACTCATTCATATTAATCATCATACAATATTATTGCTACTTTGTACAATATTCTCCTGGTTCTATTCATTTCAGACTGCATCAGTTCATATAAGTGTTTCCAGGATTTTATAAAATCATCGTGATAGTCACTTTTTATAGCACACCAATATTTCATTACAATCATATACCACATCTTATTCAGCCATTCTATAATTTCCAGTTCTTAGCCAACAAAAAAAGAACTAGTATAAATATTTTTGTGCAAATAGGTTCTTTCCCCTTTTAAAAATTCTTTGAGATATAGATCTAGTAGTAATATTGTGGATCAAAAGATAAGCACAGGTTTTTTATTTGTTTTTTGTGAGTCACTTGGAGTTAAGTGACTTGCTGAGAGTCACACAGCTAGTAAGTGTTAAGTCTCTGAGGGCAGATTTGAACTCAGTTACTCCTGATTTCAGGACCTGTGTTCTGTCCACCACTTTGTCTAGCTGCTACAGATAGGCAGTTTTATAGCCCTTTGGGCATAGTTACAAATTGATATCCAGAATGGTTGGCTCCAAATCTAGGTATTTTCAATAGCTGTCCCTCATTCTTGAAATGCTCTCACTTCTCCTCTCCACCTTCTGGCTTCCCTGGCTTTGTTGGTTTCAACTAAAACCTCATCTTCAAGAAACTTTAATTTTGGTCTTCTAATTCCAGTTTATCTTGTTTATATCTTGTAGTTGTTTGAAGACGCTCCCCTTCTCTATAGGGTTTTTGAGAGCAGGGATTTTTTTTTAATCATAGTACCTAGAATATAATTTTTTATCATAGTACCTACAGTATAATAAACCCTAATTAAATGCTTGCTGTTGCTGCTGCAATTTTCCATTGTTTAAATCCAGTCATCCTTAAATGTTCTCTAGATGACTTTTTAAACCAGTTTTTTTTTTTTAACATTGCTTCTTATGTTGTATAAGCTTTATAAACTCATAATCTTAAAGTGTTACAAACAAGTTTGCAAAGGGTTACTTTTGTCTACTATATCTATTTCACAAATACTTTTCTCCTTTTCTTTTTTCTTTTATCTAATCTGTTTTTTTTTTTAATCAGTGTAAGATGTTCCCTTTGAAGAACTTTCTCCTTTGATGCCGATCAGCTTTTTCTCTGCAATTTATAGATTTTGAGATTTGTCTGAGACACTCAGATTAAGCAACTAACCAGGAGTCAAAGATCCAGTTATGTCAGAAGCTGGATTTGAAATTTGTTGAGTACAGGTCTAAGTTTTTATCCAATAATGCAATGCCGTCTCAACTTGGCAAGTTGACTTTTTGCTGGATAAGACAACTTTTAGGTCATTTTTGGTCATCTTCATGTGGCAATTGATATACATTGTTTAAATTTCTATATGAAACTTTTATAGAAAATGTAGGTGTCTTTTCTTCAATCCATTTCCCATTTTTAGCATCAATAATTGGTTCAAATAGGCAAGATTAGAGTGTTTTAATCACATGACACCATATCTTTGATTTATTTTGTTTTTTTCCTTTATTTTTCTGTTTCTATTATTGTTGACCTATGCTTCTTCTGATATGTGTGTGAGAGAGACTGCTCTGAGGACACCTCTCATTTCACTCTCTTTTTAGGGTTCTTCCCATGTTTGTTTTAATTAGTAATAGTTCCACTTCTATAAGCACCCTCAGGATTAAGATTACATTCCAAATAATACAAATGTATCAGCTCTTACTGTATACAAATAATAATTCCATTCATTAGTCAATATTTAGTAAGCACCTACTACTATGTACTAGACACTGTAGTCTAATGCACTAGATAAAAAAAAAAAAAAAAAAAAAAACAAAGAGTCATGACTGACTCTTCATAACCCCATTTGGGGGTTTTCTGGTAAAGATACCAAAATAGTTTTCCATCTCCATGTCCAGTTCCTTTTACAGATAAAGAAATTTAGTCAGATAGTATTAAGACTTGACCAGGTCACAGTAGTAGCGTCTGAGGCCAAATTTGAACTCAGGAAGATGCCTTCCCACCTCCAAGCCCAGCTCTGTATGCGCTTTGACATTTATTTATCCTTCCCTCTAAGAAAGTATTCAAGATTACAAGTGTGAAAACTCTATGTCCTTAATAAGTCTTCAGCCTCTCTTTGGTTACTAACTCCAAAAGTGTAATCAGCAATTTCATTTTTTTAGCTATCCTTTGCTTGACTCACTTTTTGTGTTGAAATCACCAGGTATCAGCACATAACTTGATATAGATTGTAAGGCCTGTCAAATCTTAACAGATGTTGGCTCATAAATTTCATACATATGTTTCTTGTTTTTAAGCTAGATTTTTTTATAGGCATCTCATGCTACAGAATAATTCATTATCCCTTCTTCAAAACATTTCTTTGACAAGTTTTCCAGTTTCTGTCGGACACTACCATCCTAACAGTCTTGTAGGTTTATAACATCAGTATTATTTACTCCTTATTTATACTCAACCCTGATATCCAGTTAGTTTAATTGTTATTCAATTAATCTACTATTCAATTATAGCATTTTGTTACTATTTCCACACCTCTTATCTCCATCTCCTTTTCTCCATTCACACAGTCAGCACTAGTTCAGACTCATTTGCTCTCCTCTGGAATAACCTTCCAAGTGGTCTCTCTGCCTCAAGTCTTTGCCTGTTTATATCTATCCTCCATATTACTGCTGAATAATTTTCCCCAAAACACAAATCTGACCATATCACTCCCCTATTTAAATTCTTTATAATCACTCCAACATTTTTATATATTACATCCTGCCATACATGAAATGTTCCAGTCAGACTAGTCTACTGACTATTTCTCACACGATACTCCATCTCTATCCTTTTGAATAAGCTCAAATACTTTATTCTACCTGAAATTTTTTCAGCTACTTTTTTATCTGAATTTTCAGATAAGATAAAATCATATCCACCATTCCTTTAACTTTTCTTGAAAAATCTGTCCTAAATCTTTCCTGTTCACTGCAACTTTCTTTTATTTTCTGGTTTCATTTCAACTAAGAATGTCAAGACTGAGACAATTCAATTTTACTAGTGGGTGTGTCCACTTATTGTAATTTAACAAATGACTCACATTGTAGTACCAACCATGAAGTTTTAATATTTGTAGATAACCTGAAAACTAAGAATGTCAAGACTGAGACAATTCAGTTTTACTAGTGGGTGTGTCCACTTATTGTAATTTAACAAATGACTCACATTGTAGTACCAACGATGAAGTTTTAATATTTGTAGATAACCTGAAAACTGTGTAGTTCTCATACACTTCTGCCACCATCACTGTCAAACTAGAAGAGAGTGCACAAGAATGAGGCCTATTTTGTGTTTCTTGCTCACAAAAATTAATTGTGAGGTTATACATATTCATTTATTTTTGCATATTTCCATATGAATAATTTTGAGGGAGAAAAATCACAACAAAAGGGAAAAGCCATGAGAGAAAAAAAACAGAAGAAAAAAATAGAAAATAATATGTTTTGATTTCCATTTAATCTCCATAGTTCCCTCTCTGGATGTGGAATGCATTTTTTATTCAAAATTTATTGTTATTGCCTTCGAACATTGATCACCTTGGACCACTGAGTCATGCTGAGAAGAGCTAAGGCTATCATAGTTGATAATCACACAGTCTTGCTGTTGCTGTGTACAATGTTTTCCTGATTCTACTTGCTTCACCCAGCATCATTTCATGTAAATCTTTCCAGAATTTTCTAAAATCAGTCTGCTGATCATTTCAAATAGAATAATAATATTCCATTATTTTCATATACCATAACTTTTCCAGCCATTCCCCAATTAATGGGTATCTATCCATTTTCTAATTCTTTGCCACCACAAAAAGAGCTGCTACAAATATTTTTGCACATGTGGGTCCTTTTCCCTTTTTTATGATCTCTTTGAGATACAGACCCAGTAAAGACATTGCTGGATCAAAGCACAGTTTTATTGCTCTTTGAGCATAATTCCAAATTGCTCTCTAGAATGGTTGGATCAGTTCACAATTCCACCAACAATACATTAGTGTCCCAGTTTTCCCATATCCCCTCCAACATTTATCTTTTTCTTTTCCTTTCACCTTAGCCAGACTGAGATGTGTAAATGGTACCTCAGAGTTGCATATCTGTAATCAATAATGATTTAGAACTTTTTAATATGATTATAGATGGCTTTAATTTCTTTAGTTGAAAATTGTCTATTCACATCCTTTAACTATTTATCAACTAAGGAATGCCTTCTATTCTTATAAATTTGACTCCATTCGCTATATATTTTAAAAATTAGGCCTTTATCAGAACATTTGATAAAAAAATGTTTCCCAGCTTTCTGCTTCCCTTCTAATCTTGTCTATACTGCTTTTGTTCATGCAAAACCTCTTTAATTCAGTATAATCAAAATTACCCATTTTGCATTTCATAATGTTCTTTAATTTTTATTTGAACATAAATTCCTTCCTTCTCCAAATATCTGAGAGGTAAATTATCTCTCAGATTTGTTTATTGTACCATCTTTTATGTATAAATCATGTACCCATTTTGACCTTATCTTGGTCTGGGGTCTGAGATGTTGTTCTCTATCTAGTTTCTGATATTCTGTTGTCCAGAGTTTATAGCTATTTTTGTCAAATAATGAGTTCTTATCCCAGAAGCTTCAGTCTTTGGGTAGATTCATATAGGAACAAACAATAAATTACTATAGTCATTATTGCGCCTTGTGTATCTAACCTATTGCACTGATCCACCATTTATTTCTTATCCAGGACCAGATGGTTGTATAGACTAGTGCTTTATAGTACAGTTTTGGATCTGATACTGCTAGGCTACTTTCCTGTGCATTTTTTTTTTCATGAATTCCTTTGATATTTTTGACTTTTTGTTCTTCCAGATGAATTTTATTATCATTTTTTCTAGTTCTAAAAAAATAATTTTTTGGCAATTTGATTGGTATGGCACTAAATAAGTAAACTAATTTAGTTAGAATTGTCATTTTTATTATATTTTATATTTTATTTATTTATTATTGTCATGTTCCATTATTATTATTATTGGTTATATTTTATTATTACCCCTGAGTAACTGATATTTTTCCAGTTGTTTAGATCTGACTTTATTTGTGTGAAAAATGTTTTATAATTGTGTTCACATAGAACCTGGGTTTATCTTGACAGGTAGACTCCTAAATATTTTATTTTGTCTACAGTTATTTTAAATAGAATTTCTCTTTCTAATTATGGCAATCATTTTCCTGATATTGAATCAGGCCTGCACTCCTAGTATAAATTCCACTTGGTTATAGTGTATTATCCTGCTGATGTCTTTTTTAATGTTCTGTTTTAAAATTTTACATTAATATTCATTGAGGAGATTGCTCTGTAATTTTCTTTCTCTGTTTTGGCTCTTCCTGGTTTAGGTAATTCCACTAGTATTGGAATTAATTGTTCTTTAAATGTTTGGTAGAATTCACTTGTAAATCCAACTGGCCCTAGAGATTTTTTCTTTTTCTAAACTATTTAAATAATTTATTTCCTCCTTTGTTAATATGGGATATCTATGTTTTTGTAAGTATTTATGCATTTCATTTATATTATCAAATTTGTAGTTGGGCAAAATAGCTCCTAATAATTGCATTAATTTCTTCTTCATTGGTGGTAAGTTCACCCTTTTTATTTTTGATGCTGATAGTTAATAGATAAATTAATTTGATTAGAAAAAGAAAAGAAAAAAATCTATTTTGTTGATTTTTTTCACAAATCCAATTCTTAGTTTTATTTATTAGTTCAATAGTTTTTTAACTTTCAATTATATTTTTTCCTCTTATTTCAGAATTTCTAATTTGTCATTTAATTGTTCTTTTTCTAGCTTTTTTAGTTGCATTCCCAATTCACTGACCTTCTCTTTCTCTATTTCATTTATGTAAGCATTTAGAGCTATAAAATTTTCTCTAAGATCAGCTTTGGCTACATCTCATAAGTTTTAATATGTTGTCTCATTATTGTCATTCTCTTGGATGCAGTTATTGATTCTTTTTCTATGATTTGTTGTTTGACCCACTCATCCTTTAGGATTAGATTATTTAATTTCCAATTAGTTTGTAGTCTGTCTTTCTTTGGCCCTTTATTTAGTGTACTTTTTATTGCATCATGATCTGAAAAGGATGCATTTACTATTTCTGCCTTTTTGCATTTGGTTGTAAGATTGTTATGCTCTAATACTTAGTCAATTTCTGTGTAGGTGTCATGTACCACTAAGAAAAAGGTATATTCTTTTCTAATACTTAGTCAATTTCTGTGTAGGTGTCATGTACCACTAAGAAAAAAGTATATTCTTTTCTATCCCCATTCAATTTTCTCCAAAGGTCTATTATATCTAAGTTTTTGAAGTTTCTACTAACCCCACTAATTTCTTTCTTGTTCATTCTGTGGTTAGATTTATCTAATTCTGAGAGAAGGAAGTTAAAGTCCCCACTAATATTGTTTTGCTTTCATTTTCTTTCTGTAACTGAGTTAACTTCTCTAAGTATTCGGATGCTATTCTACTTGATACATATGTGTGAAGTATTGATATTAATTCATTGTTTATGATACCTTTTAATAAGATGCCCCTTCCTTATCTCTTTTAATGAGATCTGTTTTTGTTTTTGCTTTGACTGAGATTATAATTACTCCTTTTTTTTTTGATTCAGTTGAAACACAATCCATTCTACTCCAGCCTTTTATTCTTACTCTGTGTATCTCTGTGTTTCAGATGTGTTTCTTGTAAACATATTGTAGGATTATGGTTTTTAATCCACTCTGTTATATGCATCTGTTTTATGGGAGAATTCATCCCTTTCACAGTTATGATTACTAGCTGTTTATTTCCATCATCTTATTTTCTCCCCTTTATGTACTTTTGCACCTTGTCCCTCCTTATCACTGTTATGTTTCTGACCTACATCTCCCTAAATCTGAAAAAAAATTCTTTCTTTCTTCAATCCAGTCCCTTTTTTTCTTTTCCCTTTCTTTTCTTACCTCCCTATAGGGTAAGATAAATTTCTATTTATCTTACTGAATGTGTAAATTATGCCCTCTTTGAGCCAAAATTAATGAGATTAAACTTCAAACAATGTTCATACCTCTTCTTTCTTTTCCTCTACTCTAATAGGGTCTTTTGTGCCTCTTCATGTGATCTGATTTATCCCATTTTACCTCTCCTTTCCTCTTCTCTCAGTACAGTCCTTTTTTCATCCCTTAATATCGTTTTTCAAAAATATCATCATATCAAAGTCAACTTATACCCACACGCTTTGTCTGGGTATACCCCTTCTAATGGCCCTAATAAAAAATATAGTTCTCAAGAGTTATCAGTATCATCTCCCTATGTAAAAATATAAACAGTTTAACTTTTAAGTAACATTTTTTTTCTTTCACATTTACATTTTTATGCTTCTCTTGAGTATTGTATTTGTACATAAAATTTTCTGTTTAGTTCTGGTCTTTTCAATAGAAATGGTTGGAACCCTCTACTTCATTGAAAGTCTCTCTTCTCCCCTGAAATATGATGCTCATTCTCTCTGGGTAGTTAATTCTTGGTTGTAATATAAGGTCTTTTCCTCTCCAATATGAAATATGGTATTCCAAGCCTTTCTTTATCGTAGAAACTGACAAAATCCTAGTAACTCCTAACTGTAGCTTCTCGATATTTAAATTTTTTCTGCTAGCTTGTAATAGTTTTTCCTTGACTTTATAGTTCTGGAGCTTTGCGACAATATTTTTTGGAGAGTTCCTTGTGGGATCTCTTTTAAGAAGTGATCAGTGGATTCTTTCAGTGACTGTTTTGCCTTTTGGTTCTTGTATATCAGGACAGTTTGTTTTTGTTTTTGTTTTTTTGATGATTTCTTGAAGAAGGCTATCTAGGCTCTTTTTTGGTTGTGGCTTTTAGGTAATCCAGTAATTTTTAAATTGTCTCTCCTGGATCTATCTTCCAGGTAAATTGTGTTTTTCCAGTGTGATATTTTACATTTTCTTCTATTTTTTTCTTCTTTTTAATTTGTTTGAGTGATAACAATAATGATAATGTCACACAGAGTCATTAGCTTCCATTTGCCCAGTCCTTGTTTTAATATGTGATTTTTCTTCAGTTAGCTTTTCTGTCTCCTTTTCCATTTGATTAATTCTATTTTTCAAAGTGTTGTTTTCTGTAGTAATTTTTTACAGTACAATTGATCAAATGCAAAAAAAAAAAATCCACTGAAGAAAATACTTTTTTTTTTGCATTTGACCAATTGCAGTTTTTTTAAGGAACTAATTTCTTCAGTGATTTTTCTTTGCATGTATGTTTTAAGGAATTGTTTTCTTCAGTCAATTTTTTGCCCTTCCTATTCCAAGCTGTTGACTCTTTCTTGGGTACTTCTCATTTCTTTTCCCAATTTTTTCTAACTCTCTCTTTTGACTTTAAAATTTTTATGAGCTCTTACAAGAAGGCTCTTTGTGCTTGAGACCAATTCACATCCCTCTTTGAGGTTTTGCATGGCTTTCTGTCCTTTTCTCAGTCACTTCCCTGTCATCATAGTAATTTTCTATGGTCAAGGTTCTTTTTTGTTTCTTGCTCATTCTTTCTTTTTTTTCTATTTCATGACTTTTAAGTTGAGCTCTGTGCCTGGAGTGCAGGGGGCACTGTCCCAAACTTTCTGTGTAGTTTTGAGTACAGCTTTGTCTTTGGTGCCTGCTGTGAGCAGGAGATAGCCTGATCTAGTCCTGCTTATTGTTGCCTGGTTTCCCGGGCTGGCAATTTGCCTTCTGCACTGGGAGTAGAGGTTAACCCCCTGGTCTGCTCTGCTGCTGAGCTGGGATTGAGGGTCTCAATTGCTGATCCACTATGATTAAGACCTAGGCTTTCCTCTGAGCCAAGCTGAACATCTTTTTCACCCCAGTGAGACTGATTTCTTAAAGTCTTTCCAATCTATCTTAAGCTAGAAAACTGTCTCATTCTGTTTCTCCATAGGCTCTGCAGTTCCAGACTCTATTTAGAGGCTTAGTTTTCATGTGAAACTTCAGGAGCTTCTTGGCTTCCCTCTGCCATCTTGGCTCCATGCCCCATGCTCCTCCCCAAATTTCTTGTACTTTGTTTATTTCATGGGGTATATGATCAGAGAATTCTATCCCCAAGTGGCCAGCCTACTAACAATAAGCTGCTGTCTCCTTAAATTGGGCTAGTTGGCAGGTTTTGTTAGTAGGCTAATTGTTGAAGCCTTTTCAAAATTGTCAAACTTTTCCTTATACTATTATAATCTACAGTGGTACATCATTCACTTCAGTGCCTTCTTGAGGCCTCAGAATAAAAATTTCTGAAGAATTTTACATATTAAATTTGAATTTGAAGCAGTACTCTAACCACTATATTACATAGATTGTTAAGGCAAGTTACTAGCTACATAAGGGATGCACCAGCCAAATGATTAGACCAGAGGAAAAAGCAGGCAGAAGTTGTATCAGCCTCTTTCTTGAAGATATAATTTTTTACTTTTTTGCATCTTGGCCAGCTAGTTGATAATGGTTAGGCCCTACAGACTTCCAGATGTAAGGCTTTTGGAAACACAATTAACCTAGAGCTAAGCTGTTAAGAACAACAAGAAGGGATCACCTAAGTAGAGAAGGCAGCATAAATGCTAGGCTCAACCAGTTAAGATGACCCTATCTTGCAGATGCATCTGTCTTGCAGAGCTTGGGGCTCTGGATGGACAAATGAGCATAATTAAGGATTGATGATTAGCATACATACTATACAGACAAGAAAGGATGGAGTAGTCATGAAATTCTAGTAATCCACAGAATAGCAAGAATGTGGAGAGATAGTTAGGAAGTAGGAACATTACTAAGGAAGCTTCTCTTGAGACCAAAGAGAAAACTGGAGGCAAGAGGTGGATAGGACTAAGTTCACAGATAGAGACAAGCAAGCCCATCTGACCGGAGTAAAGGAGTGAGAAGGGTCAGCCTATTTCCCACAGTTTGCTTGATTATTATAAATCAAGGTAATATTAAAAAATCTACTGAATAATGGCTTTCTATGATAAGAATTATATATCAATGTGTCAAATATTATAATATTTCTCAAAATTAATAGATCATAATTTCAAACATTTTAACTTAAATCTCTTTTTACTTGTAGTTGTCATAGGGTCATATTTCTCATATTTAAACTAAATTCAATCTGTGTACTAATTCAATAAATATTTATTAAATGCCTACAATGTACAGAATACTGTATTAGGCATTAGGGAAGATAAAAAATTTAGATAAGACTTAGTCTCCATTCTCATGAAGCTTATAGTCCAAGAAGGCAATATGACATAAACCCAGCTGATATAATATAAATGAAAAGTGAATGAGAAGTACAAAACAAAATCATTTCTGAGAAAGGAAAAGTTAATATCAACTTGGGAGACCAAGGAAGAAGATTTATGGAGGCTGTGGCATGTTAAGTCAAATTTTAAAGGGTGGAATACTGTTTCAGCTGGAAGTAGGAGTGAGAAAGGCTATCCTAGGTGCAAAGAACAACAGGAGAAAAGGTGTTGAAATGAGTATGTTCCAGAGATGGGAAGATCAATTTGATGGGAGCATAGAATACATGGTACATATAAGATAAGGCTCGAAAGGAGGCTGGGGAAAGATTGTGAAATACCTTGAATGACAAAGTCAAGGGTTTGAATTTTACTTGGTGGATAGTACCTACCAAGGGAGCAACTGAAGATTGTTGAATACAGGAATGACATGACCGGATCTGTGCACAAGGAAGATTGATTTGGCATCCAAATGGAAGATATATTGGAGAAAGGAAACAGTGGAGATAAGGGGACTTATTGGTCCCACTACAGCATTCTAGGAAAATAGTAATATGGGCTTGTACACTATGATAATGACTGAAAAAATAAATAAGAGAACACAGATAGAAGAGAGAGACTAGAATTGGCATCATCAGGACTTAGCAAATTGTAGATATAAGAAATTAGAGGTAAGAAAGAGTCTAAGATATTCAAAAATGGGTGTCCTTATTTAAAGGAGCAAATTCCAAGGTTTTGAGAGATGATTAGGCATTTCTACCTTTTCCCCATTTTTTTTGCAAACAGTTCACTAAATTGTTAGTAATGTAATACATCTTGGACATGTACTGTTTAACCAACTCACAAGCTCCAGATCTCCTAGCTTGTTCTTACTAGGTCTTCCAGGTTCAAGATGATGCTATCAGTGGTCTTCTTCTCTTCTGAGAAACTATTTCAGAAATCCACTGAAATGTTGATCTACTGGATTCTTAAAATTTTCAAACTCATGAGATTAACATCATGGTTGGGAATGTCTAGTTATCAGGATTGCTGGTCGTTGACCTGACTCAAGGAGGAAAACAGAAAGCAAAATAAATATATGTTCTCAATTCTATGCACTTTTTTCTGTTATGATGTAGGGAGGGGAAAGAAATCCTTCCCTATCTCCTAATGGAAGTCCAAGACAGAGAAAGTATTTTATATATCCCCAAAGAAATTCCTCTTATATTCCTAAATTCTCCTAAATTCCTTTTATAATCCACAGAGTCAGAAGCTCTTCCTGACTCAGTTACCTTTGCTGCAACCTGTCAGTCATAGGAAGCAATAAGAAGTTGCTGTGTCATTTTTCCAGGGCATGTGCCTTTTAGCAAGGATACATGCCCCATAGGAAGGAAGCAGAACACATAGCTAGTTCCATAGGAAGTTTTTCAATACAGTAAATCAAAGAATTCCCCAATTTCCCTAAGGAAATAGATCCAGAATTGAACAATATGAGGAGGGTAACTAGATTGCCTTCAGGAAATAATGAAGTTACTTTAAAAGCCCAAGCTTATATCTGAATCAAAAGACCAGATTTTTTTTTCATAATTAATAAAGGATCATAGTTGAGAACAACTATCTACCTTTTCCCAACCTGCAAGGTTGGGAATTGTAGAGGCCATCTAGGGTATAAGTAGTTGGTTAAAGTATGTCCTCATAAACTTATATGATCTAGAAAGAGAAAAAGATTAATATCTGGATATATGCTTATGTCAAGATAATTAAGAGAAGTTCTCAAGCTCTTGGAGTAGATTACCTGTGGCTAACTTATGGGAAACCATAGACAAGAACCAAACAGGATGCTGTCAATGATTTTCAATCTGCATCTTTGAAAAGAGTGCCATTTTTGAGATAATAGATGCATCTGAGTATTGCAGTAGTTTGTGTAGTTCCCCAAAACTTCCACAGTGACTTGCACAAAGTAGTCTTAACAATATTTGCTGACTGTGTAGATAAATGAATGAATCATTCAGAGTTGCCTACCTAACATCAGCTGTTGTTGTCAAACTAGTGATTTTACTGATCTAAGGAACTTTCACTGAGAAAATTCCCTTTACCAATGTAAATCAGCAGTTACTCTGTAACATATAGTTTTACAAAGTTATTTAGAGGCCCTGAAAATTGATTTACCTCATATCACACAGCCAGTATTCATCAGAAATGGGATCTGAATAAAAATTTTCCTGACTCCACTAAGCCACAATCCTACTCTATATCAGCTAGGTAAAGCATTGGACTTAGAATCAGAAAGATGTGTTCAAATCCTTCTTCAGACTTCCTACTAGCTAGATTCTGGACAAATCATTTACCCTCTCTCAGAATCAGTTTCCTTATTTATAAAATGGATATAATAATAGCACCTACCTCATAAGAATGTTGTAACTCATCAAATGAGTTACCATATGTGAAGTACTTTGCAAATCCACTGTATTTAAATGCTAGATTGTAGTAGTAGTAGTAGTAGTAGTAGTAGTAGTAGTAGTAGTAGTAGTAGAAGAAAAAGAAGAAGAAGAAGAAGAAGAAGAAGAAGAAGAAGAATTTTATCAGAATTTAAACTATTAGTCTGCCAGCATTCAAACTTACAACAAATGAAAATATCATAGTATCAGAGATTTAGAGTTGGGAGAAAACTTAGAAATGTTGTAACTTATCAAATGAGTTGCCATATGTAAAATACTTTGCAAATCTTAAAACATTATATAAGTGCTAACTAATAGTAGTAGTATTTTATCAGGATTTAAACTATTAGTCTGCCAGCATTCAAACTTACAGCAAATGAACTGTATCATAGTATCAAACATTTAGAGTTGGGAGAGACTTTAGAAATAATTTTGCACACATACACACATGTACCTTCATTTTACAAATGAGGAAACTACAGCAAACAGGGGAAAGTGATTTGCCCAGGATCCCACAGTTGGTGTCTAAAACCAGCTTTGAAGTCTTTGAACTGAAGATGAATCTCCCTCACTCCAGGCCTGACACTTTATCCATTGCTCCACCTACATGCTCTTATATTTAGCTAGAACTAAGTGACCAAGACTGCTTATCAGAGGTGCTGTAGAGGGAATTCCTGCATCAGGTAGGAAGTTGGGCTAGATGACATCTATGAACCTTTATAATTTTATGATTCTTTGAAAAAAGAAGACATCAGTTCAAATTGCTGTTCAGTGTATTCCTCTCTCAAAAGAAAGAAAAATCGTCTAAATTCTAAGAGAACAGGCATGATCAGTGTTAGTTAAATACTTAATGTTCATTATTTCAACCACATTGGATTTCTATCATGTCTGTGATACAAAAGAACCATATTTTTATGGGCCATGTGTACAATAAGAAGCACATCAAGGCTCCTTTTATGATGGTGTATAGAGTACATTGATAATCATTTTATTGGTAGGTGTTAGAGCATGATTTGATTATTGTATGTTGTTATAGCATTATCACTGTCACATCATTGCTTTTGTCTATTTTTGGTCATATTTGTTGTCTACTTGAAGACAAAGTGCTTACTCTGAGGAACACAACCCCAAAACAGAGCGTTTTTTCTAAGTAAAAATTCACTTCTTTTAGAATGTGAATTGCATTGAGGGGCCAAAAGTGGTGATGACATTGAGGTACCTTTTCACAGCTCTAAACGATCACTAAAAAAGACGGACAGAATTTGAACCCCTTTTATGTTTTAATATTTACATTGAAAAAGATATGAAAAGTTTGATGTTTGCAAATATGTTAGGGCTTATTCCTATCCCTTTTTTAAAATTTGTATGATTTTCAGGCAAAGCATGAAAACTTTGATTTTCAAGTAAAGTATGATATTTGTCAGTCTGATATGCTAGTGACAAAAAATATATATCTTTTTTTTCCCTTGAGAATAAGTTTGCATTGAAATGAAAAATTTGGCTTGACTTCTTTGTTGTTATATTTCCATTCACTAATGTTGCAATTTTGTTTGTATTTTAAGGGAAAAAGAGCAAGTCACAGTAGCAATGACCCCTCAAGGATAACTGCAAATAGAACAACATCTAGTACGGTAAGTACCATCTATTGTGTCATTGTGTGATGGAGAATATTAAATATGAGATCATATATCTGTGATGGGGTAGAGGTTAAAAAAAGTGCAAAAATCATTCTTCATATTCATTTGTCTACCTATTTATTATGCGATGATATGCTGATGTTAGTATGTGGAATCAGAACAGAAATTGAATTAGCTTTTTTTTTCATGAAGTGCTTACATCTTAAGATATGGGTAGATTATTAATGCTTTTCAGCTTTGAGATCAATAGGTGGTTTCAAATGGATAACTAAGTGGCGTGGATAGAGTACTAAGCATGAAGTAAATGGCTGTTTCTACTTCTCATATAGAATCAGATTTTGGGCTTAATCTTAGAGAGAAGAATCAATTAGGGTTAAGAGTCAGGAAGGCCTCAGTTCAAAGCTAGCCTCAGAGACTTACTAGTTCTATGACCCTGAAAAAATAATTTAATCTCTGTTTGCCTCAGTTTCCGTCTCTGTAAAATAGGGATAAAAATGGTGATTAAAAAGACCCATCTCAGACATGGCTCTTTTTAACAATGAGGTTATTCAGTCCAATTCCAATAGATGTGATGGAGAGAGCCATCTGCATCCAGAAAAAGAATTGTAGGGACTGAATGTGGATCACAGCATAGTATTTTCATTTTGTTGCTGGTTGCTTGCATTTTGTTTTCCTTCTCATTTTTTTTTTCCCTTTTGATTTGATTTTTCTTGTGTAGCATGATAATTGTGGAAATACGTATAGAAGATTTGTAAATGTTTAACATATATTGGATTACTTGCTGTCTAAGGGAGGGAGAAAAAATAGAACACAAAATTTTGTAAGAATGAATGTTGAAAACTATCTATGCATATATTTTGAAAATAAAAAATTATTATTAAAAAAAGCACCCATCTTCCAGGCTTTTTATAAGGATCAAACGAGATAATACTTGTAATGCACTTGTTAGCACAGTGACTGGCACGTGGTAAACAATTAATAAACATTTCTTTCCTTCCCTTCCCCTCCCAACCCCCCAAAATTTATGAGTTACTCTTTCTAGTAACTTCCTAGTACCTGCCTTGCCCTTTTTCAATTGAACATAGGATTTTATTCCCTTATAATGGTTTGAGTTTTCCTCCTGTTGGCATAAAATAAGAAGGAATACTTCACCAAGAATTCTCTTCTAATATGGGAAAATAGAAGACGCTTGCCTTTTGTTTTAAAACATTATGAAACAAAGTATAAGATTTTAATTAACCATTAATTATTATAGGAGTACTATAAAGACAGTGTCATTTGGAATGTAGAATATAAAAAATTACCCTATGAAGATCCTTAAAATAAAGAAAACTTTTGAAACACAATTGGTTTTCATTGGAATATTAATTATGAAACCAAGAAATTAATTGTATAAACAAGATACAAGAGATGATTAGTCCACAAAAAATTTTTAAATACAAATTCTAAGTCAGTCACTGTGCCAGGCACTGGGGAGATAAGTAAAAAGAATGAAACAAACCATAGAAACTTCTATACTAATGGTATAGTTTGGGAGATAAAGCACTGACAGTTGGAGTATTTGGGAAAACTTCATGCAAAAGTTAGTGTCCAAGCTGTGAGTTAAAGGAAGAGATGGATTTTATGAGGCAGAAATAAAGAAGGGAACACATTCCAGGTGTGTGGAGAGAGTGTACCATGCATAAGAAACCTACAGAAGGCTTTGGACATAAGCAGATCTAGATTTAAATTATGTCTCTGACATTTGCAGACTATGTGACACTGGATAAGTCACATAAACTTTCAGTTTAGACAGTTGTCTAAGATGATCCATTTCAGTACACATGCCCATCTGCTTTGCTGAAAAGACATTACTTATTGGAACTTCCTTATATGAGTAAAACTTAAAAAAGAAAAAAATTAAGAAAGATAAATTAAATCACATTAAAGTATATCTCCCTTTTAACCTTAAGATTTCCCAGTGTATGTAAACCTATCTGAATGCCAACCCTATTTTGGGAAAGCTCTTATACAGTCTTTCAATAGAAAAAAATAATTTTAAAATGAGTTTACTATGTTTCAATAATCTTTTCATGTTCATCAATTTAAAAAATAATTTAATTAGTCATCAATTCTCAGTTGTTTTCTAAGAAAGGATGATGAAGTCTAAAAGGTTAAATAGATTAGTCAAATTAGTAAGTGTAAATTCCAGGATTTGAACCCAGAAATCTAAGAAATGATAGTTTTACTATAACCTAACCTCATCATAATGATAATAATAATTATAGAATTTGTAGTGCTTTAAGATTTGCACAATGCTTTACATATATTATCTCAATTGATCATCACAAGAACCATATGAAAATTAGGTGCTAGGTGCTCCAAATTATCTCCATTTTACGAGGAAATTGAGTCACAGGACCTGGGTTCAAATTCCAGCTTTGCCTTTTCTCCTTTGCCTTTGAGATCTTAATTTCACTGACTCTCAGTTTCTTTCTCTGTGAAATACAGGGTTGGAATAGATAGCCTAAAAGAGCCTTCCAGATCCCTAGTCCCTACAATGCTACCATGTATGACTACAAATATTACTCTTCACTCTCTAGTCCCCTCCCTTTCTTTGCCTCCAGCATAAGATTTGCTAGATACTGAATTAGAGAGCCAGACTATCTTTTGAAGAAAAAAAAATTCCCAGGTGACTAATTGTTCATCATTATTTATGAATGAGTTTGTTAATACCTATCCCCACCATAGGTATAAAATCATGGAGGAAGGGAATAGAGTGGGTGTGGGATAAAGGCAGAGTAATCTTTAATGGAGCCTAGGGAAATTGGGCTATATGGCTCTTTTCTGCCCACTGATCCCACCCCACCCCATCCCTCCAAAAAATGATGTAGCAAAAGCATAACCTGCACCCAGTGGGATTTGTTTCCCACCTTTGAGAACCTTCTGGGCTCACTTGTGGTTTATTGTATATAATCTGAGCTGCTTTGGGTCCCTCATTGTCCAATCCCAAACCTCAGGGCATCTCTGAGTGTCCTAATTTTGATCTAAGCAATCACATTGGGTGAATTATGTGGTATGTTTTCACAGTTTAAAATTCTGAATTGAGTGTATATATAGCAACTCTTCTGACAAATCAGTCCCATCAGTCCAAGCACTGCTCTTCCCTGAAGGAAGCTGGTGTGTGAGACTCTGTGGTGAAAGGAGGTGGGGCCACTTGGGCAGGAGGGCGGAACCCACATACGTAGGTACCCTCGGGACCAGCTGTGTCCTATCCCAGCGAGAACTACTGGGCAGTGATTCTGTCAAAAACGGAACCACAACTAGGCTCCTCTTAAAACAACAAAAAAAAATAACAAATGAAAACGTTTGGAAAATAAGGATCTCTGAAGTACAGGGAGCTGAAATTCAGAGTGGCTCAGGCTTCCTGCATAAAGTGAGTACTGCTTGGGGACTGCTCCCCTTCTCCAGTCTGGCTTCTCTGTATTACAGAGTCACTTCCTTGGCAGCCTTGCCCCTTCGCCTCTGTCTTTCCCCTTTGCCTCTGCCTTTTTCCTTCACCTGCTGCCTTTGAGTATGACTTTTTATTGAGCGAAAGAATTGTGACCCTAGGGATGATTTTGAAGTTTAAATAGGGTCTCTTCCCTCCTTTCCCCTCCCCTCCCCTCCTCCCTCTAGCTAGCTTTTCAGTTGGGAATGCAGGTGGTGGTAGGGACAGAATGGGTAGGATTACTCCCCACTCAGGGCATCTGGATGACCTAAGCAGAATGCTGAAAGAAACATAGAAAGTAGATCTTTTTTTTTATATGAAATCAAATTTGTCTTCACCACTTTAAAGACTATAATTTGGATAAATGAACATAAAAGTTTTGTATAGAGGAGGGAGGTGGTGAAAAGGTCACAGGATTTGTCCTCAGAGGTACAGAGTTAGTATTCTGCTTTTCTTACTGATCATCTGGGTGACTTTGACCATCATTTCACTTCTCTGACTCAATTTCCTCATCTGTAAAATGAGATGAGCTTCTAGGCCTATTTTTAGTTCTAACATTCTTTGGTCATGATGTACCTCATATTGCATAGATAGGGTGTGGTATCCAAAGGAAATCTTTTGTTGTGACATCAATACTCAGTTCCCACGGACATCTCGATACTATAGTTTTGAACATTATGTTTTAATAAGTCCTGTTCTTCCAAATGCTCAAATGCTTGGTGTTTCCACTCCCGTTAAATAATATTACCAAAATTATTGGAGGAAGCAACTACACTTATCCCCATTTTACAGCTATAGGTACTAAGGCATAGAATATTTAAATGACTTGCCTAGCATCATACAGGTTTTCAGGGAATAAAAATAGGACTACACACCAAATCTCTGGCCAGCAAGTCATTCCTTTAGTCACCAAATTACGGGATCATAGGATTTATCTCATTTTACAAATGAGGAAAATAAGACCCAGAGAAGTTCAAAGTTTTTATTTGTATGAGGTTTAGAATCTGGATCCTTAGTCATTTTAATAGTCTGTGGACCAATCATTTGCTCAATCCAGAACTCTCTCTATTATATCATAATACATCTTTATACTGATTTACTATCAATACAGAACATAGAAATATATAGCAAAGTATAGAAATATAAGAATTTATTTGGATAATATTTTGAATTTGAATAAATGTTTATGCTGCTCAGTCAACCCCTGCATTGCAGTGAGACCAGAGATCTATTTATTTTACATCAAAAAAAAAAGGGGATTCATTTTTCTTAGAGACTCGGCAATTGAATCTGTGATAGTGAATCTTCTCATTATAAGGCTAAGGGCATGAGGGATGGAGGGAGTGTTTTACTTGTCATATTGATATGGTAAAGAAACTATTTTCATTTTAGCAAAATCATGCTCCCTTAAAGATCTTCTGTCTCCAAACTGATGGAATAAATGCTCTGACAAAATGGGAACAGGAATCAATGTGAATGTAGCAATGCTCTCCAAGTTTTTAATAAACCCTCTATTGAGCTATATAGATTGCAGCATTTAATAGGTATAAATATCTATTGTGAATAGGCTCATGTAATTGAACAGCGCATTTCCACTGAATGAATAGATAATGATTTCTGAATATATATATATTTTTGGGGGGTCTGGCCTTCTGGTTTTACTTTGTAGGGAACTCCTTGTTAGAAACTGTCTTCACTGATGAGGAATAACTTGTCATTTAGTCATGTCTGACTCTTCACAACTGGGATAGCCTATGTTGTCCATGGGTTTTTCTTGGGGGAGATACTGGAGCCGTTTGCCTTTTTCTTCTCCAGTAGATTAAAGCAAGCAGGGTTAAGTGACTTGCCCAGAGCCATACAGGTAGTCAGTCCAAGGCCTGATTTGAATTCAGTTGATTTCAATTGGGTCCTCACTGCAGCAAGACAGGGAAGGAAATAAGCAATGATATACTATCTACTATGTGCTGGAAGATATATGGGACCAGCATCTCTGTGTGAGGGCGTGCTGAGCCCCGCAGGGCTGCTTATCCACCTTTGTCCACTTTACTCCACTCTTCCCTGGGGCTCCAAGCAGCTGTATGGCAGCCACACCCTGGTGAAACTCTATCTCAGCAGACAGGTAGCCTCAAACCTGTTGGTGACTTAGGGTGACATCTAGCTCAAGCATGTGAAAACTTCTGGAAGAATGGGTCATGAGAACAGTTTGTCCCAGTGACCATATAGGGGCACTTAGAGCTAAGTTAGATATCCAGGTGGCCTAGGTCATCTACTGATTCCAGGCCATTATCAATCATCTTGATCTTAGTCCTGCCACTGGACTTCAGTGACTCTGGAAGATAGTCAGTCTGATGACTTTGTGCAGCTCTGCCTTATTTAAATCCACTTCACACACAAGTCAAGACCTCAATCCCCTGATGTCACTGGTCTTCTTCAAAATCAAAGGATGAATCATAATTCAGGTCTTCCTGACTGCAGACCCAGGACTCTATCCACTGAGTCCTTTAGCTTCCTCTAGCTAGCAGAACAACTTTTATCTGCCATATATCCTCTTAAGGAGTTATCTGTAGCACTGGGAGATTAAATAACTTACTCCTGACACCCAGGATTTCCTGAGTTTGAGTTACTCACTTTGTTGTTTGGGCTTTGATGTGCCTGTCTTATAGAACATACTAACCATGTCATTTTCCATAGTAAAAAGTCATAATTAATAATATATTTATTAAAATAATAGTGAGAAGGCTAAAAAAGAAGACTTTAGAATAAAACAGCTTTTTCACTGATTCCATGTATCAACCATTTATAAAAATTGACCTTGTGATCTTTTCTTAAAAGTCCTTTTCAGAATTGTATCTGAATATTCAATGATTAAACATTTATTTTCTGCTAGGCACTGTGTTATAATACAGGTTTTTAAAAGTTACAGCTTTCAGACACATTTCAGATTATCATTTGTTCACTTTTTTGTTCCAAATCTATAATAATTAAATAGTTACTGGATCAGAAAATGCAATATATTCTCTCCAGTGCACCTAGAATGTGACCCATGACTTAATTGATTAGAAAGCTCCCTCCACCAATGTAGATAAGCAGCTTCTGAACAGTCGCTTGGGGCACAAAAGGGTTTGGGGTAGCCTCCCATGTGTGATAGAAGTAGGTCTTCCTACCTCAGGTTTTGTACAGACTATTCCATGAAGCAGCTTGTGTGGCAGAGCATACCCATATATATGTGGTTTTCCACAAGTTTGTTTAGTTCCTTTCACCACAACCATCATGATCTCACCAAAACCCTATTAAGCCCCCTTGTAATTGGAATGAGATAACCTGGTGTTAAATTCTGATTCTGACACTGTTCCCTTTGTACTTTTGTGGTTGGTTTTGGTCAGTCATTTCAGTTCCATCTGATTGTGACCCCATTGGGGATCTTCTTGGCAAAAATACTGGACAGTTTGCCATTTTCTTCTTTAGCTCATTTAATAGATGAGGAAACGGAGGCAAATAGGGTTAAGTAACTTGCCTAGGATAATACTGTTAGAAAGTGTTTGAGGTCAGAATTGAACTCAGGAAAAGCTGTCCTCCTAACTCTAGGTCCTGCCTCTATTGGGCCATGTAGATGTCATGTGTACTTTTAATCAAAATCTTTTAATTCTCTTGAGCCCCAATTTCCTCATCAGTAAAATAAATATTGCACTTGATATCCTTTATATTGTTTATATTGTGTGTGTATATATATATATATATATATATATATATATATATATATATATATATATATATATATGTCAGAGCTTCTTAAACTTTTTCCATTCAAGACTCTTTTCATCTGGGAAATTTTACATGACTCTGGGTATATAAATATATAAAATAGATATACAAGTCAAACATTTACTAATAATAAATCATAATTTCACAACCCCAACATTCAAGTTACAGATAACAAGACCCCCAGATAGGGTTGTGAGCCACAGTTTAAGAAGCTGAGCTCTATACTAATCCTTTAGGAGTCTAATGAAATATAGAGTATAAAAATTCTGATAATCATAGTGTCCTTATACCCAAGAACTCATAAATAAAACTTTATTATGTGATTCTTTTAATCCCCTGCTAAAGTCCTACTGATGATTCATCATGGCATGGAGGTGATCCTGAGTTTTCAACAGTTACATGAGCAGAGCAAAAGCCCTGTTGGGTCCTCCCAAGCCAGAAAGGTTTCAGGTGCTGCCCAGCAATGGACTCTGTGTCTGTAGCCAAAGACCAGCTTTGCTAAGTTTAGAGAGAGGCTCATAACCAGAAGGCTGGCATATCACTGACTACTCAATCTTATGAAGTCATCTAGCACAACTCTTCAATAGTCAACTGACTTTTGGGAAGGGGAGGTAAAAGCAACATGATTTCACAACTTCAAGCCTGGGTAATTGGAAGAATAGCAGGGCCTTTTACAGAAAAAGGACATTTCTTTTTTTTTCTTTTTTTTTTAAATTTTTATTTAATAATTACTTTATATTGACACTCGTTTCTGTTCCAATTTTTTTTCCCTCCCTCCCTCCACCCCCTCCCCTAGATGGCAAGCAGTCCTGAAAAAGGACATTTAGATAATGCAAAAATAGGGTAGGAGGAATAGGAGAAAGTTGGGTTCATAATGAAATAATGGATTTTTAAAAAAGGAATAGAAGTCTTATTTTGTAATATTTTACTGACAAGCTATGTATCAGAAAATTGTTTTAAGTGCAAAAGAGCTACGAGAGCAACTCTGTACTCTTTTTTCTCCATTAAATAAGTCTTAACATTTGCTACACCCTATTTTTCAGTAAGTTTATCGTGGCAAAGTGTATTATCTTTTAAATTAGTCTTTGGAATTTTTATCAGTAGTCTGTCTTATCCAGAGCAGAACATGTCATTTATTTGAACTTATCCTTATTTCTGCCTAGCATACTACTATCCTTCCAGTCATCATCTACCCATCACTCTTCCCCACCCCACACATTCATTCAATTGCTGAAATTGTCTTTTCTACATCCCTCCACATCTCTGGCATCTGTCCACTCCTCTTCACCCACATAGTCACCTCTTCAGTTTAGGTCTTTATCCCCTCTCCAAGGAGTATGATAAAAACTTCCTTTTTGGTTTCCTCTGCTTTTAGGTCTCTTCCTATTACAACCGTTCCTCCACCCAGAGTGATGTCATGTCCCTATCTATAAACCGCAGTGGCTACCAATAACTTCTAGAATCAAATATAAAGTCCATTGATATTTGGAGTTATTTACCAGTGACCCAAAACTATTAGTCCAGGCTTATTATACATGAATCTCCTACATACTTTCTGTAGACTAGAAAGTCTACTGTTCCTTATACAAAGCTTCCCCTTTCTTTTCTTCATGCCTTTCTTTGTACATACTGTTCTGTATGTTTGGAATGCATTCTTGTTTAAGACTCAGATAAAACTCTACTGGATATACAAAGCCTTTCCTGATTCCTTCCCATCATAAATCATCTTATATTTATTGCATATGTATTTTGAATATATTTATTTAAGGAGTAGGGAAGTATCACATGACATCTTACACATACATAAATGTGTCCTCCAATAGTGTATATAAGTCTCTGGAGGCATGAACTGTCTCATTTCTGTATCTGTATTCCCTAGTTCTTAACCCAAGACTTGGTGCATAATAACAATTTAATAAATGCTTATTGAATGATTGAAGTATTTGAAATGTGAAAAACTGAATGTATTTTAGTAAACTATTTGTATTTGAGAAATTATAACATACTTCCAACCTCATTCCCAAATAGTTAATTTCGAATTGCCTTTTTATTTAACAATATAAAACAAATAATCAAAAAAATTCCAGTTAACAAAGTATTATAAATTTACAAGAGTAAATAAGCTCCTATTGCAAAACATCTCACAGATTTACATACCTGGTCTTAGTGAGGGTCAAATGATACCATGCCCTCCATGTAAACAGTGCAATTCATTGATTCAAGAAATTTTTTGTCTTCAAGACATTGATAAAATTTAAAATACATTTGTTTTGAGTCAGGTCTGAGTCAAGATGGTCTGATAGGTCAGTTTCGGAATTGAAGCAAAATGAAACATTCACAAATTTCCTTAATGTTTAAGAAAAGAAGATTTATGTAACACTATCACAGAAAGGTAATTCAGCAAGGATGCAGCATTGAATCATTCTCCCCAATGTGGGATGGGTTTTTAGGGTGACCAAGTTCAAGGTTTAGTTCTGTGGGTCAATTAAATCTCAGTGATTATTATCTTTTGAGAAGATGGAAATGACTTAGCCTTGTTCTTACTGCAAAGCATTTCTTGCTTCCTTTTCCAGTAATTCTTTTCACCTGTTAAATGTATTCTAATCTCTCTGATGAGGACACTGAAATCAGAGGGATAAATGAAATCCCACATACAATATTATCAATAAAAGCAGGACTGAAATCTAGATCTCCTGATTCCATCTAGTATTCTCTCTACTTCATCAAGAATATTGAGCTGAAATCCAGATGTCCTGGATCCACATTCTAGCATTGTTACTTGCTACCTATGTGATCTTGAAAAAATCACTTCCTTTTTAACATTGTTTTTGTCACTTCCTTTTTGTAGATCTCAGTTTTGTCATCTTTAAAGTGACTTATTCACACTGGATGATGTTTGAAGTTACTTCCAGATCTATATATGTGAGCCTTTCTATGAATAAATAAATGAATGAGTGAAGCATTTACTAAGTGCTATGAAAAGTACTGTGGATATAAGTAAAAATGCATGACCACTCCTGCTTTCAAGAGCAACCTTTCCATCTGATATTCAACTTTCATGTATATTGTCTCCATCATTAAAGTGGGAATTTCTTGAGTTATAATTCCCTTATTTCATTAAGAAAAAATAAGTTTGAGGACTATCTAATCCAAGCCCCTCACATTTTGGAAAGAGAGATATAATGATTTGTCTAAGATCATAAAAGTAAGATTCAAACACAGGTCTTCTAATTCAAACTCCTTGCTTTTTTTCACTGTTACCCTGCTTCTGTTCCATCTGATGGCATTTCCATGTGCCTATTTACCTAGTCTTTCAAGCCTTAGAATCATCTCTGATGTTCTCCAGAACCGCTAATGACTTAACAGTCCTGGCATCTGTAATGCTTCTTTCATTTGTTCCCACAGCTACTACTCCCGTTCAAGCTCTTTCATTATCTTTTTTTCTGGATTGTTTCAGTAACTTCTGGACTGACCTTCTTCCTAGTCTCCCCATCTAACCATCTTCTTCCTACACTCCCCTGATAGATTAATCTTCCTCATGCACAGCTCTTATCCCAGCTCAAAAGCTTTTTGTTGCTTATCGAAGGCTAAATTCCTTAGCCTAGCATAGAAGAGCCTGCGTAGTATAACCCAGCCTATTTCTTTAGCTTTATTTCACACCACTCCCTTGGTCTGGAGTACTCCCTATTTCCAGTCCAACTGAACTACTCTCTATCCCTTCCCAATGTTTCATGGTACTTTGTTTCTGTGTTTTTGCACATGATATTCCTTCCATCTAGAATAGCAGTTCTTAGGTCTGGGACAGATAGATTTCATAGGGTCCATGCACTGAGATGAGGAGAAAATCACCTTTATTTTCATTTAACATTGATTTTTATTGTAGTCTTATGTATTTTATTTTGTGAATTTAAAAATATGATTTTCAGGAGATTTTACCAGACTAACAAAGCGATTCATGACCCAAAAAGATTAAAATAATGACAATAATAACTAACATTTACATAGCATAGTCTTACCCAGGATCCTTCAGTAACTTGTAAGTTTTTGAGGCTAGATTTGAAATCACATTTTTTTGGAGGCATTTGGGCTTATGTTACTTGCTTAAGACACACAGTAAGTGCCCAGAGTCATTCCACCAGTGTTCTATGTACTGTGCCACTTAGCTGCTCCTTGAAATCAGGTGTTCCTGATTCTGAGCCTGATATTCTATCCATTGAGCCATTTAACTGCCCCTGTTCTAGAAAGTCTTTTAAGAAAGTAAACCAGGTCATCTTTTGTCTCAGTTATTATTTAGCCCTTAGTCACTGAATGAGCATTGTTTCAGGCAAACTGAGACCTGGGAAAAATCTTGATTCAGAAAGGCCAAGGTCACCCACTGCATTGTAGGCCAACACCAGTCTGGACTTTGATAACTCGGGAGGAGGGAAGTTCCTTGATGACTTTAAGCAGCTTTCTCCCACTCATAGCTAGTTCATTTGCAAATCAAGACATCATCCTCATGATGTCATTGGTCCTCTGCAAGATGGACAAACAACAATAACAACATTAGAAAGTATTCCTCTAACTCTATGCTTGACTTTTGAAATTCTACCTTTTCTTAAAGTCCCAGATCTGATATTATTTCCCCATGAAGTCTTCCCTGAATACCTCTTTCTGTATACCCCAAGTAGATAGGCTTTTTCCTTTACCTGTACTCCTTTGATATGACACATTTATCATGCTGTCTTGCATTATAATTATTTGCCTATCTACAATTATTTGAATGTATTATCTTTTCTTCCCTATAAGATTGTAAGTTTCCTCAGGTTTCAGGGACTAGATGTCTTTTTTTAATCTTTGTGTTCTTAGCTGCACAGGAACCCAAGGCCTTGTATAAATAATATGCTAGTAATATGGTTGGATTTATTTCACCAATTTTATGTCATAAAAGCAAAAACATAACAATGAGAAACATTTATAATAATTGAAAAGAATAAAATTATGTATTAATATAGATTGGTTAATCTGAGGAATCCCAGTGCAGAAAGGAAGAAAGGAAGTATGCATTTATTAAATGCTTACTATGTGCCTGGCCTTGTGCCTTAAGCTCTTTAGAATTATCATCTCATTTGATGCTCCCATCAATCTTGGAAGGTTGTATTATTATTATCCCCATATTACAGTGGAGGAAACTGAGGCAAAAATCACGTGATTTGCCCAGGATCACATAATTGGTAAGACTGAGACAAGATCTGATTCCAGCTCCTCCCAATTCTAGGCTCAATGCTTTATCCATTGAACCCCTGGACTATCTCACATAGTATAAAAATATACATATAACATAAAAATACAGCATAACATAGTTAAAATTTGATATGAAATTCACACACTAATTGTCTCATTTTCTCTACAATCAGGCTTCCAGCCCCATCATTTAACTAAAATTGCTTTCTCCAAAGTTATCAATGATCTTTTAACTGTCAAATTTATTCTTTTTATTATTATTATTATAGCTTTTTATTTACTGGATATATGCATGGGTAATTTTCATCATTGGCAACTGCAAAACCTTTTGTTCCAATTTTTCCCCTCCTTCCCCCCCACCTCCTCCCCCAAGATGGCAGGTAGACCTACACATGTTAAATACGTTAAAGTATATATTAAATACAATATATGTATACATGTCCATACAGTTAATTTTGCTGCACAAGAAGAATCGCTCTTTGAAATAGTGTACACTTAACCTGTGAAGGAAATCAAAAATGCAAGCGGACAAAAATAGAGGAATTGGGAATTCTATGTAGTGGTTCATACTCATTTTCCAGAGTTCTTTCGCTGGGTGTAGCTGGTTCTATTCATTACTGCTCTATTGGAACTGATTTGTCAAATCTATTCTTGATACTCTTCTTGAGTTCTCTCTAGTCTTCAACACTGACATCTACCTTCTCCTTGATACTTTCTCTCTTTAAGTTTATGGGCTGTCTCCCAGTTCTCTTCCGTTTCCTTTACTAGATCTTCATGTATATCCCATAGAGCTCAGCCCTGGACCCTCCTTTGTTCTCTTTCTATTGTGTCACTTGGTGATCTCAGCTCCATGGATTCAAGTATCCTGTCTGGTTCATGATCCTTAAATCTCCTTATCTAATCGTAACCTCTCTGTCTATCTCCAGTTTCACATCTCCAATTGTGCTACACATCCTTAAATGGATATGACATGAACTCAGTGTGTCCAAAAGAGAATTTGTCATCTTTCCCCCAATCCTCCTTTATTATAATTTCCCAGGCTCATTATTTAGATATCATGCATACTGAGTAATTCCTTAATATCTTTTGCCCTCTATATCTCATAGTTGCCAATAGCTGTTAATTTTACTTTTGCACTACCTCTCTGATACATTGTCTTGCCCCCTTCTCTCTTCTGATTCTGCAGCCTCCCTGGTGCAGACCCTCACCTCCACACACCTGGACCATTGCAATCATCTGCTGGTTGATCTGCCTGCCACAAGTCTCTCCCTCACCCCAGACCAGTCTCCATTCCGCTACTATGGTGATTTTCACTGGCTGTCGGCCATGCCTTCTTTCTGCTAATGTCTGACTACTGAGTTTCCTGACTAAGTCCCAGCTAAAATCCCACCTTTTTACAGAAAGCCTTTCCCAATTCTTCCTGTTTATTCTGTATGTAGCTTATTTGTCCACAGTTGTTTGTATCTGGTCTCTTCCATTAGATTGTAAACTCCTTGAGGACAAAGGCTATTTTTTGCCTTTCTCTTATTCCCTGGAGGGTTAGCACAGTGCTTGACAAAGAGTAGGCACTTGGTGCTTATCATTGCGTGTTTATTGCCTGACTGAATTAACAGTGTGTTGTCCTATAAGTCTTGGAAGAAGATTGTTGGGCTTGGAATGGAACCCTTCAGCCATCCAATCATTTTATGGATGAGGAAGTAGGCTTTCAAAGGGAACGTGACTAATATAACCCAGCAGAGGTAGGATTAGAACTCAGGTCTTTTGAGTTTCAATTCAGTATTCTTCCCACTATATCAAGTTATTTTTGAGGAACACTTGAGATGATATTGGTCTCTTAAATGTGTTGAATTAAGTTGGAGCTGATATAATCTTTTTTTCTATTTGTAAAATGTGTTATAATTAGCAGAAATAACTCAAATTTGTTTATTTTACATTAGAATTTTCTGAAAGTGGGTGCTTCAATTTAAATCAATTCAACAAATAGCTATTCAATGTTTACTAGATACACTATTCTAAGTCTTAGGGGTACAAGGATGAAAAAAATAGTCCTGTTGTCAAGAAACTTGTAACTAAGAAAAGGAATACACTAGTAACATAACAATTTAGTCTGTGAATAAATGCTTGGGAAGTAAATAAAAACAGAGATGGTAGAGACCATTTTAGATGCAGGGGTCCTCAAACTTTTTAAATAGGGGGCCAGTTCACTGTCCCTCAGACTGTTGGAGGGTGGGACTATAGTAAAAACAAAAACTTTGTTTTGTGGGTCTTTAAATAAAGAAACTTCATAGTCCTGGGTGAGGGGGATAAATGTCCTCAGCTGCTGCATCTGGCCCGCGGGCCATAGTTTGAGGACCCCTGAAGAGGAATGACACTTCCATTTTTCTTGAAGGCAAGAAGGATCAGGAAATAATGAAAGACTGGAAATATAGAATGTACAAATGGCAGTAATATTTCATAAGGATGAAAAAATAAATTGGAGTTAAACTCTGGGAGGCCTTGAATGCTCCACTATGAAATTTTTATTTTTTTTGGCAGAGAATGGGGAACCACTGAAGGTCCTTGAGTGAAAGAATGACATTATCAAACTTATGTGTAAGAAACCTTGCTTTGGCAACAACATTTGGAGAATTTAAAGAAGGCAGAATGGCTAATATGACAGGAAAAGATAATGATAAATAGTGTAGGGGATATGGGAAAACTGGGACACTAATACATTATTGGTGGAGTTGTGAACTCTTCAAAACCATTCTGGAGATTTAGAACTGTGCTTCAAAGGGCTATAAAACTATGCATACCCTTTGATCCATCAAGGTCTCTACTAGGTCTGTATCCCAAAAAGGGAAAAGGACCCACATATATAAAAATGTTTGTAGCAACCCTTTTTTGAAGTATCAAGAAACTGGAAACTGAATGGATGCCCATCAGTTGGGGAATGACTGAATAAATTATGGTATGAATGTAATGTACTATTTTTGTTTTCTAAGAAATGATAAGCAGACTGATTTCAGAAAAGCCTGGAAAAACATGAACTGATGCTAAGTGAATTGAGTAGAATCAAGAGAACATTGTACACAACAACAAGATTATGTGATGATCAATTGTGATGGCTGTGTCTCTTTTCAACAATGACATGATTCAAGGCAATTTCAATAGACTTGTAATAGAAAGAGCCATTTGCATCCTGAGAACAGACTATGGAGATTCAATGTGGATTACAGCATAAGATTTTCACTTTTTTGTTGGTGTTGTTAGTTTGCTTGTTTTTTTTTTTTCTTGTTTTTTGCCTTTTGATCTGATTTTTCTTGTGCAGCATGATAAATATGGAAATATATTTAGAAGAATAGCACATATTTAACTTATATTGGATTTCTTGCTGTCTATGGGAGAGGGAAAGGAAGGGGGAAAATTAGGAACACAAGATTTTGGAAGGATGAATGTTTAAAACTACCTTTGCATGTATTTTGAAAAATAATAGGCTATTATTGTGTTTTTAAGAGAAAAAAAGGAATTTAGAGAAGGAAAAGATTGAATGGAGACAATGGAGCCAGTTAGGAGACAATACTATTAGGAAGAGGCAGTCAGCCACAGAATTGATGATTGGAAAGATGGATTTGACAGAAGGTACTGGATGGGAAAGGAAGGGAAAAAAGAATACAAGATAATTATGAAGCTTGGGGCCTGGGTGAGAAAGAAGATGGTGGTGACACCTACAAAGACAAGGCAAGGCAGTTAGGAAGGGCAGAGAGACAGTGATATAAGAGAAGGGGAAAGATGCTTAATTGGTTTGTGAGACAATGTTCCTTTGGAAGAAATTTTGTCTCATGGCTTCCTTAACTTCATTTAAATTCCCCTATCTTCTGTCTTCTACAGGAAGCATTTTCTATTCCATCCCCATTAATCCTACTGCTTTCCTTATTTTTTATTTTCCCTATATATAACTTGTTTTTAGACATTAGTTTGCTTGTCGCCTTCCCCTTTAGATTCTAAGTTCCTGGAGAGCAGAAACTGTCTTTTTCTTCTTTTTTTTTATCCCCAGAACTTAGCATAGGACCTGGCACATAATAGGTGCTTAATAAATGTATGTTGACTGAAAAAGGGAAGACTGACCCTACATTTCTTCTTCACTCCTCTCCTAAAAGAGGCCTTTAGGAATCAAGTACTTTGATTAATTTGCTGACTGTTCTTTTTTAGTTTAAAACTGTCAGCATTTTGTTTCCTAACCTTGGGTTCTGAAATATCACTCTTCATCCATCAAATGAATTTTAAATCATATTAAATCCAAATACTGTATCAAAATAAAGCTGTTAATCAACAATATTTTTTAAAGGACTATATTTGGAATCAGACAACTTGGGTTTGAATCACTTACCTGGATGACCTTGGATATTCTCTGGACCTTAATTTCCTTATCTGTAAGATAAGAAGGTTGGGTGACATAATTTCTAAGGACTTCAAATCTGTGGCCCTATGATTCAAATTCTAACATTCAAAATTGAGTATAATTGTATCAGCCAGTTACAGAAATGAAAAATTTTCAGGCCCTAACCCACAGAAACTATATATGATACTTTAGTAGCTCATATTAATTGGTATTAATATGGTATGTTAAAAGAAATGCTAACTCATTCCTTCATAGTATCAAATAAATCATTACCAGTTAGTGATAAAGGGAATGAATGAACCAAAACTTCATCCCTGAAATCTTCTATTTCTGTGCCATAATTAATAAACACTCTTATAGACATTCTTTTTAAAGTAATTCAAAAATTACTTTAATCCATGACTTTGATCCATCTCATTTTTCTTTTCTTTTTTTTTTTTTATTGAATCATTTTTTAGTCATATCCAATGCTTTGTGACCCCATTTGGGGGTTTTTTGTGGCAAATATCCTATAGCACTTTGCCATTTCCTTATCCAATGAGGAAACTGAGGCAAACAGGGTTAAATGATTTGTGCAGAATCACAAAGCTAGTAAGTGTTTGAGTTCATATTTGAACTAAGGTCCTAAGTCTAGACTCAATTCTCTATGTACTGAAACACCTAGTTGCTACCCCTTAACTTACTTTTATTTTAGTCTAGTCTCTATTTGTTTTATGCCTACTATTACTAATCTTTCAATTTTGTCATCTGATAATCCCTTCCACTGGTGTGCCAGTAAATATTTAACAATTAGTTCTCTGCAAAAGTATAATCTGCCTTATTAATATTCTTTCCATTACTTTCTTAAATCTAGAAATCAACAGAATGATAAATCAAGCCTTGATTTGTAGCTTTTGCTAATTTCTATGTTATAAATATTCACACAGAAAATTTAACAATCAGTTCTCTCCAGTCTTTTGAGATGGTTCTATTTTTTTTGGCTTTATCTATCTTTCCAGGGGCATCAATCATAGATTTAGAGCAGAAAGAGTCTTTAGAGGTCACTGAACTTACTCATTTTACAAATAAAGAAACTGAGACACAGAGAGAGAATAATTTATGCTTATTAGTTACATATACTTTCCCTTAGAAACAACATTTCTTCACTTAGGCTATCATTTTTTTTAATGGACTGTTTTAAGAAGTATTCCCATGGAACACTTGGACTTCTAGGACTGGTTTGTCTCACTTTTGATTTTTTATCCCTATTCCTAGCACAATGTCTAACACATAGTAGGTGTTTAACAAATGCTTATTGATTTATTGGCATCATCTTACAATCATATCAAGCATTCAGAATTCAATAAGACCTGAAAATCCTGTTCTGACCAATAGCTCTGACAAGTTTGGTGTGTTAATCAGTCTGGGCAAAAGCTCCATTCTGTCAGGCTGAGAGGCTGTTATTGTTGCTACTTTACTTTTTCCTCCTTCTTCTTTAAAATACAAAAGGGGAAAAAAAATCTAGGTTACCTCCCAGGTCTCTGAGCAAATACTGTTGGGATAGTTTGGTCATGAGGTCAACATTCCTTATCTTGAACAACATATTTCTCTCACTCTGGTTCCTTTTTTTCATATTTGGCAACTCCCACTAAGTAGATATAGTCCCAAGTTAGTTATCAGATGGTGTTTTACTCAATTCTTTGCCTTTATTTATACTCACTTTTCTTACTGTGATTATTCATGTATATCTAGTTTACAAATTTATTGCCTCTATTTTTTTCTATTGAAGACTCTATTGAGTCTTTTAAAAAAATAATAAGTTTTATATTTCAAAATACATGCAAAGATAGTTTTCAACATTCATCCTTACAAAACCTTGTGTTCCAAATTTTTCTCCCTCTCCTTTCTCCCATTCCTCCTTCCCTTAGAGAGCAAGTAGTCCAGTATATGTTAAACATGTGCAGCTCTTCTAAATATATTACCACATTTATCATACTGTGCAAGAAAAATCAGATCAAAAAGAAAAAAAAAAGGAGAGAAAAAAAGCAAGCAAACAACAACAAAAAGATGAAAATACTCTGTTGTGATTTTATGGAGTCTTTAAAGATTATTCAGTGTTTATTTTGGATTCTTTTGCTATATTATTCAGTAGATTTTTTAAAAAATTGTTCTTTGTTTCAGCGATTTTCTTGGTAAATTTTTGCTGATAGGTTATTTTTTCTGCCAATTTTCTATTGTCCAAAATGCTGATACCTGCATTTTCCTTTTGAAAACCAGGGACTGTCATTTGTAAATAAAATAAGTATTTTATTGTGTGTAATTAATTCATATATATAGTCCTGTCACAGGAGCTAAGAACTCCAGAAATTAGGGAGTTCTTGGTGGTCTGGACTGAACAAGTATTTTTTTCTAAGAATTTCATTCAATTTAATAAGCAATTATATGGAGTACACTTATATAGAATACACTATGCTGGGTCTTGGGGATCCAAGGAAAAGTCCAATTAGTTCTGGCTTCAAGGAACTCACATTCTGCTGGGGGAAAACAACTAATATTATAATCTTTTAGATACAAAATAAAGACAAATCTAATTGGGGCAGGGGACAAGGAAAGAACACTAACAACTAAGAAGATCAGATCAGGGAAGGCAACTGAACTATATACTTTGAATAAAGTCAGGTGAGGAGAGAAAGCATTCTGATCATTGGGAAACTTGTGCAAAGGTTCAGGAGCGGGAGACAGAGCATTATGTACAGGGAACAGTAAATATGGCAGTTGGATAGCATGTAGGGTATGTGAGTCTGGTTTGATCTTACTGGCTCTTTTTATTGACAAAGACCCAGCAACAGAAGGTCTAGTATCTGATTCTGTGATCCTGGGCTCAGAATTTGAGGAACCTATTATTAGAGAAGATGGGGTGCCTGGAGCTCTGATCCCAGAACTTGATATGGGGAGGTGATTTCATTATATCTGAGGCTAGGTCCTGAACTTAGTCCTGGAGGCAAAAGGTATGGTATGTAAGGCTCTGGCCTTGGGCTGGGCCTGGTGAATATAAGCCTGGTTATCTCTGATAGCATGTAGACCATGCTGTTTCTCATACACATGTCCTCCTTCATACCTTGACTAAATGCTTCTTTTTCCATGAGGCTTCCCACATACCAAACCAGTCAGAGAGATAGAAGTCCTTTCTCATGTAGCCTCTTTTGCTTATACCTCTCATAAATGCTTAGCTCCCCCAACTTCATACTGTATTTATTTGAGTAAATATCTTATCTCCCCTACTAAAACATAAATTCCTCAAGAGCATAAAACTCCTTATGTTTTGTTCATCTCATCCTACCCAACCAAGCCTTAACACAAATCTATCAGACTATAGATGCTCATGATTTGGGATGAATATAGTTTGACTTCAATTATCTGGGCACATGTTGATTTGAAGAAACCAGTGATATGACTAATTATGAAAAATGGCTAACATCAGGGTGATTTGTATGTGATCTGTGGAAACTTAATTTGCTTTTATCTTTTTTATTTTGTGACCTTAAACATACACTTTCATTCTAGCAGCAGAATGAAAGAGCTCCAAAGTTCATAGGTCAGTAGGGATTGAATTAGGATTTAAAACTTGGCTGCTGTGCATGGGTGAATAATAGTTGACTACCTAAAATTGACTGTGAAATAAAAATGGAAAAAAATAGCTTAATTAGGATTAAGTGAATGATAAAAATGAATATTACCCTTCAGGTTGTAATGATAGATTTATTGTATTATTGGAATTATTTAATAAGAGTAAGTATTGTGTATATGTTTCATACACAAAGAAAGTTGTTTGACATTAACTGAAATCAACATATTTATTTTATAGAAATGACAACAATTTATAAAATTAACTGTCTTTGAATATATTCAAGTGTTGGAATTTAATAGAATATATTTTAATATTGAAGTTTTTATCTATCTACATTCATTTATATTGAAATATACTTTTAAAAATAAGGAGAGTAGAACTGGAAATGACTTGCAATCTAGTCCAGTCTCTACAATTTATAAAAGAGGAAATAGAAGTCTGTAGGCTAAGTGACTTACTCAATATTGTAGCCTTAGGATTTTTGACTCCTAAACTTGAAATCTTTTCATTCTCACCCCGCTTGTGTCTCTAACTCTGTGTTTTCGTTCACAAAGTTCACAAGTCCCTATATTTACTGCATATGTCTTCCTCAGACTTGAGTCAGAGCTAGTAAGGAATGGAATGTTTAGCAACTCATGCCTTAAGGCTCCAGATACCTACCTCTCCTTTATGCTCATTTTAAAAAGAGAGAAACATAGAATGGAAAGGACAGTAGTTTGGTAGTCACAAGATTTGGATACTGTGCTATCTGTGACTTTGCCTCCTTAATTCCCCTTACAGCTCTCCATTTTTTGAACCTAGCTAGGAATATAAAATAGCTTGAGTCTCCTGATCATCTTAGATAATAACTTCTAAAATTTCTAAAAGGTGTGTATTTTGCATTTCTCTTGGGGTTGTAATTATGTTCTTAATGGTTCTGTTATAACTAGGGTATATATGGGGTATTCATGGAGGACTAGCACCTCTGGTGTGGGGACTACTGAGCCCTTTTCAGGGCTGCTCATCCACCTATGGTATGCCAACCAGCTCTCATCTGTAGCTTCAAGGAGCAGAAGCATGAACACATTCCCTACAGAAGTTTCTCAGCACATGGACTAAACCATGTTCATGAGGGTAACTGCTTGACTTCAAGCCCATTGGTGAGTTAGGAGATATCTATGAGAGAAAAGGAAAAGCAAAAGATCCTAAAGGAAAATGCCTAAATAATGTGAGATGAGGAAGAGGATAGAATTCTCCTCAAATGGACTTAACTGGTAAAATATGAGATAATGTCATTAAGTGAGGGAGTTGGGGGCAAGGTACTATGGGAGGCTGGAGTTAAGGGATGTGAAAGTCTAAATAGGCATGGTGGTGAGCCAGATAATGAGGTGATTAGAGAATTGAAAAGGATTGCCTTGCTGTCATGAGGGTCTATGACTACCACGTTAGCACCTAGGATACCTCAGAATCAGCCGGAGTTAGGATAAGCAAAAGTCCTTAGTCTTTATTCTTGGTGTTTAGACGCAGGATTGAACAGGATGGAAGCAGAATCTCCGCGACCTCCTTCTCCCTTGTCTACCGCCAAGAGGATGGGTCCCTGTCTGATCTTACTCCACCCCCTAGTCCCTCCTACTATCCTCTATACACCAATCATTGAGCCAGAACGGATAGTGGAAAGGACCATTTTCCAAGCATATGCCCATAGAGTATTGTCCAATCAGCAATTAGCCCTATGTGCTTGAACTGACCTCAGTGCAATGACTCAAGAGGTTCAGCCCTCTATATCTCCCGCTTTCTTTTGTTTTAGAACACAGGTGGTCATGCCATCCCCGACTTCTCAGGAAAGGAAGTGAAAACACCAAAAAGGAGGTGATCACCCTCTCCCTTTCTTCCCCCCCTCCCACTTCTCATAAAAGGGAAGTGAAAGCACTAAAAAGGAGATGGTCACACCCTCCCTGACATCTCAGGAAGGGAGATGAAAAGCACCAAAGGGAAGTGGGGATTGCTAGCGAGTTTCTGGGCTGAAGGGTCTTATTAGAAACAGGTATGCACAAACCCATCTGCATGGGAGGTATTACACAAGCACATAACAATAACGCACAGGCTATTAGTGATGACTGTCCCCACAGTCAGTACAGGCTCAATGTGGTGCAACAAACATGAATTGTACATTCAAGTAGTGATATAACAAACAATATAAATCAATATGGCATTATAAGAGATTTCCAGAAGTTCTAGAAGGAGGGTATGTAAACAACACTCATACGTACGCCTTCTTCAGCAGTCAAGAGACAGTCCCCAAAACCAATCTACTGTCCATTGCTTCACATGTCAGGGAATCCAATGATCCCCACAAGTTTTTGAAATCCTGCAACAGTCTTTTCGTGTGTTAGGAAATCCAATGATCTCAGCAGATTTTGAAGTCCTGCAACAGTCTTATCATATCTCAGAGAATCCAATGATTCCTGAGGGTTTTGAAGTCCTACAACAATCTTATCATGTCTCAGAGAATACAAAGATTCCTGAGGATTTTGAAGTCCTGCAACAATTTTTGATGTCCATGAGTCAAACGCCATAACTGCCATGCTCATTCAGTGGTGGGCACAGTCAGCAATGGAACCACCCGATGTTTCTTGGGTCTTCTCCTTTGTTTCAAGGGTCTGCTCCATCTCTCTGCGATGGACAAGGCGAATACGGCTCGTTGGCACCCATCTGATTCCTTCTCCACCTGTAGAGATACAAGCAAACCCTCTTCCCCAAACAGTTAGCCTTCTGGTCCCTTCCATTCCCCACTTTCTGGGTCTCTCCACATCATCTGGTGATTATCTAAAGATAGTGGAGCTGCTTGCACTGGACATTGCCCTTCCAGTGGATTATAAAATCTGTCTGCCGGAGCCAGTGCATCTTTATCAAAAATCAAGAAATTAATAGGATAAAGAGCTAAATTTAGAAGTTCTCTAGGGCTACCTGTGGCTCTCCCTTTCTTTTGTTTTTGGAAGAGTGTCTTAATGTCTCTGTTTTTCCTCTCTACTATTGCCTGTTCTTGAGGATTAAAAGGTGTGCCAGTGGTGTGGAAAATTTTATACTGTGCACAAAAGTGTGCAAAATGTTTAGAAGTATATGCAGGTCCATTGTCTGTTTTTTATGGTTTGTGGCACACCCATAATTGCAAATGCTTGTATAAGGAATTCAGTGACCACTCGAGCTGTCTCTTTTGCTGCTGGTATTGCAAAAGTGAATCCTGAAAAAGTGTCTACCACAACATGGATAAAAGACAAGCAATCAAAAGATTTATAATGGGTCACATCCATTTGCCAAATTTCATTGTGTCTCAAACCACGAGGGTTTTTCCCTGGAGGCAGTGTAGGAGCGTGGAAAGGAAGGCAAGCTGTACAGGCTTTTACCATGCTCCTTGCTTCCTCTCTTGTTATTCCAAATTGCAAACATAAAGCTCGAACAGCCTGAGGATATTTAGAATGAGATTCTTGAGCTTCTTGAAATAAAGGATTATTGGCCAGCATAGTTAGAAGGCTATCTGCCTTTGAATTACCATCAAAAATAGGACTTGGAAGTCCACTATGAGAGTGGACATGCAAGATATAAATCGTACCTGGATGCTTTCTCATTTGCTCTTGAAGTTCCTTAAAGAGCTGATATATACTAGAGGCTACAAATTTTATTTGGGCTATGGCAATTCTTTGTACCACACTTTCTGAATAGGCTGAGTCAGATATTATATTTATATATTCCGGATAATAAGTAAGAGCTAGAATGATTGAATACAATTCATTCTGCTGAGTAGACTGAAAAGGAGTTCTGACTACTCTCTTTATAGTTAAGTCATAAGAGTACACAGAGCAAATATTGTTTGGATGCATCTGTAAAGATAGTTGGTTCTTTAAGAGGAACTTTAGAAAGCTTCTCTTCAAGAATCCATCACCTAAATGATGGACAGAAACAGCTACACCCAAAGAAGGAATATTGGGAAATGAATGTGAACTATTTGCATTTTTGATTTTCTTCCCGAGTTATTTTTACCTTCTGAATCCAATTCTCCCTGTGCAGCGGGAGAACTGTTCGGTTCTGCAAATATGTATTGTATCTAGGATATACTGCAACATATTTAACATATATAGGACTGCTTGCCATCTTGGGGGGGGGGGGGGGGGAGGGGAAAAAATGAAACATAAGCGATTGCAAGGGATAATGTTGTATAAAAATTATCCTGGTATGGATTCTGTCAATACAAAGTTATTATTAAATAAAATAAAATTAAAAAAAAAAAAAAAAAAGAATCCATCACCAATTATGTAATAGTCTGGTTATCTTTAATGGAGACCCATGTGTAAAATTTGGAGCCATGGCTAATAAAATTTGCCACTCTGGGATGGTTTCATAGCATACATTAATTTGTGCATTAGTATAAAAGGTGTATATCTTGTCAGGTCTTATCCCAGATAATTGTACTGCTCATCTAATGGCCTTTAATAAAATTCTAGCCACAAGCACTGGGTAAGGAGTAAGGCTTTGTTCTGGTTGTGCTGGGAGGTTCACCCTCTCTATCACACTGTCTCCTTGATGACGGACTGCTGTGGGTATCTCTTGTGTAGCAAAAACTGATATTTCCAAGGGTTTTTGAGTGACTCTTTCAACGACATTGGATAAAGCCAGTTCAACTTCTCTCAAAGCTTCTTGAGCTTCTTTTGTAAGCTAGTGTGATGAGTTTAAAGTGCTGTTTCCCCTTAAAATGTCATATAACGGTTGCAGTGGATAGGTAGTCAAGCCTAACACTGGATGCATCCATTGGATATCTCCTGTCAATTTCTGAAAGTCATTTAAGGTGTTTAGCTTCTCTGTTCTTAAGAAAAGTTTTTGTACTGTAAGCACCTTAGGGTATATTTTATATCCTAAATATTGAAAAGGAGCATGTCTTTGAATTTTTTCTGGAATTATGTGCAATTTGTAGTATCTTAGTGTTTCCATGGTCTTTTGTAGACATGTTTCTAACATTTGTTCCTCAGGTACACATCCCAATATATCATCCATATAATGTAATAGCATTACTTTTGGAAATGTTTTTCTTATTGGAGTAAGAGCAGCAACAACATACATTTGACACATAGTAGGGCTGTTTTTCATTCCTGTGGCAAAATTATCCATTCATATCTTTTATAAGGCTCAGCTAAGTTAACCCTAGGCACTGAAAAGGCAAATCTTTTCATATCCTCCTGAACCAGAGGGATAGAATAGAAACAATCCTTAATGTCTATAACACAAAGAGGCCATTCTCTAGGCAATTGAATAGGAGATAGAAACCTAAGCTGAAGAGTTCCCATAGTTTCCATCTGTTCATTTACTTTTCTTAAATCAATCAACATCCTCCATTTTCCAGATTTCTTTCTTACAACAAATACTGGGGAATTCCAAGGACTTAGAGAAGGTTGTAAGTGTCCTTGGTCAAGTCGCTCCTGTACTATATCTAACAACGCCTGAATTTTATTGCTACCTAAGGGCTACTGTTCTATCCACACTGGTGTATCAGTTTTCCATTGGATGGGAACAGGTGAAAGTGTTGATAGACCTTCAACAACAGCTCTGCCTAAAAAACCGAGGTACTCATTTTTAATCCTAATTGTGTAAAATGTCTCTTCCCCACAGATTGATGGGGATTTTTTCAACTCTAAAAGGAGTAAAAACTCCTGTTACCCCTGCTGGGGGTAGCAGTAACTTCAGCTGCTATTGATCCCCCTACGCCAGACATGTAGGTGTCTGCCTTAATCTTTGGCCAGTGACTACGCCAGTTGGCACCTCTAATGATTTTACGATCTGCACCTGTACCTACTAATCGTTCTAGTGGTAGGCCATTTATATAGATAGTGAGCATAGGTCGGTCAGCTGTTACAGCTGCTGTTTAGTATATTCCTGGATTTTGTGGCTTGGAGTCAGAATCTGGGCGACTATCACCAGATTGCTTATTAGGAGTCTGTATCAGTAAACCTGATGCTACTACTTCTCCTAGTTGATAAGTCACACATTATCTACCTGTACTAGTGACTGGGATATTATCTACACATTCCCCAGTTTCCCACATCAGTGTATGGATGGACACTGTTTTGTAAGTACACTCAGGAGGTGAAATGGTCAAGCCTGCTGTGCCTGGAGGCAAGGGATCCATAGGCTGGAGAGAAACAGATTTCACCTCTCCAGGGGGTATCTCAGTTGTCCCAGCTGCATACAGCTCTGTCTCCCCAATTGTAATCCCTTTTTCCCATCAAATTGCTTCCTGGCTGATTGATTGTATAATCCCTTTCTCCCAACATATGGCTTCCTGGCTGATTGGTCATGTCTGCATACTGGACTTCTAGGCACTTTCTGGGTGCACCATTGGCTACCATCATGCCCTAAGAATTTTTTGTCTTGGGCCCTGGAGCTGGGCCCCTCATCCCATTTCCCTGAATCAGTCTATATTCTGATGCCCAATGGGAAGCTTCTGTTGCATTTTGGACATGGGGGTTTTGGATCTTGTTCTCCCACCCTATTTTCTCACTCTGTCCTATGCAACACTGAGCTTTCAGATGGCCCACTTTACCATATTGAAAGCATTGACGAATCTCTCTGGAAATCCCTTGCCAAAAGGGACCCTGTCTTCCCATGTTGGGATCTTGAGAAGTCTGCATCATAGCCTGGCTATAAAAGGCATTTGTGCCCACTGTGGTACAGTGTCTTATGAGCTCCTCTAAAGGAGCATTCTTGCGCAGTCCTAGTATAATTCTTCTACAAACCTCATTAACATTTTCTTTAGCAAGTTGCCTTATCATGTCTGTTACTGGATTTTCACCAATAGTTCATACAACAGCTGTGTGCAAACATCCCACAAAATCAGCAAAGGGTTCATTGGCCCTTGTGTTATTTTTGTGAAGGCTTCACCCTTATCATTTTAATTGTGGAGAGACGCCCATGCTTTGAAAGCAGCAGCAGCAGCAATTTGCCCATATGCTGCTAAGGAGTAATTAATCTGTACTGAAATTTCCACATGAGAACCTACATCTCTTAGTTGGTCACAGGTGACTGGAAGATTAACTCCACTGTGACTAGTTTGTTGGGCCAACAGAGCTTACTATATTCAGAAAGCCACAACAACTTTTGTCCAGGTTCTAAGCATGTCCTTGCTATAACTTTCCAGTTCCTAGGGGTTAAGTCTCATAAGCCAAATTCTATAATAACATCTTAACATAAGCTGATGTAGCCCCATAAAGAGTGCAAGCCTTTTTCAGGTCTTTGAGGATTTCTATATCAAAAGGAGCATATCTTCTACTTTCTTGACCTGAAGAGTCAAACTGTTGAATCACTGGATATATTTCCAGTTGCAAATCACTTAAATTCTGGCCTTCTTTGGTGGCTTTAAGTACTGCTTTTTACAATCTAGTCATAGGAGGGAATGATTTGTTGAGGGGAGGTGCTGGTGGTATCACTGCCCCTCCCACTACTCCTCTTCCCTCCATCCTAGAAGGTGAAGTTGGTGGGGGCATGTCAAGAACCAGTACTGGTTTAGGCGGGGTTGAAGCTGCTTTGTGAGAGCAAGAATCACCCCGCCCTTCATCCTCACTTAACTCCCCATGCCCTCTGGTGATATTGCTGTTAATCCCTCCTTTGTCCTCCTCATGTTCCTCACACTTCCTCATCTGGCTATTCTTAGAATTTTTCTTTTTTCTATAACTTGTAGGATTCTTTAAGGCCAACTGTCTTATATTGTATGTATAGAATGTTCCCTTGGAAATTGAATGAGGACCTTTATCATTGTAGTATTTGCATAATTGTTGTCCTACTAGGTTCCAATTATCTAGCCCTATTCCTCTTCCTTTAAGAACCAAGGAATTGGTTCTTATGTACCCATTCTAATGTTCTAATGTACCCAGCAGTCTAGCCATCTGCAACAAGTTACAATTAAGCCTTGTCCCTTGATCAACTTAAGTATGCTTTCTATAGCACCCCCTCGGGCCGGGGGTGGGCATGGGGCTGGGGCTGGGGGAGAATCTTTTCTCAATATCTGTCCATTTTAGCTAGTAAAGGTTACTAGTTTAGCCCCTAACAAAGTAAGTCTATTTAAATACTCACCCTATTTTCTGGTCACCGGAGACTTCTTCAGTAAAGTTAGGGTCTTCAGGCCCCACGCTTGGGCGCCAAACGTGACGACCGCGCTAACACCAGAACACACCCCAGAATCAGCCAAAGTCAGGATAAGTAAAAGTCCTTAGTCTTTATTCTTGGTCTTTAGATGCAGGATTGAACACGATGAACAGATTGAACAGAATCTCTGTGGGACCGCTATCTCCCTCCTCTACCATCAGAGTGACTCTGGCTCATCTTACTCCACCCCCTAATCCCTCCTACAATCTTCTATATACACCAATCATTGAGCCAGCACAGGATAGTGGGAAGGACCATTTTTCAAGCATATGAGTATTGTCCAATTGGTAGTTAGCCCTAAGTGCTTGAACAGACCTCAGTGCAAGGACTCAAGAGTTTCAGCCCTCTACAAGGGTCCAGTTGAGACTACTTAACTTCCATTTGTAGAAGATCTAATCAAACAGTTTTGTCATTTCCCCAGCTGTGTTCACACATGAATAAGTGTAAAGGAGGCAAATGGTGAAAATAATCCAAGGTTGGGGATTGGCAAAGCATAACTGGCAGTAGGACAAGGAGGCAAGGAATTCAAGAGTAAAAGACAGAATTGAGTTAAACTGATTCAAAATGAGATAGGAAGGGAAGAGTATAATGACTGGGAAATAACAGAGTAGAGAGATTAGAGATCACGGTCAGGGATTGTAAAGTATAGGGGGAAATGGAATGAAAGATGGAGACCTGAGGGGAAGATTCTGGGAAGACTGAGGGGTAAGTTCATAAAGTTCAAGCTCTCAGATTTCCCTCACAAATACAACAAATTTGCACTTCAGGATTAACATAAACTGGGGAAAAACAAAGAAAAAAAAAATTTAGAGCAGAACTAGTGTCCTCCTGGGACAACTGAAAAAAACCCTCCAGGCCAGGGATTAATCATTGTGATTAATGTATTAATGTAATACCTTCAGACTAGCTCCCCAGAAACACCCACTGGGCCCCCACTGGGTCTATTTGGGTTTAACTGGAACCTTGCAGGAACCATGGGAACATTCACACTGGGCTGTGTGCCCAATCGGTGGTCTGAGTCTCAAAAACCAGAAGAAATCATGGATGATGAGGAACATTAGGCCCAGCTGTGCTGCCATTATCTATCTTAGGAAGAAAGCATCTCACCCTGTGAGTTCAAAGGCAGTGGGCCCGGGATTTTGTGGGCTTCCAGCACATAAGGAGAGGTTTCAGGTAAGAGGGAAGAACTGAAATGAAGCTTAGAGGCATCATCTCCCTCACTCCAACTAGTATTTATTTTTTTAATAAAAAAATTAAATGAACCTCTAAAGAAGAGAGAACCCAAACATAGAAATTTACTGTGGGAATAGGGAAGATCAGAGTTCATTTTCAGAGGAGGACACTGAAGTTAAAAAAAAAACAAAACAAAAAAAAAACCCTCTTCTACTCCAAAGAGTAATGTTAAACATTATCTGCCCAGAAAGTATAGACAAACACAAAAAAAAATTTAAAAATCAAAAGAGAGAGGATAAAGAAAAACTTAAAAAAATAAATAAAAACCATGCAAGAGAAATAAGAAGATTATGAAAAAAAAAGTTAACTAACTAGAAAAGGAGAAATAGAATCTTAAAGAACAAAATAATTCTTTGAAAATTAGATATGGGCAAGGGGAAATCAGTGAAACTATAAGAACCCAAGAAATAACAAAACAAAATATAAAGAATGAAAAAAATAGAACAGAATTTGAAACATCTTATAATAAAAACAACAGATCTGGAAAACAAATCAAAAAGAGAAAATATGAGAATAATTGAACTACCTGAAAGCAGTGATACCCCCCCCCCAAAAAAAGAAGAAGAACCTTGACACAACAATGCAAGAAGTAATTCAAGAAAATTATCCTGAATGATAATGATGAATGTTGGAGGGAATGTGGGAAAACTGGGACACTAATACATTGCTGGTGGAGTTGTGAGTTGATCCAACCATTCTGGAGAACAATATACCCAGAGGGCTATCAAATTGTGCATACCCTTTATTCCAGCAGTGTCTCTGCTGGGCCTGTATCCCAAAAAGATCATAAAAAAGGGAAAAGGAACCACATATGCAGAAATGTTTGTAGCAGCCTTTTTTATAGTGGCAAGAAACTGAAACTTTATCAGTTGGAGAATGTCTGAATAAATTATGGTATATGAATATTGTTCCATGAGAAACAGTCAGAAAGATGATTTTAGAAAGGCTTGTAGAGACTTACATGAACTGATGCTAAGTGAAGTGAGTAAAGCCAAGAGAATATTGTACACAGCAACAACAGGATTGTGTGATGATCCACTCTGATAGATGTGGCTCTTTTCAAAAACGAAGTGATTCAAGCGAGTTCCAATGAACTTGTGATGGAGAGAGCCGTCCATACCCAGAGAGAGGTCTGTGGGTACTGAGTATGGATCACAACCTATTATTTTCACTTTTTTGTTGTTTGCTTGTATTTTGTTTTCTTTCTCTTTTTTTCTTTTTTGATCTGATGTTTCTTGTGCAATATAATTATGGAAATATATATAAAAGAATCGCACATATATAACATATTGGATTACTTGCTTCTAGGGAAGGAGGTATAGGAAAGAAAGGGAGAAAAAATTTGGAACTCAAGGTTTTGGAAGGGTGAATGTGGAAAAGTACCTATGCATGTGTTTATGAAAATAAAAAAACTTTATTAAAAGATTAAAAACTCCCAAATTCTGACCAAAAAAAAGAAAAGAAAAGAAAATTGTCCTGGAGTGATAGAACAAGAGGGGAAAGTAAAAATAAAAATTAAAAAAAAAAAAAATCCTCCGATTGCCACCTTAAAGAAATCTTTTGTAGAAAACACATAGAAATATTATTGCCAAATTTCAAAACCCCCAGATCAAAGAGCAAATTGTGCAAGAAATAAAAAGAAAACAATTCACATGCTTTTAGAGCTACAATTAGAATTGTACAGGACTTAGCAGCCACAATAAACCATCACAGGTCCTGGAATCATATATATTAGCAATCAAAAGAACTAAACCTGCAGCCAAAACGACCACATCCAGCAAAATTATCCATTATGTTAAGTGAAAAAAAAAAAAAGACATTAAACAAACTTGCAGGTTTTCAGGATTTTGTCTCAATCAAACCTGAACTTAGAAAAATGAATATATAAGGGTGGAAGACCCGAGGGGAGGATTCTGGGAAGATGGTGGAGTAGGTTAGTAAATTGCAAGCTCTCCAGGTTTTCTCCACAACCGAATAAGTTTGTGCCTCAGAGTGAAGTAGACTGGGGGAAAATCAATTAGACTTGGGCAGAATTGGTCCTCCTAGGAGGCCCCAAGAAGATCTGAAGGTAGCCTGGGGAGAGGTACAAATACCTCCAGGCTAGCTCCCCCCCAAACAGTCCCCAGAACCCCTGGGACTAGCCTCAGCCAAAGCGGAGGAACTTCCGCCTCCGGTACAGCAGGGGGCGGCGGGGTTTGTGTCCCGGAAGACTGAGGAAGCTCCGCCGCTGAGGAACTCAGTCTGAGTTGTGGCCCTGGCCGAGAAGGAGCCAGCACGGGGTGAGTGCAGAGGCAGTGGGGCACGGCGCAGCTGGCTGCGGGCACTTGGAAGCGCTCCACATGTCCCCCACAAACGGAACCCATTTGCGCCTCGGGGTGAACATAGACTGGTGAAAAACAAAGAATATTGCCCCCCTAGATCAATATCAAAGATTAATTTCAAGGAACTCAAAACGGACAGATCATTTGTGTTGTACGTGGAAATGTATACCTTATATTTAAGATTAATATCAGCAATTAAGTTTTAATTAATAATCAACCAAAAGAACAATTGCCATAGAGTTGATATAGAGCAAAAGTATCTAGGGAAAGACAAAAATAGTAATTATGTTATACATTACGGAGGCATTAGACGGGGGAGAACGGCTCCTTATTCTGAAAATCTCCTCACCCGGGGAATGGTTTCATGGCAACACCACGTATATAATGAAGAGTATAGCATCCTCCAAAATCTATAAAGAAATAGGAGCGGGTGAAGCAAAGTGCGGGAAGAAGACAAGAGAAGGGTCCAGGAAGTAAGAGCAAGGCAAATTAAGGAGCAGAATTAAAATAGGAGTGTTGTTTGATTGGTGGTTGTCCTTTGTAGTTGAAAAGGACCAAAAGGATGTCACTGTAAGAGTCAGTTATAGTGTATCTGACTGGGGCGGATCAGATGAATACGAGTTTGGAATACTCTGCCACAGGTCGGACACAAATAGTCCAGGCAAATTTGGCCATAGTTTCTCTGACTTTATACACCTCACTTTTCTTTCAGGCTAATTCAGTTCTACTTTGCTCATACAACGCAGCATCTTATACACAAGAAGCAGAAGTAAAATCTTTTAGGAAAAAAAAATTACCACTAGTAATTGATCTTGGACAAAATCAAACTTAAAGATTCAATCAAGAGAGAAACCTATATTTATACGTCAGTCATACTAATATTGTTTTAAATGCATGTTTACATATGGGTAAATACATATACATACACATATACATATGTCTATTTGTAGGTATGTAAGCATGTAGCTCTATGTGTGGGTATATAGATATACATATATGTGTGTGGGAGAGGACACAGAATTCTGGATTTGGAGCCAGGAAGACTTGGCTTGCTATTCTCTCTCTGATAAGCTAACTGTGTGACCACAGACAAGTCACTTGTCTTAAAAAAGGTACCTGTGGCTCTGAAATCAGTCAACACAATAAGCATTTATTAAGTGCCCACTCCAGGGGTCCTCAAACTACAGCCCACAAGCCAGATGCGGCAGCTGAGGACATTTATCCCCCTCACCCAGGGCTATGAAGTTTCTTTATTTAAAGACCCACAAAAGAAAGTTTTTGTTTTTACTGTAGTCCGGCCCTCCAACAGTCTGAGGGACAGTCAACTGGCCCCCTATTTAAAAAGTTTGAGGACCCCTGGACTAGGTATTGTATTTTAAGCTGGGGCTAGGCAATTAGGTAGAGCCATAGTGCACAGAGGAATGGCAGCGACATCAAGAAGTTGTTCAATCATATCCAACTTGTCATGACCCCATCTTGGCAAAGATACTGGAGTGGTTTGCCATTTCCTTCTCTAGTGTGTTCCAATTTTACCGATGAGGAATGAATGCAGATAGGGGTTAAGTGACTTGCCCATAGTCACACAATTAGTAATTATCTCAAATATTGAATTCAGAGGTCAGGAAGTCCCTATATCAATTGACTATAAATCATATACACAGTCTTATAGACCCTAACCCTAACCCGACTCCCGACTTGTAACTTTAAATCTGAGGTTTGTCATCTATTTTCATGTGATCTATACAATAATAGTTTGAGCTATAGTGCAAATAATTTTTCCCATTTTTAACAACCAGAAAGGTCATAGCTAACTGACATAGTGCTTTTAAGATTTGCAAAGAGTTTTCCAAATTATTATTTCATTTTAACCTCAATATCACCCCTAAGAAGCTGAGGATATTATTATCCTCATTCTACAGAAGAAAAAACTGAGTCAGATAGGGAGATTATGTGACTTGTTCTTACATAGATATTATGTATTATTATATATTACATATTAAATAGTTATATTCTGGCTAATACTATTAACAAGAATATTTACACACAGCTAATATTATCTGAAATCAGATTTGAACTCACTATGCATCCAAGTTACCCTTACTCAAAATTATATAGCTAGGAATTGACCCTGAATCACTAAGTTCTGCATTTTTTTCAATTACATTTATTTCACTGAGCATTTCTCCTTTTAATCACCTGAAAACCAGATTGTGCCATTCACTTTTCATAAACTTATGAGACAGGCCTTGTTTGAGTTCATATTTTATGACTGCCTTAGAAGTCTGCGATTAGTTTATATAGTAATTCCCACTTCAGCAATCATGTGATTGACACCTTCTCAGATTCCATCATTCCAAGCCTCTTCATTTCCTGTCCGGGGCATTTTGAGAATATCATCTCTGTAGAGTGGCACTTTTATTTTAGAATCGGAAAGAATGTCACACTTCTAATGTTGTTCTAACCTCTTTAGACAAGCACTGAATGGAGGCTTTAGCTATAACCTCATTGAAAGCCTAAAGCTAAGGGCAGGTCAGCATAAATAGGTTGTGTCTTACAAAAGCACCTTATGGTATTTAATGTATAATACAAAAATTAGTGCAAAAAAACCCCTTTCTCAGAAAAGAAATTTTAACAAACTTTTCAAAAGTCAAGAAAATGGTATTTTCACAAAGAAATTTTACTTTATATTTGCTTTTCACAAGGTGTTGACCTTTGTTAATGGCAGAGAACATATTAAGAGGGATTTGAGTCTTTTGTTAGAATAATTGCTTTGGGTGGTCAGGTGATGTTCATTTATTTTCATTTATGAAGATGAAAATTTTCATTTCATTTCAATTATATTTATTTTTTTGTGACCCCATTTGGATACCAGAGCAGTTTGCTATTTTCTTCTCTTAACTCATTTTACAGATGAGGAAACTGAGACTAACAGGATTAAGTGACTTTTCCAAGGTCACACAGCTAGTAAGTGTCTGAGTCCAGGTTTAACCTTAAGAAAATGAATTTTTCTGACTCATGCTTAGCACTGTGCCACCTGGCTGCCCTTGACATGGGAACACAGATACAATCTCTAGATATATTCTTAATTCCTTAAATAGCATTTTTGAGATGGAAGAAACCTTCCACATCAAAGTATAACCATTTTCAGATTGAGAAAAGTGAGGTCAGAGTGGGTAATTGTCCAGAGTTACACAAGTCTCCCAACTTGAATCCTTGTTCTATTTCACCCCATTTTCTCTATTCACTGGATTTGTTTTCTTTCAGTGCCTCAGGGTCTTAGGAAGATCTGATTCCTATTTCTCTCCTCTCTACCTCTCTTCCTCCTGACATATGTGACAGAGGGTGAAGGAGGAAGTTATGCCCTTATTGTCACCTCGGCATTCTTTACCTGATAATTGCTTTGTCCTGGGAAGCAGAGATCAGAGTTGTGGAAGATTAGAGTTTTTTTTTTTTTTTTTTTTTGAGTTTGAGGTCCCAGAAATTTCTTTTTTTTTTTTTTTTAAAGTTTTTTTATTTAATAATTACATTATATTGACACTCATTTCTGTTCCGATTTTTTTCCCCTCCCTCCCTCCACCCCCTCCCCTAGATGGCAAGCAGTCCTTTATATGTTGGATATGTTGCAGTATATCCTAGATACAATATATGTTTGCAGAACCGAACAGTTCTCTTGTTGCGTAGGGAGAATTGGATTCAGAAGGTATAAATAATCCGGGAAGAAAAACAAAAATGCAGATAGTTCACATTCGTTTCCCAGTGTTCTTTCTTTGGGTGTAGCTGCTTTTGTCCGTCATTTATCAATTGAAACTCAGGTCTCTTTGTCAAAGAAATCCACTTCCATCAAAATATGTCCTCATACAATATCGTTGTCGAAGTGTATAATGATCTCCTGGTTCTGCTCATTTCACTTAGCATCAGTTCATGAAGGTCTCTCCAAGCCTCTCTGTATTCATCCTGCTGGTCATTTCTTACAGAACAATAATATTCCATAACATTTATATACCACAATTTACCCAGCCATTCTCCAATTGATGGGCATCCATTCATTTTCCAGTTTCTAGCCACTACAAACAGGGCTGCTACAAACATTTTGGCACATACAGGTCCCTTTCCCTTCTTTAGTATTTCTTTGGGATATAAGCCCAATAGAAACACTGCTGGATCAAAGGGTATGCACAATTTGATAATTTTTTGGGCATAATTCCAGATTGCTCTCCAGAATGGTTGGATTCGTTCACAACTCCACCAACAATGCATTAGTGTCCCAGTTTTCCCGCATCCCCTCCAACATTCATCATTATTTTTTCCTGTCATCTTAGCCAATCTGACAGGTGTGTAGTGGTATCTCAGAGTTGTCTTAATTTGCATTTCTCTGATCAATAATGATTTGGAACACTCTTTCATATGAGTGGTAATAGTTTCAATCTCATCCTCTGAAAATTGTCTGTTCATATCCTTTGACCATTTATCAATTGGAGAATGGCTTGATTTCTTATAAATTTGAGTCAGTTCTCTATATATTTTGGAAATGAGGCCTTTATCAGAACCTTTAACTGTGAAAATGTTTTCCCAGTTTGTTGCTTCCCTTCTAATCTTGTTTGCATTAGTTTTATTTGTACAAAGGCTTTTTAATTTGATGTAATCGAAATTTTCTATTCTGTGATCAGTAATGGTCTCTAGTTCATCTTTGGTCACAAATTTCTTTCTCCTCCACAAGTCTGAGAGATAAACTATTCTATGTTCCTCTAATTTATTTATAGTCTCGTTCTTTATGCCTAGGTCATAGACCCATTTTGATCTTATCTTGGTATATGGTGTTAAGTGTGGGTCCATGCCTAATTTCTGCCATATTAATTTCCAGTTAATGAAGCAAGCAAAGTCCTGGGAATATTTACACTCTCAGAAAGAGGCCCAGTGAATGGGAGACCTCTGGACCCCAGTGCTGTTTCTCCTACTCTATAAAGCAGATATCTGAAAGAGAAAATGAAAAAGTTTTATCAAGTAAGGAAATTAAAAAAAAAAAAAAAACTGGCTGTAGAATTTAAATCTTGGAAGCTCCGAAAAGCAGTCCTTTGGCTGTGACTCTAAGCCCTACCCTGCTTTCCCTAGCACTTGGTATAATCCAGGGTCAGAGTTTATGAAGGTAACACATACAGGGTGTGTCAAAAACTTTAAACTCTCCCACTTAGATTTAGATCACGAATAGGCTGTGGTTGTATCAGTTACTAGGCGATATTTTAATATTTATTTCTGCATCTGAACACCCTGTAGGGGAAATCTGCTGTTCTGCACTGCCGCCAAAGACAGAAGAGAGTAATCACATGTTATTTCAGACAACTGAGCTTGCATGAAGTACCTGTAGTGTATTGTAAGCAGCGTTATAAATCTAAGACTTAGTTCTAATCCCAACAAATACTGATTAAGTGCTTATGTTCCAAGTCCTTATTAAGCATCTACTCTATGCATTGGATAAAGCAAAATAACATGAGTATAACTCTCAGAATACATTTGCAAGGAGAGGGGAACCTTTGAAAAAACCTTCACATAAGAGAAATAACCTTACAGTTTTGAGGAAAACTTAATTATGTAAAGAAATAGAAACAACTGGGCAAACTAATATTTTTTGAAATAAGAGTTCTTTATGTTATTAGAATTAATGTTTATGTGACACATAAAATAAGCCTGAGGAGGACACGGAAAACAGTGTTCAGTCTCTTTGCCAAGAAAACCTCAAATGGGGCAGGAAGAGGCAAACGTGACTAAAGGTACCAAATACAAGGGGCAGCAGAGTGGCATAGAGGATACAGTTCTAGGCCTACAGTCGAGAAGACTTACTGAGTGCCATTCTGGCCTCAGACACTTACTACCTGGGTGACCCTGAGCAGGTCACTTTTCTCTGTTTGCCTCAGTCGCCTCATCTGTAAAATGAGCTGGAGAAGGAAATAGCAACTCCAGTATTTAAGAAAACCCCAAATGAGGTCACAGAGAAATAGACAACTGAAACCACTGAACAAAAGCACCTTTTGGTCAGGGATTCTGTTTTGCCTTTCTTTGTATCCCTCTGCCACACAAAGTAGAGGTTTATTAAATGCTAGTTGATGGATTGATTGTGTGTCCTGGGGCAAGTTTTGTAACCTAGTATAATCTCTAAGATTATCAACTACAACCTATCTATTGCTAGAAGTTTCCTCACCAGGAGTTTCTTATATCCATGTACATTGATAATCCTCCCTCACTCCCCATGATATGTGTGCGTGTGTATATGCATATACATATATATACACACACACATATATACATAGACATATAAACAGGGAGAGAGAGAAAGAAAAAAAGAGAGGAGAAAAAGAAGAGAGAAGAAAGAGATATTTTTGGCTGAGTTTTCTTAAAAAACATCTTAGGATCACAAATTTAGAGTTAAAAAATATTCCATTCATCTCATTTTTACAAATGGGGGGACTCAGTATCATAGAGGGTAATATTGGATATGGGATCTAAATCTGGATCTTTTTACTCCAAATTCATTTTTTTTTCACTTTACTACACATCTCTGTACCTATTATGTTTCATATTGGTTTTACATCAAATAAAATCTGTCTATAATACATTAATAAAGTAATTCTGAAACTAGATTCTACAGAAACTTTAACCAGCCCACAAAATGTCCATAGATTCTTTTTGTGTTTTTGCTTCTTTTCACAGTCAAAGTTTGAAAGAGGGAAGGTATCTGTGTGGTTTTACTAAATGAAATAATCTTTTTCATTTAAAAAAAAAAAACAACAACACTTTAAATATATCTGTGAAGCAGCTTCTTCTATCATGTCTGCTATTCTGTTTTTATTTCCACTAATAATATGATGCCATATGATTTTTGGTCCAAAGGGTCCATTTTCCTCTGTTTATGTTTGTCTAGAGATTAAACTTGAGTTATCATTTTAGATAGAAAATAGTTTTGCCCCAACATTATTTCAGTGACAGAATTTTTTTTAACATTCATCCAAATTATATCCCCTTGCCTTTTGTCTACAAAAGTTTATTACATGACTATAAGAAATACCCATTATTCCTAAGAATTGGAAGTATTTCAGAAATGTCATTTACAGATGACGGACTAATTATACAAGCAGATGAACAAAATGTTTTCCTCTGTACACTTGACAAAAAGGAAATTTTAAGTACATATGCAAGGAGTGGTGCTGCTGCTACTGAATAACTTTATTCATACCCTTAGAGATACCTCTTTTACATCTTTGAAGAAGTGGGGAACTAAGGGTGTGGAATATTGCAGGTATTGGTGAGTTGGTTAGTTTTACTTTTTTGTGGAATTATTTGTATCTTAAACAGAAGTTTGCTAGGTGATTGGTGAGATTACAATAAAAAAGATAAAAGGGTACAACAAAAGGAAAAACGCAGAAGGTGGAATAATTATGATTACATCCAGAAGACAGTGGGGAAATTCATCAGGATGGAGCAGAGTGTTTCCATGGGATAGATGAGGTGAGACTAAATAGACATGTTATGAAAGCAATGTTTCATTGAAAGATTCTAGTGACAATGTGTGAAAAGGATTCAAAAGGGAGTAGTTTGGGGGCAATTATCATAATTTAAGTGATAAGAACCTTGGATTAGGTTTTTGACAGTAGAAGGGAAGAAATAAGAATCATTTTTTTGATGGAAATAAATCAACGTGGGTGAGAAGTCAGGAATGGAGACAATAGCTTAGGCCTTTTTTCCATGAAAAATGAACAGGTCAAGTCTTGGGCAGCTAGGTGTCAAAGTGGATAAATTGCCTAACCTGGAATCAGGAAAACTTTGTTATGAGTTCAAATTTGGCTTCAGATACTACCTATCTGTGTGATTGGGTGAGTCAATTAACCCTGTTTACCTTAGTTTTCTCATCTGTAAAATGACTTGGAAAAGGAAATGGCAAACTATTCCAATATCTTTGCCAAGAAAACCCTAAATGGGGTCACAGAGTCAAACACAACAACCACAAGAAGAAGAGGTCATGTAATTTGGTTAGCTTTCTGAGGAAGAAAATTGTTTCTGTAGGGATGAATAGGAAGTGTTTGAAGTTCAAACCTTGGAGAAGCAAAATGGAAGGAGAAAGAATGGAGGTCAAAGGTGGTTAATGAAGGAGTCTGTATTGTGTGGTCATAGATGTCAAGAGAAGGGAGCATTCCAAGGTGAATGTTTCAGATGCTGCAGAGAAGCCATTAAAAATAGGGAGATCGTGTGGTCCAGTGGGAACGTCCTCTCTGTAGCGTCAGAGGGCCCACATTGGAATCTAGTCTGATGCTTGCCACCTTGGGCCTTCACTTAAAACTTTCTAGGGCTTCCATTTCCTTATTTATAAAATGAAGGAGCTGATTTGTGAAGTCCTTCCTGACTATAGATCTATAATCTTCTATGTGAAGGAGTCACATTAGGTTTAGAATTACATTCTTTTTGAAAGTTTTTTTGGCTTATGAAATGGACAAATAAGGATATAGCTTCCTTTGGAATACTTTGGATTTCAATAATAATAGTGTTCGCCTATTGTTTTTTTAAATTCTTTTTAAGCTAAGTTACAGCCAGACATATAAATAGAAGATGGAAGTGGAGGGATGTTGGAAGACTTTCAAGAGAAGCATGAGTTGTCCTGAAGAAAAAATGGGAGTGCAGGGGTGGAGCATGAATTTATCTCTGAGTCACTGGGCAAAGGAACTCTTAAGGAAATTGCAAGAGGGAAATAAGGAAGCTAAGTAGTTCAGAGAGTCAGAATGAATTTTCTTTTGGTGCCTGAATTGACTTTGGTCTTCTGCAATGTAAGCTTGGAGAGAACAGCTAAAAGACTACTGGAGTAATGTAGGTGGGAAGTGATTTAGGACCCAGACCGAACTGGTGGCATTAGGAATAATTAAAAATCTGTATTGAATGTTAAGAAAAACAACCTTAAAAGATTTTAAAGCATACATTTATATGTAGTTGTTTTGTTTATTTTATTCTGATTCCTGTTAAATTATAAGAGGCTAAGGAATCTGCTCATTTGTTGTAGAGAGAAATAAGTAATATGAGAAATAGAAAAATGACTTGTATTTTCAAGTAGAGTTTTGCTTGGGCTCCTACACACATATATCATAACACTTTAACTATAAGAATCCATTTAAAATGTATTTTCAAACATATTTCAAAGACCTTTTCAAATAAATCTTCATTCTGCAAACATTTATCCAGGGCTATGTGCAAAGCACTGCAATGAATGCTAAGGGCAATGCATATGATGTGATATATGATATGACTGATCTCTGCCTAAGTGAACTTATATACAATAAGAGGGAAGATAGAATTTATTTAAAAAAATTTTTTAAGAGTAACTATTTCAAGGCAAGAAATTCTGATCAATACCCCCAGTGAACATTCACTAATTAACACACTCTATACATTTACTATCAATAGGAAAAGTAAAATAGAATGTCCTTTTAATTTGACTTCTTTCAGACTGATAACACCACCATTGTTTGGGGGAAAAGAGAATAATGATTGTGGGGTTTCTTGAATGACCCAATTCCCACTTTTTTTCCAGAAATAAAAACCATTTTCTTGTCTAAGAATTTTAAGAGACAAGCAATCTGGTATGATGGGAAGTGTACTGTGCAGAAAATAAGGAAAATGGGGTTGTGATTCTGGCTGTACCAGCTAATAGTTGGATGATCTTACCTTTGTACAATTAGCAAATATTTCAGAGCCGCTCTTTTCTCATCTCTCAAAAAAAAAACATGATCACACTGGTCTCATCCAGCTCTGACTTTCTGTTGCTTTGATATATCATGAAAAACATTAAATAAAATAAATAATCTAAAAATGTTTAGGAAAGTTTAATTTTCCTACAAAACTGAAGCACATAAATGTTTCTTGTTGTTTTCCTGTCAATCCCTAAAGAATTTCAGTAAAAGATATTGTGTCACAAGGATAAAATTGAACACTCACTGAAGATGCTTTGCTGAGGTATTGAAAGGCTCTAAGGGTGAGGTGCTTAAACACCAATATAAATTTCTAGACTCAGAATTATTTACAAAAGTGCCAATAAAGTGCTGAGAGAGTTTGGGAATTAATTAAGATGTCCTGCTTGAGAAGAGTGTTTTAGGGAGGGAAATTGGAATGGAGAGAAAGATGAAAAGGAGAGAGAGCTGCTTTTATAGAAAAGCTGTGCTTTCTGTAGTTGAATAAAAATAAAAGTCTAATTTAGTGGATAGAGCATAAGTCTTGGAATTAGGCAACTGGGCCTTGGAGCAGAGACCTACATTTACTAGCTTTATAACCATAAGCAAATCACTTCTTAGAGATACAATTTTATGATTAGTAAAATGAGGGGGGGGAGGTTAATAATACATTACATTCCACAGAGGTTTGTAAGGAAAGATATTTTTTATTCTTTAATGCTTATACAAATGTGAATTGTTAGTATTATTTCCAATTTGTGGAAAAATAAAAATATACTATTTTCACTCATTTTAAGCCTGTAGAATTAAATCATGAAAGTGTCAAACATGAAGAATGACCAATTACACATTCTTTATTTTAAGTATATATTTTAACATGGTAAGGTAAGGCTTTCTGACATTTTCTGTAAGTTTTTTCTTCCAATTATAGGGTGAAAATTGTATAGCTAGGAGGAAAAATGATTTGATGGGGTGTAGCCGTGAATGCTTATACATATTGTAGGAACTGGGGATCCCAAACTTAGGGCTGGAATGTTCATTAAAAGTCATTCAGTCCAATGCTTTCATCTCACAGATAAGGAAACTGAGGTCTAGTATGATTAAATTGATGTGTGAACTGGGGCAAGTCAATTAAACTAAATGAGCCACAGTTTCCTCATTTGTTAAATATGGGGATTGAACTAGATGGTCTCTGAGGATCTCCCTAGCTCACTAGACTTGTGATCCCATGATTCTATTCAGGCATTTGATAATGTGGACTCAGAAATGCCTCTGCAAGGCACGCCCTGTTTTTGTAAGTTAATGAGGTTAATCTACATTCATTTAATAATCATTTATCAAGCATTTACAGAGTACAAAGCATTGGGCTAGATCCTGGGAGAGAAACTTGACCTAGTCCCTGCCTGCTTGACACTTTGCAATCTCATAAGGTGAAATGTGACATGTAAATCAGCAATTCTAGGCAGAAAATATAAAATTGCTATACAGTAATGAATCCAAAATCTAATAAAAGCATAGGACAAGTTTAAAGAGTTAGGTGAGGTATGAGGATGGAAACACCATTTATAACTTATGGGAGGAATGCTTCCTGAAGGAGATAGCCATGTTTTAAGTTTGAAGGATGACTGGAATTTCAAAGCATTCCAGGTAGATGAGGCGGCGTTAAGCAAAGCCTTGGAGGTGAGAGAATGGGCTGGACATGTTGAAGTGACCCCTAAATATAAGTGACCTTTGATATCTATTGATTCAGCTCTTTTCTCTTCTTCCTTTCTCCTGTGTTATTGTGGTTCCTGTTTTATATCACGAGAGACAATGTATAATTAATTAGTGGATAGTGACCTATCTGGAGCTAAGAAAATCTTTGTTCAAATCCTGCCTTGGATATAAATTTGTTGTATAACCATGGACAGTAGATAGAGGTCAAGTTTCTTCAACATAAAATGGGGTTAATAATAGCACCTATCCCAAAAGGTTGTGAGGATTAAATGTTTATAAACATATTTAGTACAGTGCTTTGTATATAATAGATGCTATATAAATGGATATTCCCTTACTTTTCCCAACCTTCCTCTACCTATTTAACTTCTTAGTGTAGGTACCTCTATAAAATATAAATTACAAGCAAATATAATCTATATCAGTTGGAGGCAGCTTCTGTTTATGAAGTTCACCATACTAAATAAACCACAAATCCAGGCTTCCTTCCCTCCCCTCCAACAAAATAAAATAAAATCCTTTGTGGAGAACTAACCCCAAATTTTCCCATAATTAAAAAAAAAATACCTATGTATTACTTTGATGAAGTATGAATGCAGATTAAAGTATACTTTTTTAAATTTTATTTTTCTTGGTTTTTCTTTTTCTTTCTTTTTGTTTGTTTGGATTGCTTTTTCTTTTATAGCTTTTATTCAGCAGAAATATGTATAGCTTATATCAAATTGCTTGCCTTATCAATGAGATGGGAAGATAAGAGAGAAAATAATTTATAATTCATAATTTTAAAAAATGTTAAAAATTGTTATGTGTAATTGGAAAAACATATTTTATTTGGTTTAAAGTTGCTGACTTACTGTGGGCACTGGTGTTCTAAATCCTATGAAGCTAATTAGAAATAAAAGAATATGATTATGAAAGAAATGAGGGAAAATGTGAGTTTTAAGTAAGAAGTGTCAGTTACATTATTTCCTTTCCCCCCAGGCATCTACTTCCTTTCCTGATTCAACAAGTACTCTCAGTATGAATCCCATGGTAACCAAGGTATGTGACCACATTTGGAAATTAATCTATTTAACCTTGGCTTAAATTTTTTTTGCATGTATTTGGAAAAATATGGAATGATAATTGCTAATTGTTGGTTTTATTTTCTTCTGTGCAGTTAGCTTAAGTTATAGAAACGACTTCCTGATTCATGGAAATCTAGCTTAATTTTTCCTAATATCAGAAAATAGTCAACCATCAGTTATCTACTCTAGAGTTGTTAAATATTCCATAACTGACCCCTTCACAATACTCCTGAAAGGAGGTCAAACCAGATTAAAAAGTAATTGGGAAATATTTAACAAAATAAATGGAAATACATTCAAACATATATAATATGTCATTTGAAAACTAAGTTCCCAGGACGCTCATAAGGATCTTTATATTTGGGTAAGTGGCTATTTTCTTTCACTGATGAGGAAACAGGCAAACAAATTAAGTGACTTGCACAGGGTCCCACAGCTAGGAAGTGTCTGAGGTCACATTTGAACTCAAGAACATGAGACTTCCTAAATCTAGTCCTGACACTCTATCCACTATGCCAACAAACTTCCTTTTCTTGGGCTTAGTGATAACATGAGATTGTACCTTTACAAAAAGATAGATTCTGTCATAATCTGTCCTCACAAAGGGGAGCTTTTCTGAAAGAAAAAAGTATAGAATGGGGACCATATGCTTATTAATGCTCAGGAAACTGTTCTGAGAAAGCTGAGAGGAGCCCAATGCATATGAAAAAGAGAATTAGTAATAAGGTTTATATAATTTTTGGATTATATTTGAACTCTCTAGTAATGGTGGGAAACTAGTGGCATAAGTGCCAATGATAGGAATGAGTCTGTGATGGCTGTTGATTCTGCCATATACACTTATTTTTATTCCTCTTTCTCCCCACTCTTGCTTTACTTTTTCTGACCTCCACTTTTTTATCCAAGGTCTATATTTTAAACTTGCAGTAAGTGCCCATGGTCTTTGCTTGGCCTATTTGATGGCTAAAGTTACTGCTGACACTGGCTCTGGAAGCACATGAATACTTAGGAAACAAGGGAGGAGAAGATAGTATAAGTCATATGTCCAGGGTTTGAAAGACAGTATATAACTAATTAAAAAAAAAAAAAAAAAAAAAAAACAGGCAACCAGCTCAAAGAGAATCAGTATATAGCCAAACAGGTCAGTTCTTAGTTCATTATACTTTTTACTTACCATATGCTTTGATTTTATTTATCTGTGTACATCACTGTGTTGCATTCCTTTAGTAGAATAAAATCTGTATTTTAAGTCCCCATTTAGCATAGCTGCTTTCATATCTAAGCACTTTAGGCTTCCTAAATTGAACTCTGGCCTCTAGAGTGAGGGAAAATCCACAATATAAAAGTGCAATCCTTAGCACTTTTTGATAACTTTAATTTGGGGAGAAGCACTTCCTACTTCAAGATCACATTTTTCTCTTTGCAAGTGCCACTAATTATTCTTAGTTCCACCCTGTGAAACAATTTTGAATCCTAGTGATAGCTTTTGGAGAAAGTACTATGTCCTGCCTAAGTATTTTCTTCTCCAGATAAAATAACTCAAGTTTCTTCCACCTTCAACCTAAGAAATCCTAACCTTTGGTTCTTGAAATAAAACAGAATATATGTTTGTGTGTGTAATGCATATAATATGTATTTATATATATCTATGCATATGCATGTACGCATAAACATATACATATCTGTATTTATACCTATATATGTATTTGTATACATATATACATACATATATACATCTCCATACATATACATATAGTCATGTATATATAGGTATACAGTGTCTGTGTGTGTGTGTATGTATATATATATATATATATATATATATATATATATATATATATATATATATATAATCCATGTATATGAAGAGAAGAGGTAGAGGGATAAGAATGAGAGGGAGAAGGGAAAGTCTCCAGAGCAAACTTCAGAAAGTAAAGCTAAGCAGTTATCTGCTTGAATTCATTCTGTGGGCATGAAATGTCTATTTCGTCACATACATGGTAAATGTGAATGGAGAGAAATCTTTTAAGAAGTGCTGTATTCATGTCCCGACCTCCGATATACAAGCATCTTAAAAGGCTGTTGGAGAAACCACAAAATAATATTTATTTATTTATCTTCAATCCTCAAACTACTTTTAGGAATAAGATAAGAAATTTAAAATATAGTCATGACTCAAAAAACTCCTGTTCCAGTAGAAATTTATAGAGGAGTTAGGAGACATCTAGATGTCAGGGTTCAGGAAGACTGAGTTCAAATGTAGTCTCAGACATTTACTATCTGTGTGACAGATCCTAGGCAAAGTCATCTTTTTTTTTTTTTTAAACCTTTGTTTGCCTTCCACTGGAAAAGGAAATGGCAGAGTCTGGTATCTTTGCCAAGAAAACCCCAAACAAAGTCACAATGAGTCAGACCCAACTGAAATAATTTTACAACAACAATAAAAAGCCCACTCTAAGATCATGGCTACAAATCATTACTTTTATTATTATTACTTTATGCATATCATGATTATCTAAGTCTTATATTAAAGAGTGATCATAGGATTGTAGATTAAGAGGTAGAAGCAGAGGTGCTGGAACTAACACATAGCTCAGGAGAACCAATTATTAAATTTTTAGTGTGAGCCTTTACATTTTGGAAATCAGCAAGCTACAAATCAGGACCTAACTTTTTTTGATGATTTTTTGATGATTGTCTAGACTTAAGAAAGTATGGAGAAAATGTTAACTATTGAGATTAAACTTAAAAGTGTTGTTTTTTTTTTTTTTTTTCCCCTGAAGAACCAGTTTTTGAACCCTTACTAGCACCCTACTGGCTGGAAGAAACTGTGTTATTCAATTATTTATTCATATCCAAATCTTCGTGACCTCCTAGATAGATTAATATGTGCATTTCACAAATATAAGACCTATATTTGTGGGCACTCATTATATTTGTTGGCAAAATTTGATTGGCTATTAATTAGGTGCCTATTTATAGTATTTTGTCAACATATAATTCATTTCAACAAGTATCTTTTAAATGCATACAAGGCGTATTGTGGGTACTCAAAAATGTGGATTGAATTGAAATGTACACTGTCAAAAAAATTAAAATGTTGATTTTATTTCTGAAACAACAAACCAATAAATTATACTTGCAGAAACAAAAATAAGGGCAGAGGCATGAACAAGAAATGTGCTATTTGAGTGAAGACAAAGTGCAGACCTTTTTTTTCTGTTTTCTTTAAAATGTGCCTTTGCACATGGAATGTTTTTTTGTTGCCTCCCTTGGAGAAACAGTCTCTCTATACAAATGCTTTGGTATGCTGAATGAGTCATCATCACGCAAGTGATTGGGCCTCTCAGTATTATGGTGTCACACAAAATGTTCTTTTGTTCTGTGTTTTAGGTAGAAAAAAAGCTGTAGAAATTTTTTTTAAAATGAAAATGAAATGGTAGTGCTTTTATGTAGGGCATTTCAACATCTGGCTTCTCAAAACAATAAAAATATAATCTGCAAAGGAGATTGATAGGAAGGGCAGTTACAAACTCCAAAATATTTGATTTTTTTTTTAATGTAAATTTCATGAAAGTAGAGAACTTCTCTTGACTAAACTTTCTTTTTTTGTTGTTGTTTTTAAAGACAGTTGAGGTTAAATGACTTGTCCAGGGTCACATAGCTAATAAGTGAGGCCGGACTTGAACTCAGGTCCTCCTAACTTTAAGGCCAGTACTCTATCCACTGCACCATCTGGCTGCCCCTTGACTAAACTTTCAGTCTCCTATAGTGCCTATTCAAAACACATCTATTTTGTTGTTTAGTCATTTCAGTCACATCTGACTCTTTTTGAGTCCATTTGGAGTTTTTTTTGGCAAAGATACTGGAATGGTACTTCTTTCTCCAGTTTATTATATAGATGAGAAAACTGAGGCAAACAGGATTGAGTGACTTGTCCAGGGTCACACTGCTAGGAAGTATCTGAGGCCAGATTTGAGCTCAGATCTCCTGGCTCCAGGTCCTGCCCTCTATCCTACTGCATCACCTGCATTTATTAAGCACCTACTATGTTCTAGGCATTATATACAAATGCAAAAGAAAGACAGATGGTCCCTGCTCTCAAGAAGGGGAAGCCAAGAAAAGTCGAGACAGGAAAGTGTCTTGCAGCGAGGTACAATAGAGAAATTGAAGGATTCTCTCCAAGTGGGAAATGATGAGCTGGCTGCCCTCAATCCAGACGAGCAGAGGGTAGGGATGTGACTGATGGCACCTTCCAGTGTCGTGAGGTTTCCCAACAGGAAGGTTCCTAGGGCCATGGTGGAAGTCATAAGAGGACAGCCGGGTGGAACATAGAATGGTGCACTCCAGTGTGTCCAGTAAGCATTGAGACGTATTACTGAATTGGGGGAGGTCTGATTTTTAATTTAGAAGCAGCATAGCACAACGAATGCTGGACTGGAGGTAAGAAAACTTGCAGATAATGACCTCGGATATCAGCTGGTGACCAGAGAAGCTAGAAGGTGTGGTGGATAGAGCGCCAGCCTAGACTCAGGAAAACCTGCACTCAATTCTGGCCTCGGACGCTGACTAGCTGTGGGACTCTGGGCAAGTCACTAAACCCTGTGTGCCTCAGTTTCCTCATCTGTAAAATGAGCTGTACAAAGGAATAGCAACACTCTGGTATCTCTGCCAAGAAACCCTCATTTGGGGACATGAAGAGTCAAACAGGACTAAAATGATTACACAAAAAATGGGCAAATAACTAAGCCTTTCTGAGCCTTTAGCAGTTTCTTAAAACTCTTAGCTGTCAGTGCATCACAATATGCTTTAGCAAAGAGAACTTACAAAACTTTAAAAATAAAATACATTAATATTGTGTTGATAGAAACTTGGAACAACATTGAATTTTGCCCTTATGTGTGATGTGGCTATCAACAAACCACATAATTAATTTTTTGGAATCATAGATTTAAACAGTGTCCAAGAAGCAGCTACACAAAAGTAGAGATTGTTTTTTGTAGTTGGCAAAGAGAAAAGGGGTCTTCTGCAATTTTTCTAGTTATTTGATTTTAAATTAAGTTCTTCTTTTAGAATACACACACATATACACACATGTGTATATATCTATAAACATATTTCTATGTATATATACAAACATATGTACTTGTGTATGTGTGTGTGTGTGTGTGTGTGTGTGTGTGTATATATATATATATATATATATATAGAGAGAGAGAGAGAGAGAGAGAGAGAGAGAGAGAGAGAGAAATATACAGAAAGAGAGCAAGAACTATGAAAGTTAGTAAAACAATTACTGTGTTGCCCTTTTCTCTACTTAAAGCATTTGACTATTTCATTAGACTTAACCTTTTTGTTTTGAAGCCCTGATAAATATGTATTGTAATATCAGGCTACTCCAATCAAACAGACCAAAGGACTGCATTATCATGACAAGAAAAGGAAAAATCCTCAGGTGACATGCAACTCATCTTATTTTTCTTTGTGTAGTCTTTGTGAGTCTGTGACACCTTTGGCATAATTTACTAATGATCACTTTACCTGCTCAGCACATGCTAATATTTTTAGATCACCATTTTTAATAAAGAACTATGCACCAGACTGCAATTTCCCTCATAGATTCACTTTTGGCATCAGCATTTTGCTACTAAAGTTAACTTCTCTATTTTCTCTGTTCTATTGCACATTTCATAATTTTAAGCCATCAGCTAAAATTCAAGGTGAATACGTTAATTATGGATCAAGATAGTTTCAGTGGCAACAGAAGTTCCCTTGGTCTTGGAGATTAGGAGTTGCGATTGATTATTTACTAATTATTCCCCCAGTGATATTTGATAATAATGAGATCATTAATAATGTAACATGAGACATTTGAAGGACTCGTAAGAAAAATCCTTGAAATGTATAGAAAAGAAAAAGCAGGTTGTAAAGTTTAACTTAGAAAAGTGAAGGAGGAATATCAGTTTTAATATTTTTGGATTTTAGATCGCAATTTTTACAATTTCAGTCAGTGTTATTTTTAGAAGTTAGAGAGGTATCAGCATTTTTATATTCTTGCTTTTTTAAGTATTATATCAGGAAAAATCTGGTGATCTTTATAAACTTTTAAAATTACTTAATGGGTTTATTTTTTTTTTAAGCAGGCTGAACAGATACAAACTGAAGAAAAATCACAGACAACTAAGGTATGATGTTTATTTGTTTTTATGTTGTCCCATGGTTCTCATTATTACAAAGAGTCTTAGATGGCAGAATAATCAGTAGTGAAAAGAATATGGAAACAGAGATCGGAATATAAGAGTTTTCAGTTCATCTCTGCTATTTGCTGATTATGTATTCTTGGGCAATTAAGTTGACCTCTTTACACTTGGATTTCACATTGGTAGAATGAATTTGTTGCTGCACTGGATGATTTCTAAGATTCTTTGAAGCTCTGATATTCAAAAAGAATTGTCACTTATGTTTTGTATTATTTATTGTGAAGAACTTGAATCCTTGGACACTGGTTGAGTAACTTTGGGTCATTCATTTAACTGCTCAGTGGTCTGGCTATCTTCTCTGGTGGTAAGTTGCAAAAAGGTTATCAGTTTCAGAAATGTGTCAACCTGACATGGTATAGAGTGCCTTTTGTGCTTATAATTTCCTATATCAGTGAATCACACATCCAGTTTCTGTTCCTTAATGTGTAATGAAAATGTGATGTTTCATAGAGGAAATTTAAACATAGAGAACAGCAGTTTATTTTATTCCAATTCAAATTTTAGGCTTTTGGTGTGTAGTTTGAGAAGAACAAGGGGAGAAGGGATAAAAACTATGGGAAGGCAGTAATAGCAAATGTTAGGGAATATAAGTGAAGAGTGAATTGGCTCTTTGGGTAAAGCACCTGCATTATGTTAATCAGGAAAAAATGTTCCAGCATAGCAATCTGATTGATTGGATTAATAGTGGAAGGGAGTCTTTAGGGATAAGACTTTCTTGCATCACCAATTACCAGTCAGGTAATTGAATCAGATCTATCAAAATGCATTATGAGACCTAGGAAAGAGAGGAGAAATTTTTAGCTTCATTCCCTGAAATTTTAGAAACTTTCTCCTATGTATTTGCAAGTGGAGGTCACCACCTGCCTTCCACCCCTAGATGTATCCACAGTGCCAGAACATCCCAATGAAAAGTGAAAAATAAACCATCACTGAGATGGTTACAAACTACCACTACAATATGATGACTAGTGTGAAGATTTAGAAATGGATTTCCTTTTTACTTTTCATCTGGACTCTTGGCAGTCTGTTAACTGGCCTCATTATAGGCATAGTATTTAAAATTAAGTATTGACCCAAGAACATGCAACATTTTTAAAGCCACATAGTAGAACAGGAAAACATTTTTTATTTTTTTCCACCAATAACTAATATGTATTAAGTACCTTCATTGTACCAAGCACTTTTCAGTTATTTTCTTATTTTTAACATCTTAATAGCTTTTTATTTTATCAAATACATGTAAAGATAGTTTCCAACATTCACCTTTATAAACTTTGTCTTTCAACTTTTTCTCCTTTCCTACCCTTCATCCCTTCCCATAAACAGCAAGCAATCCAATATAGGTTAAACCTGTACAGTTTTTCTAAACATATTTCCATATTCATCATGCTGTGCAAGAAAAATCAGATCAAAAGGTTAAAAGGAAAAAAAGCAAACAAAGAACAATAAAAGATAAGATAAAAATATTATGCTTTGATCCACATTCATTCTCATTCTCTCTCTCTCTCTCTCTTTCTCTCTCTCTCTCTCTCTCTCTCTCTTTCTCTTTACTGAGGCAATTGGGGTTAAGTGATTTGCCCAGGGTCACTCAGCTGGAAAATGTTAAGTATCTGAGGTCGAATTTGAACTCAGGTCCTCCTAACTTCAAGGCTGATGCTCTATCTACTGTGTCACCTAGCTGCCCCCACATTCATTCTCTATAGTTCTCGGGAGGCTCTTTCCATCATAAGTCTATTGGAGTTACCTTGAATTACTTCATTGTGGAAAAGAGCCAAAAGACAGGAAAACTGTAATGATGTTTTTCCCCAGGAAGAACTGAGTGCTTAGATCTAATCTTGTGTTCTCTTGCTGCCTCAATATCCTGAAACCACTGTTAAATATTTTTTGTATCTCTTGACATTGGCAGGCTACTGAACCTCATATGAAAGATGCTCATAAAGAAAAAGCAAAGGACGATAAAATGGTAAGTACTTACAATTGGATTTTGCTCTTGTATGTCTTTCTTGCTTCACTTGGAAGAATCTGCCAATCTTGTAATTTAAAATATATTATCTTAATGAAATTTTTGTGAATTTGCTTGTAGCAAAAAAGCCCCGGTGAACAGTTGGCTGCAGAAAGTAAGGATTCTTTATTTGGAAAAGATACCCTCAACCCCTCTGACCAACCAACACAAGACAAACCAATACAAGATAAACCAACAGAAGGCCCCCAGGTAAAACCAATTGGATAGAATATATCAAGTGTGTCTGAGAAAAAGAAAAATGATCCTACACCCACACTGAGGGGCAGAACTTCCCAGTCAGTCTGTCCGCTGCACTGATTGTGTTGAGCTCTCCAGTGCTTTGCCCTCTTGTGAAGTGACATAGTTGGGGAAAGTCATGCCCAGGAGTACAGAGGTAACGAAGTGGGTACCTCCTCCACACCGTTCCTAACCCTGAGGAGTGGCCAACATGACTTTAAAAGCAGATGGCAGGAACGCATCTTGTAGAAGCAGATGCAGATGTGAGAGAACAAATATACAAAGCAAAGACCCAGACAGGTTCCTAGTAGCCATGAGTCAGCTGGATGATTCATTAGAGAGAGCGCTGGGCCAGATGCAGCTTCAGGTACTTGCTAGCTGTGTGACTGGCCAAGTCACTTAACCTTGTTTGCCTTAATCCAGTGGAAAAGGAAATGACAAGCTGCTCTGGCATCTTTGCCAAGAAAACCCCATACAGAGTCATGAAGGCTCAGACGTGACTGAACAATAGCAAGCAGATACTTTTCCTCCTTCACTTCTTCCTCTAACCCTGAGGGCCAGACCTATTTTAAAATCAAAGACATTGAAAAGACTCACAAGATCCTTAATTTAGAGATCAAGGAGCCTCCAAATCTGTAGGGGGCCTGAACTCTGAAGAAGTATATTTGAAACCAGGTGTTAACTCAGTGAAATTGATGAGATGATGATTCTCTAGTAGACATACTTAGTATACTTAGTTAATATACTTAGTACTTAGCATAGTGATGGTTCTCTAGTTCACACATTTAGTATGCTGTAATGATGTAATTGTACTAAGGTATTTAAGGGCTGAGAGGACTTGAAATAAACGGACTCCATCTTTGACCATCTTGGTGAGTCTCCTGCCTCCTTCACTCCTCCACTGACTAAGGACTCGGGCTGATTCCGAGGTCTTCTAGAGAACTAGTCTGAACATTACAGGAATCCATTAACTCCAACCACCTATTTAACAATGAGGAAACTGAGGCAGAGAGCAATTAAATAATTTGTCATACTCATACAGATTTGAACTCAGATGTTCCTGACTACAAATCTGTGTCCTATTCTTATAAGATGAATTTTAAGTCTTGTTGCAAAAAAAAAAAAAAATAAGAAAAGGCACTGATCAGTTATGCAAGAACATAAATAAATGTCCTTTGGCAAATGTTGCAACTATAGAACTCTCTACAATATCCCATCACATCACTAGCCAGAGACTTGATGCATGACTTAGTCTGAATGTTGAGATAAAATTTTTAAAAGATTACACATCTGCAAATGATGTATTCTAAGACCAGCAGTCGTTTCAATCCAGGAGAGTTTCAAAGTACACTCAACTTCTGAGTCCTCCTTGATCCACAAATCTCTTAGATCATTTACTTCCTCATCACTGGCATTGTTACCACCAGAAGAAACAAAAGCAGGAGAAACAAAGAAAAATTATACGTGTGTGTGTGTGTGTGTGTGTGTGTGTGTGTGTGTGTGTATTGCTTATCCTATATTCTATATTTTTAGGAGCTTTTTTTTTTTTTTTTTTTTTTTACTTTTGTTAGGGTCTTTTCTTATTCATCAGCTTGGTACTGGTACCCTCAAATCTGAGTTAAGTTTCAAACTTTAATAGCTTACAGCTAAACTAAAACTTAAGATCCAAGGTATTAAAGCTTAAAACTGAACTAAGAATCTGAAGACAACAAGTATAGTGCCAGACACTAGCACCATATGCATATAAGCTTTAAATATTATTTGACAATATCATTAACAGTGGGCTAGGGCTTATTGGTAAGGTTTGATTCAACATATGTGTATGAAGCATCTATTATTTATTGGCTTCTGCAGCAAATGAAATCAGACAATAGTTTCCTGTCCTACAAGAAGCATATAATTAAATAAAGAAGTTAAGATTTATATAAATGTCCCTGGGTGAAAAGGTTGTCAGAAAGTATTTTGTAAACATTAAAACATGATGTAGATGGAAGTGTGTTATTGTTGCTCAGTCATTTTTTCAATCATGTCCAATTCTTCATAACCCTATTTGGAGTTTTCTTGGCAAAGATACTAAAATGGTTTGACATTTCTCTCTCAGATCATTTTACAGATGAGGAAACTGATGCCAACAGGGATAAGTGGCTTGTCTGGAATCACGTAGATAGTGTTTCAGATCATATTTGAACTCAGAACACAATTCTTCCCAATTCCAGACCCTGTACTCTATCTACTGCACCATCTAGTTGTCCCTAAAAGGGCTGTTAATTGCTGCCATTAGATATATTTCAAAATACGTGCCATTAAAAAATTTGAGAAGAGCTCCCTTTTTACTGGGCATTTGTAAAATGGGTCTTGAAGAAGACAAAACTCAGTAGGCAAAAGTATTGGTGGGTTTAAAGGGAAGAAAAACTAATTCCAGGCCCAGAGAGAACAATATGTTTAAAACTATGGAAATGGAAGAAGTCAAGAAAAAACAAACCAACAGAGAGTAATACCAAGATAAGTCTAGAAAGATAAGTTAAAGGCAGATTAAAAAGAAGCTTGAGTTCAAGATCTCAAGAGTTTCATCATTTCTGTTTGGTATCTATGGAAACTCCCTAACTAAGGGCTTTTGAGCTTGTAAGGGTCATGATAATATTGGTGTTTTAGGAAGATGACATTGGTAATTATAAATATTTAAAGAAGAGAGAAGCTCAAGGAAGCAAGATCACTTAGAACTATTATAATAGTCCAGTCATGAGATGGTCAAGTCCTAAATTGAAATGGTAACAATGCCAGTGAAGAGGAAGTGTATGATCTAAGAGATTCGTGAATCAAGGAGGACTTTTAGAAGTTGAGTGTGCTCTGAAATCCTCCTGGGTTGAAACAACTGCTGGTATCAGAATATATATCATTCACAAATGTGTAATCTTTTAAAAAATTTATCTCAACCTTCAGATTAAGTTGCCTAGCAAGTCTCTGGCTAGCAATGGGACAGGTTACTGTAGACAGTTCTATAGTTGCAACATCTGGCAAATTATATTATGAAATAAATAACCACATATTAACACAAATCATTGTGAACCTGTATATCTTACATCTGTTTTTCAGATAGTGACATTCAGTAGAGATTCTTCCCTCTATCACCCGCTTTTGTGCTTTATGCTTAACTATCTCTTAAAGTAACTTTAGAGGGATTTATCAAATGTTGTTATCCAATTAAAATAACTTAAGTTCAAAATTAAAATTTCATTCCATAAAGCAAAATGAATTTTTCTTCTAGAACTTTCATAGCATATAAACGTAATATACCTAAATTTGGCTTTATATTGAAAAACAAACCTGAGAAATATATGGAAGTCATTGAACTTTCCAAAAAAAAAAAATCAGGATCTAGAAAGATCCAAAGACTTTAGAAGAATGAATTGAATTAAATAAGATGAAATTTAGTAGGGATAAATGTGAAATCATATACTTGAGTTTAAAAATCTACTTTATCAATATAGGATGAGCAATGAATAGCTTTTCACAGTTTCTCTGGGGAAAAAAAAAACAGGTATATTAACAGACTGAAATATGAATATGAATCAACAATATGACATGGCAGCCAAAAAGGCAGTGTTGTTCTAGGCTACCTTGAGGGACAAAATATCCTAGATGAAGGAGGAAAAAACCTTTGACATATTCTGCTCCCATCAGGATATATCTACAGTCTTATGCTCAGTTCTAGGCATCACGTGTTCAGAAAGACATGGATGAGAGATCATGTCCAGAAAAGTATGAGCAGAATTTTAAGAAGATGGAAAAAATACTGTTTAATAATAAGTTGAAGAAACTTGAGGAAGTTTAGTGTGAATTATAAAATTCTAAAGAGAAGAGGTTATCACAGCTGCCTTTATGGGACCCTTACTTAGAAAAGAGAAAACTTATTCTGCTTAAAGGGAAGAATTAAGAGCTATCAATGGAAGCTGTCAAGAATTATGGGGATTTAGGGATTTGGTTTAGTTGGGGATTTTTTTGTTTTGGTTTTGATTTGGTTTGGTTGGGTTGGGTAAGGAAAGATTCCTTACAATTATAGCCATCCAGAAGTTAAATGGCTTTAGAAGTAGTGGCTTCCTCTTCACTAGAGATTTTTAAGTAGGTACTTGAATCATTTGTTGGGATTATAGAGGGAACTCTCAGGCAAGTATGAGATGCCTAGAACTGAATTACAGTATCCAACAGAGTCTGCATAGAATGTTCTAAAAGAAAATGGCAGAACCCTGATCTTGATTTAATTCTAATGTTTTTAGCAATGGCTCGGCAACTTGCTTTTAAATTCTTTGAAGAATTACATGCAATTTAAGCCTTTAATATAATAAAAGGTCAAAATAAGTATTTTTCCTTTTGGGAAATATAACAATACAAAGCAGTTGTAAAGTTTGCACATTATTGACATAGCTTCAAAATTCTGAGAAATGACTTGAATGTCTTGAAGCTCTAAGTAATCAACTAATATACAAGTTTGTGGTAGGGAAATTTGGGGAGGGAGGACAGGAAGAGGAATGCTCCAGGAAGATTGTCTACTTTAAATTTTGGCCCCAGATGAAAATGAAGAAAATGCCATATGCATGTTCATAATAGATGGGCCATTCATTTAGGATTGATTGCAAAATTTAAATAGATTAGATTGTAAATCTAAAGAAAGCCAGAGTTGTTCACTGAAAATTAAACCTTAATTAATGTGAGGAAAGACCATGAATTTTTACCTGCCTTTGCTTATGCCAGAATTTAAGGGCAAGTCAATTTCTGTGTGCCTCAATTTCTTTTATTTTCTTAAAGAAAAAAAAAAAAAACTAGATTAATAATACATACTTAGGTGATGTGAAGAATTGTGAACTTCTTTATCCTATGTAAGGCTTCTGCATTTTAACACTTAAAACAAAAAGAGACATTCATTATTTTAGCATGCTTTCATGGTTTTTCTTATTTTTTTTAGAACAAAGAAAATGAATCCGTGTCTCCACCAGGACCAGTAAAAGTTGAATCCAGTAAACCTTCTGAAAAGGTAGGAAGACAATAGTAGTTTCTTATATAAAGTATGTATTCATATTTGTTGCGTCATTTTCCCCATTCTGATGTGTTTATCTAGTTTTAGAAGTAAAGATATTCTTTGAGGAGTAATTAAGAATCATGCAAGGATTTAACTAAAGGAAAAACCTTGTAATAAATTACTGTTTTCAGGCCAACATATTAGTAAACTGAAAGTGTTTGTGTTTTTTCACAAATATTAAACATATATGAAAGTCACTTTTTCAGTTTTTTTTTACTTGATCTGTAATTTCATTGATACAGAGAATTGTTAAATTATTAAGTGTAGGTATAGCTCCAGTTTACTATGTATGCATTTATATATACTTTAAAATGATTAAATTATTATAGTATATACATGTATTTACTACATATGTATTTTATATGTATATATACAAAGTATATTTACCATATGTAAAGTGACTATAGTATACATTTATATATGTATAGATATACCTACATATGTATATATACTAAATATTGCTATACCATTTGAATAGCTTAAGGTTGAATTTTAAATTTCATTTCATAAAGCTAAAAAAGCTGAACATGTTGTCTTTCCTCCCCCAACTCTCTTCTGCTTGCCATCACACTTAAGTTCCTTGAAAGCAGGTTCTGATTTTAGTATCCAGTGCCTACATATAGTAGGTGCTTAATAAATGTTTTCTCACTTGACTAAGGACTATTACTGTGGAAATCCCTTCTACCAATACAGATTAGCACCTGTTTCAAAATATATAGTTTTCAAAATTTACTTCCTACTTCTGAAACACACAATCTATAACTCTGGGCAAATCATTTAACCCCTCTGTGCCCCAGACTGCTCCTATAATACTTTTCTTGAATCAAATTTGATTTTTTTTTTTTTGATATTCAGAATCAAGCTATCTGAAATCATGAGAGGAATAGGACTTTGAGTCCTAAGAATTCCACCTCTTAATACTTACTGGTTGAGTGACCAGGGTTAAGTCACACTTAACTTATTTGAGCCCTAGTTTTCTTGTTTATAAAACTGAAATAATGATAGCTATAATACCCACTTCATAGAGATGTTGTTAGGATCAGATGGAGGTAATGCATGTAAAAAGTTTTGCAAACGTAAGGTGTCTCTAAGCATCAGCTAGTAGCAGTCATTACTGCAGAAGTGATAACAGTATGACAGAATCATCAAATTAAAAAGTTTCTTGGGACCTTCAGAGATATGAAAATCTATTACATTCCCAACAGGTATTCCAGCCTCTACTGAATCCCACCAAGGAGGGGGAACTCACCCCTCTCTTAAAGTGGTTCATTCCACTTTTGGATGAATCTCACAGTTAGGAATTTTTTCCTGATGTCAAATCTAAATTAACCTCTGTATTATACTTTGTTATGGAAGTGCTTATTTCACTCTAATCTCTCTTCTATGACAGCTCTTGAGATACTTGAAAACCAGTCTCCATTCAGTCTTCTTTGACTAAATAAGCCTAATTCTCTTAATCAGTCCTCATATGTCATGGACTTAAGGTCATTCACCACCATTCTGTGTACCCTTTCTGGGTATTCTCCTCATGTGGAGATCTTGGGCTGCATGAAAAAGAATATATCTTCTGGGAAGAGGGAAGTGATAATCCCCCTGCTCTGGCCTCCTTAGACTTTATCTAGGGTACTGTGTGCAGTAGTGAGACTTAAGTAAATGATTTTATTATGAAATGTTTCCTTACTAAGATTTACTCAGTGCTCAGTTATTGTCTATGTTTTGGATCAAAATTCAAACACCTATCTATTTGCTTTCAAGTGATATTTATTATTTTCTTCTTTTTCAGCGTTCCTTGGATGATGCTTTAGATGACTTAGTAGACACATTAGGAGGACTTGAAGAAAAGAAACCTGAAAGTCCAAAATATACAGGACCTCCTGTTTCGGTATAGTATCTGTTATTTATTAAAGGTAGATTGTAAATTGGTCCTCATCTGGTGGTCTACCAGATGAGAACAAATTTATTGTAATGATATATTAAAGCAATCAGGGTTGGCCTGATATAGTGAATAGAAGGCTGATCAAGGAGTTAGGAAGGCTTGAACTCAAATCTTACTCCTGACAGACTTGCTCTTTGACCATGGACAGTGCATTAGCTTCCAAGGCAACTCTCTAAAAATCTAAGCTACAAACAAGTTGTTAGTCTGCATAAGCTAATGGAGATGTCACATCGGGCATGCTCTGTGCTGATGAAATTACAGAAGTGATCCATGTAATATTATGATAAAGCATTACATAAATCTAAGCTAAGGCATATGATGCCCTTTCCTCAAAACAGCTTATGAGGTGAATGGAGAAATAGTATCATCAGAAGAAACCAAGGTTTAGAAATAAAGTGACATAATGAAGGTCAAAGCTATTAAATGAGGTAAATAAAGCATTTAGATGCTATAAATGGTGTGGGAATAGAAGACTGGAATTGGAATCCGGAAGGTTTGCTTTTGAATCCTGCCTCAGTTATTGAAGTGCTCTCTCTGCCTCAGTTTCCTCATCTGTAATATGGAGAGAATAAGGGCTCTTATGTCCTAGAGTTGTTGTAGCTTCAAATCAGATACAATTCACAAAGAGCTTCGCAAACTTCAAAGTGTCATATAACTGCAAAGTGATGCAGTCAATAGAGTGCTGGGCCTGGAGACTGACTTGGGCACATCACTTAAACACAGTCTGCCTCAGTTTTCTCAACTCTGAATGGGAATTATAACAGCACCCATTCTGCATAATTGCTATGAGGATCAAATGAGATAATATTTGTAAAAAGTTCTTAGCACAATGTCTGGTACATAGTAGATATTATATTTATATAGCATTTGCTTATTCCCTTCCCCTTTCCTTCCCTTATGTAAATGTTAGCTATTACTACTTGGAGTCCTAAGTCAGATTTTTCTGGCTCCAAATCTAGAATGTTTTCTAATGTGCCACAGATAAGAACATAGGTATTGGTAATCTGATTCTATGCAAAATGATGTCAACAAGTATGACAACTTAGAATCATGAAGAGAATGGAAAATACTCTTACCATTAAATCACTCAAATCCCTGTCAATTCCCATAAACTTTGCATGTTGCTGCCCTATGGGAAAGGAAAGGGAATAAGCATTTATGTTGTACCTACTGTGAACCAGGCACTCTGATAAAGTACTTTAAAAATAATCATTTTATTTGATTCTAATGTTTTTTGGTCCTCTTTTTAAAGTTGAGGAAACAGGTGAACAGAGATGAAGTGACTTGCTTAGGCTGAACTCAGGCTTTCCTGACTCTAATCTCAGTGCTCCATCCACTGTCCCATCTGGCTTCTAAGATTAGTTGGTCTTCACAAATAAGCACAGTTCAATTGGAGAAACACTTGCTAAACTCCTATTATATGGAAGAAATTGCATAAAGTTTTAGATTTTTAAAGATAAAAAAATTGTTACATGTATTTTCAGTGTATACACAAGAGATGTTTGGAATAATCCTTTACTAGAACAGGATGAACTGTGATACTTTTCCTAACATCACAGCAGCTCAAAGACCCTATCCCTGTGGCTCAGGGTCTTCTGAAAACTCATGCCACTATGAGTTTTATATGCCAGTCACTATAGTAAGTGTTTTATTAATATCTCATTTGATCCTCATATTTTTTAGCTAGTTATGTATGTGTCATGATTTGTCCAAGTTTAATGTAATTATTATTTAAAGTCTCAGTTTTTTATCTAGATTATAGATACTCTGACAACAATGTCATTCTTAGGAATATATAGAACTTCAATTTTAGTAGGTTCCTTTGGTGTTTTCAAATAATTAATTATATATGTATTTTTGTAAATTTTTTAGGATCCAGTTTCTTCTACTTACATAGAGGAACTGGGCAAAAGGGAAGGTTCAATTCCCCCAGAATACAGAAAACTATTGGAGGTAAGTAGGATGAAAATAGAATTGTATTTTATATTTCCCAAACTTAAAAGACTTTAATATGTGCATCACTATTAAATTATTATTTTTTTAAATTTAGAAAACATGAGTTAAAAAATGTAAAACCTGTTAAGTGCTTTATTTTGTAAAGCATTAACAATCCTGTTTTGACATGGAATAGCCTTTTCATCACCACCAAATTAATGTGTTTTTTTAAGAGTCATGAAGGAGCATCCAGAGATCCACCAAAGGCTGAGGTAAGTTTTGATGATCACCTTATAAAATAATAGGAAGGAAGGAAAGAGAGAGGGAGGGAGGGAAGAAGAAAGAAAGGAGGAAAGAAGGAAAAAGAAAATCTCAAGCTTCTGAGAAATCTAATTCCTCCTAACTGAGAAGGTGGTTCATTAATTTTCTATATATTTTCCATGGGAAGAAAAACAGCATAAAAACATATCAAGATGATTATGATTCAGATGCCTGGAAGAAAAAGTTTGTTTAGAAAGATGAGAAATATGAAGGAAAAATTCAGTGCTTTATTAGTATAGGTTGTAATTATTGTTCACTTACTTTTTAGACCAGCCTTTACTCATCGTAGGTTTTCTTTATACCACCTTTATTTTTTGAAGGCAGGTTATCATTGGTGACTTGTGGTTGCCTGCTTACCACTTCTCATTGCAGATACTGGTGGTGAAAAGATGAACTTTTTTGACAGCAAGCAGTTTAGGCTCATTGAGAACACAATGTAATTTTCTAGGGGAAGGCTCTAGCACTTGAAGGAGGGAGCATCCATATGGAAGATGCATGGAAGGACTTGGGCATGAAGGGTTAGTTATATTTTGCACCAATAGATCAAATTGATTGCATCATGAATTCAATGTAGTGCCATCCCTTGCAGTGTATGAAATAATCTGTTATTGAATTTGAACTTCATCCATTATACATGCCAGTCATAGTACCTTTTCATCTAGAAATCAATGGGAGAGGATGAAGCCATTGATAGCCTGTCATCAGACTTCACTTGTAGTTCTGCAGCTCCAGAAAAGGCAGAAGATAAAGAGGTATTGTTCTCCATGGTGTTTGCCTAAAAATACTTTTTATGACTTTTTAAAAAATGTTTGGTATTTCTGATCAACAGTGTTAATGCTCAAAGTCTTCCTCATGTGGAAGTTTGGATTTTGGCCTTTATTTTTCAGAAAGCTTCAGGAGAAGAAGTTTTAGAAGCCCAATCAGTAGACCTAATCAAAAGTGCTCTTCCTCCAGATGAGAAGAAACGAAGGATTGAAGAGGTAACAATATTTCTTCCTTAGGAAACTACCCAGTTCTACCTGAGACTAAATATTAGCTTTCCTATATTCTCCCTTGATTAGGCTGATATGAACAATGTTCTATAAAGTAGAATGTGTCTTTCCCCACTTGTATGTTTGAGTAATTAAAATTGATTGGAGCCATTCCTGTTTGTATCCAGCAAGAAACAGTATGGTGAAATGGGAAGAGCCCAAAGTCTGGAGTTGTAAGATGTGGGTTCAAATCCAGACTTTCCTGGATAAAATAGCAAAGTAGAATATTATTTATTACAAAATTAGTAAACCTTTAGCTAATTTGATTTAAAAATAAGAGAGAAGAAAAACCAAATTGCTAGGAAAAAAACCAGGTATAAAAATTGTAACAAATAGAGAAAAATGAAGAGAACTATCAGAAATGAAAACTGAAAAGAAATGAAGGATTTTTTGCAAAACCACAAACTGTCCAAATGAGCAGAATATGAAATAAAAATCTTTAATAATATAATTTCAGACAATAAAAATTAATCTAGACAGGATGGATCCATAATTACATCAAACATTTAAATAATAATTAATATCAATATTACACAAATTATTCTCAACAATTGAGAGAGAAACGTCACTTTGCTACTCTGTATCTCAGTTTCCCTGCATGTAAAATGACATTGGATTTAGATGATCTTTAAAGTTTCTTCCAGATCTAAATCCTATATACAAAGTTAGGCTTTGCATATTCATAAGAAGACTTTTATTAACTTGAATCTTTTTGGTCATCTTTCAGGTGAAAATAAGAACGCTAAACTTATTTCTTTTTTTGTATTATAGTATGATATAAAATTGCCTTCCCCCAAATTAGTTTGTACCTATTTGTATATATTTTGGATATTCTTATTTATTCCTGTTTTATGTGTGTGTACACATACGTTTATATGTACACACATATATATGTATGTATGAATACACACACCTGTTATTTTCCTCCAATAAGCTCATTTACGGAAGAAGCTGTTTTAAGATTTTTGCCTTTTTACCCCCAGTATCTACCAGAGATCTTGGCACATGGTAGACATTTAATATATGACTGTTTGTTGAGAGAGTCTGAGAGAAAATTTGCAGGTTCTCCTATGAACCCCTCACTGTTGAGAAATAGGAGATATGAAAATCCTACCATGCTAAGTAAGAGCTGAGAGGAGCCTTAGAGATCAATAGTCAATCAAGTAGCAAACCATCTCTCTTCATAATCCCAAATCAGCATGACTCAAGTGGACATTGAAGCCGTGTTTATCCTTTCTTTCCCTATTAAAAACCACAAGAATATTAATTTCCTTCTCTCTCAGCCTGTTCCATGCCTGGAGAACACGCCATGTGTGTCATGTGTGACAGCAAACAGCATGATGTTTTGGAGTCATTTGTCAATGTTCTTTTCCAACCTCCCATAATTTCTCCTGTAAAGGAAAATTTGTTTTTGTTTTTTTTTATCTGAATGGCTAGTGTGACAGTGATGGACATCACACTCATTTTTAGCAGTGCTCCAGAGCAGCTAGAATGAGGCTGCCAAGAGAAAATGAGTTTGCTTTTTAAAATCACTCCAACTCAAAATCAGAATGGAATCTTTTCACTAAAATAGTCATCCTGCCTCTCTCTGCTTGGAGGTCTCCATGGAGAAGTAACCCATTTCCTCCTAAGTCACTCCATTCTGCTTTGAGATGGATAGTTTTTCTTGACATCCAGCCTCAAGTTATCTTTTTGTAATTTCTCTCCAGAATTTCTTGTTCTGCTGTCAGGGGCAGTGACAGCCCTTCAGATAGTTGAAAACCTCTAAGTCCCCTCTTTTCCAGGCCCTATTTCCTCTACCCATTTTCATGTGGCATATACTCCAGGCCCTTCACCATTTTAGCTGCATTCCTCTCAATATTCTCTGGTTTATTAATGTCCAGTTTCTTAAGCTATGGCTCCCAGAAATTAACCCAGTACCCCACATGTGGTCTGACCAAGGTAGATTATGAGATGATCATCATCTTATTCCTAGGAGCTATGTCCTTCTTAATACAGCCCAGTATTGAATTATTTTTTCCCTGCCACACTGCACTGCTGACTCCCATTTAGCAATTAGATCTCTAAGCTTTTTTTCCCATCCATCTGTGTGGCTTAATGTCCATTGAAGTGTCCTTCTGGATGCTCCTTAACTCTCAGGAGTACTTGAAGGTGTATTTCATGCAAAGTGGGATTTAGAATGGGGAGCTCTTCAGAGATCATCTTTCTCTAACCCCCTCATTTTACATACAGATGAAGAAACTGGGGCTCCAGCAAGCCAGACTGACCCAAAGGTCCCAGATGGAGTATATGGCAGAGTGTGCAGCCATTTCTTGGCTCTCTGGACCAGTGTTTTTTTCTGTTATGCTACAGTGCTTTGTAAACATTTGCTTGTAAATTAAAGACTTTTTTTCCTTTTATGCTCAAAACAGACAGCCTCTGACAAAGCTGTAGATGATCTTTGTGAAACACTTAGCTATGCAGAAGCTGAACCTGAGATAGATACAAGCTCCCTCAAAGAAGTCGACGAGGTATTGTGCATGTTGTTATTTTAAAATCTTGCATTCTTTCCCTTCTCTGAAGTCTTCTTTTAGCTGTTCTTTTGGCTGAGATTAAAAGTAAGCTTCATTTCATAATTGGGAGAGCTCAATTAAAAAGAAAATTAGAAATTATTGCCATATAGTCAATGACTAAAAAGAGTATTTATAAATCTAGCCCTTAAATTTGAAAACAAGCATGAATTTGTTTCAGAGAAATTTCAAGTGGATCCCAAGTAAATATCCCAAAAGGGATTTTTTTCTTGCCTTTTTTTGCTATTCCACATTTCAGTCATGTTCATGAAATTTGTATTTGCAGCAGACTCTAAATACTTATCATTTTTTAACCTATTGATATGATGAGCAATAAAATGCTGGGCCACAAGTCAGGAAGACTTGTCTTCATGAGTTCAAATCCAGCCTCAGACACTTATTAGCCATGTAACCTAGGATAAGTCATTTAATCCTATTTGGTTCAGTTCTTCATCTACAAAATGAGCTGAAAAAGAAAATAGCAAACCATTCTAGGGTCTTTGCCAAGAAAACCCCAAATGAGGTCACTAAAAGTTGGACAGAACTGAAATGGTGAAAACATAATAGGCAGGGAGTAGAGATGAGGGAGTCCAGCATTTTAACTGTGGAGAAAGATGTAGATGATTGTATAGCCTTAGCAAGAGTGTTATTCAGGTTTTGGGGATCATAACTGCAAAGCATTTTCAATGTAGGTTCTTTCCTGTTTCATGCTTATAACCTTAAAATTAAGCAGTATAAATAATGACATCACCAATAGTGAACATCTATGTAGTATTTACTATGATAAGCACCTTATAAACATTATCTCATTTGATTCTTACAATGTCCTGGGAGAAATGTGTTATTATTATCTCCATTTACAGCTGAGGAAATATAGTCAAATAGCAGTTAAATGACTTATCCGGGGTCATACTAGTGTGTAACAACTAGTGTATAACTGATTTTAACTCCAGTTTTCCTGATCCCAGGCCTGTCTCTTTACCCACTTCATTGCCATATTTAAAAGGAACAGTCATCCTCATTTTATAGATAAGGAAATTCAAACTCAAAGAAGGGGATTTCAGTGCCTAAGTGTTGGCCAAGCCAAGACTCATAGCCAAGTCTTCTAACCCCAGGCCTAGTCTCTTTTCCACTTACCATGTTGCATCTTGTGGCTATTTGGCATGGTATTGTCTGGGACTTCGACATATCTACAACACAATAATAATGTTCACAACAGTGACCTTCAGACACCCTAGTAGGGGCTGAGGTTCAGAAAAACAGAAGTGATTTGCCGAAGGTCACACAACTAGGAAGTGCACAGAATAAGGATTCTGAGGCAGCTCTTTCTGCCTCGGAGTCCAGAGCTCCTTCCAAAGCAGTAGTCTGCAAATCAGTAATCTGTGATGGTGGGTGGGGGTGTCTGTGTACCCCTTTGTGTGTGTAAGCCTGCTGTAACCCCTTGTTTAGAGGATTTAATTAACCAAAATGTTCACAAAGAATGTGAGAACTGGAACAGATAATAGAGAAGCAGCATTACATAGTAATCATGGCAGTTAGTGAACATAGTTAGCAGTTAGGAGATTGGAGTTCTAGTCCCAGCTTTGGCTGCAGGACCTCCATTACGTTAGTTGATCTTTCTGGGCCTCTGTTTCCTCCTCTGTCAAATGAGGGCATCGAACTCGTTAATCTTGAAAGTCCTACCACTTCTAACATTTACAATTCTATTTATTTCCATATTTGACAGATAAGAAAAACACAACCCGTGTTGGAAATCAGTTTATCCTCAAGTCACTAGCCACATAGCTAGTTACAAGCAAAGCCTGCATTTGAAGCTGGATCTGATTACCAGTCCAGTGTTCTGTCCACTACCCTGTGTTTCTTTGTCACCATGATGGATAACGGGAATGTTTGCTGTAGAGTATATTCAATTCAGTTAACAGGGAATGCATTCTGGAATACGGTAGTTGTCTTGGATGCCATATTGGAAAGTAGTGAAAGGGGTGGTATAGGGCCCATCACCAGGAATCTAATTGTCTTTTCAGAGGGGCAGAGGACCCTATTCCCAAGATTTCTATGCTCTAATTACCATCTAACTAAACCAGGAAATAGGGAGAGAGAAATATTATATCCAGATTGGGAAACTCCTCTCCTTCAGTCTAATCTTCAACTACTCTTTAGATATCCTAAGCACCAAAAGTATCCATGTTAGTCAACAAACCTAGTGTTCCCTATTTTAAAGGACATCATTTTGGGAAAGGACTTTTTGGGAATGATGAGAAATAGACAGTAGTATATGAACTCACTGGTGCATCTTAATCAAGAATAGCCAAGTGAATAATAGTAGTGTGGCAGAAGGAATTATAATGGAAATAAGTCAGACTAGTAGAATAGAGAAAACCTGAAATAGCATCTCACCATTAACCAAATTTTTTTATTTATTATTTTATTATCAGTTTCACAAGTGATTCACAGTCTGGATTAAATGAAATAATAGGGAAGGGAAAAGTTTAAAAAGATTAACATGAGATATAAGTATTCTTTTAATATAAGTGCTAAGGGAGAACTCATAATGGATTAGAGTCAGGAGGTTACAACAGAGAACTTTTCATGGCTTAAATACCTTTTCCTGGAACTTCCTGAATCCCTGAAAAGAAATTGAAAGCTTCTCCATTTGCTCTATGGAGCTGTTACAACTGATCCTCATGAAGAGAAAGCATATAATCTGTATGACAAACAAATGTCCCCCCAAAATCCCATGGGATTTAGAGTTGGAAGAGATGTTAACGATCATCAGGTCATCTTTCAAAATGATCCAGAGAAAGTAGTAAATAACTCAAATTTCTGTAGCTCTTGAAGGTTTTCACAGTTCTTTTCTTGCAAAAGCCCTGTGGTTGTATTGATATATTCATTTTTCAGAAGAGGGAAGTGAAGATTCAATAAGAGGTATGTTACTTGCCCAGGGCAACAGGCATTAAGTGTCTGATTCAGCTTTCAAGACCAGGTCCCTTATACCTCATCAATAATCCCTGACCTGGGTTGGGGGTAAAGATCTTACATTTAAGGAAGATACAAGTTAGCTATTTCTTCATTTTCTACCCAGGCTTACGCCTTTGTTCTTCATTATGCCTACATGCTAGGTAACCCTTCACCTCCCCTTTTCAGTTTCTTTTTATGTAGTATTTCCATATGAAAAATGGCATGAACAGATTATAGAATATCAAAAAAGAGGAGTTTCTATTATTATTAATAATTAAAGCTGGGAATGTAAATTGGAGTCAGATTGTAAAAGATTTTTAATGTAGAATGGTGTTGGCAGTAATTGAAAACCATTGGAGTTTATTGAGCAGGGGAGAGTGACATGTTCAGCCATAGGCTTTAGAGAAATCACTTTGGCAACTGTGTGGATTATATACCAGCAGGAATCTGCCTGGGGCAAGGAGATCAGTTAGGAGGCTGTAAGTAAAATGGGTTAAAGACATGATCGAGGATGATGGCCATGTTAGTGAAAAGAAGATGGATGCAAGAGATGTTAAAATCCTCTGAAAACATATTCTCCTTAAAGGCAAATTTGTTTTTAAGACCAAACAATAGAAATTCTCTGAAAAATCTAGTGCTTCTTTGTATAATTAGTTACAGCTCAACTGCTCACCTCATTTAGGTTCTGGATATTCTGAACTAGAGGCTAGTTTTACAAAAGCTGCTACCACTTTGAAGGAATTTTCTTTCTCTTTTTATGTATTATTTCAGAAATAGTTATGGAGTATATGTGACTTCATTCAATTTATGTATGTTGTTTGTTTAGGATTTTATTTTATTGAATAGGTTAAATAAGTAATATTAAAATAGTCATAACACTTCTTTTCTACTCTTTCATCAGGTAAAATCCAAAGAAGAAAGACTTAAGAAATGTGGTGAACGTGAAGATACCCTCCCAGCTGACTACCACTTAAAACCAGCAATGGTAATGTCATAGGATACCAAAAAACTTTCCCCGTATATATGTGCTACTGAACACCTTTAAGTCATGATGATTCCTTAAAATTGACTTTCAGGGAATATTAATAACTGCTCTTCAAGGTAACCTGTCACCAGCTTTGCCAGTTTGATGGTATTCTGGCCATTAAGTACTGTGCTAAATTTGTGAATTACTTCTTTTTATTCCTGGGAGGGTCAGATTCATTGGGTATACAGCCTTACAGTAGAAGGTAGAATCACTATGCTTGGCCATGGGGAAGTCAGATTTCTGTAATTGATTTAAAAATTTCCCTTTGAAGTAATACAAATAGACATTGTATGGAAAATAAACACTTTTATGCTTAATAAAGAATTTGCTTATATTTTGTGTGAAGTTGGCACACTCATTTTATGGTAGAGTAATTATAAAACCAATATTGATATAAAGACTAGTAATACTAAAGAGCCTGAGTTCTTTCCCCTCATACCTGAAGTTTCACATCTCACATCTTTTGCAAATGTTTGTGTGGTTTGCCAAATACCAGACGACCACTATCATGCCTTCCCATTCTTCTCAAGTCTTCTCCCTATTTCCTTTAACCAATCTACATATGATATGAATTCAAGGTCCTTCTCCAATCTAATTGTTTTCTTCTTCACTTGAATGCTGCTAGAGGTAAACATCCATATTGGCTTTATTTTAAATATAGCCATTTCTTAATTTAAAAAAAAAAAAAGAATGGAAATTCTCTACATATAGCCTTACTGATGGTATCTTTAAGCTACTACCAGCTTATACACAAACTTTATTTTGTTGCAACTTGTTATAAACCTATTTTTTATAGCTTCCCTCATAGACTGATTGAGTTGAAATACAAATTAGCTATGGTACAATAAAACCTGCTCTCACTCATGTTTATAATCTTGCTTCTGGCCATGAGCTGTCTAAAGAAGATAAAATTGTCAGTATGATAATATAACAAAACAAAAACCATTTTCCATTTTGTTTGCAGGATAAAGATGGGAAACCTCTATTACCAAAGCCTGAAGAAAAACCCAAGGTTAGGAAATGAATACTCTCAAACTGATACTTTTTCCCCCTTGCAATGGAAATGTTGAGTAGAAGTTGAGAATTTATGGCAGAAATATTGTCTGGTATTGTCTGTATGGTTTGACATCTACATACCACATGAATGTGTTATGAACGCATCACTGAGCCAGGTATCCAGAGTTAGTCTTCTCTTCTTTAATGTGGAGATCTATAAGAGAGATTTTGGTTATATCATTATCCCCAGAACTTTGTAACATTTGATTATCTTTTGTTTACCTAAACATAGGCAATATAGTCAGATTAGGTTATTCCCATCACTTTCACAGTTCTGCTCATATTACTTTGTATTCAGATGTGTAATTTTGTGGAAATAGTAGTCAACTGGCCAAATGATTAAGCCGTAACCATGTGTCCATGATGCAAGGTGTTAGGGAATACAAAGCCAAAAGCAACAGTCTCTGCTTTTAAAGATCTTATACTATATCATGTTTTTGTTTTTGTTTTTTTGAAAAAAAAAAAAGTACACATATAAATAAGTACAAAGTATATTTCAGGCAAATATTGAGCAAGGTGGAGAGTAGTGGATTAGCATCAGGAAAGGCCTCATGTAAGAAATGACTCATGATCTGAGTTTTGAAGGGAACTGGGAATCCTAACAGATGCAGGTAAGACAAGGAGTACATGGAAATGGGATATGGGCTATTGTCCATGAGTAATAGCAATTAGGCTAATTGTATTTGTTTCTGGGAGGCAGCTAGGTGATTCAGTGGATAGAGTGCCAGGACTAAAGTCAAGAAGACTTATCCTCCTGAGTCCAAGTCTGGCCTCAGATACTTACTAATTATATGATCCTGGGCAAGTCATTAACCTTGTTTGCCTCAGTTTCCTCATCTGACAAATGAACTGAAAGAGGAAATGGCAAACCATTCCGGTATCTTTGCCAAGAAAATATCAAAAGGGATCATGAAGAGTCAAACACAACTGAACAACACATTTGTTTTTAGATGCAACTGGAAGTCCCTAGAATTTCTTGGGTGGAGAAGAAAAGTAAAGGGGGAAGTGACATAGTCAAACCTGTATTAACAGATTAGCATATCAAAATTTGTGCAGACATTCCCCACTCATTAGACATGGAAATTATTTGTATTTTTTTAAGTATTCAAAATTTATTTTTGCTCAGATAAATTTTTTCTTTTAACAAAAACAGCAGAATCACTAGATCAATTTTCTTTGAACTATGCTGGACTACCAGATTGAATCATAGATTCTTAGAGCTGAATGAGATGTTAACAGTCAACTTATCCAATCTCTATTTTACAAATAAGGAATATGAGATTCAGAGAAATTAAGATACTTGGTTTAACATCACAAAGCTAGTTAGTAGTCTGATACTAATAGTTTTTCTAAGGGAAAAAAAAAACAGAGAGAAGTCACTAGTAGTGATAGCTGAGTGCTATGAATCTTAGACCTGAGCTTTTAGATCACTCTCTGAAAGACCAACAATACAGATTTTTCTATAAGGGCTTTTTCTCTTTTGTTGCCACTGACCTTGAGGGGAATTGATATCCCCTATACGCATTTTCATGGATTAAGTAGGCACAAAACCCATTTTCCCTTAAATCATCCAAAGAATTGAGTTTTTTTTTTTTTAAAGCATAGATTTTTTTTTTTTAAAGGTTTAGATGAATCAGTCTCTGCTCATAGAACCTGCAAACATGGTATGAGGAAATGATATATACGACAAAATTTGTAAATGTGTAAACCCCCATCCAAAGGATTGAACTGTGAGTCCTAATAGGAAGAAGACGCCTTCTTTAAAATTAGAACTATATTAGAGTAAGAGAAAGGAGAGATATCTCCACATTATTTTAGATATAATTGACATGAGACCTAGACTAAGAATATATGCCCTTAGGTATGTGTTAACCAGTTGTTATTATTAATTTTAGAATATAATTCTGGGCTCCACAAAATTCTTATTTTTACACAATAAAAATTTTGTTTTATTTTTCTCAAAGGGAGTTTTTGAAGATAGAAAGATTGACACAGTAACAAAAAAGCTTCAATACACCCAGGGAAAGAATTCGGGAAGATGACTATGAACCACTACATAGAATTCCCAATCCTTCTATTTTTGTCTGTCTGCACTTCTGATTTCCATCACAGGCTAATTGTACACTATTTCAAAGTCTGACTCTTTTTATACAGCAAAAAAACTGTTTGGACATGTATACATATATTGTATTTAACTTATACTTTAACATATTTAACATGTATTGGTCAACCTGCCATCTGAGGGAAGAGATGGGGGAAGGAGGAAAAAAGTTGGAAGGAGGAAAAAAGGATTTGCAGTTGTCAATGCTGAAAAATTACCTATGCATATATCTTGTAAATAATATAATAATAAATATAATTTTTAAAAAAGCTTCAAGCTTTCAATAAGACCAAGTTTATTATTTGGTAAAAATTCTTTAGTAACCTGCAATTAGGAAATATTTGACTAAATGACAAAATCAATTACTGAATTTTCTATAATAATGTATTAACATTAGAGCTGTTCTTTAATGTCTTTATCTTATATCAATAAAATAGTAAAGTTCCCATTTTAAGAACTTCAATAAAATTTAGTGGCTATGATAGGAGGATATCTAGGTGGCATGGTGGGCCTGATGTTAGGAAAAGCTGAGTTCAAATATGGCCTTAGATACTTCTTAGCTGTGCGACCCAGGCAAGTCAGTTTATCCTGTTTGCCTCAGTTTCCTCACCTGTAAAATGAGCTGGAAAAGGAAATGACAGACCACTCCAGTATCTTTGCCAAGAAAATCCCAATTGGGTCACAAAGAATCAGACACAAATGAGCAACTGAATAATAAAAATAAGAGATATTGATAGGACAGATTTCCTGAGGGAATCGGATTACAGATTTAGTATTTGATTTGAGCAAATTAGTTTCATAGATTACAAATGGGTTGCAGTGAATTTCCAGAAAGAATACTAATTCTACTAAAATTATTTCTATTCCCTCAGCTAACCCAAGTAACTTTATATTATATAATTTTCTTTTTGCATTGCAGCCTATGAGTGAATCCAAACTTGTGGATGAATTATCCAAAGATTTTGAAAGCCCTAAACCTCAAGGAAAACAACCTAAACCAAGTGATAAAGCAAAAGTAAGTTGAAAATGTTTTAAATCTCTTGTTTTAAGTGCTAATGTGTTCCTTTCTATAGTAATAAGGCATAGGCTATTTAAGCTTGAAATGATTGACAAAAATTCCATTTATGCCATCATTTCCCTCACTTTTTTCAGTCTTAGCTTTTTCTGAATGTTTCCAGAGACATTCCTACAACTAAAATAATTCATTCAAAATTATATTCCATAGATAAATAAGATGTGCTATGAATGGTGGCTGAAAGAAGTTTAGAATATGCCCAATTTAGATTTGGGCAATTAAAGGCATTTAATTTTTTTCCTGTATAATGCTTGTGTTAGGTATTTTTGGTACATACATATCTGTCTTGCTAACCATATCTTTTCACTTTAGTATAATCTGTTTCTTTCTTTAGAAATCTGAGACTCCAGTCCATGCTCCTGTGAAAGAAGTTGTTTCAAAAACTCGCATGTGTGTTGTGCAGGAAGTCCCTCAAAAGCCTGCACCAAAGTCTGTGAGTAACCCTTAGAGCACTGCCCGCTTTTTTGAGAGGCGCTCTGAACATGTGGTCACTTACTCATAACAGCAGTGCTCCCAGATATTCACATTCTGTTCCATTCTCCCTCAGGGTCACTCACTCACGCACGCACGCACACACGCACACATGCACACACACCACACACACATGCACACACACCTTTCCTCTAGTGGCCATTTTGCCTCCAGCATCAAATATAAAATCCTCTGTTTGGCTTTTAGAGCCCTTTATAACATGTCCTTTTCCTACCTTTACAACTGTCTTCCACCTTACTCCTTTCCATCTAAGATCCAGAGGTACTGGCCTCCTTCCTCTTCCTCTCAAAAGATGTTTCATCTTCCTACTCCAGGCATTTCCCTTGGATGTTCCCCATACCTGAAACTCTTCTTCTTCAACTCTGCTTTTAATCCTTCTTCAAGTCTCAGTTAAAATTCTGCAAAAAGTCTTTCCTGATTGTCTTATTCTTAATGCCTTCTTTTATAAAATATCTCCAATTTATCCTGTACATATCTTGTCTTTGAGATTCAGGCTACTTTTATCTAATTACTAAAGATTATTATTTTGGATACCTTTGAAAACTTGTGTTTCCTTAGCATCTTGGGGATGAATGGCCCTCAGCCTGGCCCTATTCCCTTCCTATATCACTATTTGTTGTTCTCCAAACAGCCCAATGTTCTCATTTTTTCTATGTCATAAAAAATGGCTCTGTAAACTCACTGGCAGTCAAATCATAGGAATAATATTTCACAAAAGAGGAGTAACCTGAATCAATTTAAAACAACTACTTTTCTACTTTTTTCCCCAGTTGCTGCATACAGTCTAGTCTTTAGTTATTGATCCATGACAAAAGTATTGTTTGTTTCAGTCCTGTCCAAATCTTTGTGACCCCAAGATAACTGGAGTTGTTTGTGCCACTTCCTTCTCTAGCTCATTTTACAGAGGAGGAAACTGAGGCAGAGTAAAGTGACTTGCCCAGGGTCATACAGCTAGTCTATGTCTGAGGTCAAATTTGAACTCATGAAGATGAATCTTCCCAATTCCAAGCCCTGTGCTCCTTTATAGTTTGTAGTTCTAGTGCATGTTTATAATATAACACAGTAAAAAGAGTATTGGACTTTTTTGTCAGAAAATAGGAGCGTATCCCTGCTACTAGCTACCACGATATGACCTTGATCAAGTCATTTAAGTACCTTGAGCCTCAGGTTCATCATCTGCCAAGTTAGGGGATTGTATTAGAAGATCTCTAAAGTTTCAGTCCCAAATCTGTGTTCCTATGATCCTGAGAGTTATCAAAAACTGTTTAATAGGGTTAGCAATTTGGTTAACCATTTAGTGTCCTTTGCAGTGTCAGATCACCAAATAACAACAAAGTTTGCACCATTTCTTTTGTATCTGAGATCACTAAAATTTAATGTTTTCACATATAATATATCATTTTTGTGTGGTATCCCATTGGTTGGGGGAATCAGAGCATGAGGAGGCGGGTTAACTGAAGATAAGTCTTGAGATAATAGCGATAGATCTGGGAATGGGCCCTATGGGTCAAGTCAAGTCCAGATCTTTCATTTTACAGATAAGGAAATTGAGGCCCAGAGAAGCTTTGCCTGGTCTCTCACAGCTAGTAGGAGTCGGTCTTTATAGTTTAGAAAGATAGCCTGTTGCATTCTAGTTGGTTTTTAGAATTCATCCTTGTCGGGGCATGCTTAGGAGTTAACATGAATCCCAAGCTTTCCTATTCCCTTTTTTTTCTTCCATATATTCCTATGCCTGGAGCAGAGAAAGTATTTCAAGGAACTTTCCTTCTGGAGTTTCCTCTGGGGTTTCTGCATGAGGAAAATAGGTCTCCCTGCCTTTTACAAATGGTTTGAATTTTTTTTCTGTACAAGCAAAAGATTAACTTAAGAAAAATAGTTTTTGCTCCTGTCTTCTCATTTTTTTGTGTTGTACTTTATCACAGTGGCCAAACACCTTTTAACACATTCCACCAGTTGCCCAACTATTAATGTGAATACAGTGTCATGTACAGAGCCTCTGATGATTTCTACTTCTGAAACATGGATTTTTTTTTCATCCCAGGCTTTTAGATTACTTGATGAATTGTACCCAAGATGAATATTTATCTTCATGAATGTTTTTTTTTTTTGAAACAGTGATAAACTAGTGTTTCTTCTTATGTGTCTTTAAAAGGAACAAGTACCAGATGATGCTGTGGAAGCTTTAGCCAGCAGTCTACCAAAGAAAGAAATAGATCCAGAGGAAAAGAAACCTGCAGTGGATAAAGTAAAGGTAATGGGGATCCAGGTCCATCTTCTTCTTCCCTTTTCCCTCCAAAAAATACAATTTTATATCACCCATAAAGCATGCCTAAGAAGGTTTCTGTTTAAAATACTTACCTACACTATTGATGCTTACTTGTTTTGGGATTTACATGAATGGATTATCCATGTGAGCATTGTTTCCAACAGTATAGACTGCAACCCATCAATCTGTACCATTTTTGTCCACTTTATATACCCTATTTAAAAGTGGCTTTTAAAAGTCTCATTTTGATTTTGCAGAAAGTCTACATTTTTAATGGGTGGCACTCACTTACTATTTGCACTTTTACACTGGGCTAAAGCAAAAAGATATGCCTTGGGGCATATCTAGTGGCCACTTAGTGGCAGTGATCTGACCTTGGTGCTTATTCAGGACATATCTCCAAAAAATATAAATGTTGATTGTGAAAGAGACAATATAGTGTATTGAATTGAGTGCTGGGCTTGGAGTCAGGAAGACTTGGAGTCAAATTCCATCTCAAACACTTAAGAGTTTTATCATCCTGGGCTGGGTCAATAATTGACTTCTGTAATCTTTAGCTTCTTCATCTTTTAACGGAGTGGGTTGGGTTCCATTCTCTTCTAAGGTGTCTTCTAGTACTAAATCTATATTCATAATCCTGGTCATATATAGGTGATAACCTAAAGGTATTTTCATCAAGCCAAATCTCATCTACTTGGTTCAATGAATACACATACATAGATACAAACCAATAAACAGACAAACAAATCCATACATATGATATGGACAATGAAAATGATAGAGGACTTTCCTTCAGGAGAAATTCAAAGAAGAAAAGAGTGAAAAAGTAGGTGAAGAAGAGGAAACAATCCCTCCTGAATACAGATTAAAAGCGGCAAAGGTAAATAATTTTTTAGGTCTATAGTATATCATCTATAGTAATAGCAATAAAGCTATTATAATAACATATATAGTAATAGCAATAAAATAAGTGCTGACTTGTAGCCTATTGTTATGGGTTTCTGAGGTGCAAATTTACATGCTGAAAATTTACAATCAGCTCCACTTAGAGTTGGCTCTAATCTTGAATATAATTTGTCATTTTGTTTAACTGAAATATTTAGAAATCTTTTTCAAAAGAGCCCAAAATGCTATGCCTATTTTGCCCTTTTACCTACTGGGTGACACATGCTAAAATAATTGTGTGGTTTTCTATAGTCTATGATTTTTAAGCCTCAAATTGCTTTTCAAATTTGATTTTAACATTTGAGGAGAAGTTATGGTTATCATATATTGTAGCCAGGCTCAGTCTCCAAGATTGAAATGAAATTGAATACTCACACAAGTCGTTTAACAGTTAACAAAAGGAGATTTACTTGTTAAGAGATAAGGAAATAGATAAATATGATGAGGGAGATATAGACATGTATATGTATATATAAATGTGTGTGTCTTTATATATATAGTGTGTTTGTGCATGTATGAATATATGTGTATATTTGCATACACACATTGAGGACACTGAGGTAATTGAATTGAGCCAGCTCTCATGCCTCTGAGATGCCCACTATAGGTCTTCAATTAAGCACTAAAGGATTGAACCATCTTCTGCCTTTTTATATATTCAGGAAGTCAGGATATGATGTCAGCAATTATGCCTTTCATCCTCTAAGCTGATCAAACCCCAAAGATAGTTCTGTTGCTCTGAAGCCAACTTAACTTGTTTTCTTGAGTTGTCATCCTAGACCTGGCACATACAGGAGGCCCAGAACAAGTTTCTAATATCTACTAAGCAAAAATTAAAGTGAGACTAAGAATTGAGGATACTAAAGAAGAGAGAATTTTTGTAAACTGACTCCTTCCCACTGTACTATTCTTTAACTGTCTCCCTGTCCTTGAAATTCTCTTCCTGCTCATCTCTTCCTGCTGACTTCTCTGGCTTCTTTTAAGTCCCAACTAAAATCCTATCTTCTATAGGAAACTTTTCCCAACTCTTCTTAATCCTAAGGCCTTCCCTCTCTTCATTATTTCCTTTTTATTCTATATATATTGGAGTGTTGTTTTCCCATTGTCTCTTCTGTTAGATTGTAAGCTTCCTTGAGGGTAAGGACTGCCTTCTGCCTCTTTTTGTATTCCAATTCTTAGCACAATTCCTGCCACCTAGTGATACCTAATAAATGTCTGTTGATTAAATGACTTTCTAATGAGCACTTATATCAGAATTATTGGAATGCTTAAGAAATTTTATGCTAACGACAAAATGCAAAAATGACTTTCTTCAATGTTTTTTTACTACAGTGTGAAGAAAATAAACTGCTTGAGAAAAAACAAAGAGAAAAGGTTTCAGTAAGTAAACTACTTTGTTTGGGTCAGAATAGGATAAGCCTGGAGTTGGCACAGTTTCTTACTTGTACTTTGAATGACATCTAAATGATTAGAGTGGCATGGAAGTTCATCACAATGAGCTATGAACTTTGTGGATTCTTTTCCTGATTTCTGCAGCCTATGAGTGAAAGTGATATCCTAGATGCTTTGTCAGAGAGCTTTTCATCTTCCAAAGCACCTGTAACCCACGCTGCAGTATCTGCAGCACATGTAAGTTTTTCAATTTCTTTTTTACTTCTTTACTTTTAATGGAGATGTTTCAGACCTTGACCATGACTTTTAAACTATTCTTCTTGAAACTTTGGGTCGGGGGAATAATCTTGGACTTTGCAAAGAAAAGAGGAAAAGAATAAAATCTTCCATTTAAAAAAATTATGTACTGTAAAATATTGCTCATTCTTATTGATCATCTTATTCTAAATCAGGAGTATGTAATTTGTTTTTTTTTTTAATATTTTGATGACTGTATTTCAATATAATTGGTTTCCTTAGATATTTTATGCATTTATATTATATTTTTTTTTCTGAGACAATTGGGGTGACTTGCCCAGGGTCACACAACCAGGAAGTGTTAAGTGTCTGAGGTCAAATTTGAACTCAAGTCCTCCTGACTTCAGGGCTGGTGCTCTATCCACTGTACCACCTAGCTGCCCCTGCATTTATAATATTCTGAGAGAGGTTCAAAGATTTCACCAGATTAACTAGTTGGCAGAAGTGTCCACAGCACACATAAAATTAAGAAACTGTGCTCTAAATTGTTGAGATAAATATAAATACTTTGTCTTGGAGGATGTTAAGACTACTAGGAGAAGTTTACATTTGCATTTTACTGAAGATCATCCTCAAAGAATATATTTACCAGCGAATATTCCTGTGATTGTGTGTGACTGAGTAGTTTGAGGGCACTGCACCATCAGCCAGCCCTTGGTAATGTGGCATATGAACAGAGAGAACAGAGAAACCTGACTAATAAAACAGAATAAGGTGAGAAAGGTTTATCAGCTGAGGAATTATTCCAAACGTACATGGTCTTCATTAAAACTTGTCTTAACAAGTATGAATATTATATAGTATGGTGAAATAACTTCTGTCACATTGTCAGGTATCTTTCTGACTCTCAGGAATTACTAACCAGGGAGAATTCTCACTACTTCCTAAAGTGAACTTAGTAAATAGTATGGCTATCTTGTTTTAATAGGCCTAATCAATTTTTTTCCCCTCCTGAGGGAATTGAGGTTAAGTGACTTGCCCAGGGTCTCACATCTAGGAAGTGTTAAGTGTCTGAGATCAAATTTGAACTCAGGTCCTCCTGACTTCAGGGCTCTATCCACTGCGCCACCTAGCTGCCCCCAGCCTAATCAATTTTAAAAAAATAGGACCATGTCACAGAGATATGTAATTCAAATTTAGAAACTACAGAATAGAGGATGAATTTTATGTGTGACTAGGTCTGTATATTGTTGGAATTATCCAGTATCCTATCCACTAATCAACAAGCAGTTAATAAGTTCCACTATCTGCTAAAACTGTGCTAAGTAGCAGGCATGCAAAAATGAAAATCGGATAACCCAATATAAAAGAGCATGTGTACTGTCAGAGAAGGCAATATATACACATAAGAGAGAATGCAGAATACGAGGTTGGTGGGAATAGGGAAAGGATCGTCGCTACCTAGGGTGATCAAGGAAGGCCTCAAGTAGAGATTCAGGTGTGGAATTTCAGGTACGGGATGGAGTGGAGGCCGCTGCAGTGGCATGTGAGGGAAAGCCACAAGATCAGTTTGTCTAGGCTAATAAGGAAGCTGTGAGCCTGGTAGGTTGGAGGTGGCTTGTAAAGGGTTGTAAATGCCCAACTGAGAAGCTGGTGGCCACAGAAGTTTATTGAGGTGGAGAGTGATCTAGTTAGGCTGGTACTTATCTTGGCAGCCTTTTGGAGAGTGAACTGAAGAAGGAAGAGACCTGACATGGAGCCCAGTCAGGAAGCTATTTCAGTGACTCAGATGAAAAATGGTGAGGACTGGGAGAGAAGGCAATAAATATGGGAAGTGTTATGGAATCTGTAGAAATATCAGAACTTGTTAACTTATTGAATGTGTTCTGGTGCCAAGATTGAGAAGGATATGCCCTGGAGCCTCCCAAATTCTCCTTCAAACTACATGAAAACCCCCTTCAAACTGAGCTAGGGGCAGGCAGACAAGCTTGCCAGCTCAGCTCTGTGTCACTGGGTAGGAGGGAAGCAAGTTAGAGCAGCCTCACAGCAGGGAACTTGCCAGGGAGTGAGGCAGCCTAGCAGCCCCCGCAGCACAAGCCACAGAGAAGCCTCCCCTCTCCCCCCCCACTGCTAACCAGGAGTGAGGCCCCACCCATAAGCTCCTTGGGCCAAGCGCACATCAAGGTCCCTATCCCAGGGACCACCAGCAGGGAAGCCCTGTCTCCATACCCAGCAGTGAGGCCCTGCCACTGAGGCAGCCCAAGGGAGGCCAACAAGGAGGCCTAGTTCCAGCACAAGGCAGCTGCTAGGCCCTGGTGCCCAGAGAAAGCTGGCAGCAAGATACTGGGTCCCAGCATAGGAAGCCTGGGACAATGCCACAACAGAACCCAACTCTCACATAAAAAATGCCAAGTCAGAAAATAGGCAGGAAAATGAGCCAAAAAATTTGACTACAGAAAGTTACTGTGGTGGCAAGGAGGATCAAAACATGAATTTAGGAAAGCACAAGTGTCAAAATGACTACATGTGAAAAATGTAATTTGGTCTCAGGCCCAGAAAGAGCTCCTGCAAGAGCTTAAAATGGATTTTAATAAACCAATTAGAGAAGTAAAAGAATTGGGAAAAGACATGAAAGTAATGAGAGAGAAACATGGAAAAAAGTATTATGGAAAAAGATAGGCAAAAATTCACCAAAGAAAATAACTCCTTAAAAAATAGAATTGGCTAAATGGAAAAGGGAGGCACAAAAGCTAACCAAAGAAAACAACTCCTCAAAAAATTAGCATTGGACAAATGGAAGCTGACTTTATGGGACATCAAGATAAAATGAAAAGAAAAAGAAAAAGGTGAAAAAAAAGAATGAAATTTCTCATTGAAAAAAAAAACAAACAAACAGAAAAAACAAATGATCTGGAAAATAGTTCTAGAGAGATCATTTAAGATTTATTGGAATACCCAAAAGGCACAATTTCAACAACAACAACAGCTGGGCAACATTTTTCAAGACAGTTTCTAGCAAAATTGTTCTATTAGCTTACAACCAGAAGACAAACTAAAACAATGAAACAATTCAGCAATCATCACTTGAAAGGCATCCTAAAATGAAAACTCCCAGAACGTCATAACCAAATTTGAAAGCTCCTAGGTGAAAGAGATAGTACTGCAAGCAGCCAAAAAGAAACAATTCAAATATTGTAGAACCACAATCATGGTTACTTACATAGGATTTGGCACCTTCCACATTGAAGAACTATAGGGCTTGAAAGATGATACTCCAGAAGACAAAGGCATTAAGATTATTACCAAGAATCACATATCCAGCAAAACTGAATATAATCCTTTAGGAGGAAAAATAGATATTTGCCAAAATAGAGGACTTTCAAACATTCCTAATTAAAAAAGCAGAGCTAAATTTTAAAAAAATTGATCTCCAAATACAAGCCACAAGAAAAACATAAAAAGGTAAAAAGAAACAAGAAAGATAACATAAAAGACTCAATAAGGTTAAACTGTTCCTATTCCTATATGGTAAGATAATATTTATAGCTCTTAAGAAATGTATTACTATAAAGGCAATTTGAGGAAGAGTGTGGACTGATTACTTGGATGTCGAGTATTTTTTATGGAATAATATCCCAAATATAAAATAAAGTAGTGAAAAAGAAGATTGCAGTGGGAGAAAAAGGAAGGGGGAGACAGAATGGGGTAAATTTTCTCACATAAAACAAGAAAGAGATATTGTAATGGAAAAGAAGATAAGTGTTAGGATGGACAAAGCTTGACCCTTATTGTCATCAGAATTGGCTCAAAGAGGGAATAACATACACATTCAGTTGCATACAGAAATCAGTCTTATCAATAAGGAAATAAAGAGAGACAGGGATAAGAGAAGGTGTGTGGGAGTGGGGGACTGATAGAAGGGGTGGCAGATTAGGGGAGGCAATGATCAAATATATAACACAAGGTGAAGGTAAGAGAGAGAGAGAAGGATAAACAAGGGAAAATAGTATATGCTATTTATGTAGTGTATTGTAGTTATAGCCATAAATGTGAATGGGATGAATCTATCCCTAAAATGAAGGTATATAGCAGAATGGATTAAAACCCAGAATTCCACAATATATTGTTTACATGAAACATATCTGAAGTATAGGCACACACACACACATACACATACAGCTTAAGGGACTAGAGCAGAATCTATTATGCTTCAGCTAATGCAAAGAAAGTAGGGGTAAGTAATTATGATCTCAGACAAAGCAAAAGTAAAGAAATCTAGTTTTAAAATCTAAGGAAGGATACAGTATCTTACTGAAAGGTACCATAGACAGTGAATAAATACTAAACATTTATGTACCAAATGATAGCCATCTAAATTTTTGAAGAAATTAAGTGTTACAGGAGAAAAAAATAAATATATATATATATATATATATATATATATATATATATATATATATATATATATAATTTTAAGGCTTTTTATTTTCAAAACATATGCTTAGTTTTCAACATTCACCCTTGCAAAACTTTGTGTTCCAAATTTTTTTTCTCCCTCTCTTGCCCCTATCCAGCCCTTAATACAGTTATCCAACTTACTTAATGCAAGTAATCCAATATGTGTTAAACATGTTGCAATTCTTCTATACATATTAACACAATTATCATGCTGCACAAGAAAAATCAGATCAAAAGGGAAAAAGTAAGAAAGAAAATAAAATGCAAGCAAACAATAACAAAAAAGAGTGAAAATACTATGTTGTGATCCACATTCAGTCCTCGCAGTCTTCTCTCTGGGTGCAGATGACTCTCTCTATCAGAAGGTCATTGGAACTGGACTGAATCACCTCGCTGTTGAAAAGAGCCACATCCATCAGAATTAGTCATCATATAATCTTGCTATTGCGATTTACAATGATTTCTTGGTTCTTCTTACTTCACTTAGCATCAGTTCATGTAAATCTCCCTAGGCTTCTCTGAAATCATCCTGCTGATTATTTCATACAGAACAATAAAATTTCTCAGCATTCATATACCATAATTATTCAGCTATTCTCCAACTGAACAGCCACTTGATTTCCAGTTCCTTGACACTACAAAAAGGGCTGCTACAAACATTTTTGCCCACGTGCATTCTTTTTCCTTTTTTTGTGATTTCTTTGGAATACAGGCCTAATAGAGACACTGCTGGATCAAAAGGTATTGACAGTTTGATAGCCCTTTGGGCATAATTCCATATTGCTTTCTATAATGGTTGAATCAGTTTACAACTTCACCAACAAAACATTAGTGTCCCAGTTTTCCTATTCTCCCTCCAACATAACATTATTTTCTCCTGTCCTCTTAACCAATCAGAGTTGTATAATGGTTAGATGACATTTATAAGAGAAATGAAGAGCTAGTTCAATATTCAGAGAACTGTCAACATAATTGACTATATCAATAAGAAAACTAATAGAAATCATAAGATTATCTCAATAGAAGCAGAAAAAGCCTTTAACAAAATGCAATACCCATTCCTATTAAAAGCAGTAGAGGGCATAGGAATAAATGAAGCTTACCTTAAGATGATAAGTAATATTTATCTAAAACGATTAGCAATTATTATCTGTGAAGCCTTCTCAAATATAATCAGTGGTGAAGCAAGAATACCCATTATCATCTCTTCAATATTGTACTGGAAATACTGCCTGTAGTAGTAAGAAAAGAAAAAGAAATTGAATTAGAATAGACAATAAGGAAACAAAACTGTCACTCTGCAGATGATATGTTATTATATTTTGAGAATGCTAGAGAATCAATTAAAAAGCTAGTTTAAATAATTAACAATTTTTGCATATAAACCCCACATAAATCATCAGCATTTCTAAATATTACTAACAAAGTCCAGCAACAAGAGATAAAAAGAAATATTTCATTTAAAATAATTGTAGACAATATAAAATATTTGGGAATCTACCTCATAAGACAAACCCAGAAATTATATAAACACAATTACAATATACTTTTCACACAAGGTAAGATATAAACAATTAGAAAAATATTAATTGCTTATGGATAGGCTGAGCTAATGTAATTCAATGATAATTCTACCTAAATTAATCTATTTATTCCATGTCATACCAATCAAACTACCAAAAAATTATTTTGTAGAGCTAAGAAAAAAATGACAAAATTCATCTGGAAAAACAGAAGGTCAAGGATATTAAGAGAGCTGATTAAAAAATGTGAAGGAAGGTAGTCTATCCATACCAGATCTAAACTCTTTTATAAAGCAGTAATCATTGAAATGCTCTGATACTGGCTAAGAAATAGAATGGTAGGTCATTGGAATACATTAGGTACACAATACATTATAATAAATTATCATAGTCATCTAGGATATGCTAAATCAGAGATCCAAGCCTTTGGTATAAAATTCATTATCTGGCAAAAACTGCTGGGAAAAATTGAAAACAGTATGTGAGAAACTAGGTATAGACCAATATCTGACAATGTATACAAAGATAAGGTTAAAATGAATATGTGATTTAGACATAAAGGAAAATAGAAGAACATAGAATAGTTTACCCATCAGAGCTATAGATAAGGTAAAAATTTTTGATCAAACAATATACAGAGAACATTTCAAAATATAAGATAGATAAATTTTGATTATAAAAAATGTAAAAGTTTTTGCACAAACAAAACCAGTGCAACCAAAACAGGAAAGGGGGGAGGAGGAATTGTATCAAGTATCTCTGATAAAGGCCTCATTTTTCAAATATATAAAGAACTAAGTCAAATTTATCAGAATATAAATCATTAATAAATAGTCATAGGATGTAACAGGAAACTTGAAGACAAATCTATCTATACTCATATGAAAAAATGCTTAAAATCTCTATTAGAGAAATGCAAATCAAAACAACTCTGAGATACCACCTATCCCTATCAGATTGATTAATATAGCAAAAAAAGAAAAATTGTATGTAGGTGTTGAATGTTGGGAGGATGTGAAAAAACTGGGATGCTAATTCTCTGTTGATGGAGTTGTAAATTGATCCAATGATTCTGGAGAGCAATTTGGAACTATGCCCAAAGGAATATGAAACTGTGCTTTGATCCAGCCAATACCATTACTAGGTCTGCATTGCAAAAAGCTCAAAAAGAAAATGTTGAGGGAGGATCTGTTTGTACAAAGACATAGCAGCTGTTTTGGGGATGACTAAGAATTGGACATCAAGGGGATATTTATCATTTGAGGAATGACTAAACAAGCTGTGGTATGTAATTGTGATGGAATATTATTATGCTATAAGAAATGATGAGCAAGATTTAAAAAAAAACAAACTTATATGAACTGATGCAAAGTGAAGTGAACAGGACCAGGACAACATTACACACTGTAACAGCAATATTGTATGATAAAGAACTATAAATGACTTAGCTATTCTCAGCACTGCAGTGATCCAAAACAGTCCTAAAGGACTCATGATGAAACATGCAATTCACTTTCAGAAAGTGAATTGATGTTATGTAGACACGGATTGAAAGATATTTTTCACTTTCTTTTTGTTGTTCAAATCTTATACGAAATGAATAATATGGTACTGTTTTATATAATTGCACATGTATAACTTGTGTTGCATTTCTCACTGTGTCAGAGAAAAAGACAAGAAAGAGGGAGAGTCAGATAGAATTAGGAACTCAAAACTTTTAGTAAAAAATTATTTTAATATGTAATTGAGGAAAACATAAAATTAAAAAAAAAACAATCTGGTGGGGAAGAAAAGAAAGAAAAACTTTGACCATCATCTTTTTAATTTCCTGTAGTTCCTTTGGTAGTAACCTTTTGATTATGTTTGGTCCCTTTAGAAATCAAAAAAAAAGAAATGTTTTACTGAGGTTGGTGTGATGACTGATCCCATACCACCTCCTACAAAGTGCTCTACAAGTCCACCTGATGCCTCAGTAAGTTTTCTTATCAAAAATCTTTCCAAAAAACTATCAGTTAATGTGTTAAAAAAAAAAATCAATTATCTACCAATTCTGAATTGCTAGGGCTGGTTATTTATTAAGATACTAGAGAGCACCTATTGTGATAAAGTCCTATAAGTAATGTCCTATATATCCTGTTGTATTAGAATCCCATAATTCATGTCCTCTATATCTTATCCTGAGCAGTACTTAGAAAAATTTTGGATTTCTATTTGCTTTCATTTCTTAGACAATGCATTTTCCCCATTTGTTCCGGTGGTAGTGGTGCTTTTTCCTGGAATGGTGAAAAAGTGATTACACCTATATTTCTTTTCTTTTTTGATGTTACCTCTAAAATCAGAGGATCATAGGTTCAGAGCTGCAAAGGCAGCTCTCAGAACTCAAAAAAAGGCAGCTCAGAGACCATTGATTCTAATCCTCTCATTTTAAATGTTTTACTACAAAGAATTGTTTTCAGGAAAAGGCATTTTCAGCAATCTCTGGCAAAAGATTACAGTTTGAGAAGGTAATGGGAACCTAATCCTGTGTTTTCCATGGGTTCAGTGTAACAACGTTTGCATTTCTTACTTTCACAGTGTTTTCTAGGAATATTAGTCTCACAAAAGAAAAGAGGCAGAAGATAATCCCTGTTCTCATGGCTATCATTATTTAATGCTTATTACACAGATTAAACTGTGCCCTTTAAAATCAGACTTTGGGGTGTGCTCAGAAATTGCAAGTACGATACCAATATCAACTCCACTTATGTTTCTCTCATGAAGATTATTCCCAAATTTACATATCCAGGCTTAATTTCCTTTCTGAGTTCCAGTCTTGTATCAACTGCTTCCTTAGATATCCCACAGACATCTCAGATTCAACAAGTCGGGGGTTGTGCACAGATTTATAGTCTTTGGATATGACTCCAAGTTGATTTCCAGAATAGTTGCTTCAGTTTACAAATCCACCAATAGTGCCTCACCTATCTTTCTAATCTTATTTTATACTACTCCCCTTTATGTACTCCATATTCAGCCAAATTCTAGCTAAATTTGGCCAAATTCTCCAAATCGGCATTCCATCTTCAGTCTTAATGTCATTGCATAGGTAGTCTCTCCTTGTGTACAGTGCTCTTACTCTTAACCTGTGACTCTTAGAAGGCAAGTTAATGGGTAGAAGTAAACTAGAAGAGTTAGCAGGAAGAAAAAATAAAAAATACACACAAGCACAATAATGACGATTGGGAGTAGAATTTATTTAAAAAAAAAAAAAGTAGGGGTGGTAACCATTGGCTCAAACAAAATCAAAGATTAAAAAAAGATTTGAGTAAAATCTACCTTAGGTATCAGTCATATTGATATTGTTTTAGATTTATATGTATGTATGCATATGTATATGTGTGCATATATGTAGGTAGGTGTATATATACATATATATGTGACTGCATTTGTGTGTGTGTGTGTATATAAAGTGTGCTTAACTGTAGACTGCTTGGGGAAGGTGGAAAAAGGAAAGGAAACCCTACAGGGAAGCAAATATGGCTAGTTCTGAATATAGTATCTTCTTATTTTATGTATGCTTTCTTGAAATGAAAACTTATTGTAAGATATTCTGAATCCTCCATGATGTTCTGATATACATATAAATAAAACAGTGCATTTTTTTCTTTTTCTATTTTTTCTTTTGTATTTTGTTTTAAATAAATACGTTTTTGAAAAAAGTTAGAATTGAGCAAGTGGATGCTAATGACTCTATGAGACATCAAGAATCCATCAAATTCAAAAGAATGAAAAAATAGAAGAAAATGTAAAGGGCTTCATTGGAAAAAGAAGTGACCACTATAGCTAAGTGTCTGCCAAGAGTAGGGGAAGGGAAAGGAGGAGGTGAAGAAGCATTTATAAAATGTCTATTCTGTACCAAGCACTAAGCACTTTACAAATTATATCTCATTTGATCCTCACCACAACTAGGGAAGTAGATATGCCTATATTACAGGACAGGAAAATGAGGTAGATGGAAATCAAGTGACTTACTCAAGCCCACACAGCTAGTAAGTATCTCAGAATGGACTTGAGTTCAGGTCTTCCTGATTCCAGGTTCAGCACTCTGTCCAATGAACCTCTTTATTGTTGATTCTGAAGATTTGCTTATGGGAAAAAAAGTCCAGCACATCTGTGTTGGGCTGCCCATCTATGATATAGCTATAGTTAATGTGTTTTTGTTTTTATTGTTGTTTTTACTCTTTAGCAAAAAGATAAAGGACTTGATGATGCATACGATGAACTTTCTCAATCCCTTGAACCAAGAAAACCAGACCCTGAAGAGAAGAAACCAGTGGAGGATAAAGTAAAGGTAAAAGAATAAAATTTAAAAAGACACTTATAATTTGATATAACAGCTACCTCCTCAACAGAAAAGGACAAGAGAGTTTTGAAATATAGGGTGTGCAAAGAGTCTAGAGATTCTTTTCCATTTAAGAAATAAAGTAGTATAATTCTATCTTCTAACCTATAAGCATGGATCAATTCCCAAATGCTGTCAGATTCTAATCACTTAAAAATATACTCTACTTATAGGGAGACAAATTAACATGTCCCCTAACATGCCCCCCTAACTAATTAACCTGCCAATGGTGCCTGTCATATTACACTGTAGATTTTTTTTTTTTAAATAAAGTCCAATGATCTTGTTGGAAAATTCTAAAACATGTTATTATTAAGAAGACAAATGATCAATGAGCATCTACCAAAACAAGCTATGATCATTACAGTGAGTTGGCATGACTTTATCAAGAATAGGTCATTTCCTTTCTGACAGGATTATCATACTAAAAAAGGGAATGCTGAGGATCTAGGTTACTTAGATCTTTTAGTAAGGGTTTTGATAAAAGATCCCCTATTCTTCTTGTGAAGGAGATGGAGAGACATGGATTAGACAAAAATACAATCATGGATTCAGAACTGGTTGATGACCAAACTCAAAGAGACATTGTTTAGTGTCAGTGCAGCGGGGAATCTCCAGTGGAGTGGCCCCATTCTCTGAATTTGATTGGCCCTGTGCTGTTTAATATATTTATCATTAGGCTCATCAGATTTTCAGACCACCCAAAGCTGGGAAAGATAGCTAACGTTAAATTAGATAATATTTGTAAGAGTCTTTAGCGCAGTACGTGACACTTTATAAATGTTTATTCCCTTATCTTCCAACAGATTAGATGATGGATTGAGGATTAACTATATATATATATACATACACATATATATATATATATATATAGACAGGTTAGAACATCGAGCTGAATCTTATCAAATGAAATTCAATAGGGATAAAAATAAAGACTTGCAGTTGGATACAAAAATCAACTACACAGATATAAGATGGAGGACATCTGCATAGACTGCAGTTGTTTAGAAAAGAATCTGAGTGTTTCAGTGGACTGGAAACTCAATCTAAATGTGCTGCCTTAGGAGACCCTTAGTTTCTAGAAGTAGGGAAATGATAACTTTGCTAGAATCTGTCTTCATCAGATCTCATCTGGAAGTTCAGCTCTGGACACCAGGGTCTAAAACAATCTATTGATAAGGTGAAAGTTGTCTAGAAAGGAGCAGTTAGGATAGTGAAGGGCCTTGAGTTCATGGCATATGGTTAAAGAAACTAGACATGTTTAGCCTGCAAAAAAACCTATCTCAATAGTGGATTGAGAGATGATACCTACACACTAGTATTTAAAGGGCTCTTATGTAGTGAAGGATTTGGATATGTTCCACTTTGGCCCCAGAGTACAGAACCAGAAGCAAAGGTTGGAGGTAAATTAAAACTCAGTGTTAGAAAAAGCTGTCTATTAAAGTGGAATGGCTTTCCTCAAAAAATGAAGGTTCTCTCTTTTTGGAAATCTTCAAACAGAGGTTGAATTACCACAGTATGAATATGTTATAAAGGGCATTGCTTTATTGTGAGTTAGACTAAATAACTGCCAAAGTCCTTTGCAGCGCTCACACACTGTAATTCTATCATGCTAAATGAAGAAGAGTGTAATGACCACGTATTTAAAATCAGCCGGAGTCAGGAATTCAGGTTAAGGGAAAAATCTTCAATCTTTATTGAAGTGAAGAGGTGAATAAGGATTGCAAAAGCAATATGGGCAAGAAGGATTGCGATAGTAATATGGGCAGCTACGACAGGAAGCCAGCTAGCAGAGAGAGACCTGAGCTGAAAAAGCCGTCGCAATCACAATCGCAAATGCTAGCCGTCTCTCCTTCCCCTTCCTTTTCCACTCCCCTGCCTCCACCCACCAAAATCGTCATTTCCTATACAACACATCAGGACTTGCACAAAGAGTGGGTGGGGGCCATTCTTTCTCCAAGCTTATATATTAATAGAGTATGGTCCAATTACTATTTAGCCTCTCGTGCTTGGGACCTCAGTGCATCAACTCAAGCCTCAGCCCATTATAGAAGAGGAAATGTAGCCCATGACCATAGATGGCTTTTTCTAGGAGTTTGACTGGGACATGAAGAGATATTGGACAGTGATACAGAGTGAAGCTTTGTTTTAAGGACAAGGGAGACCTGAAGCTTGTTAAAGTCAAATATTAAAGCGTCAGGAGACAGAGATTGAAGAGGAAAGAGGAAAGGGAGAGTACAAGCATGAGAACAAAAATGAGCACACATACTCTGGGTATTAGGGTACAGATAACAGGCTGTCTGTAACAAGGAGAAAACCCACCTTATTTTCTGAGATGGGAGCAAAGAAATTTTTTGCTGAGGACAGGAGGAGGATGTAATAAGTTCAAGGAACAAAAGAGAGGTTTGGAATAGCCAGAGTGGGAAGTACAGTAGAGAGACAAGAAAAATCAATCAGTAAACAGTTAAAAGGCCAACTCTCGCTAGGCACTGTGCTAAGAATTGAGAATACAAAGAAAGACAAAAAATCGCTGCTTTGAATGAGCTCACAATTTAAATGAGAAACAATTATGAATGAAGAAGCTAGATACAGGATATGGAAGTGACCAACAGAGAGAAGGCACTAACATTAAGGGAATTAAGGGAAATCTGGAAAGGCTTCCTCTGGAAAAGGGGGCTGGGATTTAAAGGAAGCCATAGAAGTCAGGAGGTAGAAATGAGACGAAAGAGCATGGGGGACAACCAGAGAAAGTGCCCAGAATTGGGACATGGAGTGTCTTTTCAAGGAACAGCACCAACGAGGTTAGTGTCACTGGATTTCAGAGCACATGGGTGGTATAAGGTGTAAGAAGATTGGAAAGATGGGGAGGTGGCAGGTTATAAAAAAATTTTAACACCAAAAAGGAGGTTTTATCTTTGATCCCAGAAGTGGTAGGGAGCGCCACAGTCAGACCTGCCTCTTAGGAATATCACTTGGACAGCTGAGGGCCATGCAATAGGGAGAGCCCAGTTAAGATCAAACAATATCAGCTGTGATGCAGCCCCAGTCAGCACTGCTCAGTAGCATGTGAGAAAAACTCTGGTGAGAGGCAGCCTAGGTTGGGCCTAGTGAGGGCACGAGTAGCCCTAATCAGAGAAGAGAAGTTCAAGGTTTAGATACTGGTGTATTTGGGCTTCCTTGTTACTGGATTAAGATTGGGAAGGGAAGAAAACTAGGGTAAAGCAGGACTTGGGAGAATGAGGAAGGGTAGAGTAACCAGAGGCGTTCTGAGGGTAAGGAAGGGGTATGGGAGGGAGGGAGAAAGCAGGGCATGACCAGAGAAAGAAATCTGAGTTCTGCGTTGGAGTCATTCCTTCTGTGGGTGACCAGGAGTGGAGGTCTAAGTCACTGGAACTGTGTGGAGAACCAGTGGTTAAAAGTTCCCCACGTAGAAGATCTAAGGTTCCGGCAAAGAGCAAGATTATGAGACTCCTTGAAGAAGGGAAAATGGCCTGAATGCCAGGAGGGAATCACCACCTAACTAGTTGGGGCGAATCCAGAACCAAGACATTGCATCATTCTTTTGTGATCTATTAAGAACGTTAGCTCTTGGACTTTAATTAAAGTGACAGATATCAGAATTATTCAAATGCTCAAATTTTGATTTGAGAAGTGAGGGTTTTTTTAACCCTAAGTTTCCTTTCTAATCATAATTGCAAAAGGTCATATTTCATCATTTGTTTCTCTTGAAATTCATTTGTGCCCATTTCTTGTCTCCCTTATGAAATTACAAGTGAGTTGAATGTACAGAATACCCCCGACTGAAGCTCAGTGTCATACATGTAGTAGATGTATAATAAATATTTTCAAATGCAAATAGGAAATCCATGTATAATGTTTTACATTTTTATCTATGGTAGATTAAAGATATCTTCATTTTTGTTTGTTTGCTTTTTTTTGTGGTTTTTTCCCAGTGGCCTGATTTTTCTTGCACATGACAAATATGGAAATATTTTTAAAAGAATTGTATGTGTAAAATCTCTACAGATTGCTTGCTGTATTGGGGAGAGAAGTAAGAAAAAGGGGAAGAAAAATTTGTAATACAAAATCTTACAAAAATGAATGTTGAAAACTATCTTTCTATATATTTGGGAAAATAAAATACTATTGAGAAAAAAAGATATTGTCTTTAGTTGATTAAATCAATGAAAAACAAGCCTTTTGTCCCCGTCTTACCAAAATACGATAAATGCTAAGAAACTCAGGTTGCCTTCAATGAAAAGAAAAGAAATAAATATTGATTATGATTTTCCTTTTTGTCCAATGTTTCTAGGAAAAAACTAAAATTGAACATAGAGATAAGCTGGGAGAAAGAGATGACACCATACCCCCTGAATACAGCCATCTTCTTGATAACGATAACCAGGTAAATGGTCCCTCTAGATCCACATAATATAAAATAATACATTTAGTATATGATTTTCATATTTTTATCCAAACTTCAAGTATAAGAGAGGTAGGTGCTTTTGAAATATATATATATATACAGATTTAAGGTAAGCCACTTCTCTATGGCTATTCTTGATAAGTCTGCTACACTAGTCAGCTTTAGTCAAGCTGTCAAGACAGACAGTGAGACACATTCAAAGACTGGCTTCCTTTCCCTCCCTCTTGCCCCAACTTCTAAATGGACTGTACTTCTAACTTTAATTTTAAAGCACTCTGTCCTCTTCCAGGCAGAATACTAACATGGCTAAATATAAAAAATACTCCCATCTGCTATGCATTTGAGGCCCAGTGAGACAAACAGAACCGGTGGCTATTCTATTCCATTAGGCTTTGGCATACTCAAGCACAGGTTCAGTGTTCCTTAAGGCACTGATGGAAAACCTATTCTTTGATGCCCCTGTGTGGTTATTGCTGGTACTCTTGGTAAATATGATTCAATGCACTTAACAAGCAAACCCTGACCTTGTTCATAGAGTTTTTAACATATCTCTTACTGATCACAGTAACTTAGTCTGTGTGAATATGTGATTTTAAATTTTCTGATTTTATCTTTTGTGGCTTTTAATATCATTTTATTGTTGTTATTTAGCTGATTTCTGGAATATTTCATGCAGAATTGCAAAACCACATTCATGCCAGAGAAAGCCAAATAAGAAAAAAAAAAAATTTCATTTTATAGTCCCAGAAACATTTTTCACAATATTTCATTTTTATAGTCCTAGAAACATTTTTCACACTTTCTCTAGGCATATCAAGGTGATAATTACTTTACTATTTCCATATTTTAATCAGGGATGACAAAGAGAGTAGGAGATAAAGAAATGAGTTGTTTTTAATCTGGATTCCGTGTCGTTGGGATAATATTTTTGGGATTGTTGACTCTAGATTTTTTTTTTTTAACATTCTTCAACTGTTGCTGTTTTCTAATTTTGTTTTTTGCATTTTTCAATTGTTGAGTCTTTTCTTTTTTTTTTTTTTTTTTTTTTTTTTTATAATAAATTTTATTTTATTTAATAATAATTTCGCATTGACAGAATCCATGCCAGGATAATTTCTACACGACATTATCCCTTGCAATCACTTATGTTTCGTTTTTTCCCCCTCCCTCCCTCCTCCCCCCCCCCAGGATGGCAAGCAGTCCTATATATGCTAAACATGTTGCAGTATATCCTAGATACAATACATATTTGCAGAACCAAACAGTTCTCTTGTTGCACAGGGAGAATTGGATTCAGAAGGTAAAAATAACCCGGGAAGAAAATCAAAAATGCAAATAGTTCACATTCATTTCCCAGTATTCCTTCTTTGGGTGTAGCTGTTTCTGTCCATCATTTCTCCAATGTTGTTGAGTCTTTTCTAATTTGACTATATGTGAGAATGTATGTGATGTCTTGTTTTTAAGGATAATCCAGAAAAGCCACCACCCAAGGAGCCCAAGGTAAAAACCATAGTATTTTATTTCTCTATTAAATTTAAATCTAACTGTAATTGGGGGATTAATGTGCTTCATCTTATGTTTAGATGTGATACTTAAAATAAAATAAATAAAATGAAGAAGAAAAGAAGCTGGCAGGGACAATCATGTGTTAACATCTAGTTCAGCATTCTCATTGAGAAAAACTTTAAAACATGATCAACAATAGCAGATTTGTTTTAAGGATTTCATTATTTCTTGTGATTATAAAGTGATCTTTACACTTTATATTTCTTTACTAATAGACGTTTCCATTTCAGAATTCTGCAGATGATAAGGATCCCATTGATACACTCTCAGAAGGATTTGACAAATATTCCCAAAAGCCATCTCCAGAAGGGCCACAGAAATTGGCAAAGGTGAGTAATTTTTTTCCTCCCAATTTTCAAATCATCTATATCATGGAGTCATGTGGTGAGAGTGAGGAATAAAAGATAGCACAAGAGTTTCATTAGTATCCATAATATTTTAAAGTGGCTCATCTAAGGAGATAGAGCCTGTCAGTGGAAGTTTTTGTTTTATTTAGTTATTTCAGTCACATTCAACTCTTTGTGACCCCAAAGAGACTTGAGTGATTTTCCATTTCCTTCTCCAGGTCATTTTACACATAAGGAAACTGAGACAGGATCATACAGTTGGTTAAGTGTCTGAGACCAGATTTGAGGAAAAAGAGTCCACCTTACTCTAGACCCAGTACTCTATCCTTTGCACCATGTTCCCTGCTATTTTAATTATTAGTCAGTAAACATTTATTAAGCACCTTCTTCATTCCAGATGCTGCATCAAGTGTTGGAATCAAACAAAAGTCAGTAGCAGAGCTCCATCTAAAACACAACTTTTTACCAGTCCTGAATTTTCTATATTCCACTACATTGCTACCTGGCATTTTATGTAGAAAGGGAAGTTTGAAAATGTGCCCTTTTTTCTTTTCTTTTTTTTTTTTTTTGAATGATCACTAAATTTCAATTTCCTACCTTCTCCACTCCCTACCTAGCTGTTACTAAACTTAACTGTCAGTCTAGAACTTCTAATTCTTCCTAAATAAGATAGATTTAATTGATCAACTACTGTGCATTCTGTTTCTTATCCTAGGAAATTCCTCATAATAGTATTTTCTCCATTTGAATGTTCTTCATTTCTCTCTTTAGAAGCTACCGTACTTCTTTGATTATTTTATTGTTATAATTTTTTTTTCTTAATACCATAATCTCTGGTTTTTTTTCCATATTAACACCTAAAAATCAATCCAAATAGAAGCCCTACTTTGACAAGCATTAGTTCTAAATGAATCATGATTTCGTGATCCATCTCACAACATTTCCCAAAACTTTCTGCCTAAATTGAGCCTTCTTTATAAAGAAATCTCCTTATAAGGTTTAAAAGAATGATATCCATAGATACTGAATTATTCCCTTATTTATAATTAAAATGGGATTTGTAATATTGCAGAACAGAATAATTTGAATTAATTTGAGGACAGCAGTTATTTCTTAAAAGGCTGTTAATAATAATGACTAAATAATATTTGCTTTTTTTCTCCTAGAAAAAGGATGAAAAGGATGTTTCCAGCAAATCTGCTAAGAATGGTGGAAAAAGCAAGGTAAGAAATAAGCACAAAGATTGGCCTAACAATTAAGATGCTTTTTGCCACTTAAAAAATTAATGCTATATGTCTTAATGTTAGATAAATTTCCTTCTTGTTAAGAAATTTATTTTTGGAGTTAATTTCTAAAGAAAACTGACTCAGTGCTTTAGAACTATAATGGATCCCCCTCCTTGACTCCTTAAATAGTTGCCTTTTGAAAATTCTTTTTTACTCAAGTCTTTCTTTAAGCATTTTGCTTCATGGTGGATTTAGGTCAAAGGCAATAAATATTTAATAACTGAAATGTGCCCTAGATCTTATTTATGTTGGAATCTCGTGCAAATAACTTTTTGGAACTTTGTTTTTGATAGGGGTCATAGAATGAAAGATAGGAGAATACTACAAAATATTTTTATTTCATGAGACCTGTGACAAGGCAGGTTATGATATTTTTGTGGCAATGTCTTCAAATAACCTGAAAGGCTTTTTTATGAGAGAAGGAAGACTTCATTTCTGTTGTTTCATGGGACAGAATAACTATTGGATAGAAAATGGAGAATTCCTATTAATAATTTTGCTTTTCCATTCAGACAAAAGAGAAATCTTCCAGGTCAAAAGCTGATGGAGAAAAAACAAGTTAAAAGTTCAGACTACTGAAGCTACTGGGTAAGGTTTGGAAGTATACCTTTTAAATTAACACAGCTGTAACCAAGTACACGCCATATTTTCTAACTCTCTGAAAATCACATCTGATATACTTACTATATTTTTGGATACTTCTTGCATGAAATACATAGTCATTTTCCAAAAAGCACCTCAACATTGGAGAATTCTGTTACAAGAATATTAAATATATTAATCTCATACATGGGACATATTAAAATCTCATGCCAGGTTATTAAAGAAAATCTAAATCTGCAGGTAGAAACTTGATGTGCTTAAATTTTCAAAATTTAAATGCTAGTGAGTAAGTGAAGGAATTACTATTCCAACCAACAGCAGTAGGGAGGTGAACAGCATGTGATGAATAGTAGTCCAATCTCAGGATTAAAAAGACCTGAGTTCAAGCCTAGAACTTTATAAATACTTAGAGGGTTACTCTCAACAAGTTTTTTAACCACTGAGACAATGTTTCAGTGGACAGAGTAAGCTGATGAAATCATAGGTCTACACAACAACAACAACAAAAATCAAAATACAAGAGAATAGGAAAACCAGCACTTGAGAAGAAGATTTGACTACTTATACTTTTTATGTGCAGTGGATAGAATGTTGAGCTTAGAGTCAAGAAGACTCATCTTCCTGAGTTCAAATCTGGCCTCAGACATTTATAGCCATATGGCCTTGAGCAAGTCATTTAATCTGGGTTTGCCTCATTTTCCTCACCTGTAAAATATGCTGGAGAAGGAAATGGTAAACCATTCCAATATCCTTGCCAAGAAGACTCCAAATGGGGTCACAAAAAATCAGACACGGATGAAACAACTGAGCAAAATACTTTTAAGACTTGAGAAATAAAGTAGTGGGTTCTCAGAATAGTCATGTGTTCAGTCACCTAGAATTAGAATCAGAAAACATGAAGGAATCTTGAAAGTTTTTGCCTTAGGATAGCTAACCTATCCTAGAAAGCCAAATCTATATTCTATTCCGTAAAATATATATACAGTTTCTGTCATGGTGACTGATCTAGAAAGAAATCAGGATGAATCTAATGAAAATTTGGTAGCCAACAGACAAATTATCAGATTCCCTGTATACCATTTTTATTTCTTTTTATTTTTTTCAGAGATTGGAGGGGAATGAGGCATGATGGGAGAGGAGATTGTATGCAGAGAGAATGTTACTCTTAATTTATTGATGCTTACAAAGAGCAGTTTGAAGGAAATGATAGCTAGAGAGTAGTAGTATGTGTTCAGAACTATTAAAAATCTTGCAAACCATAAAAATTTTATGGGTCAAATACTTTTGGCCAACTACTTAATTTCTTGATGACTCTGTGAGATGTGGCTTGTTTTTTGATTGTTCACCTTTAGTTGTCCATCCCAACACACGACTATCCAAGATTAGATAAGTTTTTTCTTACTCTGTGCCATGTATTCTCTTGAAAAATAGTACATTTATGATACCTTTTGGGGGAAGGAAGATTTATATATCAAATGTTTCAATGATTTTCTTTTCTTTGACTTTTTTAGACTATCCGCACATGCTACAAAAATCTTAATTCAAATGGTGGATGGTGACTTCAAGCAAACCAAAGACTCTTGCAGCAGAATTATTCAGGGTGGCTTTTGTATAGTGGTATCTGTGGAGTCTTTTGACATTCTGAAAATTTTAGTTTCATGTTCTTTTCCAGAAAATGACTGGGATATGGCTTGGTTGCCTGTATTATTGTATTGAAAAACTTTTTTTTTAATTTTCTTCATTTGGGATGAAAAGGATCCTTTATATTTTTAAGAAATATATTTCATAAAGTTACTTATGGCAACCAAAAAAAAGTCTGCAAACTTTTGCACATATTCTACACACAGTGCCTCTCAATTTTAGCAGGTTTCTTCCGGTTTCCAGTATTTTTTTAAAACATTAGAAATGCTTTCAGAGTTCTAGAATGTTCTGATTGCAACCCTTTGCCCTTTGCCCCTTGACTCGTAGGTGGTACTAGACATTTCCTTGGGTGATTGACAAATAAGAACAATTAAGAATATGGAATATTTTGTGTAAGGTGCAGACATCAGCAACGACCATGGTTGCGGATAATAAAAGGGCAATAAAAATCCTGACTAGTGCTTTTTCTACAAAGCAGGAAGCAGAGTACATCATGTGACTTTTTTTCCTTCAGTTCTTCTCCCCTTTCCCCAAAAGGTCTTCCTGGGCTTGCATGTGAACATGAAGCATACTTCATAAGGCTCAGGTGGGAAGATCATAACAGAACAGAATGTGGCCTGATCCTGAGACCCTGAACAGGAAAAGACTTGATGCCAAAGACGGACAAAAATAAGTTTTTGGAATGCATCTGTGCCTTCAGCAATTCATTTTTGTTTTTGTATTCAGTTCTGCATGTCATTAAAGATGAGTGCAGGTGTCTGATATATAAGACTTGAATATAAATGTTAAAGCAATATTAAAATGTTAGTCTCTGCACTGTACCAACTTTATGAAAATTAAGTTTACCAAGTAAGGACAAAAGTAATTTTGCTGCTTAAACACACACACACACACACACACACACACAAAGGTGATGTTTTATCTCCCTACAATTTGAGTCAAGCTCTGATGCTTTAGAACAATTTTTTCATTCCAAGGAACCATGAAGTACCCTGAGGTGGAGGGTTGGGTTGGATTGAGTTTGATGAACGATATTGAGCATTAAAAATAATTTTAGAAAGCTTGACTGCATGGGCTATTCCAAAGTTTTGTTTAGGATTGTACCATTGCAAAAAGTCTGAGAACCACTGTTCTGGAGATGTAAATGACTAATAAAATATTTTGAAGGTAAAAAAGTATATGAACATGGCACTGAACATATAGCTGAGTATTAACAGTTACTTCATCTGATCTATAAAATTTTGAATTCCTGATACTGAATGAGGGGAAGAAATGCTAGGTTCATATCACATAGACCAAACTTAAAAAATTTTGTTTTTATAGAATGTAATATCCCCAAACACTACACTTAGAAATTTTATCTATAAAGACAAACCTCTGAGACACTGACTTTCTTGAAGAAATCATAGATATTTTAAAAATGAAAGATGACAACTACCAAAGCTTCTGATGGCAGATAAGCCCCATGGAATGAGTACTATTTGTATACTTGTATACATCCTGGTAGTAAAGTTTTTAATAGGTTTTAGGTTCTGAACATATTCCATGATTGAGAGAGAAAGTTGTTGTTGTTAGGTACACTGGGACAAAAGAAAAAAAAATGACAATTCATTTATGGAAAAAATAAAAAGGTAACCACTTTGATTTGGGAATGTTATGTCAGTTTAAAAATAAGATTTTTCCACCAGGAGATAAAAGCTAATGTCCAACATTTAAAAATCACCATGTTTCATTAAAATAAAAAAAAATTAGGGGACAGCTAGATGGCACAGAGGATAGGTCAGCAGCTCTGGAGTCAGAAGGACCTTCATTCAAAGGCAGCTTCAGACACAACTCACTAGCTGTGTGATTTGGGACAAGTCACAACTTTAACTGATGGGCCAAAAAGAAATAAAACCTGAAAAGTATAGCTGATGTTAAATTTCTCAAATAACAGAAAATGTGATTCTATAAACTATTATCTAGAAAAGTATTATTGATACTCTTAAGTTAGCATATCTCAAGTACTTTCTCTATTGGAAATATCATTATTCCAATATATTAAGCAGTCTAATATGTTTTAACACAAAATCCTAGGAATTTTTTTTAATTGATAAACTACAAAGATTCTCATTTAGACTCATATGTTTATGTGCTTTGTTTCAATCATCTTGCAGTATTTTAACATTTTAGCTTCAATGATAGTACATTAATATCTTTTTTTTTTGAGGCAATTGGGGTTAAGTGACTTGCCCAGGGTCACACAGCTTGGAAGTTAGTGTCTGAGGTCAGATTTGAACTCAGATCCTCCTGACTTCAGGGCTGATATTCTATCTACTGTACCACCTAGCTGCCCTAGTTAATATCCTATTACTTAATTGTTCTTCATTGGAATTAAAAAAAAAATTCATGATTATTTCAGCTCTTATGGTCAAGCTAAAGTAATTATAATTTATGCTTCTTCCTTCCATATCACCTAGCAATAGCCCTTTAGTGCCATCGACCTCTTCTCAGAATGATGTTTTAAAATCCATAAATAGTATGTATGTTTATATACATTGTGTGTGTATGTGTGTATTCCTATCTAAATTCAAGAACTTTACTCCTGGGAGTCCATAGACCTCAGGGAAGAACCCCTGTGCTAAACTTCAATAGAAACTCTTTTTTTTTTTTTTTTTTAATAAAAAACTTAACATTTTAATCTTGGAGCATACTTGTTCTAGTCCCTACTAGTTTCACAATAATCATTAGAATATTCCTCTTTTTCTTTCTAAAGGAGAAAAAAACTATAAAAGACATGCTTCATACACATTAATTCAGATTTGTGTAGGGACATAAGATTTATAAATATCTTTCTTAAAACCCTGTGAGGTAGGTAGCTGTTAAAGAAACCAGTCTTAATGCACAGTAGGCAGCATTAGGTCTTGGATTCAGATGAGTAACACCCAAGCACCATGTACATTCTGGTATGTGACTGATACTGAATTGGCATCTATAAAAATATCTATCAAGCCTACTGAGAGAAAGGAATAGCTGGTCATGGGGATAGAAAAATGAGAGCAGTTGAGCTAGAAACCATATTTTTTTAGATTCTAGAATTGTGCAGCAAAAAAAGCTTTTTTCCCCTTATTAATTTCACCTTTATTACAAATTCTCATAATTACAGTAGATCACAAGAACATGAAAAGTTACAATGAGGTGACACTTTTTTGTAACCACACTCTGATTTTCTCAAAATTCTGATTCATCCAGCGTATGTTTTCTTTAATCGTTTCAAGTGTTTGCTGGACAGAACGAAGCTGGGAACCATTTTCCTTCAGGGAGCTGAAGAATTCTTCCACCTTTTGAGGAAAAATAAAAAAGTAACTTTTTCAATTTTTTTATATTCATTTTAACATTACACTCACACAATTAAAAATTTACATTTTTTAGAGATGAAAAAGACCTAAAAGGATTGCCAGAGAAAAACGTATCTAAGCTAAAAACCAGCATTGGCAAAAGTTTCACATGAGAGCCATGCCTGTGGTCAAAGTAATATACATATGAACTTTAACTTGGGTTACCCAAAATAGGGAAGGTTTCTTGAGATCATTTTTTTTTCTTATGCAGTTGCTCATCCAGACAAAAAAAATCTCTATTTACCAGATTTTAGTTCCAGTTTAGCCAAGAGTATGTTTATTTGCTATATGGCACTTTCTTTCTCTATCTCTCTGTCTCCCTGTCTCTGTCTCTGTCTCTGTCTCTCTCTCTCTCTCTCTCTCTCTCTCTCTCTCTCTCTCTCTCTCTCTTTCTTTCCCCTCTTCCCTCATCTTAAAAGGAAAAAATAATTTTTCATTCATACAAATTCAGGTTTTTTATGTTGGCATAGAAATGCATATTATATAAATACCCTGTGGAATACGGTGTATAACAAGATTCAGTGAGAAAAGCATTCTCCTGAAAGTCAAGAGACATAGATCCTGACCTATTATCTAGTTCTATAACTAAGTCACAACCTCTCTAAGCCTCCATTTCCTGATCATAAAATGAAGGGATTGACAAGGAGTTTCTTGCAAGCTGAAAGCTTCCAATCCCTGAATACACATATACAGTCATGGGTATAGGTCTAAATTCACTTTGATATGGCAATGTTAAAAGGACTGTAATATCTACAAATCTCACCTATGTCCAGTTCCTTAAATGTTTTAATCTACCTTGTTTTGGGTAGATAATTTCTGACACTAGAAGTTTAGTTAAGAAAACATTACCTCTTCATATTGCTCTCTTGTAGAGTATTGATTTGTGGTTCCCATCACCATGTAGCTTACAGTACTTGAGCCAAGTTCAAACCTAGAAACATCAATTAACAAGATACACTTTGAAATTTTCATTTAACAAATACTTATTGAGTTGCTAGCCCAGAGTTCAACCTAGAAAAAAGTTAAAAAAATATATAAAATATGGTTCCTGCCTTCAGGAGCTTAAAATCCATTTGAAGCCCAAGACACGTATATGAAGTGGCTACATGACAAAACTAGGCAGTCTATGATTAAGTATAAAAGGAAGTGGGATGCACAGTGTGTGCTAGAGAAATTCAGAAAAAGGAGATTAGCATGGATTCAGTGGAGGCCTTGTGACATTAGGATTTCATATTTTCAAGAGATTTTAGTTCCCTCGTTTTCTCTAACCCAGACTTCCCTAAGAATGATGTTATTTTGAAATTAAGAAACTGAAAGTAGAATAAAGTTTTTAAAAATTTACAAATTATGGCAGAGCTACTTACTTCTCTATGATTCTATTCCAATTTTCTTTCAAAAATTTCCAAGCCAAGAGATAACCCTTTGGATTTTTGGCAACATAATTAAGAATAGTTGGAAACTCCTGAGTTTTTATTATATTCCCTTCAAAACTCTGCTCCAGTAACCTAAAAAAGAATAAGAATAAATGCGAGTGGTGCTTTTGTTATAAAACAGCTATGGCTGATATCCATGAAACAGTCTGAGGAATAAATCTAGTGTTATTGAGTCATAAAGAATACATAGGTTGGTATTAATTTATGTGGCGGATGCCCAATCTTCACAAATGGATTGGCAATGTTCACAAATACAAGGAAGGGGAAGAGAGATTATCTGGTTATTAATTAGTCAACTAGCATCACTTAAGCATCTATATTCCTAATAGTACTAAAGATAGAAAGGCGAAATAATATTTGCACTCACAAAGCTTACAGTTTAATAAGGGAGACAATATACAATCAACTTTGTGCAAACAAGACACTTAAAAAATTAAACCTATAAAAATAATAAGAGGAGAAAGACTCTAGTTTTGAGATGGAGTGGCAAAGGCCTATTGTAGAAAATAAGACTTTGGCTGAGACTTCAAGGAAGCCAAGAGATGGAGACGAGAAAGGAGTTTGAGGCAAGGGAAACAGCCAGTGAAAATGATTAGATTTGAGAAATGAAGAGTCATGTTTAACAAAAAAATAAAGAAGTCCATGTCCCAAAATTAATAAGTATGTGGGGGAATGGAAGGTGGAGAGGAAATAAAAGGACTGGAAAGATAGGAAAGGAGGTTATATAGACAACTTTGTAAATCGAAGAGTTTTCTCTTTGATCCTGGAGGTAATAGGGAGTCACTAAAGTTGACATAGTCATAGGGGAGGTGACACCGGCACATGGTTTAGGAAGTTCAATTGGATGACTGAGTGGAAGATGAACTAGAATGGGAAAACTTTTGAAACTGGGAGATCAGAATGTTTTATTGTTGAGAGGGTGCTATCTAATGTCTCTGAATTTTATATTAGTCATTATATTTTCCATTTCACTTTGGATTTGATACTATAAAGGATTTTTCAAAAATAGTGCAATGTGATACATGGTTGTCCACTACTAAATAAGCAAGCAGTAGCCAAAAAATCAAAGCTAAAACAACATTACCTTATCTAATTTAATTTCCTGTATCATCCCCCAAATGGGCAAATTGCTCACCATTGAAGCTTTTCTTTATCATGGCTAAGAGAGAGGGCCAGTTCAATTTTGTTTTTCTCAGTACTGGACAAAGAGAACTGATACTTCCTATAGAGAAAATCCCAGCCTTCTGTGGTCTGTGCCCCAACAGCAAACACTGCAGAGGTCACGTCATTTGGTAAACTGCAAAAAAAAGAAGACCGTATATAAGAGTTTATAAGAGATTTAATTACATAATAAATATATAATAATGACAAATTAAATGATGATGAAATTTTCTCATTCTCCTATTTGGTTGCTTTTTTGTTTCGTTTTTTCTGATGTGTGTTGCAAAAAGACATGCCCAAACATCATAACTTGCAGATTAGGTGATCAGTAAGTATTTAATGAATGAATACAATGAATTTTTGTCTTTTGCCAATTCATGGTTTGTACAAGATGCCAAAGAATTTTAAATGGTTTAAATTATCTCTTCTCAGACTCTTCTTAATACTATAATCCTATGACCAAAAAGTTATATGGAAATAGTATGTCTCCCAAATTTTCCAGAGTAAGCAAGATATTAAAGAAAAATATGGTTCTATAATTTATATTATTTCAGGCAGAAGTAAGGATATGAGTTAAGACCTCAACATCACTTCGTGCAGATAAAATATAACAATACCTTAGAGCTGTGATCTCCAGAGTGAGAGTCATGGTCTTACCCAAGAGTAGGGCATTGGACTGACTCATAGAAGTATGCTGTCAACCAACTGGAGGATGGGAAGATGGGTCATATGTTTGCAATAGGTTTGTCCCCCAAACCCTTGGTTTCCCAACACTGCTCATTACCCATGATCAGCAAACTCCTTTCCCCATATCAATGAAATTATGCACCCCAAAATAAACCCAAGATAAGAGATTAGGCTATTATCTTGGCTGAGATGACCAAAATATCCAACACAAATTTCTTTGCCTCTCAGGAGTCTTCATGAAGAAAACAATCTGTCAAAAACTACAAATGACAAAGGACGAGATATTTAACTAATATGAGAAGATGCTCCCATTTACTATATTTGGATGATTCAAGAAGTACAAGATAGCTAAGCAAAACCTTCCATCTGAAAAAAAAGGGAAGGCTTAGCTAGGTTTGGGGTGCAAAGTATGTATGAGAATGTATGTATGTGTGTGTATGTGCGTGTTTTAAATTTTGCCCAGCAAAATGGCAAGGGAAGGAGGGATAAATCAGTGGATTACTTCTATGACAAGAGACCTAAAATTTCCATTGGATTCTTTCCATTTCTTGAAATAGTCTTCTGCCTTCTGAACACAAGGTTGATACCCTCTCACACAAGCAAACAGAAGGAGTTGGCTGCGCAGCATCCTCTGTGAGACTGAGCCATCATCTGTCCATGTTTGCTTATCGATGAGGTTCTTAAGCAACCTGATGAGAAAAGCCTAGGGAGATCACAAAGAGGAAAAGCTTCAATGTTTTATGCTATCAAGAATGAACATTATTGTCTCTTAAGAATCTTACTTTTTCTTATTACCAAATGAACCACTTTAGTATCAAGGACCCCTTCTCATAACAATATTTCAATATACATAAAATCTGTAGGACTACAAGGGACATCAAACATATTGAAATAGTTATCAAAAATTTTTGGAAACATGTTCAGAAATGCCAATTTGATGACCCTTGCTATAGATTTTATGTTGTTTCATTCATGCCTAATTTTCAATGTCTCATACTACTTTTGTTGATACACTAACTACTAAAATAGTAGAAAGAAATATTTCAAATTCATCTTCTCAAAAGATGCCTAAAATCATGATGATATTGCCATCTGAATAGAATAACTGATAAAACTATTAAAATGGAAGCTTATATTTTAATAAGCTTTTAGAAAAAAGTCATAAAACATTCGATGAGAAAAGTTTGATGCATTTCCTTTAATTCTAGAGCAACTAGAAAAAAGAGCTGACCAAAACAAATGTAATGAAATAAAGGTATTGGGGAAAAAAATTTAAATGGACCTATGAGAATCAGTTTTAAAGACTAGCAGGATCATATTTACCATTTAATATAAATATACCATAAATGTTCCTAAAGATTAAATCAATAATTGTATCAATCAGTGAATAAATTCTAAAATTCTTTATTAAGTATGTAATATGTGCAGAGCACTATATGCAAAATGCTGAGGATATCAATATAAAAGTATGAGAGCCATTATCTTTATTGTGGAGCCTACATTATAATAGGAGCAGATAAGACATTGAATTAATTTTGACTCAGAAGTCTTTGGTACTGGGTTATGACTTAATGATAGGAGTTCACATTTATAGAATGCTTTCTAGTTGACAAAACACTTTCTAAACTTTGTAAGAATGAACATTTTGGGGTAACTTAAAAAAAATTCCACAACTATGTAGCTATAAGTGCATCTCAGGTCATTACCTTAAATTGAGTTTCTACATCAACCATATCTCTTTTCTCCATTAACTTATACAAAGGAATCAGCTCATTCAAACCTTGGAACACAGGCATAATTTCAGTCTCATGTTTCAGATATAGGGATAAGTCCAAAGCTTTTTCAATGGATAATTTTCCAATGCTGAACAAAAGACAAGTTGATTGTCAATAAAAATTCTAGGAACTGTTTGCTGCTTCAAAAGACAACTTTATCACCATTAGATCAAATAGTCCACCACTTTCATTTTTTAAATTAGTTTTCTTTAATGTGAAGATAAAAAAAAAAGAACAAACATGACCATTTCAATATATAAAAAAATATATGAAGTTATAATCTTAGATACATATTAAATTTAATCCAGTACACTCTCCTGCTTATCTGTGGCCCCATTCTTCTATGTAACTTTTTTCCCTAATCTTTTCCTTCTCTGGAACATCTATACTCTGAAGAAAATTTCTAAAGGTGTGTAGATACAAATTTAGTTTATGGGTAAGACAAAACAGATACATGTCAGTTCCTATCAGTCTATTAAATTTAGGTTAGAAATTAAAAACTCAAGAATTCCAATAAATTCCTTGGGAAGACTAATCAAGAAAACCATCATTCTGACCCAGAGATAAGAAACAGGTAAGTGTATGTATAAATCATGATTTAAATCTGGTCCTCCCCAAAGCTAAAACTGGTTTCAAAAGCAAATATCCTTGAAGTAAATGGATTCTCTTCTTCCTTCTAAAGGGATTGGATCAACTTACAAAATTCCCATTTTTGGATACTCACAGTGAGACAATACCACAAGGCAAATAATTTGATCAATAGACTCCACTTTGTCCCTCACCTCCAGAGGAGCTGTTCTGGCCTATTTCTAGTTGTTGTAATTCAGATTGTAGCCTTCCAAGACCACAAAAGGAAACCAAACTCTTAGGTTCTATAAGTAATCTGATCTACTAAGACTGGGAATGACACCTAACCTGAAAAACTGGGGGCCAAAAGAACAAAACTGAGAATCAGACTATGGGATTATGAAGATATTGATCAGCAAGATATTGTAACATAGATTTAGAGTTAGAAAGGATGTTACGATTCAAAAGATCCAAACCCTTCATTTTAAAGATGAGAAAACTGACAATGGTTAAATAAGTTTTCCAGGTCAAACACCTAGTAAATGTCTGAGATAACATGTGAACCCAGGTTTTCCTGCCTCCCAAATTCATCACTTTGTATATTTAACTTATGGCATTTGCTTTGGTGAAATATGGAAATATTTCAATTTTACCTTTGGGTGCAAATGACAAAGATTAAAATGCCTATTTTTTTCCTTTGAACTACTTTGTATTCGTAAGCATCAAGTTAAGCACAAATGACCTTAGTTTGTTATAAGAACTAGGAAAAGGAAAAGCACTTCAAGTTATTAGCAACCAAGCTGCCTCTTTTCGTCATGAGGCATTTGAATTATATTCATGGAGCCCCTTCACCTAAGAAAGGAGAGATATACAGACAAAAAACTGCTAGAATAACTGATGAATATTCAGCCAGTAACTCCAAAAGAGTTCTTCTAAGCCATGTGTTTAGACTTATCTATTCATGACTGGAGTTTTCAAAGGTACCTGGGATTTATTCAACCTAAACTGGAACATCCAGCTCCTTTCACCTACCTCCATTAAAAAGCAACTATACTAACATCTGTAGGCCACCAGAAATAGTAAAGTTGATTTCTTCCCCATTTAGACTAAGATCTAATTGGAAGGGCATTTGTCTAGAAGGGGTAGGGAGCACAATGGCTACAGTACGGTATCTGGAGTCAGGAAGAATTCAGTACAAATCTGACACTTTCTAGCTGTGTGACACTGGGCAACTTACTAGGTCTCTGCCTCAATTTTCTCAAGTTTGATAATAATAACATCTACTTCCCAGGGTTGTGAGAAGAATAAAAAAAAAGATATTTATAAATCACTTAGCACAGTGTCTGACATAGAATAAATGCTATATAAATGCTTATTCCTTCCCCTTTCCCTTTTACCTATTCTTCTTTGATAAGTATGTAGACTTGTTATGCATATTTGTAAATAAGCCCTATATTCAGCTTAAGGTAAATGTGACTGTTTCTCTGTTCCTTAAAATCTCACCTAATAGAGACAATGCAAGGGAGAGAATTTAGTGTGTTTCACACACACACACACACACACACACACACACACACACACTTCAAAAATCCCTTTACTCTTCCATATAGATGATGGGAGAAATACAAAGACAAAGTCAAGCCTAGAAGGACAGGTTAAAATATAAGATCTATATAATTAAAATATATATCTATAATATTTATATTGACATATTTTATTTATAAATATATTTAGTATATTATATAATGTTTTATAGGATATATGTTTAAAATTTTAAGCAGGAATATGGCTAACCTGAGAGAAATAATCTCTTAATGAGGGAGAAAGAAGAAAGTATAAAAAGCTTGCTTGAAGCTTAACATTAAAAAACAAAAACAAAGCAAAACTAAAAAACCCTAAGACAACGGTAATTGGTCCCATTACTTCTTGGCAAATAGAGGGAGAAGAAATGGAAATAGTTTCATATTTGATATTCTTGTGTTCAAAGATCACTATAGAGTGTGACTGCTATCATGAAATTAAAAGATAGTTGCTCCTGGGAAAGAAAGCTACAGCAAATCTTGACAGAATATGAAAAAGCAAAGATATCACCTTTTTTGACAAAAGTTCATATAGTCAGAGCTATAGTTTTTACAGTAGTTCTGTATGTCTTTGAGAATTGTACTATAAGGAAAGCTGAGATTGCAGAATTGACTTTTTCAAACTGATACTAGAGAAGATTTTTGAGAATCCCTTGGACAGCAAGAAGGTCAAATCAGTCAAGGCTTAAAGAAATTAATTCAGACCATTCACTGGAAGGACAAATATTTAAAGCTAAATACTTCTAATTTAGGAAATTATATTCACTAAAAATAAATGTAGAGGGCAGCTAGATGGTGCTGTGGATAGAGCACCAACCATCAGGGGGACCTGAGTTCAAATCTGGTTTTAGACACTTAACACTTCCTAGCTGTGTGACCCTGGGCAAGTCACTGAATCCCAAATGCCTCAGGGGAAAAAAAGACAGAAGAGAATAAAAGGGATTGTCTATTTCTCTCTAGTAGAAAATAGAAGGGTTTGTCATACTATGGTCTATGAAGTCACAAAGAGCCAGATATGATTGAACAACAACTAAGCAATCACAAAGGTCCTCAAAGACAAATAGAGGGAGGAGAGGGCCATAAAAGTTAAAGTATTCAAAGGACAGACTCAGTGACTAAGAAATGGTACTCCAAAGACTTGAGCCCAGAGGCACCAGCCTGTCCTATAAAACTTGGTACATGGTGAGGGGATGGGAGAGGAGAAGTATCATTTTGTGGAAATAAGAAACCCCTTCTAGTCAAAATTGAAATTTTAACAGACCAATTTTTGAGTGAAAAAAAGCTTTGTTCTACCCCCTAGACTAATGGGTAGGTGTTAAAGACTGCTGCTTTGAAAGCCTTAAGACTTTAAAAAGAGAATAACAAATTCTCCTCTTCTCCTGAGAAAGACAGTTCTTTGGCTAAGGATTGCAGCTAAAATCAAAAGCTAGAAATGGAAAGGAGCTCCATCAACACCATATACATAGTGGAAATGAGCCTGACAGCAGAGACAATTCATCCTTTGCAGAAGTGTTTGGCAGAGACTACACTTGATAGACACAGAAGGATTTAGACCAAGCAAGAACAAAATGATGACATCACCAGAAGGTATTGATGATCCTGCAATATTAGAAGCATGAGCTGAAGCTGACCTTCCACTTCTGTGCTCTGGACACATGAATTCCCTACATATGTGTCTCTCTGGATGTGTTTCTGCCCCATCTCTCCACCAAAAAATATTCATTTGTGCTCCAGATTAATGAGAAAAATATTTTACAGTTACTTTTCTTTAGCATGGTAGGTCATTAAACAATTTTTACTTTGAAGAAACTATGTCCTTTACATCACTAATAATGATAAACATATTGGTGGGAAATATAAACCATAGTTTTGAGCAGATTTGGTACTTCCAAAGTACCTTGTCCCTGGAGGAGCCATTCTCCAAGCATATTAAGTATTACAATAGCATTTGATTTTGGAAAGGAGACTTTTACTGCATGCATTATTTACCTGACAAGCTGAAATGCATTGTTAATAAGACTCGCTCGATCATTGCTGCTGAACATCGTGTGCTTTTCTTTTAAAAGGCTAGTCAGAGATTGCCACCCATCATTCTCATAATGTACAATATAATAGCCAGACATTCCTATGTTGAATTTGATCCATTCTACCTCTTCTGGGAGGATGATAACATCTACAACAAGCAAAAATAAATTATGGATCCATTTTATTTCACAATTGAACCAATCTTAATTGATGGAAGAAAATGTATAAGGTATCCAGAGTGGGTCTGACAACACATAAATTGCAACAGATAATTATTTTTGAAACCAAGAAAAAACTGCTCAATGGGAAATATCTGGTACTGGCTCTAATCAACTATGTATTAAGACTTAAGAAACCTGTGAAGAAAATGCAACCTGTTCTCAGCATACAAATAAAAAGATATATCAGCAATGCAATCAAAGATTTCAGATATTTCCACTAGAAAACTTGCCACTAAAATCAATATATCATGGAATGCTTTTAAGATTTCACTGACAGGAATTTAGCTTTTTTTTTCAGCCACATGCTTTTTAACCTCAAATTCCTCATTTTAAATGGAAGACCAGAGATCTGATTAAAATGGATTTTTAAAAGAAAAAAAACATTAAAATAAGACTAATTTGTTAAAAAGAAAAATTAACTCCACAGAACATTTATAAAAGACTTCTCATTAAAATTAGGTTGGTCACTTCAACAACAAATTACCTGTTTTTGTTCTCAGCAAAACTTTTTCAACTTTGTCTGATTTGCTGGTAATGTATGACAATGGAATATGCCACAAGTACCTAGAAGAAAAAGGAAATTATTGGTTGTTTTAATAGGGATCAATATAGTTAACAGTTATGGGCAAAAACATAAAATGCTATTGACATAGTCGAGCATATAGCAGAGTTCCTCAGAGCTTAGCACAGTGTCTGCTACGTTGTAAACAATAATTGACTAATATTTACGTTGGAAGTATCAGAAAACCCCATCCATTAATGATGAACAATTCCAGCAAAGAAAAAATTGATCTAAAGTGAGTATTCAATTGACTAGCTAATGAGTTAGTAAGCCATTCATTTGCTATCAAGCTAAGAGACAGACACACAGAGAGAAAAAGAAAGACACAAAGAAAAAGAGGAGGAGGAGTTAGAGAAGAAGGCTCAATGTGATGTCAACCAAAATGTATTATATTTTTTTATAATGAAATCCCAGGAAGAACTCGTTTGGCAAAAAGAGTACTATAAACTTGACCACATTTTCACAGAATATCAGAAATTAAACTAAATCAATGCTCAAAAGTGAATTTCCCTTTCTTGAGCTCTCATCTCTTCAAAATGGACCATTATAATTTAGTGGCAATTGCCTGGATCCAAACTAAATTCATACAATGACTTCAAGTTATCCTCAATCCAATTCAATTAATAAGCATTCATTAAGCTTATTTACTAGGTCACAGACTCTATGCGAAGCTCTGAGGGATATAAAAATGAAATAAAATAGTCTTTTCCTCCATCTTATCAAACATCAATGTCAGTATGAACCATTTTAGCTGAGGCTACTGAAGTTCAAAGAATATGTAGAATGTAATGAAAATAATTAATTATACCTTAAAAATTGCCAGAGGGAGAGAAATTTCATTTTCAAGTCAAAGATTGTGTGTTTGACTTGGACATTACACCAACAATGAAATGTTACATTTAACAAACATTACCCAGTTTCCACAGAGTGATTGACTCCCTTCCTATAGAGTTCTTGCTTTATATGAACATTCTTTCCTCTCATGGTGACAGTGATCAGTGGAAACCCTTTCTGTAGTGTCCATGTGTTCATCATGGCTTTCACATCGACAACTTCTTGGCTCCAGTGCTATTCAATTATAAACAGACAGATCATTCTCTTGAATTCAACTCTAAAGAAAGATCAGTGAAGATTAAATGATATTCAAAGGGAATGACTATTGGTTGATGGCCATGGTCAATGAGAAAAAGAAACCAGTTTGGTCTGCAAAACTTCCATAATAGTGTTAAAATCAATACATGGAAGGTAGTAGGAAATCTGGAATTTGTAGTCTCTCTTAGAGCAACAGTAAAATATATATATATATATATATATATATATATATATATATATATATATATATATATATATATATATATATATATATATAAATGAGCTAGGATTATATACTTCCAAACTATAACAAACTCACAAGAACTTATGTTGTTAATGCTGAAAAAGCTTTCAAAGAACATTTATTCAGTAGAAAGCATACAACTGGAAATAGTTCCTGCAAACCAGAGAAATCTGGTGAAGACTAGTGGGAAGGGTCCTAAATTCAATCCTTTTCTGAGACTTACTCTGATATTTTTGTGGACTTTGAACAAGTTATTTTTTGAGCCTTGATTGCCTCATATACAATAATGGAGTTAATAATCCTTTTATATTACCTTTATGAGGGCTGGTATAGGGGTCAAAAGAAAAAATGAAGGATCCCTCCAACTGCTTATATATGAGCTATTAATAATAATAATATGATCATTACAGGAATATACTAAAAAAATTTTTTTGGGGGGGAGAAAAATACAGTGGAAGAAAGAAAAAAAAATCAAGAACCTTTTGGCAATACCTAATCTGGACTTACAAGTTTTCAGATAATCAGAAATTACCATGTAAGCAGTTCTTAAAAGCTTGTGATTTCTGTATATTTTAAAAGCCAAATAAATTACATGTAAAGTCTTGAATAACAACAACTACATGTATAAATTTAATGTAAATTTAATAAATGTAATTTATTTATACATGTAGTTGTTGTTATTCAAGACTTTACACTTACACTTTTACTGCTCTCTTACCTACATCCAATTATGAGCAAGTTAAGATATATCTTTCATGATATCATTGTCCTTTTTAAATACAAAAGATGAACAACACAATATAGTTAGCCATGAACAACTCTTCATGATCCCACGTGGGGTTTTCTTGGCAAAGATAGTAAAGTGGTTTGCCACTTCCTTATCCAGCTCATTCTACAGATTAGGAAACTGAGGCAAACAGGGTTAAGTGATTTGTCCAGGTCACACAACTAGTAATGTGTAAGGCTAGATTTGAACTCAGGAAAATTCATTTTTCTGCTTCCAAGCTCAATGCTCTATCCACTGAACTACCTTTTTTCCCTAAGACAGTCGTACTGACTCACTAAAGACTGACATTATTAGATAGTTATCCCTTTGCAAAGAATGAAGTTAAAATAAATCATATGAATGAAATATATTTCCAAGGACGATTGTAGAGTCTACTTTAATTTTTCAGAAAAAAAGATTTAAAAATTATCTTTCAGTTCTGATTTACATTCATTCTTGCCTAGAGTCAGAGCAGTGGGTAAAATTAGCTCAGGAAGTCTGACAGAGACTTATTCTTCTGAAAGTTTTAAGTGCTTACCGAGGTTGAAGAGGTAGGTTGGTTTCTTGAGCAAAATTCACCTGTCTTTTGTATGTCACCTGTGGGACAAATCTGATAAAAAAAAAAAAAAAAACTTTTAAAACACAAATTCACTCTTCTTTCTGTAGAACATATGGTTCTTTTTTATAATGGTTAACATAATGGGGTGCTTGGGGTAGCAGGTCCTTCAATTCTCAGCTTTGCTTCTAGACTAGGATACTTACATTTGTCATACTGTTCCACAGATCCTCATTTTTGGTGTTCTTATAACTGTATTTACGGAGATACTGCACAATGCCAGCTCTGAATACATCTGCATTAAGATATTCCTTTAGCATATTTAATATACAAGCTCCCTGTCAAGAAAATAAAAAAAAAATCTCATCTGTTTGCTCTTATTGTTCATGCCACAGATATTTTTTTAAGTATTTAAAATCACTACTGTAAATATTAATGCTAAGTAAGCTAAAATGGTTAAATTCAATAAGTTAAACACATTTTCCAGGAAAAGTATTTATCTGTGGCATCTTTAGTAATGCACTATTCATTCCAACTGCCCTTGGTGGGAGACAAAGGAAAGAAATTTCATAAATTCTGATTTCTGATATGGATGAAAGGATTATAGGCCAATTCCTTCTAGCCTTGGGATACTGCACCTTCCCCTTTCCCTCCCCCAAAAGCTTCAATTCATTTAATATCAACACATCTAGGTATTTACTACATGAAAGACATCATGTTCTATTCTAGGTGTGCAAAGATAAAAATATTATAGTTCCTGCTCTCAAGAAACTTACATTCTACTGGCAGAGAAGGAGATAGGTATGGGATATGAACATTACAATGGCAACAAAGCAAAAAAATTAATCATTATATTAATATGAAATGTGGAGTTTCTATGTATTTTATATATCACAATTCAATCCTGGAAAACTTATATACAAAATAATACTGAAAATGCTAATTCGATTATGAAATTATCTCCCTCTTATCCCTTATGAACAGAACTAGCTTTATGCTGCTAATTAGATATTCATGAGATAAAGTTAACAATTTATCTTTTGCACATACTTTCATAAGAGACATCTCCATACAAACCTACACAATCAAAACCATAAGGCAAGAGTGATTTTGTACCTTTACATAAGAAACATCATCAAACATTTCACGAATCTCAGCAGGATTCTCTACTGGTGTGGAGACAGGATGAGAAGAATTTAATGCATCTACTTCCATGGCCTGAAAACATTTTCCAAAGAAATATTCTTCCTAATGAGAGAGGAGGGAAAATATCAGTGGAACACGTAATTTTCTTGCTTTTGTTTTTGTGAGGCAGAGTTAAGTGACTTGCGCAGGGTCACACAGCTAATAAGTACTAAGTGTTAGAGGCTATATTTGAGCTCAGATCTATTTTTTAAAATATCATCTTCATTAGTGATTTGTTTTTGTATCAACTTTTTTCCTATATATATCCCTATTCAGAGAGCCATTCCTTAGAACATTTATAAAGAAAGATGGAGAAAAGTAGCTCTTCAAAATCAAACAACATGTCAACCATGTCTAATAATATATGTAATATTCTACTTCCATACTCCCCTACCTATGCTAAAAGAGGAGTGTGGTATGAGCATTATTTACTAGACTTCCTGACATACAGCCTGGATAAGCTTCTTCTTAGACTCTATCCCCCACAGACTAGGCTAATTTGTCCTTAGAAAGTATTAAAACTAACCTTGAGACTTAACTGGCCAGGAAACGGGATTTCTAGCAATTGACTTAGCTTATTGGAGACCCAGGAACTAGTGCAATAGGAATCAAGAGCTTTTCCTTCAGGTTTGGTACCAGTAAGTTGCCTCAGCAAATGCAGAAGCAAAGAGGTTGCATCCAATTGCATTAATGCTGTGTACCTATTGAGTATCCTTTCCATGCTATTCTAAGGAAACTTCTTTTTGTTAACTGCTAGCACATTTCATTCCAATTCCAAACTGAAACCACTAAACTGAATTATGGCTGGTCTACAACAGGGAGAAAGGTATATTTTCTCAATTCTTCTCTAGGATCAAGTTTAGCTATGACACATACCTAAATAAAAACTGAATGAGATAGAAAGTAAGATTTAGGATGTGGGTACAAACAAAAATTCAAGGTTCTTTAATTATGTTCCATAATGCATGGATTATAATTTTTCTAAAAACAAAGGGAAAATTGACAGTAGGAAAATCATCTGGATTTTGTGTACAGAACTTAATGAGTAATAGAAAGCAGAAAAACTCTTAACTTAAAATAAACATCACTACTTCAAAATATTTCTTTTTTTTTTTTTTGAGTTGCATTGTGTTGTTTTTTCTTCAATAGTATTTCATTTTTCCAAATATATGTAAAGACAGTTTTCAACATTTATTTTTGTAAGACTTGTGTGTGTCAAATTTTTCTGCCTCCCTTGCCTCGCTCCTCTCCAAGATAGTAGGCAATCTGATATAGATTAAATGTGCAATTCTTTTAAACGTTTTTCCATATTTATCATGTTGTACAACAAAAATCATCCCAAAGGACAAAAAACCATGAGGAACAAAGAGCAAAAAAAAAGGTGAAAATACTATGCTTTGTTTCATATTCAGTGTCCATAGTTCTCTCTCTGGATGCAGATGATATTTTCCTTCCCAAATCTATTGGAATTTTCTTGGATCAATGTATTACTGAAAAAAACTAAGTCTATCATAGCTGATCATCACATAATCTTGCTGATATTGTATATAGGGATCTCCTGGTTCTGCCCACTTCATTCAACAACAGTTCATGTAAGTCTTTCTAGGCTTTTTTGAAATCAGCTTGTTCATCATTTCTTATAAGACAACAATATTCCGGAACATTCAAATATCATAACTTATTCAGCCATTCTCCAACTGATGGGCATCCTCCCCATTTCCAATTCTTTGCCAATACAAAAAGGGCTGCCACAAACATTTTTGCACATGTGGGTCTTTTTCCTCTTTTGTGATCTCTTTGGGATATAGTCCCAGTGATACAGCTAAGCTATGCTAGATCAAAGAGTATGCAGTTTTATATGTAGTCTATTTCTTTCTTTCTTTGCTGAGGCAATTGGGGTTAAGTGACTTGCCCAAGATCACACAGCCAGGAAGTGTTAAATGTCTGAGGCCAGATTTGAGCACAGGTCCTCCTGACTTCAGGGCTGGTGCTCTAATTTCTTCATACAAATAGCACATCCATCCCCTTTAGAGACCTTATTCCAATTTTAAAATTCATAGGCCTTAGTAATAGTCTTAGTATTTTAATTAATACTATTTCAAAACAAATAATACTCTGATTGTAAGCAGTGATTTCAAGGAATCTCATTTGCCTGAAGAGACATAAAGATGAAATTTGTACTTAACAACAACAACAACAAAAAACCACACGATTTAAAATGTGGTTCCTACTAGTATAATGGTAATGCACAAATAAAGCTTCTGTGATGGTCAAACAATATGATATGTGAAGAAAATATGTGGTAGATTGATTGTCATTCATTATCTTTTATTATTAGACATTCTAAAAAGTAAAAGAATCTTAAATAAAAAGACACTCTCATGACAATGACAAATTCATATCCTTTCTGTAAATAAATATTTAGATGGAGTCACTCTTTTTAGGGGGTATATTTTAAAGGTACTTATGAAGCTAAATTCACATAATGGATTCACCAGAAGAAAAATATACTCTCTCTTTAAGATTTCTTAGAGAAGATGATCATTAAAACATCTATAAGAATCTTTCAAAAATGCAATTTAAAGTGGAAAAAGAAAATTTAAAAATAATGCTACTTACAACTTTCAACTCTGGATGGGTCACACTGACAGACACGAACTCCATAAAATTTGCAAATCCTTCATTTAGCCAAAGATCATTCCACCATTCCATGGTGACAAGATTCCCAAACCACTAAAAAACAATATACATTTCTCATGTTTATACACACACATGTATAATAATCAATAAAATTTGTAGCAAGAAGTAGATTTTTAGAGTTCTTTATATTTCCATATTAATTCAAACATATGTATCTAGCTTAATGGATAGTTAGGTGCCATAATGAATAGAGTGCTGAAACTAGAGTCAGGAAAATTCATCTTTATAAGTTTAAATCTGGCCTCAAAAAAAATATTAGCTGTGTGACCCTGGGCAAGTCACTTAACCTATTTATTATCTCAGTTTAATAAGCTGGAGAAGGAAACATTAGAGTAGTCCAGTATCTTTACCAAGAAAAGCCCAAAACGGGGTCACAAAGAATCATACATAGCTGAAACAACTGAATAACAACAAAAAATTAGCTTAACAGTCATTTTTTATAAATTACTTATCAGAAACAAAAGAAGTACCTTTAAAAGTACATGATTAGAAGAAAAAAATTGTTCTTTGGGTCATCGGATCATAGACCAACAGCTAGAAGGGAATCAGAGATTATCTGATCTATGTCCACATTTTATAGATTAACAAACTGAGATTAAATAATTTATACAGGATAGTAAATGACAAGGCTGGAGATTTAAACTCAGATATATATGGTGACTCCAAGTTCAATACTCTTTCCACTGTACATGCTGCCTGCAAAAGTGATCATTTTGATGTAATAGAAACCTCAATACTTTTTCAACAAATCCCAGGCTACCTGGCCTTGGAAATGATGTAGTCACCTTAGGAATCTAGCCATTGAGAATGATATACCATAACTTTGGAGAATGTGTGTGAAAGAGAATTGGGTCTGATATTTTTATTCCACCAAACTATCCTTTGAGTATGTCTAATTTGTCATCCAAAAGTCTGAATTGCTATCTCTCACCTAGACTCAAGAAATTAGCACTTCTTAATTTCATGAAAGAAAGGGGATCATTGTTAGCTAACCCCATTACCAAACTTCTCACCAATCATGTGAACCCCAATCTCATAATGTCATTTATCCCGCTCTGTTCTTTGTTTTATATTCCCCACATCCTTATAAATTTACCTGCTTGCTCCTACTTTTTGCTATCATCCTCTTTTGGAATTCAACCCACTTTAATTAATATCACAATTATAATAAAATTCTTGAATTGGAGATGGACTAAGCTTTCAAATTCTCTTGAGACACCTATGACCTCAATATGGAATCACAATATTTTAAGATTCCCCTGAACCCCAACAATTGTACTTTCAAGGAAGGAATTTTTAGAAAGGTCTAAATTAAAATGTTACAAAAATACTGCCAAATCTACCAGATAATTATTTCAAACACCTTTTGCATTTTTGCAGCTGGAAGACACAATTACCTGGTGAGCCAGTTCATGAGCTATCACCATGGTGATCCCAAGTCTACTGGAAGCAGAGGATTTTTCTGTGTCGTACAATAGTCCAGATTCTCTGTATGTTGTCAATCCCCAGTTTTCCATGGCACCAGACTGAAAGTCAGGGATGGCAACAAGATCTAAAAATAATAGTTTAACATACAACTCTGTTATAAGTTCAGGATACACTAACCTTCAAAAGTTTTGATGCATAGTGCTAAAGTAAAACAAAACAGACAAAGGGAGGTTAGGGGGTTCTTAACATGGGCTCTGTGAACTTGTTTGTAAAAGAAATTGAAAACTTTATTTCAATACAATGGGCTATCTTTGTAATCCCTTGTAAATTATATTTTACTTTATGCACTTAAAAACAATATTCTAAGAAGGGATTCAGTCTGATATGAAAATATGTTTTGCATGACTGCACATGTATAACCTCTTGCACATGTATAACAAATTGCTTACCATGGGAAGAGAGGAAGAAGGGAGAAAATTTGGAACGCAAAAAAAATTTTAAACAAAAAAAATATTTTTACATTTAATTGGGAAAAAAATATTATTAAAGTTGGAAAAAAGAAGAGATTCATAGATCACCAGATTGTCAAAGGGTCCTATCCTTAGAGTCTAGTACTCTGCATAATCATGTAGGAAAGAAAATACATATTCTTCAATAGTATTGAAATAGACTTTCACAAACTTCCTTGGGGAAAAAAAAACTAGTCAAAGTCTAAGAGTTTGATTCATCTTTAAGAATGCCTCCTTATTGATTCAAGTCAATTTCAATAGATTTGGGATGAAAAGTCCCATCCACATCCAAAGAGAGAATTGTGGGGACTGAATGTGGATCAAAGTATGGTATTTTCACGTTTTGCTGTTGTGGTTGTTAGTTTGCTTGTTTTTTTCCTTTCTCATGTTTTTTTTTTTTTTTTCCCTTCTGATGTGATGGAAATATGTTTAGAAGAATTGCACATGTTTATCCTGTATCAGATTGCTTGCTGTCTTGGTGATGGGGCAAAGAGAGAGAAAAATTTGGAACACAAGGTTTTGCAGAAGTAAATGTTAAAAATTATCTTTGCATGTATTTGAAAAAATAAAATTCTCTTTTAACAAAGAACGTCTCCTTATGCTGTCCTCAGGGACTGCATATGTATCTGCATTTCATGAATTTTGTGTATAGAACAAGAGTGTGGAAAAGTATAGAATGTTGTACACATACCAGATTTGTTCTTTGGGATAGTGATGAGCAAGCAATTATGTAGTTAGGTCTACCTCTGGGACTTTGGGATGTATTCCTATGCTGTGTTTTGTAAACCTTCTAATTAAAAACTTTACCTTGTTTGGGTAAAGGATATGGAATATTGAAATAATCCTCATAAAAGTCCAGAAGAGTCACTGCAGTATCCAGAGCGTAACTCGATTGGTTTATCTTCTCTGGTACAGTATACACAGAAACCTGGGGAAAGAGGCAATTGAGTTCATATCAAATAATTTAGCTACTTCCAGTTACAGTCAGGAAGAGGAGCAGAACCTCTATTCAAAGATCTCAGTGCTCATACAATATTCAAAAGGACAATGAGTAAGTGACTCACAGCAACAGTAATTAAGAAAAAAAAATCTTTATCGTAATTTTCTTGGATATGTGCACATCTTCTGAATAACAGACCCCCAAATCACTTCCAAAGTATTCTTTGACAGAATGATATGACTATCAGTTGCTTTGTATATATTTGTTTGTGTATTGTCTCTCCCATTCTCTTGTAAGTTCCTTGAAGGCAGAGTCTACTTTTTGCCCCCTTTTTTTGTATTCTTATCATTTAGCACAGTTCCTGATGCATATAAATGCTTACTAAATGTTAATTGATTGAATAATATATAATAATTGCTCCACTTTTTAAAATATGCTGAGTAAACCATACAGAACTTATGCATATCCTAATTATTGTATGCTTCTTTTTGCTCCAACTAAATAGCCAGAAAAATGTAGTGCTACTTTTGTTCTTTTTATTGATTTGTGTTGTTTTTCAAACAAAGGAAGAGAAATTCAAACAAATGATGTGAGAGATTTTATTGCATGTGGTTTGAGTCAGAGCTTTATCACTTCTCTGTTTTGTTTCAATACCCTCTTAAAGCATGTCATTCCCTGCTCAAGAAGCTTTCATAGCTCCTTATCACCTGTGAGATAAAAATATAAACTCCTCATTTTGGCACTTAAAGCCAGTCACAATTTGGTCTGTTTTGACAGACATTTCACATTAATCTGAGTACTCCCTGAATGAAACATTCTCTTGCTCCTCCATTCCTTTGCCTGGGCTAGCTCCCATGCTTGGATGCATTCCCAACCACTTAAGAGTGTTTAGTTTCCTTTCAAAGCTTATTTCAAGTGCTTCCTACCAAAAGGTTTTTCTCATGCCCCTAATAGTTAGAGTCTATTCTGTCCTCAAAGGATAGTATTGTCACTTATTTATGTAAATACTGTTTGTTCCCCATGCCCCCAAATAGAATGTAAGCTCCTTGAAGGCTCATTTCTCTTTCTGTCAGCATTCCTAGTCCCTAGAACAGTGTTGTCAGCACAGAGTTCAATAAATGCTTGTAGAATTAAAATTAATTTCAAATGACAAACATAGAAGCCATAAGGTATGTAGCAGATGTTATTATGGTTTCATTTGACATACTTAAAACATAATGTTTAAATGACAAATATGCTAAGAATAGTCAGCAAAGGATTACAGGTAGATGATTTATAGACAGAAAGGCAAAGCTGGAACCAAAGCAAACTATATGATCTGAAGTTCAGCTCCTTGAGAGCAGAGTTTGTTTCATTCTTTGTTTTATCCTCAGAACCTAACACAATTGAGTGCTAACACAAAGAAGGCATTTTATAAATGCTTATTGGTTAATGGATGTAAGAGCCTGACAGGATGGAAAACTGGGGATTCTTGGTAAGCTGGCAATAATATCAAGTTATGAGGAGGCAAGTTAGAGAGGGAATTTTGCCAGTGAAATAAGATTCTTTAAAATGAGGTTCTAAACCCCAAATCTTAGTTGAACTACATTAAGATCAAAAATGAAAACTAGTGACATATAAATTTTAAATAAAAAAAATTATCAAGTTGACCACAGCAACGTGCTACAAAAATTATGTCGTATGACCAGTTGTCATATTAGGAATAGAGGCCTGATGCAATATTACATAGCTATAGACATAATTGACTATATTAATAATAGGAACAACAAAAGATTATAAAATAAACCCACGTAAATCACCAGCATTTCTTCATATTAACAAACAAAATGCAATGGGATTAGAATATAAGCTCTTTGAGAACAGGATCTATTTTAGCTGAATTTATTATTAATTTATTATTTATTATAAATTATCCCTGGTGTTTAGCACAGTTCTTGGCACATAATAAGAACTTAATAAATGTTTTACTTATCTATTATGAAAGAGACAGTTTAGGGTAATTATAGTCTGGAGGCAAAAAGTAAAAATTAGAACTAAAGAAAAGATCATGTAAAGTAAGAAAATAAGAATCCTAGAGGAATTTGAGGAAATCAAAGCTTCGGGGAGATAGCTACCAGTTGAAATCAGACATACTACCAAAAAATTCTATTTTAAGGATGGAAATCTAGAGACAAAAAGCAGGAATTGAGGGAAGAAACCAAAATAATGTGTTAAACTGACAAATCTCTATAATCAATACCTACAATTTGTTTAATCTATACATAGTCCACGATTATTCACACTGAAACAAATAATTAATAGTGATAATAATTCATTTAAAATAGTTTGTATAACAGAAGGATATTGAATAAGAAGAAAGATAAAAGTAAACTTGTGGTTCTGAGGTGGCAGAAGAAAAAAAAAGAGAATTCCTTTTAATTAACTGAATAAGTAAAAAAGAGAAGATCCACAGGAAGCATCAGTAGATTTCTGCTGAAGGTGCTTCTGGAATTTTTTCATCATGGCAGCAACAATAAGCACAGGCAAAGAGCAATTAAATGAAGAATTAACTCTAAGTCTGGGTTGTTTTGGGTGCCTAGGCTTCAGTAATGTACTTGGAAAGAACTCTGAAACCTATAGTAAAGATTCACTTCTAGGTCAGCCTTTGCAATTACCAATTAGACTTATTAATTAACAGCATTTACTGAGTATATACTATAGCAAACTCAAAGCACTATATAAAAAATAAAGATTTTTAGTTCCACTTGTACAGTGATGAAGAGAGCCATCTATACCTAGAGAGAGAACTATGGGAACAGAGTGTGGAACACAACATAGCATTCTCACTCTGTGGTTATTTGCTTGCATTTTGTTTTCTTTCTCAGTTTTTTTTTTTTTTTACTTCCTTCTTGATCTGATTTTTCTGGTGCAACAAGATAACTGTATAAATATGTATACATATATTGGATCTAACATGTATTTCAACATATTTAACATATATTGGATTACCTGCTAGATAGGGGAGGGAGTGGGGGAAGAAGGGGAAAAATTGGAACAAAAGGTTATGTAAGGGTCAATATTGGGAAAATTACCCCTGCATATGCTTTGTAAATAAAAAGCTTTAATAATAATAACAAAATAAAAATTAAATTAAATTAAAAATAGAGACTTTTGACAGCCATAGATTTACCTTGATTCCACTTTTAGTCATTTTGCTGACAGATTCAAAGTCGGAAATAATAAAAGCAACAAGGTAGGTGCTCATCTTCACAGTGACATCAAAGTGGTCTTCTATTAGTTCTTCATCAATATTCATGGATTTCACCTATATTCAGGACATCTTCAATCATTAAACATTTCAAAGATTCACAATAAAGGTTAAAGAACAATTTTAAAAGGTATGTCAAAAATGTGATAAAATATAAGCCCTTGAGAGTAGGAATTGATTTTGCTTTTGTCTCTGTACATTCAATACCTAACTGAGAGCCTGGAATATAGGAGATATTTAATAGACACTTCCTAATTGATTAATCAATATTATGGGGCACTTAGGTTTCCTATAGTCCTATTTCTTTCATTTTCTTTTATTCTCTTAAGTTAAAAATAAATAAATAAATAAATAAATTAGATTGCGTTAAAATAATAATTAAATAAATTAAAAATAAAAATAATTTAAATTAAAATTAAGGGTGGGATACACATACACAAACAAACAGCAGCATAGAAGAACCATTAAGTAGTAATCCATATAATCATACAACTGATTCAAATATGAAAAATCTAAGGGAAATAAGTAGAAGGAACAATGCAAAGAGAGTTCCCGATTTTACTTAAAATATGGTTTACTTTTCATGAAATAGCTTGTAAGAAAGCTCAGAAATGTTGCATCCTATTTTCCTTAATTCTACAAAGAAAGATAAATTAATCTCTTCCTAATCCTATCCTTTCCAGTCTTTTGCAAATTCTTGTCCTTTTCACCAAGGAATTAGTTCACTGAGAATGGTGATGGAGATGAAGAACTGAGAGGTTCTGGACTGAAGGAATTTCTAAGATCCCTTAAATTGGTTGTCTAATGTCACTACCACAAAATGAGAAGAAACACTGGTCATATCTATTTTGATTTTTGATTAAACATACTTAAATATTTCTTTTTTCAGGAAAAACCATATTGTTATCCATTTTCATATTACATCAACATCATATAGAGCTAAAAATATTATTTTCACTCATATATTTGTTTCTCCAATATTCAGATTATTTTAAAATATATCTGTAGAAAATACATAAACTAACAGAAAAATAGCTGCATTTTTGGAAAACTTAATCTTTAAAAAATTATATTGATTTTAACAAAGAATTTAGTAAATAATCTTTTAAAACTATATAAAATTTTCTAAAGCATTTTCTTCTTCCCTCTAATTTTGTATCAACAACCTAAAATGACAGATATTCATCAAGATTGCCCCCTTAAGTAGCAAAGCAATTTTCAGGAGAAAACTAAAATATTTTTAATATCAAGAGAGTTTCTAAAATGCAGAAGTACATAAAATCTATATTTGATATAGCTGTAAAAGAGAACTTGATGAGTTTTTTTTTTTTTAAATAGGCAAGAATAAAAACAAAGATTGAATGTAAGGTCTAAAGGACCACAAGGCTATATGTATTTCTCACTTTAATTCTTAGAGTTAAAAAATAAAGGAATACAAGCTTACTAATGGCATGTTAGAAAGTGCAAGATGCTTTGGATCTCTTCTAATCCTGACTGAAAAATTGGCTTTAAAGGCTGGTTCATCAAAGCAGGGAAAGGCCATCCGAGCTGACGTTGGCTCAAACTGTGTAGATGCTAGTATCCTGTAATTAAAGCAATAAAATGAAAAGGTAAGAGATGGAATTTACCATTATAAGTCAAAGAAATATATATATATATATATATATATATATATATATATCTCCATCCCTTCTTCCCCACTATTACTCCCCTTCAGCAATAAAGTCAACTCCATGAGTAACAAATAACAATGGAGACAAAAAGAAGGAAACTTAAAAGGAAAATCTTATTGAATTTTTTTTTAAATTCGTTGGGGCCAATAAGCCTTCATATTTGTTTATTTTAGAAAAAAAACTTACCTCACTTCTCCCTTCTGAGTTCTATAGGAACTTTTATAAAATCCATGGAAAGTTTCAGAAAGAAAGGCAGAATATTCAATTTTAACGATGTACTGATGTCCCATCAGAAGAGGTTTATTGGCTAGAAGTGCAATTTGCTCATTGGATGGATACTCTAGAACAGTCACTGGTTGTTCTACCGTATTATCTTGGCTTTTTTCTCGGAGGGTCGCCCTGCTGATCTGCAGGTTTTGACTATGTAGAATAATGAAACTGGTGGACTGATTGACGGTGATTTCTATTTCAGTGGTTCCCAAGAATGTCAAAGTGGTGAGATTAACATGGATCATCAGATCATAATGAACTGGAAAGATGTAATCAGGAAGCCGCATCTTATTCCAAGGAAATGGAGCTCCATTAGTAGCTTTTGGAGAGTTTATGTCCATGCCGTGGCAATTCATAGAAGCCATCATAATCCAGATAGTCAACAGTGAAGGAAAAAAAGATGATGCAGTCTTAAGTGGCAATTTAAGTGGGAAAAAAGCCATCTTGTTCTTGCTCCTAAAATCACAGACCCTTGAAAGCAAAAGAAATAATGTAAATAAAGGAAGAAACATAAGTCAAGATAGCTTTCTCATTCCTTTGCTCCTTCTAAGTCATTAGGTAATTCTCATTTGCCTCCACAAGTTATTCCTCAGAAAAGTCAAAATATATTTATTATCTTTTATCCAAGAATAAATGTTTTCTATTAGTAATAATCACTCTAACACCTACTAAAAGTAATCATTTGACTTTAATGATTTAAAAAAGCAATCTCTATATCACAAACCACAATAAAATAAGTGAACATACATAAAAAAGCCCAACCAAAATGTTAGATGAAAATGATAACAGTAAGAAAGTTTGTATATCTTTAGTTAGAAAGAAGACTCATAACAAAGCAACAAGCATTTACTAAACAGCTACTATATGGTTAAGTGATGTATATGTGCAGGGATGTGTTGGAGTCAGTTCAAATAGGTCAGGAGAACTAATTGTTAAAATTTTAGTGAGAACATTTAACAACTAAGAAATCTATAAACACTGCAAATCAGAACTTGATTTTTAATGATCATGCTGGAGAAAATGTTAATAATGCAAATTAAACTTGAAAGCAAGACTTATATACTTTCTCTTGCACCACATTCCCTCCTTTATATCAGACATTAGAGTTAGGAAAACAAAAATGAAAGCATGGGAAAGTTGATATGAACTGATGTGAAGTAAGCAGAACCAGGAAAATAGTATATACAATGAGTAAAATAGCATAATCAAAATCACTTTTAAAGTACCATTGAGTGCTATGTAATTATGACTAAATTTGGCTCTGGAAAGGAGTTGAATAAAAGTACCTCTCTCCTCTCTTTAAGGAGATGAGGAATTATGGATATGGGATATTACATATAATAATATTGTCAGACATGGATAGTTAAAATGATGACAGCAAGCATTTATGTTTTTGCAAAGCACTTTACAAACATCTCATTTTATCCTCACAACAATTCTGCGAGGTAGTGCTATTATTATCACCATTTTACTGATGAGGAAACTGACAAGGCAGGTTAAATGACTTTTTAGGATCATGCCATTAGCAAAATATTTTAGGTCAATTTTGAAGTCAGGACTTTTTAACATAATTTGCCAAGAACTGCTTTTTTCCTCTTTATTTTTAAAATCTCTATTGCAAGGGTTGGCTCTTCAGGTAGGGGAGCAGGAAGTATATATTGATAAGTGACATAAAAACAAAAATCAATGCCAGTCATTAATGATAAATGGTAAGGTATGATACTGATTTCTCTGATGATCATTAATAAGATATTTATTAATAACAAGATGATTTGTTAAGATAGGAAGTCACAATTTCACAGTATCGTTTAAGTTAAGCATAATTTAACTGTTTATAAGGAGTCTTACATAAACTGTGATCTGTTGTCAAAAATCTTACTAAACTGCTTTTTCTTGGAATAGGGTGAGGAATAGGGAAATCCTTACCTCCTAGATTTTCTCCTCCTTTCCATAAGCTCAAATAAAGGAGAGAATGAGTACTTCACAATATATACCATTTCTGTTTTTAAAGAGCAACAGCAATGGCAGTATGGGGAATCTGGTCATTATCATGGAACTCAGGACATCCTTGTGAGGTAAACTAATATTATAGAATCTTGGAGTTGGATTCCCGAAAACCTAGGTTTGAATCCCACCCCCAATATTTACTGGCTGTTTGATCACAGTTAAATTACCGAATCTATCTGAGTCTGTTTCCTCATCTACTTAAAAACATAAACAAATCCTACTAACATCATGATCTGTTTATGTTTTATGTCTGAGTCTGGATTACAGCCCTTGTTCAATCACAGAAAAGGTACCCTCTTTAAACCTTAGAAAAATGTGAAATGGGATGTAGCCTAATTACAAAAGAAAAAATGCCTTCTATTCCTTCAATCATCCATCATAAGACCGTTAGTAAGGGTTAAATGAATTAACATACATAAAATACTTTGTTAACATTAAAACACCATATAAATGCTTTTTTTGAATTATAGTTATCCATCCTTTGTTATGTGGCTAATTTCTCCATATTGTCAAAGCAGGATATTAGGGTAACTGTTGTTGCCTTTAAGGAACTTTCCCAACCTCTCTTAATTCTAGTGCCTTCCTTCTGTTTTAATTACTTCCTATTTATCCTGTAAATAGCTTGCCTTGTATACATTTGTTTTCATCTTGTCTCATCCGTTTCACTGTAAGCTCCTTAAGGACAGGGACTATCTTTTGCCTCTTTTGGTAGCCCCAGTGCTTAGCATTGTATCTGACACATATATGGTAGATACTTAATAAATGTTTATGTTATCCCCAGTGCTTACACATATATAGATAGTAGGTACTATGCCTGACACATATATAGTAGGTATTTAATAAATGTTTGTGTTATCCCCAGTACTTACACATATATAGTAGGTACTTAATAAATGTTTATTGGTTGAACGATATTGATTACAGATAAATAGCATACCAACATATAAGTAGGCATAAAAGAGATTCCATGTAAATACAAGATAATTTCAGAAGGGGAGGATTAGCAACCGAGAAATATCAGAAAAGATCTCACTTGCAGATGTCCCTTAAGGAATCCTGCTTTGAAGGAAGCTAGAGAACTAATAAGCAAAGGGGAGAACTACAAGTATAAAGCAGTGAAGAAACCCATCTTCCCTCTCTAATCTCAACTCATTATAATTTTTTGGACCACAATGATTTCTTGACATCTTTTTTTTTTTTAATAGAACTGGGTCATGTCCTTATTTTCATCCTTTGTCCATCTTTTGTATATTTCTTTTTAAAAAGTGAATTGGCCGATGAGCTTCCTGCGCATCCACATAGGATCTTTCCAGACAAGCTCCATTTTTCCTTTTCATTGGAATTGTTCCTTTCTTGTCATTTGAATTGTTCTAGCTAAGTGATACAATAGATGGTATATTATTCAATTTTTGAGTCAAGAAGACCTGAGTTTTAATCCTGCCCCAGATATTACTAGCCCTATGACTTTGGCCAAGTCACTCTCTTAGCCTCAGTTTTCTTATTGGTAAAATGGGGATCGCATGGAAAAAGCTATCCACATCCAGAGAGAGAACTACAGAGACTAAACGTGGATCAAACATAGTAGTTTCACCTTTTTGTTGTTGTCTAATTGCTTTTTTTTTTTTCTCATTTTGCCCCTTTTGGTCTGATTTTTCTTTCACAGCATGATAAATGTGGAAAGATGTTTAGAAGAATTGCACATGTTTAATCTATATTAGATAGCTTGCTGTCTTGAGGAAAGGGGGGGTGGGAGAGAGGGAGAAAAATTGGAACACAAGGTTTTACAAAGGTGAATGTTGAAAACTATCTTTGCATGTATTTAGAAAAATAAAATGCTATTTTTTTTTTTAAAATGGGATCACCAACCAATCTGGAGAACAACTTGGAACTATGCCCAAAGGGCTATAAAACTGTGCATATCCTTTGAACCAGCAGTGCCATTACTGGGTCTGTATCCCAAGGTAATCATTAAGGAGGGAAAAGGATCTACATATGCAGAAATGTTTGTAGCTGCTCTTTTTATGATAGCAAAGAATTGGAAAATTCTCCATCAATAATAATGTCCACAAATAAATAAATAACAGGTAATATATATTATTATATATATTATATAAGTATAGATATATATGTATGTATATATATATATAGATATAGATATACACATACATTCTCCTCACTACACTCCCTCCTTTATATCAGACATTAGAATAGGAAAACAAAAATGAAAGCATGGGAAAGTTGATATGAACTGATGTGAAGTAAGCAGAACCAGGAAAATAGTATATACAATGAGTAAAACAGCATAATCACAATCACTTTTAAAGTACCATTGAGTGCTATGGTAATTATGACTAAATTTGGCTCTGGAAATGTAATAAATATATTATATATAATAATAATATAACATAATAATAACATTATTAATACATAATAATATACATTAATTAATATAATAAATACAATAATGATAACATCATAATATAATAAATAAAAATGAAATTTAAAACAAACAAATAAATGAGAGTTTGCTTTAAAAAAGCCAAAAAAATCATAAATAAATAAATAGAAATAAAAATAATCATAAAAAATGATGAGCAAGTTGATTTTAGAAAGGCCTGGAAAGATTTACATGAACTGATGCTGAGTGAAGCAAGCAGAACCAGGAATACATTGTACATAGAAACAGCAAGAATGTACAATGAGCAATTATGAAAGACTTGTTTCTTCTCAGGAGTTGAGTAAACCAAAACAATGCCAATAGATTTTGGATAGAAAATGTTATCTGCATTCGGAAAAAGAACTATGGAAACTGAATGTAAATCAACACATGCTTCGTTCACTTCTTTTTTCTGTTTTTTTTTTTTTTATCTCTCCCATGGTTTTCCCCTTTTACACTGATTTTTCTCTGCCAACATAATTCATAAAGCAATGTGTATTAAAATTTTTTTTAAATGGAGATCATAATAGCAACCATCTGGCAGGGTTGTTGTTAGGATCAAATGAGACACAAATGTAAAGTGCTTTGCAAACTTTAAGATACTATCATTATATCTTCATATTCACTTATTGCACATCTCCCATCCCTCTTGGACTGATTTTCCCTATAGCATTTTAGTTCTGCAACTCCGACTTGGTTTTTCTCTGAACCGCTTAACAACTCCTTTCCCAGAAGCTAGGATTTTCTCAGATTTCCTCTCTGTATCACCAACTAGGAATAAGTAGTCACTTAACCTCAGAGTTCCTATCATTTCTGCCCCTTCTCCAATTTATCCTTCACATAGCTGCCAAAATAACCTTCTTAATAACCAGACGATCTCAAGCCTGGTTGACAGACGGGGCTGAAAGCCCGGTAGCTACTAAATGATAACGTATCTTCACTTTAGAAGGAAGTCTCATGTGAAATGGCATATGGCTCTGCTCTTATGCCCATCCCATTGAATTCTGACTTGAGCAAAGGCATGAATGTGTGGAAGTGCCCCTGAGATTAATATATTTGTTTTATATAAGTTACAGGAAGACACATCCGACACAGAATAAGTGAGCCAAAGTGTTGCTCATTCCCAGATACCTTTGCTGGTGTTCACTGCCTGAATTGTTGAGCTGTGCAAGCTTTTTCCTCCACTTCCCCCTCAACTGGACCAAACCAGCCTTGTGGTCAACCATTTTTGCAAAACCTCCTGTTTCTACGTTCACCTGTTCCTGGAAAAAATTGTCCATCCTTTTCCCCAACCTCTCCCTGCACTTCCCCTTTTTGGTTTTCAAGCATAAATCTCCCCTCCCTCTCCTGGGTGTGTGGGTTCCTTTTTTACCTTATGTGGGAGGTGGGCAGGAGCTCGGCATTAGTGTCTGATTTTCCTCTCAATAAAACTTGTCTACTTTCAACCCAGCTGGGACTCCTCTGCAATTTGAGAGAGGGGTTTCATCGGGTGGAATACTGATCAGATTTTCAGATGACCAAAAGGCATGACACAATTCTCAGAAGACCACATTTAACAAGATAAAATTTAGATATAAATGTAAAAAATCTTGAATTTTGAGGAGTAACTAGTTGGTGAAGTGGATAAAGCAGCAGCCTGAAGTCAGGAGGACCTGAGTTCAAATCTGACCTCAAAAAAAAAAAGAAAAACTTGAACTTTGGTTAAAAAAAATCAATTGAATAAATATAGGAAAGGAGAAATTTAGTTATAAAAACAATTGCCATGATTAAGACCTGGGAGTTGTAGAACTAGTCAATAATATTCAGTGACAACCAAAAATGCTAATGAGATTTTATTTATTTATTTTTGGCTGAGGCAATTGGGGTTAAGTGACTTGCCCAGGGTCACACAGCTAGGAAGTGTTAAATGTCTGAGACCAAATTTGAACTCAAGTCAGCCTAACTTTAGGACTGGTGCTCTATCCATTGAACCACCTAGGTGCACAGCTAGAGATATTTTTAAAATAGAGATTAAAAAATTAAAAAATATATATTTTTAAGCTACATTAATAGAAACAAAATAGTTTCCAGAAGAATTCAATTCAACTAAACTCATTGGACATTTATTAAGCACCAACTGCGCCTGATGCACTAAACTAGACTGTAAGAATAAAAAACATAAAAATAAGTTTCCCAGAGATGTGATTGTTGCCTCTAGGATCAAATATAAATTCTTCTGTTAACTGTTTTTTAAATCCTTCACAATCTAGTCCCAATCTATCTGCCCAATCTTATGATATAATATTACTCCTTTTTACACCCTATAGTCCATCAGCTGTTGCTTACATACTTCTACGTCATCCCTCTCTTAAAATCTCTTGAAATTCCTTTAAAACTTTGCCCAAGTGATAGGTCTTTCACGATCCCCTTTCACAATTGTTAGTGCTCCCCACAAAAAAATTCATCTTATATTTATTTTGCAAATATTTTTATACAAATCATCTCTCCCAATAGAACATAAGCTCTTTGAGGACAAGGACTGCTTTATTTTGTCTTTGTGAATTCCCTAAAATTAGGATAATGTTCAACAAATAATAGGCATATGATTAAGCGTTGCGGATTGATTGATAGCTCCTTGTACTAAGATTGCATCTGGAAAATTGTGTATAGCTCTAAGTGCCAGATATTAAGTCAGACTGGGAAGAATGGAGAAGATGGAGATCAGGAAAGTGAAAGGGCATGAAACCATGCTAAACAAGAGTCAGATGATAGAATTGAGTATGTTTAACCTGACAAAGACAAGACTTAGAATGGATATGAACACTGACTTTCAATATGGAGGTGAGTAATTTGACTTTTTCTTATTGGTCATAGGGATAAGAACAAGGGTCAGTAGTGGGAAAGAAGAGAAATGAAGATTTTGACTCAGTTAAAAAAACATTTTCTAACCATTAAAATTGTTCACTAAACTTCTCTTTAGTGTCTCATTATGGGCCAGATATGGATGCCAAATTATGGAAGATTAGGCTGTTGAGTACTCATCTGGGAATAGAAAGTATATTTTTCATTCAGGAATAGTTCAGCTAAGTGGAAAGAGACTGATCACCAGAGAATAGATCATGATTTAATTTGTTATTATTCTGCCATGGCAACCCATAAAAACCTTTTAAGACATATAAAGGTTACAATCTGCCTCAAACACCTACAAAGTTTGGGATTCCTTGAAATATTTAAAATTTTTAAATAGGCAGTAATATCTGGCACTTTAATATTACTTTAAGTTTTGCAAAACTGAAGCAGACCCATGATTAAATGACTATCCCAGAGTCATAGAGATAGTAAGTCTATATGTCAATTCTTTCCCTACTCTTTCTACCTCAAGGTCCATCTCTCTGTACACTTCTCTGTTTCATTTAGAATTTGATTCTGTTTTAAACAGTTAAGTAGTACGGTGGATGGAGGTGTAGGCCTGGATTCAGGAATATTCCTTTTCATGCGTTCAAATCTGATCTCGAACGTGCTTCTGGGCAAGTCACTTCACCCTATTTGCCTCAGTTTCCTCATCTGTAAAATGAATTGGAAAGGGAAATGCCAAACTATTCCTGTATCTTTAAGAACAAAATTCCAAATGGGATCATGAAGAATCAAACATAATTTTTAAAAATTACAGAACAACAACAAATCTGCTGTGCTTGGAACAAACTGTAATTTTTTTTTTTTGTAATTTTTTATGTATCTCATGGATGCACCTCAATATCCCAGCACATGAAATACTGAACAAAAGGCACTGAATGACTGAATGACTTTTTTTTTTTTTACTACATTTACAATAGACTTTAGAGCCTGGAAACTAGCACAGAGGAATTGGGTTAAATAAATAAGAAAAAAGCAATGGCACCTCTGTTCTTTGTTTAACCATACAGTCCTTTCTGATATCATGGTCATCTAGGCAGATAACTGAGCCCCTTTGACATTGAGAACAGGCACTTATTTCCATGAGGACATATAAAATTAGTAAGACTCTTTCATTTTCCTCCTTTTTCATACTTTCAAGAAATTACAATGCTCATAAATTCAAAATGTAAATATGGTATCAGAGGCAGGGATATGATAATAAATGTTTAACAGCCAGCACTGAAAAAAAAATGCACCATTTAAAAGTTTATTCTACATTATTAATAATATTTTTCTATCACTTTCTTAAGTCTATAATATCAACATAATACATCAAACCCAGATTAATAGCATTTGTCAATTTCCAAAGCATAAATGCTCACACTGAAAATTTAATAGACACCCAGAAAACAAATACACTTTGTTTTAACACTCATCACTGCCCTAGAACCCCTGGAAATTTTAAGAAAAATAAGGGAAAAAATTCATTATAACACATTAGAGATAAAAGTATTTCTATATAATGAGGGATGGCTAAGATCTTAACTTTGGAACTACCATCCCAACTGAAGACAAGGCTCATTCATGAAGATTTTCAGCATCTCTTATTTCCAGCCTTACTGGGGCCTCAGATAGTATAAAGAATATTTTTCGATAAATTTCATTTGGTTACGTGTATGGACTCTCTATTCCCCTATTCTGTTATGAGTTTATAAACCAATTTACCACAAAAATCATCCATCTGAAGGGGCATATGACTGCAAAATGAAAGAATTTAAATGGATAATATTTCATCAATTTGTCTTTTAATTCCAGGAAAAAAATCTTATGAATTCAAAAATAGCATTAATTCAGTGATGCTGAACAACTTATTTTAGCTTTATAGGTTTCAGTTTCTTCATCTGTAAAATAGAGGGTTTGTATCAGATAATTTCTAAGATTTCTTTCATCTATAAATACCTGAGTTTCTGCTCAATTTTCCAAAACTGAAAGAAGAGATCTAATGAAGTAGTTAGTTCCTAGTCCCTTGAAGTATTCAAATGGTCAAATGATTACTTATTGGGTATCTTCCTACTTTAACATTCATTGATTCTGTAGAGATTAAATAAATATTTATTAAATGAATGAATTTAGTACTTTAAAAACTATCATTCTCTTCAAAATGTTCAAGTACTCAGGCATTAATATAGGATAGACCCAGCATTATTACTTGACATCTTGTTCAAGCTTTTTCCCAATCTTCCCCAGAGTAATTAGGAAGACTTTGCCTTTCTTGAATTGGCTCATTTCTAAGAATGAACATTTCATTTAACATAAAGTATTTCATAATTCTTGTCATCATACTTCCTAATGGAGCATAATTGTGCTGCTAATAATTTTCTCACTAAGTGCTGCAGACTCCAGTGAAATATCTCAAAGGACCATCTCATCTTACTCACAGTGCCACTGCAATTTCTTTTAGTCCAAGAGGCCAACTTAATTCAAACATAGAAGATTTGGGTTCTTTTTCTCTTTTTTTAAATTTCCTCACATCCAGTACTCCCTCATTTCTCCTTTGCATAGCAAAAAGTATATACCATGCTCAGTTTTATTTAGCCTTCCTTTTCTATAAATATTCACTCTTTCTTTTAAAATGAAAGAAACAAGCATGAGTCTATAATACAAAATGAAGGAATAAGGAGTTTGGGTTTTATTGTTTTGTTTTGTTTTGTTTTTGATAACTGATCCTAAAAATATTAGGAAAGAGTTTCAATTATATTTCTCTGGTTAAAAACTACTTAAACATTTAGGAATTCTTCAATGAGGTTTTTGTTTGTTCAGTCATTCAGGTATGTCTAACTCTTTGATACTCCATTTGGGAGTTTTCTTGGCAATGAGAGTGGTCTTTCATTTCCTTCTCCAGCTCATTTTTACAGATAAGAAAACAGAGGCAAACAGGATGAAATGACTTGCCCAAGACCACACAACTAGTAAGTATCTGAGGTTGGATTTGAACTCAGATAAGGGAGTCTTCCTGATTTCAAGCTGAGAACTCTATCCACTATATCATCTAGCTGTCCCCCCCAAGAAAAGTCCATTAGAAAGTCCATTATGGAAGTCATTTATTTTTGTAGTATAATATTTTAAATACAACAAGAATCTATCTAATACAATATCTTTATTTTATAGATTGAGGCAAAGAAAAGTTAAGTGTTCCGATCTATCAGTAGTAGAAACAATATTTGTACTCAGGTTTTCTACCTTAAACTCCATTGTTCTACAAAACCATGATCCCTCTGCTCCAGATGCATCCCTCTGTATAGCTCGATAGGTAGCTTTGTCTTAATATGGCTCACTGAGAGCACAGAGCCTGGTACCTGTCTCTCTCCCAGCTGCACAATCCACAGAGAGAAGACAACCAAGAGTAGGTGCCGGCTGTCACTGAATGGGCAGTTGTCTCAAACTGAGACTTGAGTTATATCTTGCCACTGGACCCTCTAGGTGAGAAAATGAAAGTGGAGACTTTACATAGCCCTCTGTCCCTCAAATCCAATTCCTCTGCATGTCATGGCACACTTCCCTGCTGTCATGGTTCTCTTGGAGGAAGAAGCTCAAACAACAGCTACCTAAAACCACAATTTCAACGGCATCTAAACTACCAAAAATGTGTCCGGCTGCAACATGGGCCACACTGGTTTTTGAACTAAACATTCCAACTCCCATTGCTGTGAATTCATTCAAGTTAACCTGTACCTGAAATATCTACTTATTTCCTGCAGGTTTCAGCCCGGCCACCACTTCTGCTATGAAACCTTCCATAATCCCTCATTGTTAATGTTCTTTCAGTAGTTATATTACTATCTATAGTTATATATATATAGCTACATAGTTATATTACTATCTATATCTATATTATTATATATTATTTATTTGTATCTATATACATACATACATGTACATGTATATATATGTGTATATTAGTGTGTGTATAAATACATAGACAAACATATATATATATAATTTTCCCTAGGAAAACATAAGCTATTATAGAGCATAAGATACTTGCTCTTTATCTTTATACTCCTAGTACATTATATGTAGTTAGCACTTAAAAATGTTTTTTTTTTTAATTTAGTTGAATCATGATGATTGAATTCTATTTAATGATATTTTATTTTTAGAAAAAGTCTCTAATATATTTGGTATTGACATGCTATCATCTAACACATCTTTCTCAGTCAGCTTTGTCAATGCTAATAATAGTTGGCTATCTATCTGATACCTGCTTACACAAACAGGAAAAATTCTAGATACCTCTGAAATCTCAGAAGAGAAGAGGAGGCTTTTTAAAAGAAGACACAAGTTTTTTCCTCCCTGTGCTGGGGCCCCACAAGCAGGGTGGGGCTGGGAGGTAAAGCAAAAAGGAACCAGATAGTGTCTCCTTTTTAGTGAGAGCTTTACAATAATTGTGTTCATTTTTTTTAAACTTTTGAGTTGTTTATTTAAATAGTTATTTTCAAACTTTTGGTCTCAAAACCCCTTTACACTCTTAAAAATTGAGTACTCTCCACAGAGCTTTTGCAAGTGAATTCTATCTATCAATATTTACTATATAAGAAATTAAAACATCTTGTGTATTATGAAAATAATTTTGACTTCATGACTCTCCTGAAATGGTCTCAGGGACCTTGGGTTTCCAAACCACAGTATGAAAACCAAAGATTTAAAACAATGATAAAAACTTTTATTGAAGACAATTATGATTTCAGACGACCCGTGATGGAGCATGCTACTCATTTCTTGACATGAAAATTATGGACTCAAATAGCAGAATAAGATATAAATTTTTATATATGGTAAATATAGGGATTTGTTTTGCTTGACTATATAATAAAGATTAATAATTTATGTACAATCCCCTCTGGTTATACTAAATACATGAATGTGACCATTTTAATTGGCATTTGTTAAATTTAGAGTTTTAAAAAGAGAAAATATATACAAAAGAAAACAGAAGGAAAGGGAAACAAAAAATCAGGGAATCTGTGTTACGGATTGTTGAGGTTCAAAAGGAACCACAAAAGGTTGGGGGTCATATTCCAATATAGCAAGGTATCTCAAAAGAATTTGCAAGTTTGAACCCATCTCCAGGTCAAGAGGTAAAGTTTATTGTAATTGTAATGCCAATTGAAACGGGCTAAATTCCAAAAGGATTTAGCAGAGAATGAAAAAGAAGATAAATTTATAGGACACAGTTAGAGACCAGAACTTCATGTTACTTATTTGCTGATTTTATGGTTTACAGGTAGATATTACAGGTCTATTAATCATTGTCTCAGGAACTTGGTTATCACTGACCAACAGATTACCTATCTGACAGTCAGCAATATTTGTAGAACTATTCTAAGGTCAGAAAATGTTTAGAATCATCGATAGATTGTTAGAACAATACCCACTCTAAGGACAGGGGATCTCAAGATTATTGCTAGAAATATCTATTTTTAAAACTACATACAGAAGTTTATATTTCACTTACAATCCTTTTTTCTTCTATTCTCCATATAACCAAATGTTCATGCTTATTCCATTCATTATAAAAACAAAAATTTGTAAAGAAATTTTTCAAAAACTTTCATTGAATTACAAAAAAAAAAAAAAAAAAAAAAAAAAAGACCCTTTCCCCACCTATTATGTGTTTAACTGGAATTATCTTTTTAATCCCTAATCAAGCATTTCTAGAAACATAAGCAAAAGGGGAATAAGTCTCAAAGATCTGACTATCTTGGCACAAAATTGAGTCAGAACTAGACCTCTTGAATGAAGTTCTTTGGAGAAGGGAACATTTAATAAATGCAAAATGTTAAAAATGTTTATCTCAATGTCCTAAATAATTGTGTGATGTTAAGGAACATGTTTTATCATTCAAAACTTCTTGTACCACAGTCAAATCATTTCTCTTCCATACTTTTCTCCTCTATAAATGAGAGTGTTGGAAGTCCAGCATCCAAGGTCCTATTCGGCTCTCAATCCTTGTTTAGGACTTCATAAAGGTTTCCAACAGCCCTTAATTACAAACCTCTCTATTCCCCCATGCCTTCAGAAGGAAAACCATCTCAAGATTATTTTGGAGGGGATAGATTGTTTAGTTTTGGCCTGAAAATCCAGGATGTGCTGGAGCTACTTCGAACTCTTTTCCAATATAGGTTATTAATTTTCCAGTGAGTAAATTTGCACCTTGGAAATCTACAAATGCTAAAAATCAGGTTTGATTAATTATTTTGTGGATTGCCGAGACAAGAGATGTAGAAAATTTAATAACAAAGATTAAGTTTAGAAATGTGACCTGCATATGATTTAACTGATTGTTAAACATGTACCAGCATACATCCTCCTCCCAGCAATTCATTTTTACTTTCACTGGTTGAATAAATTTTGTTTTAGTTTTGAGCAAATCTAGTTACTTATTGTAGCTTTTCTCTGAATTCAACATCTAGGAATTTCGAAATTCGAAATACAGAAGAAAAAAAAAAACCAAGAAAAAGTTGAGTTCTTTCTGCTTTGTACTGCAGAAGAGCATGTTGGGACGGAGGGGGGGGTGGGGGGGGAGAGCAATGTTCAAAGGCAAATCTCTAATTTATTCTTGGTGGGAATAGAAAGTGATCTCTGGGTAGAGTTATAAAGACTCCTGCCTAATTCCACACATAGTTAAACTGGAAAACAATTACAACGCACTTAAATCTGGACAAAACCAAGGTAAATTGTACTGAAGGGAATAGGAAAATCGAATTCACATGTTTCTAGAAGTCATGGGGGAGGGAGGAAAGGAAGAAGTCCTCATCTAACAATGAGCCCTCCTTAACCGGCTGTCTCACTAACGACCGGAAGACTACAATTCCCATAAGGCCCCGCGGCTGCAACAAACCCCGGCGCTACCTAGCCGCAACCAGAAACCAGTCCTACTCCCCAGGCCAGACATTAAATAATGAAGCAGTATTTTAGGAGATGCCATCAGTCAGAGAGAAGGCTGCACGTAGGTCTGGCTTGGGGTTTTGTCTGTAACCCTGGGCCGGAGCTGCCGGGACGGAACAAGGAAGAGGCTGGCTCCGTGGGGACAGCCGGGGGACTTCCCAAGCGCGCGCTTTTGGAGGCGCCGAGGCTGGGGGAAGGAGGAGGATTCGGCTTGTCTGGCGGGACACGCTTGCGATGCTTAGGGCTGAGTCCAGGTCAGAGCTGGATCCAGCCCAAGCTCCTGCTCGGACCACTGTGTGGCTGCCCTTGTGATTCATCCTCTCCTTCCCTCCCCCCCCCCCCCCCCCCCCCCAGAACCATCAGCTCGGCCCTTGCAAACACACGAGAGTTGCACTGGCTGACTCGTAGAGCGCCCACACACTGGCCACTGCTGGAGGAGCCCGTGCAGCTGCCCCTTCCCCTGCTCCTGACCGGCTCGGCCCCTCCCTGCAGCCGTCACGCTGCCGGCTCGTGCAGAAGGCACCTCCAGACCCCGGCACTGGCACTTCCGCCCCTCTCCAACCCAGGTGGGAGAGGAGGCACGGGGCAGGGGGACCAGGAGCCCTAATCTTTATGGTCCCCCCCTCCCTCCCCCTAACCGCCCCCAAACTTCATCTCGACACAGACTGGGTGGGTTGTACCTGAGTTTCTGGGGGCCGGAGCCCGCGGTCCCATGCACGTCCTTTGCAGTCTAGGCCTCTAAATGTGGGGACTGAAAGTGAAAGTAGAAACTAGAGAGAGGAGGGAAGGCCGAGGAAGATTGTGGCTGCCCACTTTCTTTCCTGGAGCATCAATGGCCTCTGAAATGGGCATGGGAAGCTCTTGAGATGTTGCAAGGGATATGTTCAGACATCTGTAGTAAACCAGATTTTCGAGTTCCAAGATTCTGCCAATAGAATTAGCAAAGTTCTGGCAAGATAACCTGGCTGTAAACTATTTAAGGGAGTGATTTAGGGAAAGGGATGCAAAGCAATAATAGTTATCCCTTTTATATTATATAGCATGTTTACATACATTTTCTTTTTTCTTTTTTTTTTTTTTTATAATAACTTTTTATTGACAGAACACATGCCAGGGTAATTTTTTACAACATTATCCCTTGCACTCACTTCTGTACATACATTTTCTTATGGCCTTATGAACTGTACGTTGTAATCTTCATTTATCAGTCCATAAGTATTTCGTTTATCAGTCTGTAAGTATTGATCAGAATCCCCTAAATTAGAAAAATGCCCAGAAATCAAGAATAAGTAGAAATGCAATTTGAGAGATATGTATTAGGCATGATGATAGCCATTTTTTGCTGGAAGAGATGCAAATATAAATAAGACTGAGTGCCTGTCCCAGTCTAACTGGGAGGGTGGGGTGGGAGGAAGAGATGATATCACATTTAAATTTAATTCAAATTTTAAAATGACAGAGCATATGAGGACAGATGAGGATAGACTGAGATAAAGAGAAATGGAGGTAGTGACCTTGCAGTAGGCCTTGAATAATGAGTCTGTTGTAGGCAGGGATAAAAAAAAAAAAAAAAAAAAAAAAAAAAAAAGGATATTCTAGGTACCTAGGAAAGTCAAAAGGGAACAAAAGGGAAGGGACACGAGAAGGTGTGGGGAGGGAGGGGGGGAATGAACAAACAAATAACACACCATCAAAAAAAAAAAAAGTAAAAAAAACTATGGTTTGATCCACATTGTCTCCACAGTTCTCTCTCTGAATGCAGGTGTCTCTTTCCATTACAAAGTCTATTGTCAGAACTCTGAGATACCACTACACACCTGTCAGATTGGCTAGAGTGACAGGGAAAGATAATGTGGAATGTTGGAGGGGATGTGGGAAAACAGGGACACTGATACATTGTTGGTGGAATTGTGAACACATCCAGCCATTCTGGAGAGCAATTTGGAACTATGCTCAAAAAGTTATCAAATTGCATGCCCTTTGATCCAGCAGTGTTTCTACTGGGCTTATATCCCAAAGAGATACTAAAGAAGGGAAAGGGACCTGTATGTGCCAAAATGTTTGTGGCAGCCCTGTTTGTAATGGCTAGAAGCTGGACATTGAATGGATGCCCATCAATTGGAGAATGGTTGAGCAAATTGTGATATATGAATGTTATAGAATATTATTTTTCTGTAAGGAATGACCAGCAGGATGAATACAGAGAGGCTTGGAGAGACTTACATGAACTGATGCTGAGTGAAATGAGCAGAACCAGGAGATCATTATATACCTCAACAATGATACCGTTTGAGGATGTATTCTGATGGAAGTGGATCTCTTCGATAGAGAGAGCTAATTCAGTTTCAATAGATCAAAGATGGACAGAAGCAGCTACACCCCAAGAAAGAACACTGGGAAATGAATACAAACTGTTTGCATTTTTGTTTTTTTCCCAGGTTATTTATACCTTCTGAATTCAATTCTCCGTGTGCAACAAGAGAACTATTTGGTTCTGCACACATATATTATATCTAGGATATACTGTAACCTATTCAACATGTAAAGGACTGCTTGCCATCTGGGGGAGGGGGTGGAGGGAGGGAGGGGAAAAATCAGAACAGAAGTGAGTGCAAGGGATAATGCTGTAAAAAATTACCCTGGCATGGGTTCTATCAATAAAAAGTTTTTTTTTTAAAAATTACCCATACATATAACTTGTAAATAAAAAGCTATTAAAAAAAAAAAAGTCTATTGTCAGGAAGTTTGCAATATATTGAGGAAAGAAGAGTAATAAGTAGATTGGCATGGGAAGCCACTTTATACTAGAAAAGCTGCTTAAGATCAGACCCTAGAAAGTTACTTCCATTCTCTGGGTAAATTTCCTAATCTTTTTTTTTTTTTTTTTTTAAGTGGGGGAGTAAACAATCTGAAATTCGTACTCCTTTTTATATCACAAACTCCCTTTATGTATCTGATGAAACTTGGAGATCTTTTCTTAGAATTATTTTTTTAAAAGAACAAAATAAAATACATAAGATTAAGAAGGAAATCAATAATATAGAAATATAATTATCCTGATGGAAAGCAAAGTAGATAAAACCAAGAGAATATTGTACACAGCAACAACAAGATTATGTGGTCAACTTTGATGGACTTGGCTCTTTTCAACAATGAGGTGATTCAAGGTAATTGCAATAGGCTTGCGATAGAAAGAGCCATCTGCCTCCAGAGAAAGAATAATGGAGTCTGAATGTGGATTTTCACCTTTTATTGGTGATGGTATTGTTGCTTGGGGTTCCCCCCCCTCCTGTGTTTTTTCCCCCTTTTGATCTGACTTCTTGTGCAACATGATGAATATGGAAATATGTTTAAAAGAATTACACGTTTAACTTATAGTAGACTGCTTGCTGGCTGAGGAGAGGAGGCAAGAGGGAGGAAGAAAAATTTGGAACACGAATTTGCAAAGGTAAATGTTGAAAATTATCTTTATATGCATTTAGAAAAATTAAAAAAGCTATTCTAAAAAAGGAAATATAGTTATCAAGATATTTTTAAAACAAGTTAAACTCTTAAAAGGTTTTGAACAGTAAAGTTCATACCTCTGAACTATAAGGATGAAGCTGGCAATATGAGAATAGCTTGGAAGTATAAGAGACAGTGCTTTGGGAGTATCTAAAATCTGCATCAAGGGATGAAATAGTATAGAAGAAAAAGAATGGAAGGACTTCCGGTTAAGATGGCGGAGAGGAGGCTCACAGTTGCATAAGCTCCGCGCTTTCTCTCACTATCCACTTCATTACAAGCCTCTGAATCAATGCTTGACTGAAAAAAACCCACAAATAGTTACCAAGAGAAGCCATCCTTGAGATCCGCCAAGAAAGGTCTGTCTTTACTGGAGGGCTGGGGCGGTTTTAGATCGGGCGCAGGCTGAGGGCAGCGGCAGTGAGAGCACGGGAGCAGACTGGAGAGGGGGTGGGGAGTGATCGTAGCCGTCTCTGCGGGGAGAGCTTCGCTACAGGTTTGGAACCTGCAGCAAGTCAACAGCCCAGCAGAGAAGCTAAAAACACCGGGGCTGAAGAATACAACCCCAAACAGCTGGAGTCTCTCAGGACCTGGCCGCCCCCCCCCTTCCCCTCCCTCAGTGACTCAGCACGCTCTGGGATATCAGAGCGCAGGCGCAGCACAGTCCTGCTAGTGCCTCACTGCTGCCCCCTGCAGTCTGTAGAGGAAGCTCGATAACACACCCAGCCCCCCCCCAAAGAAAGACTCCAGTTTTTTCTGTTTTTCTTTGGTAGTTTGTCTCTGATTAATAGACAGAATGAGCAAGAAGCTGAAGAGGACTTTAACCCTTGACAGCTTCTACACAGATAGAGAGCAGACTCTAAATCCTGAGGAGACTAAAAACAGGCAGTCCCCAGGTGATTCCCCAAAGGAGGAGATCGTCTGTTCCTCAGCACAGATGAACCTCATAGAAGTGATTAAAAAGGCTCTCACAAGGGAGCTAGAAGAAAAATGGGGAAAGCAGAGTGAGGCTTGGGAAAAGGAGAGGGAGGCTTGGCAAAAGAGCCTGGAGAAAGTTAAAGAGAGAGTGGATAAAGAAGTAAAATCCTTGAAAAATAGGATTAGTGAACTGGAAACAGAAAACAGCTCTCTAAAAAACAAAATTGGCGAAATGGAAAAAAATTCCACAGAACAAAAGAACTCAATTGGACAATTAGAGAAAGATTTTAAAAAAGTGAGTGAAGAGAATACTTCACTGAAAATCAGAATTGAACAAGTGGAATTGAATGACTCGAGGAGACAAGAAGAATCAGTCAAGCAAATCCAAAAAAATCAAACAATGGAGAAAAATGTGAAATACCTTCTGGGAAAGACAACAGACCTGGAAAACAGATCCAGGAGAGACAATCTGAGAATCATTGGACTCCCAGAAAAACATGATGAAAAAAAGAGCCTGGACACTGTCTTCCAGGAAATTATCAAAGAGAACTGCCCAGAAGTCATAGGAACAGAGGAAAAAATAAACATTGAAAGGATTCATCGATCACCCACTGAAAGGGATCCTAAAATCAAAACACCAAGGAATATAGTGGCCAAATGCCAGAACCCTCAGATGAAAGAAAAAATATTGCAAGCGGCTAGAAAAACCCAATTCAAGTATCAAGGAGCCACAATAAGGATCACCCAGGATCTGGCAGCATCCACATTAAAAGATCGAAGGGCCTGGAATATGATATTCCGAAAGGCTAAGGAACTTGGTATGCAACCAAAAATAACTTACCCAGCGAGAATGAGCATCTTTTTCCAGGGAAGAAGATGGACATTCAACGAAGTAAGCGAATTTCATCTATTTCTGATGAAAAAACCAGAACTTAACAAAAAGTTTGATCTACAAATATAGAACTCAAGAGAAATCTAAAAAGGTAAAGATTAATCTTGGGAACTATATTTTGACTATATAGATGTATAAAGAATACATGTATACCTTGTTCTAGAAATTGATGTGGAAAGGACATTGTACCAGAAAAAGGGTAAAGTGGGGGTAGTACATCTCATGAAGAGGCATAGGAAACCTATTATATCTGAGAGAAAGAATGGAGGGGGATGAATATAGTGGGTATCTTACTGCCTTCAGAATTGGCTTTAAGTGAAAAATCTTAAGACATATTCAATCTATGGTGAAACTTCTCCCATCTCATTGAAAAGTGAGAAGGGAAAAGTGGAAAGGGAAGGAATAAGCTAAGCGGAAGGGAATACGGGAACTGGGAGGGAAAGGGGTAAGATAGGGGGAGGAACTCTAAGGCGGGGGGAGGGACACTAAAAAGGGAGGGCTGTGAGAAGTAAGGGGTGCTCACAAGCTTAATACTTGGAAGGGGGGAAAGGGGAAAGAAGGGAGGAAAGCATAAACCGGGGTTAACAAGATGGCAAGTAATACAGAATTGGTCATTCTAACCATAAACGTGAACGGGGTAAACTCCCCCATAAAGAGGAAGCGGTTAGCAGAATGGATTAAAAGCCAGAATCCTACAATATGTTGTTTACAGGAAACACACCTGAAGCGGGGAGATACATGCAGGTTAAAGGTAAAAGGTTGGAGCAAAATCTACTATGCTTCAGGTGAAGTCAAAAAAGCAGGGGTAGCCATCCTGATCTCAGATCAAGCTAAAGCAAAAATTGATCTAATTAAAAGAGATAAGGAAGGACACTATATCTTGCTAAAGGGTAGCATGGATAATGAAGCACTATCTATATTAAACATATATGCACCAAGTGGGGTAGCATCTAAATTCTTAAAAGAGAAACTAAGAGAGCTGCAAGAAGAAATAGACAGTAAAACTATAATAGTGGGAGATCTTAACCTTGCACTCTCAGAATTAGATAAATCAAACCACAAAATAAATAAGAAAGAAGTCAAAGAGGTAAATAGAATACTAGAAAAGTTAGATATGATAGATCTCTGGAGAAAATGTAATGGAGACAGAAAGGAATACACTTTCTTTTCAGCAGTTCATGGAACCTATACAAAAATTGACCATATATTAGGACATAAAAACCTCAAACTCAAATGCAGTAAGGCAGAAATAATAAATGCATCCTTTTCAGACCACGATGCAATGAAAATTACATTCAACAAAAAAGCAGGGGGAAGTAGACCAAAAAATAATTGGAAACTAAATAATCTCATACTAAAGAATGATTGGGTGAAACAGCAAATCATAGACATAATTAATAATTTCACCCAAGAAAACGATAATAATGAGACATCATACCAAAATGTATGGGATGCAGCCAAAGCGGTAATAAGGGGAAATTTCATATCTCTAGAGGCCTATTTGTATAAAATAGAGAAAGAGAAGGTCAATGAATTGGGTTTGCAATTAAAAATGCTAGAAAAGGAACAAATTAAAAACCCCCAGTCAAACACTAAACTTGAAATTCTAAAAGTAAAAGGTGAGATCAATAAAATTGAAAGTAAAAAAACTATTGAATTGATTAATAAAACTAAGAGTTGGTTCTATGAAAAAACCAACAAAATAGACAAACCCTTAGTAAATCTGATTAAAAAAAGGAAAGAGGAAAATCAAATTGTTAGTCTTAAAAATGAAAAGGGAGAACTCACCACTAACGAAGAGGAAATTAGAGCAATAATTAGGAGTTACTTTGCCCAACTTTATGCCAATAAATTCGACAACTCAAATGAAATAGAAAAATACCTCCAAAAATACAGCTTGCCCAGACTAACAGAGGAAGAAGTAAATATCCTAAACAGTCCCATCTCAGAAAAAGAAATAGAACAAACTATCAATCAACTCCCTAAGAAAAAATCCCCAGGACCAGATGGATTTACATGTGAATTCTACCAAACATTTAAAGAACAATTAACTCCAATGTTATATAAACTATTTGAAAAAATAGGGATTGAAGGAGTCCTACCAAACTCCTTTTATGACACAGATATGGTACTGATACCTAAACCAGGTAGGCTGAAAACAGAGAAAGAAAATTATAGACCAATCTCCCTAATGAATATTGATGCTAAAATCTTAAATAAAATATTAGCAAAAAGATTACAGAAAATTGTCACCAGGATAATACACTATGACCAAGTAGGATTTATACCAGGAATGCAGGCTGGTTCAATATTAGGAAAACTATTAGCATAATTGACTATATCAATAACCAAACAAACAAAAACCACATGATCATCTCAATAGATGCAGAAAAAGCATTTGATAAAATCCAACATCCATTCCTAATAAAAACACTTGAGAGCATAGGAATAAATGGACTTTTCCTTAAAATAGTCAGGAGCATATATTTAAAACCATCAGTAAGCATCATATGCAATGGGGAAAAACTGGAACCTTTCCCAGTAAGATCTGGAGTGAAGCAAGGTTGCCCACTATCACCATTATTATTTAATATCGTATTAGAAACACTAGCCTCGGCAATAAGAGTCGAGAAAGATATAAAAGGAATTAGAGTAGGCAATGAGGAAACCAAACTATCACTCTTTGCAGATGATATGATGGTATACCTAGAGAACCCCAGAGATTCTACCAAAAAGCTATTGGAAATAATTCATAATTTTAGCAAAGTAGCTGGCTACAAAATAAATCCCCATAAATCCTCAGCATTTTTATACATCACCAACAAAACCCAACAGCAAGAGATACAAAGAGAAATTCCATTCAGAATAACTGTTGATACCATAAAATATTTGGGAATCTATCTACCAAAGGAAAGTCAGGAATTATATGAGCAAAATTATAAAAAAGTCTCCACACAAATAAAGTCAGACTTAAATAATTGGAAAAATATTAAGTGCTCTTGGATCGGCCGAGCGAACATAATAAAGATGACAATACTCCCTAAACTAATCTATTTATTTAGTGCTATACCAATCAGACTTCCAAGAAAATATTTTATTGATCTAGAAAAAATAACAACAAAATTCATATGGAACAATAAAAAGTCGAGAATCTCAAGGGAATTAATGAAAAAAAAATCAAATGAAGGTGGCCTAGCTGTACCTGATCTAAAATTATATTATAAAGCAGCAGTCACCAAAACCATTTGGTATTGGCTAAGAAATAGATTAGTGGATCAGTGGAAAAGGCTAGGCTCACAAGACAGAATAGTCAATTATAGCAATCTAGTGTTTGACAAACCCAAAGCCCCTAACTTCTGGGAAAAGAATTCATTATTTGATAAAAACTGCTGGGATAATTGGAAATTAGTATGGCAGAAATTAGGCATGGACCCACACTTAACACCATATACCAAGATAAGATCAAAATGGGTCTATGACCTAGGCATAAAGAACGAGACTATAAATAAATTAGAGGAACATAGAATAGTTTATCTCTCAGACTTGTGGAGGAGAAAGAAATTTGTGACCAAAGATGAACTAGAGACCATTACTGATCACAGAATAGAAAATTTCGATTACATCAAATTAAAAAGCTTTTGTACAAATAAAACTAATGCAAACAAGATTAGAAGGGAAGCAACAAACTGGGAAAACATTTTCACAGTTAAAGGTTCTGATAAAGGCCTCATTTCCAAAATATATAGAGAACTGACTCAAATTTATAAGAAATCAAGCCATTCTCCAATTGATAAATGGTCAAAGGATATGAACAGACAATTTTCAGAGGATGAGATTGAAACTATTACCACTCATATGAAAGAGTGTTCCAAATCATTATTGATCAGAGAAATGCAAATTAAGACAACTCTGAGATACCACTACACACCTGTCAGATTGGCTAAGATGACAGGAAAAAATAATGATGAATGTTGGAGGGGATGCGGGAAAACTGGGACACTAATGCATTGTTGGTGGAGTTGTGAACGAATCCAACCATTCTGGAGAGCAATCTGGAATTATGCCCCAAAAATTATCAAATTGTGCATACCCTTTGATCCAGCAGTGTTTCTATTGGGCTTATATCCCAAAGAAATACTAAAGAAGGGAAAGGGACCTGTATGTGCCAAAATGTTTGTAGCAGCCCTGTTTGTAGTGGCTAGAAACTGGAAAATGAATGGATGCCCATCAATTGGAGAATGGCTGGGTAAATTGTGGTATATGAATGTTATGGAATATTATTGTTCTGTAAGAAATGACCAACAGGATGAATACAGAGAGGACTGGCGAGACTTACATGAACTGATGCTAAGTGAAATGAGCAGAACCAGGAGATCATTATACACTTCGACAACAATATTGTATGAGGACATATTTTGATGGAAGTGGATTTCTTTGACAAAGAGACCTGAGTTTCAATTGATAAATGACAGACAAAAGCAGCTACACCCAAAGAAAGAACACTGGGAAACGAATGTAAACTATCTGCATTTTTGTTTTTCTTCCCGGATTATTTATACCTTCTGAATCCAATTCTCCCTACGCAACAAGAGAACTGTTCGGTTCTGCAAACATATATTGTATCTAGGATATACTGCAACATATCCAACATATAAAGGACTGCTTGCCATCTAGGGGAGGGGTGGAGGGAGGGAGGGGGAAAAAAATCGGAACAGAAACGAGTGTCAATATAATGTAATTATTAAATAAAAAAATTAAAAAAAAAAAGAAAAAAAAAAGAAAAAAAAAAAAAAAAGAAAAAGAATGGCTTGTAGTCAGAGGACCTGAGTTTAATTCTGACCTTAGACATTTGTTAGCTGGGCAATCCTGGGCAAGTCACTTTGCCCTAATTGCCTCTCAAAAAAAAAAATTGGTTAGGCATTTTATCAATTTTATGTATGACATCTCCCTCGCTCAAATTCCAACTCATCAAAATTCTCTCTCACCCATTTTCAAGTGCTTTATATGCCAATGTTTCCATATTAAAGACACTGTCTCTTTTAGATATGAGCATTTAAGTTGCTAGAAGGGGTAGAAAAAGAACATTTGTGTAAGAAAATTTTTAAAAATCATATTGATTAGAAACACAGCCTCTAAGATAGAAAATGACTGTGCTGGGGCCAGATTGAAAACTGCCCCTGAAGTGAATGTATGTAGAGGATCTGTTTAAAGGCAAAGCAATGACTGAGGTAATAATGGCCACAGGGCGTTGCCATCTGTCAGCTCTTGTGCCTGTGACTGTTTTCAGAGTTTAAAGTTTCTAAGTGGAGATAATGAGAATACATAAGGACTGTAGAGATTCATGCTTAACCAAAAAAAAAAAAAAAAAGATGAATTATTGAGATTCAGATCATAAGTTGGAAATAGGATACTTCTCATAAGAAGGCTTTGAGATATTAGTATTCAGAGAAGTCAACATAAGAAAATTGGGAATAGTGAAAAAGAGGAAAAAATTAACTATAGAAGGCAAGGATAGAAGGTACAAGAGGTGATAGAAAAAGCTGCTTATAAAGAGGAAGGTTTTGCAACTATTTTATTGGGAGCCCTGCTTATCAAAGAGATGAAATTGTTTTTGCTGAGTTTTGTTTGGCTTGTTGCAGGAGAGCTAGCTGAGATTATTGCTCTCCAGCTCTTTCTATAGTCTGACACAGGGAAAAACCTATCAGTGGGGTATTTATTGCTCTCTACTGACCTATTTGGTTGGAAGGGACAAATAGGAAGAGAAATATAGACTTTGCATTTGCTTTGTTGTGAGAAGATATTTAATTTTCTGAGAAATGATTGGATAAAGCAGAATCCCCTGCTGTTTGAAGAAGGGAGAAAAGCTGCTCCACTTTATCACGGACTTAGGAGGAAAAATGTCTTCCGAGCTCCAGAACATTATCTGAGGAGTTTGCAATTTTCTGGCTTAGAGATACTGATTGTCAAAGGAAGAAAGAAGCACTTTCTCAGTAACCTTCTAAAAGTGACTCTATGCTGAAAAATTTTTATCACTATTTCAGCAGATGAAGAGTAATCAAGAAGTAGCTTTGAATAAGAGGAAGCTATGAGGACCAGATTAGAATCAGATAACAGGAAAATGATTTTTCCCAGCAGGTAATCCATGTTCCAGACTGTTCTATAGGGAATAAATAATATCAAGAGATGCTTTCCAGTGTTTCAAGTTGCCACAAACACATGAGTCCATACTCACATACCTCTGTTTCTGTAAATATATGATTACCCTCCCTCGTGCATATTGTATACATTGGTTAGAAAATATGACCCAAGTCATATGGACGGACTCTTAATTTTTGATTATTCCTGCTCTTTCTAATGAGTCAATATCGTGATTGTTTTGGTTCTTGTTTTCTAGAGTGTTATGAATATTCTTCATTTTGCCTTATTATTAAATGTTTCATGTTTAATTTAATGATGTGAAAATTTTATTTCCATATAATTGGTTTCCTTTATGTTGTTTTATATATTTAAAACTTTATTCTGAGAAAGAGGCCATGGACTGCCAAAGGAACACCTGGCAAAGTTAAGAATCCCTGCTCTAAATGATTCAATACATTCATCAATCTCTCCCCATCTTCCAGCATAAATCCCAGGACAATAAAAAAAATCCAGGTACATCCAAAAGTTGAAACTCATTGTATCACAGACCTAGAGATGGCAAGAAATTAAGAGGCTATCTAGTCTAATTGTCTCATTTTGTGGATGAAGAAACTGAGATTAGATAATTAGATAAATAAAGTCTGACTACTTCTTTGCCAGTCATTGAGTATTGGGTGCTTCTGAGATATCTTGGAACAAATGCTCAAACTTATAAAAAACTTAAATTGTATTGCACAAGACAGTGTTCTTTTTGTCTTTTTCTGCTGTATATATCTGGTTATATCTACTTTGTAAATTCAACACTGAGAACCACTGACTGCCTACCAGACAGTGCAAAGTATTTAGAACCATTGGCATAGAGTATTGCTTTATTTTAGTCCTTTCTTTCAAAGTCCAGTAGTCTATACACACTTTATATTTCATTCTTCTTCTGGAACACAACTTTAGGTGACACATAAGGATGATTTAACCTCTGTGAAGACAAAATTGACCAGGTAGTTTTCTGAGGTCTTCCATCACTGAGAAAGGAACCTTTGCTAGATCATTCCTGGAACAGTCAGGAGGCATTGATATGAATTCTATGAGTTGCTCTTGGATACATCTCAGACATGCATTTAGAACATTCTTGTTTTCTTGCTGAGTTTCTGCTATTACCAGCTCTTCCATTCTTCTAGTACTGAAAAAGTACAAAAGCCAAATTTCCTGTAATCCATTATTGAATTTTTAAAGGCTTTATGTCCTTTATTGTCAAAACTACCATCTCCTTTAGGTCTTTGCTCAAGCTGCACAGGAAGTCCAAGTGAGCATATATTGGATTCTGGATTGTTGTATACATATCCTGCTAGCATATTGAACAGGCTGGATGTTGGAATCTTTATAAACTGCTAACTCATTAGTGTTGATAGATTATTGATCTGATCTTACAAGAAGATGTTTTGGGCCAGAACCTGAAATAAGGTACTAAGTAGAACTAATTAATACAATGCTTATGTTTACACCTTTACTCATTGGAGTTCACAAGTATGGGAGATTCACAAAGTAAACTTTGTAACTTTGTGAATTCACACCTCCCTTGAAGCTCTTAGGGCCAGAGGGCACTATGGGAGAAAACCTATAATCCCTCTCTCTCTGCTTGGTTCCCAGAGATCTTGCCGCTTTGTCCTTTGCTTCTGCCTCTGCTTTCTTCAGCCTCCAGAGCCAGCATCAAGTTGAATCTGTCTTGCCTCTGAGAACGCCTTCTCAATCTTCAGTTCAGCTCCGACTCGTGGCTTCTTCTGACTTGACGCTCTTCTCTTCATGTAATTTGGCTGAATTCAGTCTGAGAGCCTCTGTCTGTATCTTATATATGAGAGAGAGGAATTGTGGGATACAAGAGAGAGGGATTATTGATTCCAATCAAACTCACCCACACATTAGGGATGGTAAGTAGATTTAGATGTAGTAAAGTCATGATAATGTCTTCCTTCCGCACTGACGCCATCATTCTTCAGAAACTAAACTTCAAAACTATCTCTGAGCCTGGATGGAGTCTACATTGTCTCTCCACACTCTACCCTTCACTCCATTCTCCTATTTCCCTGCATCTCCTTACCTGCTAGCCACATGCCTCTAGGCTTCTGTCTTGAAGAAGAACCTAACCTCTGTCCTTATTTCCTATAATACCTACATTATACAAGAGGAAAAAAACAGGTGGCCATTTATAAAATGGGCTTCAAATGCTGGTGGCAGTTTATGTGGAGTTCTGATCACTCTGCCTATCTCAAATGGTATTGTATCACTTGGCCACTCTGAACACCGGTTCTGCTCAGAATTCATATAACTTAACCACACAGAAATGAAATTGTATCTGGATGTTCTAGTAATTCACAGGTGTGGGAGAAGATGCTTTTTACCCACTTTGACTCCAAGAAAAGGACTGAGGACTGGACAAACATGATCACAGCTATTATTAGTTTCTGCTTCTTTCTTCATGTATATATAATCTTTTCGTATTTCCTTTCTGATTTTTTTTTCCTTATACTATAGATATATTAAAATCTATATTTAAAATCTATATTCCTCAAGCCCAGAGTATCCTGGGAAAATGGAGAAAATTATATCAGAAATATCCCAATAATGGTAGTTGCTAGGAAAATCCACTCAGATAAACTCAGGGCTACATTCATTCAGGTGTCTCTTATAATCTTATATCTCTAAGACAGACATGACAGATAAATGATGAGCTATGCCCAGAATCTACAAAAAAAAAGGAGGAAATCAAGCTGTAAAACATTTGGGAAAAGGAATAACATTGTCAATGGTCTTAAAGGCAGCTAGGTAGCACAATGGATAGAGTACTAAGCCTCAAGTCAGGAAGATCTGACTCCCTTTACTTCTCATTTTGGTTTAGTGACTATCCCATAATTGACAGGTTCAATGTTGGTTGTCTCTGTGTGGTTTTTCCAAGAACTTCTCCAAGGCTTCCTAGAATAGGGCTTCAGTTCCACTGGTCACTATGATCGCCAGTCCTTTTTGCCGGACTCACAGTATAGTGCTTAACTATAAATTTAATCTGTATAATCCTGGGCAAGTCACTTAACCTGTATTTGCCTCAATTTCCTCATCTGTAAATTGGAATTGATAATAATAGCATCCACCCCTCAAGGTAGTTGTCAGGATCAAATGAGACATTAAAAGTTCTTAACACAGAGCTTGGCATGTAGTAGTGTAATGCTAGAGAAACTGAGAAGAATTCCAGGGATTTTTATAGGGTTCCAACAATCAAGAGAGACAAAGGTGGGGAAGCGGGGAGAAGGGAAGGGGGAGAGTAGGATACTGGTAAGCAGGAATTTCCAGGAATGGACAATAAATTTGATTCAAACAGGTTGGGGGTGAGGACCATAAATATAAATAAACCAAAAATAGTCAAGCTAGAGACAGGAAGTCTGAAATAAGAGAAATAAGCTTCTACAAATTATGGCTCTATAAAATGCTAATGATTAGGGCTCCCAGCTCTAATATCAGTTCTAATGGTCAGGAAGTGGGGTTGAAACTAGGGGGACTAAGGCAGAACAATTCAAGGAACTGAGGCAGAACAATTTAGGGAAACTGTGGCATAAAAGTTGGTGCTTAATAAATGCATGTTTGAGTTTTGAGGAGCAATAAGGTAAAAGGAGAGAGAATAAATGCAGAATAATACAATTAGCAATAGTAATTATAAAAAATTTCAAAGCAAATTTATTTGATATAATATTATTGTTCTCTAGAAAATGATGAGCAGGATATTCTCATGAAAGAAAAAAAAAAACCTAGAAAGTTCTCCATGAAGAAAGCAAAATATACTGTGTACAAAGTATACATGTAGCAGTAAATGACTTTGTTATTCTCAGTAGTACAATCATCTACACCTACTCTGAAGGACTTATGCAAAAATACTATCCATATCCAGAGAAGGAATTGATCAAATCTGAATACAGATCAAAGCATTCTCTATTACTCTATTTCTATTTTTAACTCAATTTTTCTTGAGGGTTTTTATATAGGGAGATCTATGTTTTCTTTTATAAATTGACTATATGAAAATGTTTTGTATAATTTCACAAGTGATTTCTTCATTGTGGATAGGGATAAGGAAAAGAACATAGAATTTCTTAAAAACAAATGTAAAAAAATTTTGAATGTAACTGGGGAAAAATATTAAATAAATAAATTCCTTTAAAATAAATAAATAATTTCATTTTGTTTCCTTTCCCACACTACCATCCTTCTAACTACCAAAGTTTACAATTCTAGAGTTATGCTCAACCCCTCAATACCGAGAATTTTCCTTAATAGTATAATTGCCAGATAATTAAAAGCTTCAGATTCCAGTAGGAAAATCAAGACTAGAAATTTCACTGGCTTTCTTGAGGGCCTGCAGCAGTGGGGCAGCACAGTCTTAAGAATAGCAGGTGTAATTTGTTCCAGTACAGACTGTAATCCTACACAAACCCTTGACAGAGTTGGCTCCCTTCACTCCTCATTTTGGTTTAGTGACTGCCAGATGATTGGCAGGTTCTCTGCTGGTTGCCTCTGTGCTGCTTTTCCAAGAACTTCTCCAGGGTTTCCTGGAATAGGGCTTAAGTTCCACTGGGTCACTATGATCTTCATTCCTTTTTGCCAGACTCACACCATATTGCTCAATGATGCAATAAGAGTACATTTCTGAATGTAGCAAGAATCCAACTGTGAGTACTTGGCTACAAGAGAAAAACTAGAAAATGTATTCCAAGTTTGGGAACTTTATATCACAGAGCCGAAGACGGACTAAAATAGATTGAAAGTAACTGACAGGCCTTCTATCCATCAATGAGTTGGGGAGGGTCTACTCCAAATATGGGAAGTCTTTATGGGGTAGAAGTAATGGATAAAAACAATTTGTTCCATTGGCCATGAAGGCAGCTGAAGCAGTGCTATAAAGTACCTAGAATTTGGTCAGACATCAGCAATGCTAAGGTATATTTCATTCCATGCTATTGCCACTCATCTAGACTTTTGTCTTGCCTTGGAATTCAGTGATTCAGAGAGAAGGTGTAGCTGACAATTTTGTTCAACTCTCCATCATTTAAATCACTCATGAGTCAAGACTCACTAGTGATATCACTGGTCCTCTTAGAAAACAGACTCAACTACAGTCAGAAAAATGAAAGAATCTTCTACCTTAGATACTCAATAAATGTTGAGTGCTTAAAGGATGAAGATTAGAGACAACAGATGGATCACTCCAGTCTGTGAAGTCATTATGCATTTAAGAAAAACTGTTCTGTTTATTAGCATTTAAACAGTTTAGAGAAAACAAAATACCATGACCCTTTTTGATACAGGAACTGTTTCTGTTATCTTGTTAAAAAGTTGAAAAAAAAGGAGATTAAAGGTTCCAAATCACATTTCATGAAAGAAATGCAAATTAAAACAATTCTGAGAAACTACTACCTCATACCTTTCATATTGGCTAATATGACAGAAAAGAAAAATGACAAATGTTAAAGAGGATGTGGAAAAATTGGGAGATTAATGCATTGTTGATAAAGTTGTAAACTGGTTCCACTGTTCTGAAGAGAAATTTGAAATTATAACCAAAAGGCTATAAACCCCTGCATATTCTTTGGTCTAGCAATACCATTGCTGAGTCTGTAGCCCAAAGGGATCAAAAGAAAAAGGGAAAGGATATATAGATACAAAAATATTTAAAGCATTTTATTTGATGACAAAGAATTGGAAATGGAGGAGATGCCCATCAACTGGGCAATGACTGAACAAGTGGTGGTAAATAATTGTGATGGACTACTAGTGTGCTATAAAAAATGTTAAGCATAATGGTTTCAGAAAAAAACTGAAAAAATCTGTATGAACTTGTTAGCAATACATTCTCGACATTTTTAGAAATACATTCTTGACACTGAAAACCAGATATTGAGGGAAAAAATTAAAGAAGAATCTTAAGGAATCATCTTAACATTTCTGGCCAGAAGTGGGCCCCACTCCTCTTCAGGAAAAGGGAGTATGAAGCACAGAAATGGGAGAACCTTTATATTTGCTAGTATGGCACAGCCCCTCCCTTCAGAGAAAGAATTGGTCTGTTTCTTCCAGGTTAGTCTTTCTGATATGCCCCCTCCCTCATCATACATCCCATGTTCAAAAAATGGTGAAAAATTTCTCCTACAGGGTGTATTGTTTAATATTCACTTAGCCTATTAAGAAGAATAATAGTGATTTGGTCAAGTCAAATCATTGAACCAACTAGTTTGGGCTGGATGTGCTATTATCTTAAATTTATGGTTTTCTCAAATCCATAAGACTTTGATTGGCTGAATTTACCTGTGGCTTCCTAGTTTCCCAATTCCTTGTTTGCTCAAGTCTTCTATTGATCACTTAATTGTTCCATGGAATCTTAACCTTCTTTAATCTCTCATATTCTGAAACTCTCTGGGTCAGTGGTATCCCCTATTCTACATTATCTCAAAGCCTGCAACACTGTGGAAAGCCAGTTTTTCAGTATTTCCTACCAACTAATACAAGATAAATAGAACCAGGAAAACATACTTAGTACAACAATATTACATGATGACCAATTGTGAATGACCTAGTTATTCTCAGCAATACAATAATCCAAGACAATTCTGAAGGATTAATAGTGAAAAATGCTATCCACCTCCGGAGAAAGAAGTGATAGAGTCTGAATGCAGATTGAAGCATTCTTCCTTAACTTTATTTTTCTTTGGCTTTTTTGGAGAGGCGTGAGGCCTGCATTTTTTTTTTTTTTTTGCAACATGACTAATATGGAAATGTATTTTTCATGATTGCACATGTATAATGTCTATTAAATTGCTTGCCTTCTCAAGAAGAGGAGAGAAGAGGAAGGGAATTGGAACTCAAAATTTTTTTAAAATGTTAAAATTGTTTTTACACCTAATTGAGAAAAAAATTTTTTTCATACTTTCACATTTAATATGCATTATAAACATTTTCTTCATTACTTAAGAACTGAAAATCACAATAACAATAAACCAAGCTCTGATTTTGTAGCACTGACCAATTTTGAGGTATAAATGATCACACTGAAAATTTAACAATCAGCTCTTGGAACTCAGTACACTTTGGAAAATTTTCCATTACATCATGCTAAAAATGTATTTCTTTTCAACTATTTTTTTAAATCACTGTTTTCTGCTTTATTTATTTATTTTGAAAAAATAATTTTTAAAAAATGTAGATGAAGCACAAATCTAATGGGCAACTGGGCTGAGAGAGATATCAGATTATATATAAAAGGACATTGTCTTTAGATACAATTTCTTTTAGCCATGAGGCAAAGAAATGTCATGTGGGACAGACTAGGCCTCAGACAAATAAACCAGATACAACTTTTCCTGAAAGAAGTTTCCCTGACAAATAAAAATAAGAACAACAGAAATAAATGAGTATTAAGGAGACCCTGAATACTTCCTAAATGAAGAGAAATCTGAAACAGGTAGATATAGAATGTAATCCAGAGATCAAGCAAAAAAATTATCTGAGACACCAGTATAAGGGAAAGTTTAGATAAATAGACCATAATTACTGAATTCAATGACATGGGTATTTGTTATTTAGGTATTTGTAATATTTTTCAATTCAGTAAATATTTATTTAACACTTGATGCCCGCTAGAATGGTAGATTAGATCAAATACTGAAACTGGAGATTGAGAATCTTGTTTCAAATCCTGCCTAAAATGCTTCTTAAGTGTGTAACTGGGCAAAGTATTATCTAGTTTTGGTTTCCTCAACTGTAAAGTAAATGCTAATATAATGGTTCTCTTGGATAGGTATGTGAGGATCAAATTAAAATAATGTATGCAAAGCATTGGCAAATCTTAAAGTTATAACTTTAAAAATTTTTAATTTATTAATTTCTTTCTTGATTATCTTTTTTGTTAGATTTGCCTAAAACTGAAAATTTAATATTGAGATCTCCAACTATTGTAATTTTGTTTCTTCCTATAATTCAATTAGTTTTACTTAGATACTATTAGATACTAGATACTAGAAATAGATACTATTCCACTTGGTATATATATGTTTTAAGTATTGATATTATTTCATGATTTGAAAGGTCTTTAAGGATAATGTAATTTTTCTGCTTATTTCTTTTTAACCATACATATTTTTACTGTTGCTTTCTGAAAGCTCATGATTACTATCGTTTTTTTTTAAATTTGCCTGAAGCATAATAAAAATTTCCCCAGTTCCTCATTTTAACTTTGTGTGAATCATTTTATTCCAGATGTAAACAACATATTGGATTCTGCTTTCATAACTTATTCTTCTCTTTTGTGGATGAATCTATCCTGTTCACATTCATTCTTATGACTGGCAGTTGTATATTGCTTTCCATCACAATTTTTTTGTGCTTTTCCCTCCTGCCTCCTCCCTCTTTACAAAGTAGGAGGTAAGAGGAAGAATTTAATTAATTAATTAATTAATTAAACAAATAAAAACTGAAGTATTCTGTTTCTTTCTCCTTCCTCCTTCAATTTCATTATGACCAGATCCTGATTTATGATTTTTAATACTCTTTTTCAAATATCCTCCTATTTATGATCCACTCTCCAAAGTTGATGTTTTTTTTTTCTTTCTTTTGACTTTCCTATCTCTTCTCTCCCTTATATCCTAACTCTTTTATCCTGTTTCTTTCTGTGTCGCTATTGGAGTTCAATGTATTTCTAAACTAAACTCTCTGTATGTTTTTCGCCATCTTTTTTAAAAATCCCATTTATTCAAAGTAAATTCTTCCCTCTTCTGTTTTATTTCCTCCCTAGTCCTTTCCTTTTTTCCTTTCTTTTCTTTTCCTAGTAGAACAAAAGTATATTTAGACCCTATTTTTTCTTATTTAATGCCCCACCTTGAAGAATGCAAGATTTGGAAAGAAATTTATCTCTTTGCCTATCTTCAAATAAGTACATCAACATCATGATCAGCATCTTCTTCTTCATCATCATTTGCTTCTTCCAATTGATCAAATGTATTTGTCTTTCTATCTTTCTTGACTCATATTACATTTCAAACTTTCTGCTCTGCTCTAGTCTTTTCATCAAGAATCCTTAAAAGTCTTATTTCCTTTTTTTTTTACACTGTAAGATTATTCTCAGGTTTTTGCAAGAAATTTTTCTTTGCTATAAACCTTGCCTTTTCAAACATCATATTCCAATATAGCCTCTCCTTTATATTAGCTGCTGCCAAGGTTTGTGCGATTCCGACAGTGGTCCTTTAATACTTGAACTCAGTTCCAACTTGAATTCTATTACAATTTCATTGACTTATTTCTGCGTATGTACTCAAATAACTATTTCTCAATCCAATTTTTTAAAAAGTTATTTACAACTGTTTGCATTTTTGTTTTTCTTCCCGGGTTATTTCTAACTTCTGTATCTAAGATATACTGTGACATATTTAACATGTATAGGCTTGCTTCCCATCTGGGGGAAGGGGGGAGGGAGGGAAGAGAAAAATCGGAACAGAAATGAGTGCAAGGATAATGTTGTGAAAAATCACCCTGTCAATAAAAAGTTATTAAAAAAATAAAATATATTTTTAAAAAAGTTATTTACAGAATTGCATTCCTCAGTGCATATTGATATTACTGTACTCTTTTAATTTTGCCAAAACCAAGAATGCCCTTAATGTGGAAAAAAACAAAAACAAAATTTTCTCTGTAGCAACAACTAGCCAGCCATATCACTGTAATAAATTAAAACTTCTGGATTAGATTCTTCCCATTCACTATTATTTTTGATCTATTCTAATCTAATTACATTAAATGTGTTGTAAAGACTGCAGTCCTTGCTCTGAATGTTAATCTTACAGTACTACAGAGAAAACATATGGAAATCTTCAGGATATCAAGTAAGGAAGGTACTACAAAATATTAATCACATTTAAAATAACTGCAGATTTTGCAATGAGTATTGCAAAATTGACACTATTGACAGCCTTTGGACTATTGATTTATCTATCTTTCCATTGCAAAAAGTATCTTTTCTCTATTGGCTACAAATGCAATTGGATTTCAAAATTTTTATTATAATTTTAAAAATTTAAATTTAATTTAAAAATAGTACTTATAGAATTATAAAAAAGGGAGAAAAAATGAAGGGATTTGGAGGGGTAAAGATAGTTCACAGGAGAAAACTTCAAACTTAGAAAGAAGAAATAAGTGTTCCTGGAGAAGTGAATTGGCATCATACTCATACCTCTGCCTCTCACTCAATCTGTGTATTTAGAACCACTATGAGAAAAGTCAACTTGCTATGAGGATAATGATGATAAAAGATTACACAAAGAATACTGCACATTTCATGAGACCTCTGAAAATTTTCCCTCTTCTGGTATCACCTTCCAGAATTTAAAAAAAGCTAACAGAAGTGCTAGAGGAAAGTCTGACCTCAGGCGAAATGGCAAGATAGGTACCTGTAATATTCTTCTCTAAAATGTAATATTCTCTTGTTGGGGTTTCCTTGGGGTCTCTGGAGCAGCCTTCGTTTCAGTTCAGTAATCCCCCCAAATGTAGCCAGGAGTTAAAGTCCAAATCCTTTATTATCTCCTTCAAAGTCTTGTCTCTTTCCCTTGGGGCTCTGCTAGTTTTCTTAAGAGGTCTTTTGGATTTGTTCTCCACAGGACAGCCTGCACCACTTCTCTGGTCTTCCCTTGTTCTCCTTCTGGCTGAATCCTAGGTGAGGCTCTGAGAGCTTCTAGTGTGCTTGTCCTTTGGCCCTTATATGTCCCACACTGAGTACACATCAATCATTATATCACTAGGAAACCATTATTTGTTGTAGGATTAAATCAATTCTAAACTAGATTTAACCATTGTCTCCTCAATTCCACTTACTTACTATCTTGTTTCAAGTTCTGGCCTATAACATTTCCTTGTAGGATAAATCAAGTATATTGAACCATGCTAAATTAGGTAACTATTATCTCTATCAATTCCACTGATTTAGCACCTTGTTTCAAGTTCAGGTACTTTGTCTTCAATGCTCACTATTCTCTTTTTGGGTCCCTAATGACTATACTACCCAACTATTTATCTTCCTAGGGAATAGCATTTTCATCTTCATCAAAGTATATCCATCCTTAGTTCTATCTTCTAAGAGTTCTTATAGTTTGCTTTCCCAGGTCAAATCTGCATCAACAGCAGAGTAGTATCCCTTCCCTATACATCTATCATTTGCATGTTGTCAGTGACCAGATGGAGACAATGCCTCTTTCACTGTTATTTAAACCAAAGAAGCTCCTAAACTGGTGGTAATTTCATTGCTGACAACATGGCAGGGCAGTCTGTTTGGCTGTATAGCCTATACAAGATACCCAAATTATATCAGTTATGGTTCATAGTGATTCCTCCCAGCCCATCAGCTCTTGAATAGTCTCCCAAATGGCTAATTATCTGCTCCCGTTTTTTTTGCTCAGCAGTAAGCACCAATAACTTTATGCCTTAGACAGATGGAAGCACATCCCTTTAAGAGTACTTAGTGCTGTTTATTGCAGGAATGCCACTCCATCTAGTCTATTCAATTCTACAAACATTAATCCAACACCTAGGATGAGAAGCATATGTTATTGTTCATACCCTCAAGTGAAACTAAAAACTGAATACAAGATTACATCTGTGGACTGGCCCAGACAAAGTTTATTAATCTGAAACATTCAATCCTTGAACAACAAAGAATATTACATACACCATAATCACTTCCCCTCTTTGGACTTCAGTTCCCTTATGTATCAAATGAGGTAATCATAGAATTGTAGATTTAAAGATGGAAGGGCCCCAAGACTGGGAGGGGGTGGAGGGTGGAGAAAAGACAGGAAGAGAACTGAGGACAGGAGAGGAAGTCACTTACACAGGTCGCAAGAAGAAGCTTTTGAATCTAAATTCAAAACTCTTCACTAACTAGAAGTAGACACTCCCAAGTCCTATACACTTCTAAATCCTATAATTCTATGGTCCTGTAACTTTAAAATATGAAATTTTGACATTTCAAGACACTAACAAAAAGCACTATGACCTTTTTTGTAGGACATTTGGTCTCATCTAACTCAGGCTCCTTGCTTTGATAGATTTAGCCTATTTCTCAGAATATTTAGAGTATTAAATTAAGTCAGTTTTCTGAATATTTTATATCCTTCCCAGGGTCAACTTAAGACAACTGTACCAGGATCCATAGTACTGATGTGGGGATTCCAATCCAGCCATTTACTTTTTCTGCAATACTGAGTAAGTTACTTCCTCTACCTGGTCCTCATTTCACTAAGTATAAAGTAAAAGAATTGCGTTCTTCCCCTCTGACACAGAGCTGTGGTTTATGAGTTATATTTTCGATGCAAATTCAGCAAACATTTGTTAAACCTCTGTTATGGGAAAGCATCTAGATTAGATGTTGAGGAAACTTCAAACAAAAATGAAAACAGAACCTCCTAGAAGAATACATTCTACTGGGGGAATATGAAATGTACATAGATAAAGAGATACAAAGTAAATACTTTTGTCATTTGGGAACTACTGATATATTGGGGTAGATCAACAAAGGTCTCTTGTAGGAAATGTACTTGAGCTAAGATTTTTATTTACCTTCTTGCAAGAGTGGATGTCCAGCAAATAGTCACACCCTTGAAGCACAAAAGCTTAGTCTTTTATTCTCTCATTTTCTTTCTATCGCTGTCTGTCTCTGTCTCTGTATCTGACTCTGTTTCTTGGCTTCCCTCCTTCCCTTCTTCCTCCCCACCCCCCCCCCCCATTCCTGCTTTTCCATTGGTTACATCCTATCTGAAATACCTAATTCCTCCCCAGGAGTCTATGTCCCTAATCACATCTTTTATTCCCCACATTTTAAGCAACCTTGGCCCTTATTTTCTTTTACCCTTTTTTGAGTGAGTATACAACTCTTCTTTTTGATATGTGAACATACTAATTTTATGCCTACCTTCAGAACAAGATTTATTTTTTTTTTACCAGTTCATCTAATGATCTATCATTGTGTTTCTTATTCTTTTTTTTTAAATAATTATAACTTTTTATTGACAGAGCCCATGCCTGGGTAATTTTTTACAACATTATCCCTTGAACTCAATTCTGTTCCAACTTTTCCCCTCCCTCCCTCCACCCCCTCCCCCAGATGGCAAGCAGTCCTATACATGTTAAATATGTCACAGTATATCCTAGATACAATATATGTTTGCAGAACCGAACAGTTCTCTTGTTTCACAGGGAGAATTGGATTCAGAAGGTAAAAATGACCCGGGAAGAAAATCAAAAATGCAAACAGTTTACATTCATTTCCCAGTGTTCTTTCTTTGGGTGTAGCTGCTTCTATCCATCATTGATCAATTGAAACTGTATGCTGTATAAAAAGAGTCGGACTTTGAAATAGTGTACAATTAGCCTGTGAAGGAAATCAAAAATGCAGGCGGACAAAAATAGAGGGATTGGGAATTCTATGTAAGGGTTCATAGTCATCTCCCAGAGTTCTTTCCCTGGGTGTAGCTGGTTCAGTTCATTACGGCTCTTTTGGAACTGATTTGGTTCATCTCAATATTGAAGTGGTCCACGTCCATCAGAATTGATCATTATATAGTATTGTTGTTAAAGTATATAATGATCTTCTGGTCCTGCTCATTTCACTCAGCATCAGTTCATGTAAATCTCTCCGGGCTTCTCTGTATTCATCCTGCTGGTCATTTCTTACAGAAAAATAATATTCCATAATATTAATATACCACAATTTACTTAGCCATTCTCCAATTGATGGGCATCCACTCAGTTTCCAGTTTCTGGCCACTGCAAACAGGGCTGCCACAAACATTCTTGCAAATACAGGTCCTTTTCCCTTATTTAAGATATCTTTGGGGTATAAGCCCAGTAATAACACTTCTGGATCAAAGAGTTAAATATTATTATCAACATTTTACATATGAGATTGAGGCTCAGAGAAGTTATATAACTTGTTTACGAGTCATATATAGAGTAGAACAGATACTTAAGTTCATATTATCCATAGGCAGACACTGAATAATACTTGAGAAGAAACATGATCAGACATAAGCCTTACAATATTAGCTTCTCAGCTACATGCAGCATGGATTAAAAAGAGAGGAGAGGGAATTTGAAGCAGGGAGAACTGGTGAACAATATAATAGGATGCTTGCACTAGGGTCATTCTCATCATTATCCTCTTATCAGATCCTTGAATTTAACTCCCTCGGACTCTGGAATCTGATAAATAAACTTTTACTTTGTATTTTCTGCAGATTTCTATATCACTTCCCAAACATTTTGATACCATGTGGCAAGGTCTATGTGGTTTGCTTCTATATGTATCTCCTGCAATTAGAATAATATCTAACAAAGGTATTTACTAACCACTCACTATGTTCCATATGCTATGGCAAACACCAGACATATAAAAACAAATACTAAAGATAGTCCCTGCCTGATGGAGCTCACTTTCTATAATGAAAGACAATCCAAATAGCCAAGTAGCCAAGTCATTTAGTTAAGAAAATAGTGGGTGGGGATGGTGAATTGTGGCATAGGGAACTAGACTGGCACATTCTATAAGAATTGGGGAGTGGGGATGATTAAAACTTACACAGTAATGACTTTCCTGAAATAGTAGGGTCTGAGAGAGGTGGTCATCAGTCAGAACGTGTCTCCAGAGAAGTTTCGCTAGGACAGTAAGATTACTAATAAGAAGATCTTTGCTTTCTACCATTTATGGGAAAAACAACTAACTGATTAAATGACTAGGCAGTATAGTATATTTTAAATTTTTTATTTTGTTTTTAATTTATAGAATAAAAGAAGGCTTTCCATAACATAGTTTAATTAAAAAGATCACTGCACATGAAACTGCAAAGCTATCTTGTACAACTTGCTATTCCTTTTAAATATACAACAAAATTATTGTATGCATTTCTTCCTTCCCCCCACCCCCCTTTGTTTTTGTCCATTAGGGAATGCAATCTTTGGGACATTATTGTGGTATCAACCACAGAGTATATTGAACCTAAATGTATAGGCTTTCCCAGTGAGTATAGTATCTTCACTGCTTACTAAAGGTCATTTGCCTAGAAGCTCTCAGGCTTCTCTCCTTGGCTTAAGGGGCACTATAGCTGGGCCCATGCTCCATATAAATGTAGGAGTATATGTTTAAAAATTACAAAAAGTAGGAAAATCTTCCATGTTAGGATAACGTTAGGCTTTTAACAACCAATTTCACTCATAAAGCTTACACAATTTACTTTTTGCGGTTGTTGTTGTTCTGTCATTTTCAATCATGTTTGACTCTCTGTGAGTCCCCCTTTTACTCCCCTTTCCCTTACTCCTCCCTCCCATGCAATTTTCTTGCAAAGCTATTGGAATGGCTTGCTATTTCCTTCTCCAGCTCATTATATAGATGAAGAAACTTGCTGAGGGTCACACAGCTACTAAGTGTCTGAGGCTAGATTCTAACTCAAATCTTTCTGATTCCAGACTGGAAACCCGACTCACTGCACCAATTTACTTTTTACTGGTTGTGCATAATTTATTAAATTTATTTTATTAAATGTTAATATTATAATTAATGATGATAATATTAAATTTATTTTTAAAAACCTAGTAAGGTAGTTCTTATAGATAATTCTGAACAGCTCCATTAAAAAGAAACTGCTTTGTCCAATAGACTCCCTTACTCCTTGAAACACAGGGAGAAAGTGCTGGTGAAGAAATTGCAGGTGTAGAATTCACTGAGATCAGTTGAACTAGCAGTCAGAAAAAATGTGGGGCCCAGCAAGAAACAATAAGGTTTGAAGCTACTTCAGATTGATCTCACCAAGACTGGGGATGGAGTTTCAGAGGAGCAACCAGTCTCATCCTATATTACTTTTGTCTAATGTCTGCCATAACACCTAGCTTTGGTCTGCTGGTGTTCCAGGTCCCAACAATTTTCTGGGATTTATTATAACTTTTCTTTTGGTGTACCTAGCTCAGGCTACTGTAGCAACATCAATGAAGTGATGATAGAAAGAGTGATGGTATTGTTAACAGAATTTTACTGTATGCATTTAGAAACCAAGTAGCAGTTTAATTATTCCATTTCAGAGTAAGGAATGAGGTTTGCAAACCAGAAGTTCTCCTAGGAAGGAAACCTTACCTGTTGCAGTAAAGGTAGAGATTTTATACATAAATCATAAGTAGGAAGGGAAGGGGAAGGTGAATTACAACACAATCATTTTCAGGCCTGAATAGTTTCCCATGACAAGCCCGCTATTACAGGACAATATGGGCATTCTCCATTCCTTTGGGAATAGTTCTTTTTTTTATTTATTTATTTATTTATTTTATTTTATTTAATAATAACTTTGTATTGACAGAATCCATGCCAGGATAATTTTTACACGACATTATCCCTTGCAATCACTTATGTTTGTTTTTTCCCCTCCCTCCCTCCTCCCCCCCCCCAGGATGGCAAGCAGTCCTATATATGTTAAATATGTTGCAGTATATCCTAGATACAATACATATTTGCAGAACTGAACAGTTCTCTTGTTGCACAGGGACAATTGGATTCAGAAAGTAAAAATAACTCGGGAAGAAAATCAAAAATGCAAATAGTTCACATTCGTTTCCCAGTATTCCTTCTTTGGGTGTAGCTGTTTCTGTCCATCATTTCTCCAATGAAACTCAGTTAAGTCTCTTTGTCAGAGAAATCCACTTCCTTCAGAATACATCCTCATACAATATCGTTGTCGAAGTGTATAATGATCTCCTGGTTCTGCTCATCTCACCCAGCATCAGTCCATGTAGGTCTCTCCAAGCCTCTCTGTATTCATCCTGCTGGTCATTCCTTACAGAACAATAATATTCCATAACATTCATATACCACAACTTACCCAGCCATTCTCCAATTGATGGGCATCCATTCATCCTCCAGTTTCTAGCCACCACAAACAGGGCTGCCACAAACATTTTGGCACATACAGGTCCCTTTCCCTTCCTCAGTATTTCTTTAGGATATAAGCCCAATAGAAACACTGCTGGATCAAAGGGTATGCACAGCTTGATAACTTTTTGAGCATAGTTCCAAATTGCTCTCCAGAATGGCTGGATTCGTTCACAACTCCACCAACAATGCATCAGTGTCCCCGTTTTCCCGCATCCCCTCCAACATTCATCATTATTTGGGAATAGTTCTTAAATGATTGTTTTAAATCCTGAGATTTGTTACTCGATGGGAAATAGGATCAAAGTTCTCTGACAGAAACAGGTTCTGCAATCTTTGATTCATTTCACTTAAAATACACAGGAAGAGCATTATCAACCTGCATTGTAAGACCTTGACTCACAAGTCAGAATCTTCTGAGAAAATGGTAACTTTGAAAAAAATCTAAATTATTAGTGTATTCGTTACACATATCATGCTGATTAATATGAAAATCATAATTCTCTTCACAAGATGGAAAAGGGGCTGCTTGTTGGCTTCCTTGCTCTCCTGAGAATGTCTAATCTCTCTTTAAAAAGCCTCTTTCCTAAGCACTTGGAGGGCATCTAACTTCTCTATCCCTAGACTATCTGGAAGCAATTTGTGGTCTTTCTTTCCATAACCCTTTCCCCCTCCTCCCCCTCTTCTCCCCCCACAAAAATCCTGGAGACAAGGCCAAGTTGTGAATCTAGATGTGAATTTTCTCCTTACTTCCTAGCCTTTAATTAGGCTAGCCCAAGCTTAAATTTATGCCCAGGTGATCCTTATAAAAACCCAATACACAGGTGCCCTTGCTCTTGTATGTAGCTTTTGACTTGGCTAACACAACTTTCACCATAAGTGTAGCAGTGATTAATGAGGTAAGGTGGTAAGCAGGTTTGTACAGTGTCCTCTATTTGCCTTATTTCCTCACCCTCCTCCCAAACACTCATTTATTGAATAAATGGTTTTCCCATTATAAGCATGTCCTCTCTGTTCTAGACTGTAATGACAAAATCTATAATTCTCTTATTTTGCCTTCAAGACCACAGAGCCAGAGATGGTGATCTGGTTTTAAAAAACAAAAACAAATCCTTCATTATAAAAATGTTATTCTCTGGGGTGGATCCTCCTCAATTGCCTCCTCCCAACTAAATTCCCTTTTATGGGCCAGAACTCTGAACTTGAAACAAAGGATGTTTACAAGGTACTAAGTGGAATTGAGGAAACAATGGTTAAATCTAGTTTAGCATTGATTCAATCCTACAACAAATAATGGTTTCCTGGTGATACAATGATTGGTTTGTACTCAGTGTGGAGCATAAAAACTAGAAGCTCTCAGAGCCAGAAAAGACAAGCACACTAGGAGGCAGAGACAGGTTCATTCCATCTTCCACCTTTGTGGTGGCTGGAGGCTGAAGCACAAACCTTTGGATTCAGAGAGATTCAGAGGGCAGAGAAGGAGGCAGGAGCTCAAACTCTCAGAACCAAGGAGAGAGATAGGCCTCTAAGAAAGCTAACCAGGTCCCAGGAAAGGAGACAAGACTTTGAAGGAAATAATAAAGGATATAGACTTTGACACCTGGCTGTACTTGTGGTGATTATGGATCACTGAAACAGAGAACATTACATTTTGGCAAGAACATTTACAACTCCCAATAAATCTCTTCATACATATAAGCAAATGCCTATGGTTAAAGTGTTCATAAATACCAAGTAAATGTTTAAAACAAAGCTAAACATGGTTTCCCTGTGTCTTGAGAAAAAGGCTTGGGAGCCTGAGGAGAGAAGAGAGGGACTAAATTATTATGAGGAAAGAAGGGACAGTTTTCAGAAGCATCTGATACTCCTTGTGCCAGATGAAGCATAGTCTTATTCCTGGCATTCTGGCCCAGATCACAATGGTAGTTACTCTCAACCCTACCTCTGTTATTTTTATTTCCATCTGGTCTTCTTTCAGCTCTTCTTTTCCAGGTCCATAATATTCCCATTATTCTCACAAGGAGCTGGGTTCCTTCTTGAGTTTGGTTTCTGCCCTGACCTTCTCAAGCTGAGTGACCATTTAACTTGTTGATAGGCTTAACCTATTATTTTAGCTAAGAGAGATTAACCCTTGGGAATCTTTCTTAATTCCATCAGGAAAAGGGGTTCATACTTTGTAAAGATATGACAGTGTTAACACTTTATGAGGCAAGTAGGCAGCCAGTGCATAAAGGGCTGATACTGGAGTCAAGAAGATCTCATACACTAATTGTGTGGCTTTTAGCAAGCTCCTTAACCTTAATTTGTCCTAGTTTTATCATCTAGAAAAATGGGGACAATAATAGCACCTATCTCCCAGGGTTATTGTGAGAGTCAAATTGAAGTAATAACTGTAAAGCACTTAGCACAGTGTCTCCCTGGTACACAGTAAATACTATCTATATAAATTAGTTTTCATTATTATTCTGATTATACCTTAAGAAATCAACTAGTTCAGGATTCAGCTTTCTCCTTTGGATGAGATACCAGACACTGAGGTCCTTTCTCAAGCTAAACTGGCAAGTATTCAAACTCTACTGCAGAGAGCACAACTGTTGGTTTGGTCACATTGTTTGAATGCCAAATGTTTGCTTGCCAAAAAGACTTTTATGGAGAACTCACACAGGGCAAATGCTCACATGTTGGTCAGGAAAACTGATACAAGAACATTCTCAAGGTCTGTCTTAAGAACTTTAGAAATTTAGGGATTGCATGACATGGAAGGCACTGGAATAAGATTGCCCAACATAGTATACCCTCATGAGAGAAGAGATTGCTCTATGAGCAAGGCAGAATTGAAGTAGCTCAAAGGAAACAAGAGATGGCCAAAGTGAGAGAATACACCCCAAATGTTCATATGGAGTATTTGTGTCCAACATGTAGCAAAGCATTCTGAGTTTATATTGGGCTGATTGGCCCATTTGGACACATTTAACTTTAATGTAACATAATGTTATCATTTTGGTCCTCTTCAAGTAGGAAGGACAACAAGCAACTAACTATAAGTAAGACATCCAGCAGAGCCTCTATGTCTATTCCCTTGGATTTGTTTTCTGTCTGAATTTGTCTTTCCTCAGTTGTAAAACAGGTAATAATACTTTCTTATAGGATTAAAGTAAGAAAAGGGAATTGTAAAACTTAAGTGTTATAATATAAGGCTATCTGCTAAGAATAGAAGGACAAAAAGTGAAAGTTGGGGACCTTGAGGACAATGAAAAAATAATAATAACCATTATGAAAAATATGAGTTCCACTTTAGGGAATCTTCAAGAGAAAAATTTCCAGATCCATAAGCAACACCGAGTACCTAGCTGAAGAAGGTGGTAGTGCTGGATTTGAAGTTAAAAGATTTCTTGTTTTTTTGTTTTTTTTGTGAGCTTTGTCATCTTTGCCAAATCATAAAGTCTGAGTCTCAGTTAGCTCATTTTTACAAATGATTAGAGATTTAGGCCAATTCCTCATTAATAACAGTAATGACTTACATGATTACATTATTTTCTTTGGTCTAGGGGCAAGAATTGAGGAGAAAAAGTGACACTAGTAGAGATTTAAGGCTGAGCCAGAGAAAGGATAAAGATCTAGAATTTGTGAAGATAATAGGTGTCTGATTGAAGTAAAGGATGGACACAAGTAAGGGCAGAAAGTTAGAATATTAAACATAGAAAAGAAAAGAAAAGAAAGAAAGAGGGGGGAACAATTAATTCATGACCTTAGAAGGAAAACATCAGAAATCATCATATCTTAGCAGGGACCAACTTATGGTTTTGCTGGTTCTTCTTGTTATCATTTGTCCTTTGAAGGACCAAAGAGGACCATGACATAAAAGAGGCGATGTCATGACATGCAAGTCATTAGATTTAAGGGAGGGAGAGCTACACAAGGTCTCCTATCTCACTTTCCCCTCCAGACTCATCTGAGACTAGTGACCAGATATAGATCAGGACCACCTAAGGTGCCCTGGATGCATTGCATCCCATTAATGGGAGACCTTGGGTTTTTTAAATTCAGGTCTTCGATAGGACTCAGTTTGACTGTGGTCACGTCCATTTATTGATTAAGGCTAGGTAACAATTGCCGCAAAGCATGGCCTCTTTCAGCTAGTCAAGAAAAAGAAAGTAGATAAATAAATAAATGTGGGAGGGGAAAACCCTCAGGGTTTCTAGATTAATATGAATGTAGATGGAAGTCTGTCAGCCAAAGAAACAGTGAAGGTACAGGGTGATAGAAGGAAGATGCTGGATCATCAATATGGATCTTAAAATAACCAAGGATCATAGTGGAAAATGGATTATAGAAGAAAAATGTAAGCCAGGTATTGATAAGGATGATATAGAAAACATGAACTATTAAACCCCATAAAATTATAAATTTAAACCAGAAGGAACTTTAGAAGTCAGCAAGTCTATTACCCTCATTTTACCTAAGGTTCAAAATGGTTAAATAATTTACCCAGTATCACATAGTTAGTGTCTGAAGCAAATTTGAACCCACGTGTTTGTAACTCCAAGTCAAGTACTTTGACCAATATATTACCTCTCTAATTCTCCAACTGTACTTAAAAGACAATTTGCAACCATATCCCAAAAGAGATATATTATGTTTCTTATTAAACAAAGGGAAGAAATATTTCCATTTCACAATATTCAAATACAATCTTTCTCAATGGTGTACTAAAGTTTTTGCTAGTGATGCCAGACAAATATTATTTTATTTTTCTGGTGACATTAGAGAACAAACTTCAAAATCTGAAAAAGTTTTAGAAAGAATTTTATTGTCAGTTCAACTGAGAAACAGAGTCAGAAAAAAAGTGGTTCTCTCTTAAATGTCTGTTGAGTTTTACATTGCATCCAGTTCAAACAAGGAATGACAAGCAGCCAAGTAGTCAGCGTATATGCAGTAAAGCAGTTTCCAGAAAAGAGAAGTTTCCAGGTAATGTCATTTGAGATGCATTTCAGTAAACAGGTACAAATTCAGTATAATTTGGGTAAAGCTAAAACACAAGCTATTGGAGGACTCAAGACCTAGATGGACCCAAAACAAAGATTACACCTTTCCTGGATGGTTATTGAACTAAGCATGACCAATAGTGTCAGGTTAGATAATTTTCTAGCCAGGTTAAAATAACATTAACAAAATAAAATGTAATTTCTCAACTTTGGTACACTATTGAGCAAGAAAGAAACTGAATCTAGAATCTAACATATGAAGAAAGTTGTTTCCCTACCTCTGTATTCTGTGTAATAATGAATCTGTCCATGAAACATCAAGGAGTGATTTTTTTTAAAGTTTCTATTTATTTATTTTTAATGTCCATTTAAAAAAATTGGGGGATAGATGGCACAGTGGATAGAGCACCAGCCCTGAAGTCAGGAGGACCTGAGTTCAAATGCAGCTACACTTCCTGTGTGACCCTAGACAAGTCACTTAACCCCAGTTGCCTCATACACACACACAAAAAAAAAGATAAAAAACTTTTACTTCCTCTTTTTCTACATCCTTTTTGTGCCTCCCCTACCTACTGATGAGAAGGCAAGCAACCTATTAATTATATATGTGAAGTGATATAAAACATATTTCCATATTAACCATGTTGGGGAAAAAAAAAGACTGGAAAAAAGTATGCTTCAATCTGCACTCCAAGTTCATCAGTTCTTTCTTAGAAGGGTAGACAGCATTTTTCATCATGCATCCTTTGAACTTATCTTGTATCATTATATTGCTGAGAATAGCTAAGTTATTCATAGCTGATTATCAAATAATATTGTTACTGTATACAATGTTCTCCTGGTTCAGCTCACTTAATTTTGTATCAGCTTATGTCTGTTCATTATTTCTTAGAGCATTTTTTCTATTCTTATAGGAATATATAAGAAATATATAGTATTCCATTACAATAACATATGACAACTTGCTCAAACTATTGCCCAGTTGATTAACATCCCCTCAGTTTCCAATTCTTTGTTACACAAAAACAGCTGCTGTATTTCTTACAAATAGGTTCTTTTCCCTTTTCTTTTAACTCTTTAGGATATGAACTAGTAGTGTTATTGCTGGGGCAAAGGGTATGGCACAGTTTTATAGCCCTTTGGGCATATTTCCAAAATTGTCCTTTAGAATGGTTAGGCCAGTTCACACCTCCACCAACGGTAAATTAGTTTCCTTATTTTCCATATCCCTCAGCATTTATTATTTTCCTTTTCTGTCATGTTAGTAAATCTAATAGGTGTGAGAGAGTGGTCTGTAAAAAAGCTTAGTTCTCTTCCCATAAATGAAAAAAAAAAACTGAAAGCAAAAATTAATGCAGCTTCAGTCAAATTAGTAGTAACCTCTGTGGAAAAGATAAAATGTCCCAAAATTTCCCTGATATTTTTTGTTTGCTGACTTGGAAATGTATTTTGCATTGATGACAAAAAGTCTCTAACAACCCTACATTGAAAATGGAAAAATGCTTTTCTCAGGAAAGGGAAAATGCAGCTCTTACAATCTGAACCTTGAAGAGAGGGTAAGAAAATAAGTTATATAGGCACCCCTTGGGTGGAATTATTTGAATACAATTTTTAGGAAATATGCAATTGGGGATGCTAGCTTTGGCTTTCTTTATTTATCTTCTTTTTGGGACATCATTTAAGTTTTCTAATTTAAAAAAAAAATTTCAATTCCAAGATGCTTTGTTAATTTAAAATGCTAATTTAACAATTAATAGAAGAAGCCTTGAACAGACAAATGACACAGACCAAATAAGCTGGCTTCTGATTATTACTAACTAGCTATGTGATCTTAGGCAAATCACTTCATCTCTGACTCACTTCCACCTCAGTAGGATGAGGAGGTTGAATTAGACTATCTCTTCCTGCTCCAACGAGCAGGAGTTCAACTAAACATAAAGAAATGTCTATCCAGTACTAAAAGACAACCTTGTCCAGGAATGAATAAGGTTTTTTTTTCACAAAAAAGAGCAAAAATGCTCTATAATTTAGAGAAGGAAATGCAGGAAGGTAAATACAATACAATCCACTGGGAAATTCAGGCCAATAGGAGGTAAACTAATTATACTTTTTACTATAACCAAGGCACTTACTTAGAATCACCATATTTAGTTGCCATAGTTCATCAATTGTCTAAAGGTACAAAACTTTTGAGTCATTATTTTTCTTTGTATTATATACTTATAGCTGTCAGCCCTCACACAGTGAATTGAAGAATGGGGTAATTAGCTGGATAGTTCATTCTGAATAACCTACTAATAAGGAAAAAAATCAGAACTAATTATTTTTATTATTTAATGGGAATAAATTAGAATTTTAAAAAATCATTATTCTACAAAGTCTAAGTTTGGTGTATATTTGCTTTAGTGCCAATGTTGTTGGTTAGGAGTCAGCCTTCCCACAAATTTTAGGGAGGCAAAACAAGTAAGTTTGATTTTTAATTGTGTCCCCCAAATGAACATAGTACAGGAAACTTGGTGTTGTGAATAGAATCCTGGCCTTGAAGTCAAGATTACTTGAGTTCAAATTCCAGTTTTGATCCTATGCAATTTACCTACCGTCTCAATATCAATGGTTTCTCTGTAAGATTAGATAAGGTATAGAATTAGATATTTATATTGGTAGAGAGAATTTCTTCATACAAATGAAATTACATGGTCAAGGCCACACACAAAAAAAATACAAAACAGAAATGACTTCCTTCTCCATTTTAAAAGATTTTCACAATAAAGAAATTTAAAAATGTAAGAAATAAAAAATGTAAACATGGGTTCTGAGATAGTCATGTAGTCAACAGATGTCACTGTGGAGCAAAGTTTCCTTGAGTTTTCCTAAAACAAAACAAAACAAAACAAAAACTTTCTTCTCAATGGAAAAGGGAAGGACTGATTTTTTTTTTCCAGACCTCACCTATTTCCTACCACTAGGTGATCACAGACATGAACTTTCCTTTGTTTTGCACTCCGACCTTGCTCCTCACTTGAAAATCAGAGGTTTAAGTGAAGCTCTAAGGCCTAAGACACTTTGGAAGCTCTAAGGCTTAAGACACTTTGCTCTAGTTACAGCAATAGTCTTTCTTTAACTATGGGGAGAGTGAGTCCAAATAACCAAAAACTTCAATCTAGGTTCTTTGTTCCTAATGGATCACATCTAAAACAGAAAATCATCCACTTAGAATTCTCTCTGCTATTAACTTGTGTGGCCAATCCTAGGCAAATCACTTATAACTTTCATGCTTCATGTTTCTCAAATTAAAAATAATTCGTATCAGCCTAGATAAAGATTAAGTAGAGCAAGTCTTATACCTTTTGTGCCCTTAGAGCTCTCTTCCCTGTTCCTTTTCATTTGCTTTATAGTCTTCTGCCTATCAAAACATAGTTTGGGAAAGGACCTGATGTTAACCCTTATACCATCCTGTAGCTTCTTTTTTTTTTTTAACAGAATATAAAAACTTAGACCAAATAAAGAACTATCTAATTATGGAATGCCAGTATTTGGGAGATAATGAGTATATAATTCATAGACACTGGATAGGCAAGTATTATGTCTAGCTCCACATTAAATTAAGTCGGGCAGTCAGTTCCTCTCATCTTTAAGATATTCTCAGTCTATGTTTAAAAGGATTGCATATATTTAATCTATGTCAGATTGATTGCTATTTTGGGGAAGGGAAAAGGAAGGGAGAGAAAGAGAAAAATTTGAAATATAAAGCCTTACAAAAATGAATATTGAAAGCTATCTTTACTTATATTTAGAAAAATAAATTACTATGGGGGGTGGGGGAGGGGGGGCGGAGATATCCTCTGTTGCAAAACACTGTACTCTCCTTGAAATGGAAATAATTCTGTATAGGTATTCCCATGTCTTTGGTTCCACTTTTATTTACTGAGAGCCACAAGGATACACATTCCACAGAAGTTCAGATCTAACCAAGACAAAACATTTCTAGCATTTGCCCGCAGTATATCATATGCCAGTTAAGTTTCTTAGGTATCAGATTCTAGAGCCAGTGTAGATACATTCCACCATGTAACAATTATATCCATTAAAAAAATCAGCACAATTGTAATTGTCTACCTCTATTATTTTATAATCTTTTTGTGGAAAATATTTCTCAATTTGGGGGGAGGTAGCTAGATGGCAAAGTAGATAGAGTTCTAAGTCTGGAGTCAGGAAGATTCATCTTCATGAGTTCAAAGAAATCTCAGACACTAGTGGCTATGTGACCCTGAGAAAGTCACTTAACCCTTTTTGCCTAGGTTAATTCATCTGTTAAAAATAAGCTGGAGAAGGAAATGATAAACCGTTCCAGGATCTTTGCTAAGGAAACTCCAAATGGGATCACAAAGAGGGACTCAACTGACAACTGAAGAACTTTCAATTTCACTTCTCTCTCTATTTTAGACTTTGTTGTGCTTTCATTCATGAGTAGAAAAGGAACTATCTCCATTTTCCACTTATAAAATTTCACTTTGGAAATGATCAGAACAAGGAGAATGTTGTACATACTAATAACATATTGTATAATGATCAATTATGAATGATTATTCCAGAAACATAATAATCCAAGACAATTACAAAGAACGAAAAATGTTATCCATCTCTAGAGAAAGAAATGATGGCTCTAATTCAGATCGAAGTATACTCTTTATTTTGGGGGGCTTTTTTGTTTTTGTTTTCTTTTACAACAAGACTGACATGGAAATATATTTTGTATGTCTATGCACACATAACCCATATTAAATTGCTTGCCTTCTCAATAAACAAGTCAGGGAGGGGAGAAAGAAAGAGAATTTGGAACTCAAAAGTTAAAAAAGAAAAAAAAATGAATGTTAAAAATTATTTGTACTTAAATCAGAATGAACTAGGTTTAGATACCATTATAGACATTTATTTGTATTATCCTAACCAAGTCACTAAAGCTCTAAAAAAATAAATAAATAATGATTTCACTTTGGAGTTTTTTCACCTTTGGACTAGTTACATCCTGTTTTGTAAGATAGCCCTTGGAAAACAGCATAGGCCTATCCAGCCTTGAAAAACTTCAAACCTCCTATGTAAGATAGTTACTTTTATGAAACAGATGAGGGAGCAAAGATTTTACAAAAGTATTTTTCCTATATGTCAATATCTTGCTGGGTTAGATGTAGATTAATATCCCAAATGGGAGTTTTATCTTTGTGGTTGCATCAGAAACAAAAAAAAAAATTTCGTACACTGCAGAGTGATTATAATGTTTATACAGTTATGGATAAGCTGTTGAAACCTTCCATGATGGAAGACCAATATAAAAATTGGCCCCTAGGCTTTATTCTGTCATCCCAATAAAGCCAGGCAGCAGGAAACCAGCAGGAGAGTTATTTAAGAGGAGCAGGTAACCTTTTGTCATCACTGCAATTATATATTGAGTAAATCACTGAATTTGCTAACTTATAAATCCAGCCTTAGAGAAATGCTATTAATCTTTTTTACAAATAAAATCTTGATTCAATATATTATTGGGCTAATTATATTAGCATTGCTCAAAAATATTGCCTCAAGGTCTAAAAAACTTCATATTAAAGTTGCAAATACATTTATCTTCCAAATTCATTTTTATATAATGAAGATCTTCAGTGAGAAAACAAAAAAATTTCATTGGACAAAATATAGCACCTAAGTTAAGGTAACTGAAATATATAACAAAATGTGGAAATATAAGTCATATGGTTAGGAAAAATGATTTTGCTCTTTTACTACATCATATTAATTTGTATGTTAAACCAGAAAACGATTTTGGAAATTACGATCCCTAAGTCAAATAATTATCAGTCAAAAAAAGCATTTGGCAACTAGATAGCAGTGGATAGAATCAGGATCTAGAGTTAAGAAGACTCATTTTAAGACATTTAGTGGCTATGTGATTGTGGACAAGTCACTAAGCCCTATTTGCCTCAGTTTCCTCATCTATAAAATAGCAAAGAAAAAGGAAATGGCAAACTACTTTAGTATTTTTGCCAAGAAAAAACTAAATGGGCTCACAAATACTGTGTATGACTGAATAACAATAACAACAGACTTTTTAAAAGCACCTACTATGTTTTAGTTAATGTATTAAGCACTGGTAATCTAAAGGCAAAACTGAAGCAGTTCCTTCCTTCAAAGAGGTTATGTTCTAATGGGAAAGACAATATAAACATATGTAGAAACACACATACATATGAATGTGACATGCAAATCAATTAAAAGTTAGCAGCTGGCTGCTTCTAGTTAGCTGCTAGAATCCAGGAAAAGCTTCTAGCAATAGGTAGAGCTTTAGCTAAGTTTTGAAGGATATCAAAATCATACTAAGGTGACAAGGAAGAGCATACTGGACATGAGAAACAGCCAATGCAAAGGGATACAGATAGAAGATGGAGGAAGCTTCATATATTAGGAATAAGCAGACCAGCACAACTATACTAGAGTTTGAATGGAATTCATGTTCAAATAGACCATAAAGGTAGGGAAGGGCCAGGTTGTGAAAAGCTTTTAATGCCTAAAAGCAGAATTATATTTGATTCTAGCAGTAATAAAGAGTCGCTGGAATTTTGAACTGTGGATGACATAGTCAGATTTGTACTTTATGGGAAATAGTGGTGGCAGCATGGAGAATGGATTGGATTGGAGCAATACTTGATGTAAGGAGATTAGACTAATGGAGTAGTCTAGATCCCAGCTTCTAAAACTGTTGTTTGTGACCCCATATGAGGTTTCATAACTGAATATGGGCATTGTGAAATTATCATTTACGATTGGTAAATATTTGATTTGTATATCTGTTTTATATACCTTTATACCTGGAGTCCCATAAAAATTTCTTGAGCAAAAAGGAATCATGTGTGAAAAAAGTTTGAGATGCTCTGGTCTAGATGAGACGTGCCAAGAGCCTGAACTAGGATGGTGACTATGTAGTAGAGAGGAGTTGGATATGAGAGATACTGTAAAGAAAAAAATGATAAAATTTGGTAACATTCTCGTAACAATTTGGATATGGAGAAAGAGATCCATAAGAGTAAGATTGTAAACCTGAGTAACTGAAAATATGCTGGTACCCTCAATAATAACAAAGAAGTTTGGAAGAGGATAGATTTGAAGGATGGGAAAGAGGATGAGTTCATTCTGGATGTGTTGAATTTGATATGCCAGTGGAATATTAAGATGAAAATGAGTATTAAATATTATATAATGCAAAGCTGAAGCTTATGAGAAATACATGGAATGAATATATAGCTCTGAGAATCACTTGGGTAGAAATGATGATTGAGCACATGAAAGTTGATGAGGTCACTAAATGAGAAAATGTATAGAGAAAAGAAAAGAGGACAGAACTTCAGGGGATAAGCACAATTAATAGGAGTGATATGGATAATGAACTAGTAAAACAGAAAGTTGGGAAGACAGCTGAGAACCATGTTACAAAAATACAATAAAAAGAGAATATGCAGAAGGAGAGAGTGGTCAACAATGTCACTATCAGATGTAAATAAGAATGGAGATGTAAATAAGAATGAGAAAAAGCCATTAGGTTTGGCAATTAAGATTAGTTAGTGATTTTGAAAGAATAGTTTCAGGGCAGCTAGGTGGTACAGTGGATAGAGCACTGGCCCTGAAGTCAGGAGGACTCGAGTTCAAATATAAGCTCAGACACATAACACTTCCTAGTTGTGTGACAAGTCAGTTGACTCCAATTGCCTCAGGGGGAAAAAAATAATAGTTTCATTGGAGTGATAAGATCTTAAGCCAGATTGCAAAGGACTAAGAATATGAAAGGAATTGATCCTACCAAGTGTAGGCAGCTTTCTCAAGGAATTGGATAGAGAAAGAGAAGAGAAATTTTGAATGATATTTTAACTAGGGGGATTACATACTAAGGTTTCTTGAGGATGAGGGAAATTTGCACTGTTTATAGTCATCATGGAAGTAACTAGTAGATAGGGAAAGATTGAAAATTAGCAAAAGAAAAAGTGAGGTGATGGTTCAATCTGCTAGAGAAAATAGGCGGAAATGAGATCAACCACATATGTAGATAGGTTTTTCTTGGTAAAGGAAAGACCTTTTTCATCCACATTTTGGAGTGAGAAAGAAGTAGTGAAAAGGTTGATAGATGAGGAGGTAAGAAGGTCACAGAATAAAACCATGGTCTTCTCTGAAAAATATGAGGCAAGTTACTCTATTGAGAAGGTAGAGGTGTGGAAGAAAGGAGGTGTGTGGGAGGCATTTAACAGCAAATGTGATGAGTGAAGTAGAGTATCAAATAGGGAGGAATAAAAAGGTTGTAGTAAGATTGGACATTTATATTAGACCCAGTTAATTATCATTGTGCGACATCTTTCACCTTTGTTTATTAGTAGATGAGTAAATTATGGGGGGGGGGGGAATGGTGGTTTCTTTAAGTATAAACAAAGATAGAACAAGGAAGCAAATAATTTGAGCTCAAGAATAGAAAGTAGTGTCAGACAAACTGATTTACTAAGAGGTCAAACCTGGAAAAGAAGAAAAGTATATATATTTAGATTAAGAGAAAGAGCTTGGGGAAATACTGATGAAGCTTTCTCAAACTGATATATTTAGAGGGACAAAGAATATATTTAGGGCTAACAGGACATGGGGAATATGAAATGATAGGAGATTAAGAGTAGAACTCATGGCAACATCAATCCCATAGATACCTCAAAGGCACAATAACTCCAAATCAGAATCGATTATCTTTCCTCTCCAAGCCTTCTCCTCCTCCCAATTTTATTATTACTGATGAAGGCTCCACTGCTTTCCTATTTCTGTCAAATAAGGCAGTCTCTATCTAATCACCCAAGGTCATGATCTAGGTGTCATCTTCTATTCCTCTTTTTTTCTCATCTCCTATATTCAAATCTATGTTCAAATCTACTCTTTCACTTTTCCTCTAAACTCTTCCCCTAAAATGTCTCTCATATATGCCTCCTCTCCTCTGACACTGTAAACACACTGATGCAAACCTTTATCACCTCTGTGTTCTCAACACCTAGATTAGTGCCAGGCACCTAGGCATTTATTTATTAAATGCATTTAATAGGCATTTAATAAATACTTGTTCACTGATTATACAGATTTAGACAGAACTTTGAACCTAAAGAGTTTGTCAAGAGCTAAAGGAAAAAAAAAAAACAGAGTTTGAACCAACATATTCCTAAATAGCTTTTAATTACTTTAAGGAACCATTCTTCAAACTATTTTTTTCAATCAAGTTTAAGTAGTGAGAACAAATACATCACACTATCCAATGAGCCAATGATAAGATGTCATTAAAGACTTTCAGCATCTATTCTTTTCAAGCTGAGAATTTAATTTATTTTTATTTTCCTTTCTGATTACAGAAATTATTTTTATCATCTCTTCTATTCTAATTAATATCAAAAGACAGGATCAAGCCTCCTAAATACCATTTTCTTTGATTCATTATTTCCCAAAAGAGTTTGAAACTTCTATGTTTTTCAATCTACTTGTATTTATGTTGAAAAGACGTACCTTTACATTCACAGGAAATATAAAATGCCTTTTCCTAGACTCACTTTGTTATAATGTGGTGACAGGAATGATATTCTGCCAGAAGACATAGAGAGGTCTTGAAAGCTAGACTAGCATCTGTTAGCTGAACTTGACATTTTTTCTCCCTACTAGTGATGTACCTCTCATGTGTGATGCAGAAATATAAAAAGATTTTTCTCCACATGAAGCCAGGAGGAAATGAACCATATAAAGAGAATATTCTAGAAAAATAAACAGAACAGGAAACAACAAAATAGCTAATACCAGTACTCCCACCCCACCCCTAACAAAGAGTAAAGGAAGTAAAAGAATGAGCTGATTACTTAGATAAATCAGGTCCCTGAATTCCCTGTTATTGAAGAAGGAAAAGGTGACTTTGTCATGAATCATTCAGCTTGGCAATATATGGTATTCAGAATTACTAGAAAATTGCGCAATACTTCACTTGATATTATTTATGTACAGCCCAAGTACATGAATCTTTCATAGCTCTATTAGATGACAATTTTAGAATCCTTTCATTTCCACATAGAAATAACTGCTACCATGTAATTTCTTTCCAACAGGATGCTGACTTGAGGACAGTTTGTCACTCCTAGCTATTTTCTGACCACTTCATATTATATTTACATGCTTTTGATATAAATGGAACAAAATGCAAAACAAATCAGTAAAACATGTTAAAATGATAACAACATAGAATACCATTATCATAGAAATATCATTATCATATCTAGATCTCCATTACTTGAAGAAAATAGAGAGTTGATCTAATTATATAGATGACACATGTGGCCCAAAATAACCTGGATACAAACCATTCTTTCATTTGTTATGTGAATAATAATAATTCTGTTTAAATCATATCTCAGGAGGAAAACTTATCAATGAAAGGCAATGAGCAAAGTTGTTGGCTATTAGCTAATTATAGATAGCTGATTACATTTACCGCATTGAGCTTACTCTTCTTAGAATGTAATAGCTTTTATTTAGTGTCAACTAATTTTCTGGAACTTAGAAATGAATATTATTGTTAGATCTTATGGAATACCCTCAGAATTTAATATTGTGTGTGTGTGTGTGTGTGTGTGTGTGTGTGTGTGTGTATGGTATAGTCTATATTACTCAATTGAAAAGGAGAATTGAGAAATTATGTAGATACCCATATATGTAAAGGCATATCCATACATGTAGATACATATACATGCAGCATATACATATATGTGTATATACATATACATTATACATATTTCTCAATTTTCCTCTTCAGTTGATAAATGTAAATGATGTTAACAAATCATGCAGAAGTCTATATACATATACACATATGCATATACATACATATATTAATTACACACACTACATAAAATTTGTTTCCTGAATCAGCAATTAACATTTACTCTTCAGTTCATTTTCTGTTGTATAAATAAAATTCAGTCTTTTCCATATATAAAAGCAATTTGATAAACTCTAGTTAGTATTTATATATGCCTACCTTTTTATAACAACACTTGGAGACTAGAGGTGCTAAAAGAACATTTTTATTTCAGGAGAGAACAGTGGTTTTTCACCCCCTAGAGAAGTATCCATTCACCACTTGAGGGCTTTATATTACTATAGGAACTAATTTTCAAATAATCTGTGAGCATAATAAAATTATATTAGTCAAGTGAAGAAGAGAATTGAGCAATTATCAAGAACATTTCAGAGCTGATGATTCTGGATAATTAAGGCTTACAAGGTTTTGTTTTCATCCTTAAGCATCTTTTTGCAGTCTGAATTATATGACCAATGGTCTGAATATAGGCATTGCTGAAACTAAGAGTACATAAAGATCTTCAGTCTCTATGACATGCAAATATTTCTGACTATTCGAGGTAACCTCAGAAAAGAAAAACCCTTCTTCTATGACTAATCTGTATATTGTTCAGTTAAAATAAGGGGGTCTTTTCTGATATTTCTATTTGTGGGCCTGAAAATGGACATTCATTGATGGAGACTTATAGTTCCACATATGTATGGTGAATGGGATTGTGTGGTGTTGGCTGATGGAAGTCCTTTGTTTTTTTGGTGATGTTAGATCAAAATTACCTCAAGGAGCAGATCCATACTTTGTTGCATCTCTGCTTCAGAGGCTATATTGAGTGTGCAGTCCTCTACATAAAAGAATCATGCACCAACAGTCCCACGTTAGTTTTGGCTTATAGACTTTTTAAGTTGAAGAATTAACCATCAATGCAGTAGCTGACTTTTATTCCATGTTTTTTCCTCATTGAAGTGTTTGATAACATGGCTGAAAATATCATGCTAAAAAACATGGGAGCAAGCATACAGACCTGTTTCATTCCATTGGTGACCGGAAAAGTTTGAGAGCATTGTTCATTGTTCAGAAGCTCATAGAGACTATAATAATTTGTTTGTTTACTCCATTAAGTTTTTCCTACACTATCAACCACAGAATAGAGATTTTCTTTATGTCTGTTTAAGAACTGCTATAAGATGTCTTGTGATCTTAATCAGTAAATGGCACAATCTCTTCTGTGATCAGTACATTTCAGTAACAAAATACCAACTTCCTTTACTTATTTTATATTGTGACACTTTCTAGTCTGTCAAGTGTTGAGCACTCATGTGCAGATCCTGGTTGCTATCAAAAATGAAAAAGAAAAAAGAATATGCCTTATAACCAAGAAACTAACCCTGTAATGAAGGAGATACAATGTAACTACAAAAAGCTCAATTTGGATTCATGGGACATGTGTCTCAATCTTAACTCTACTACTTACTGTCTGGCTTTGGACAAGTCACTTAAAATGTCTTCATTTGTAAACTGAGGAGGCTAGAACTATTGGTTTCTAACAGCCTTAAATTTGTGATCCTGTAAAATGCACAAGAACACATACAAAGAAGCACAAGTGCAAATCTAACTCTGGAAAACTAAAAGCATTTCTCTATGTGTACATTTTTTTTACCTATTATAATAACATCTTTAATATGACAGTATTGAAAAGATTCAGATCACTCAGCAGCACAAAAGACAATGTTCTGTCATAAGAACATTAATTTTTATTTCATAGAATTATGTGATCATAGATTTACAACTAGCCTTCATCGACTATTTAACCCAGCTGTGTCATTTTTGCAGATGAGAAAATCAAGTTCCATAGGTATGGCAGAATTTGATCCTAAATATTGATCCAAACCTAACACTTTGTCCACTATGCCATGAAGGAATGCTGAATTCTAAGCTTGTGTGTGCCACTAATTATTCAGCCTCCCAACTTTAGCTTAACTGCCTTATCTATAAAAATAAGCAAATCTATCTTCTCTTGCTGAAGCCAGAACTTGAATTCCTTTAGCTCTTTCCAGCACTAAGCTTTCTGCTTAAAAAAAAAAAAAAGATATTCTTAGAGATAACATAGGTAGCTTTATTAAGGGATGAAGCAAGCATAGCTGATACTTCATCATACTTCCCATGTGCTGACCTCAAGGGAGCTCTCCAGATTTGATGAGTTAGTGTGATGTGGAATCATTGCGAAATAATGCGATGAGAAAATGTGTAGACTTAAAGAATGGTTTTTTGAGCAGAATGTGCACAGCTGTTTATAATTTTCAAGATTAAGTTGCACTTAGTTGATTGGCAGAACCAGTTTTCCACTACTGACAGGGTGATTAGGTATCTGAATATCTCTTTTGAAAAAGCACAGTCTGTTAGTTTTTGGTGTGAAGTCACTATGAAGGAAAATGTGCTGATGATTTGTCAATGAAAACCAGTTCCTGTAATCAACATTTCCCAGGTGTCCATCTTGGCATCTCCAGACAAATGAAATCAAACTCATTATATCTTCAAAGCCTTACTGAAACTACTTGATTCTTATGGGTCTGTGGATGTTAGCTACCCCCTACCAAAACAGGGTAGGTCCAAAGGCAACATTACTAACTTCACTCTTATATCACAGGGCTTATTTCTACATCTTTCTTCTTTATACATGAAACTAAAGAAATGATGCAGAAGTTATAACATGAAAATGTATTATGTTACGCAAAAGACTATATCTGTAGAAGTATAGTATCATAAGGAATTGTGGTGGTGGTAGTAAAAGCTAGTATGACTATAGAGTTTTAAAGTTGTAAAAACATTTCATAAATATTAGCACATTCATAAACATTATCTTATTCACTATAAGTCTAGGAAGAAGGTGCTATTGTTATCATCTTAATTTTATAGATGGGGAAACTGAGGCAGACAGAGGCCAAGTGGCTTGCCTAGGGTCACACAGCTAGGAATTACGGTTCTGGGGCTGCATTTGACATTGTCTTCTGATTTCAGGGCCACCATGCTCTTTTCACCATATCACCTACCTGCCCAATAAGAGTTATTTATCTTTTGTACTAGACCAGTATCTATCTTGCATTATAGATTTTTTTTCTTCTTTCATAGTCTTTCATGACATATAATGCAGAGTTGTGCCGGAGGCAGCTATAATCAGCTTGCTGGAGTTAATTGATAGTTAAAGTTACTATGAGATCATTTACACCTCAGAAATTGGCAAATTCTGTAACCAGGGTTTGAGTCATTGCTTAATTGGTTGTTAAGACTGATGAAGAAAATGTAGGAATATAGATTCAATTTTAAAATGTGTCATCTGTATGTTTTTTTCAGAGAATCATTTGTTAAACATTTATCAGCATATATGTGGTTTAACATTTGGGATTCTACTAGCTGGCTTTTATGCAATATTCATAAAATTAATATAGTAGTTTAAATGTTATATTGACAAAGAAACTAGACATTTTTATTATATTAGATGTCCAAGCTTTGAGTGAAAAAAAGATGAATTCTGCCCCTTTGAAAAGATTCATGTGAATCATATTTTAAGACATGTTTTGTGTTTTTTTCATGAAGTTAAACTATATAAAACAATTATGTAACCCATCTGCTAATACATGTCTAGCATACTGTGGTGATTAATAAATTTTTATTGACTTTAATTGAATTGATAGATAAGTCTGATTGATAGGATATAGTTTCATTAACTGAACTTAGGGATCATCCTAGATTTTGTCTCTGACACATTAATTAGTGGCATCAGCAAATCATATTACTTCTCAGTGATCCTATGCAATTCTCTAAGACAAGTTAAAAAGAAATGACCCATTGGTGGAAGTGAGTTTCCATACCTCAAGATCCCCATGCCACTAAAATCACAGGTTTCATCACCAACCCCAGAAACCCCCATCCCAGTTTATTATAAATATTAGATTCTTTTAACACTTAACCTATGTTAAACCTAATTAACATAATTGCAACTAAATCACTTAAAAGTTTTAAGAAAATATATGTTCTTTCTCATAGCTAAGCAGATGCTTTTTCCATCAAATTATATATATTACAGATTAGAAAGAGTTATTCAAAAATTTAACAGTTATGAAACCTTTTTGACCAATTTAAGATTACCTGGCTAATACTGACATTAGCAGATTGATTTTAACCATAACAAAAACTTTGGAACTTTTTTTGGTATGTGATGGACTCCACCAAGGAGTTTTGACTTCCAGAAAACTCTCATTATAGCACAATTTCTACTAATTTGGAACTATAATGGTTTTCCCATACATATTTAATATACGTCTACAGGTAAAATAATTATCTATATTTGAAAGTTAGGGAAAAATGTTTCTGAATGAGATCAGTGTTTCCACTCTGCTTTGATTGAATTATAGAGATATGTTCTTATGATCTATTGTGTTAAAAACAAATAACACAAAACCTATACACCTTATTCATTGTTGTGATTAATTTTTCTTTCACTGAGGCATCCTGCCCTGCTGCTTCATCTAGGTCAGGATGCCCTAAGGTTATGTCAACTCTGTTGAGTTCTACCAATCTGAATTGACTTCAAGTATGAGTCTGGCCACCACATGTTTAGGTGTCTGAGGACTAGCATAACTACATGTGAAGAGATTTATAAGAGGCCTAGCCACCAGGTGAGGGTTTTTTTACCTAGTGATTCATGAAGCGACTATATGAAGAGGTTGCTTTTTACATCATGGAGGGTGTACCCACATCCTTGAAATATTAAAGTATAAATATGCATAACCTAGCTTTGGTACATGCCCAGATCACCTAAAATGAAGGCACATATAAGAGATTCCAGAAACCTGCCTCTGGAAGGGACATTCTGTGTTCCCCTACCAAATTGGGTACAAGCGCTGTCTCTGTCTCTCTCTGTATCTCTGTCTTTGTGGGTGAGTGTGTGTCTCCACCCACCTGGAGTGAAAGTCTATTTCACCCACAGCATAGGCACCATGCACTAAGCTGAATGTGGGGGGGGGGAACTATCCCTCTTTTGGTCTCTGTGGTCCCAAGAAATAGACTCTGGGTTTGGGTCCGTTTCACTTGTCCTTTTCAATTTGACATGCCATGGCAACCTTCTAGCCAAAATTCTGAATTGGATGTTGCTGCCACCTTATTATAATAACTGTGAGAAACCAGGATCATAGGACCTGAGCCCAAGGGGAACTTTTGACTTGGAACTTGGTGACACCATGCTTTGTCTGAACTGAATTAAAAAATGAACTTAGTATCTATCCCCTCTCAAGAGACTGGGGAGAGAAAAGGGGAGGATTATGCCCTCAGATGTGGGAAAGGTTGAAATTTATGTTTGTTCTTGATATACCTTTGAAGTAAATATTTCTTGTAAAAGCTTATTTATTAGGTGGTTAAATAGATCTGGATTACTGATGACCCCTAAAAACGGAGGAACACAATCAGTGGGAGCTTGAGCCAAGGCAGAGAGTAGACAGCCTCTTTTTTATCACCCTTTCCCCCCTTCAGAGTACTTCCCTTAGGGGGAGAGGTTAAATGTAGCACACTTAGCTTTCCAACAGTATTGGAGTGGGGGAGTAATCACTGTCTCAATCTTATCTACCAAATGACTTTTAAAAGAATGGATGGTTGCCTTTCCCTTCCAAAGCTGTTTCTGAAAAAGAAAAAAAAAAAAGCTTGATTCAACACAGCCTCAACGAAAGCATCTGCTATGGCCCTCCACCAAAACAAAAGATTAAAATTACAGTTGCTATATTACTCAGCTTCTTAAACTGTGGTTTGTGTCCCTATACAGGGTCCTGTAACTGAATGTGGGAGGTTGCTGAATGATGATTTATTATCAGTAGATGTTTGATTTATATACCTGCTTCATATACCTACATACCCAGGGTCACATAAAAATTTCTCAGGGGAAATGTAGCCCTGCTACATTGAAGCTAATTTTCCCATGGGAAAAAAAAAATCAGAGTTCTACTTCCATAACCTCTCTTACATCTGCCCCTATCTTACTGTTCACATGACCACCATCCTTGTTCAGTTCCTCATCAAATCTTCTCTAGACTATTATAACAGCTTCCTAATAAGTCTCTTTGCTTCTTGCCTTTCTTCAGTCTATACTCAACTTAAACTGTCAGATTGATATCCCTAAAACATGACTATGTCATTCATCAACTCAAAAACTCTTAGCAGCTCATGATTGCCTGGAAGATAAATGACAAACACCTCATCCTGTCATTTAAAGCCTTCCACCATCTAACTCTCTCCTACCTTTTCTTACTAAGTTGCTATTACACCCCTTCACACATTCTCCATTCCTTCCAAACTAACCTAGCATTCAATTTCTCATCTTTATTCCTTTGCCCATGTGAATATTGTGTTTCCTGCTCAGTCTTGCTTTTTCCAATTCTTAGGTTCCTTCATGGCTCAGCTTGTGTGTTTGTTTGATTTGAAATGAAGTGAACCAGCCAGTAACCTTTCAGTGAGAAAGTCAGAGAACAAAGCCAGTCCTTTCTTATCTGTCTTTTTGTAGTTATGTCAAATATTCTTTTCATACTGAAACCAAATGTTCAGTTGAATCACAAATAAGATATTAAGAAACTGACAGCAATGTGAGTGCTTGGTTTTAAAAAAAAAGACCATTCATCTGTGACAGATAATCTTATTTTGGCAGTAGATACTCTCGTTCCCATTAATATTGGGTTTTCCATTTCCTGCATCTTAAATCTCATGACACTTAACAGAGGTTTCTCTCTCTTTTTTTATGTAGCAAGTCACACCAAGTACAGCCAGGAAGCATCACCTTTCATTTTAAGAGCAAAAAAACTGAAATTTAAAAAAAGACAATGTTGTGAAAACACTTTTATTCCACAGTTTTCAATTGGTAAGACTTTAAACAGGTGTATTATTCTTCAGAAGACACATTTAGAAGTAAAAGTATGGCCTAGAAAATGCCTTCATGACATAGCTAAGGAAGCCTCAGGAACTTATAGTTGCCACTATATTATCTGACTAATGATTATCTTTTCATAAAATTACAGTATTTCAGAGTTAGAAGGAACCTCTGAACCATCTTGTCTAACTCATATTCAGGATAAGAATCACCATTACAGGACCCAGTAAAAGTGATCATCCATTCTCTGCTTGAAAACTATCAATGAGAGGAAAACCCATTACTTCCTAAGGCAGCCAATTCCATTTTGGGGCAGCTCTGGAATTGTGCTTGCAATAACCTTCCAAAACTGCAGCTTCCAGAACTGAATATAACAGTCCAGTTGTGATCTGATGTAGGTAGAATACAATTAAACTATCACTTCCTTATTCATGATAGCTATTAATTAGTCTCTTATTACAGTCTAAGATTATATTAGCATTTTTGGTTGTCACATTATATTAGTGATACTAAGACTGCAGGCCACTAAATCCCCTAATGTTTTTTAAACAAACTTCATTAAATCATGACTAACCCTATCTTATACTTGTGAAACTGATTTTTTAAAAATTTGAGTTAGATTTCATTTTGAAAATTCATTTTATTTAGCCTAATGTTTTAAGCTATCAAGATGTTTTTGATTTCTGTTTCTATCATTCAGACTGTTAGTTACCCGTCATTGCTTTGTGTCATCTGCAAATCTGATAAATGATCCATCTATATTTTTATCTAACTAGCTGATTTTTTTTTAAAAGATCAATTTTATCTCCACATATCTCTAAGGCATTCCACTGGAGATTTTCTTTAATTAGTTAATTTGATTCTTTTAATTTGGCATTCATAATTTAATGACTACTCTTTGAATTGGGCCAATTTAATCAATCCATCTTTTAGTTCACATATTTCCATTTTTTTTCACAAGAAAGGGAAGAAAGGAAAGAAGGAAGGAAAAAAGAAGAAAGAAAGGATGAAAGGGAGGGAGAAAGAGAGGGAGGAGGGAAGAAGGGAAGGAGAGAGGGAGGGAGGAAGAGTAGTTATTAAACACCTACTAAGTGTTGGATACTATGCTAGATTAGGGGGATGCACTACAAAAATGAGAAGGCCCCTGCTTTAAAGGAATGTACACCACATATGAGGAAATAGAGGTCAGTAATGGATGAATTTGACAATTCAACAGGAATTGTGAATGTAGTCATAGAAAAAACAATTTTCACAACCTTTCCAATAGTAATGATTTTTTAATTGTTTCTAGAACAAGAGATAGAAGGGAATAGAATAGCTACTCACGTGACAGTGGAACAAATAGCAAAATTCATGTCCTAGTTTTCTGATGGGTGCCTGGATTGGATGTTAAGTATTGTCTAGGGCCAGCTAGAAATAATGGGTTAAATGAATCTGCATTTACTCCCCATTTAATAAAGACGAGTCAACCTCAGGGAAAAATTCCAAAATGAATAGTTTTATTAAACATGCTACTAAAATATAGGTATATTATATATACAACATTACATCTGCCAAGAATAGAAATGAAACTAGTCTAGAATTAACTATTCTTAATGAAGCCAAGTTGATTTTTTGTTATCACTAATTTTTAAGATGTTCACTAATTGTGTCTTTAATACTATAGAATAGAACTGTCACCACATGCATTACAGTCCTCAGTACTACCAAGTGTAGTTAAGAAGCAGATTAAAAGGTAATTTGGAAATATTTGACAAAAGAAATAAAAATACAATAGAACATATAGATAAGTAAATAAGTCAGTATGTAGTCTTCAAGGATCCTCATGTACAGTTTACTGTCCTATTTCTTTTGGGGTTTGACTCCACTTATCTACAATTCTTATAGGAATGTAAAATCTAGCTTACTGGCCTCTAGTTTGCAGGTTCCATATAAGGTATGAATAAGTAGCATAGAAGATAGTGTGCCACTGGTTTGGAGTCAGGAAGATTTGGAATTCAAATGTAGCTGCTGACACTTTTTACTTATGGCTCTGGGCAGACCACTTAGCCCTATTTGCCTCAGTTTCCTTATAAAGTGGTAATAATGATAGCACCTACCTTAACAAAGTTGTTATGAGGATCATATGAAATTATATTTGTAAAGTGCCTGACATATAGTAGATGTTATGTGAATATCAGCTATTTTTATTATGTTTAATGTGAATTATTAATATTTTCTCCATCACTTTCTTAAACCTAGGCAATCAACAAAACAATAAGTCAAGCCCTAATCTGTATTTGTTGATTTCTGAGGAGTAAATGCTCATATCAAAAACATTCATGAGGATAGTATACTTTCTAGTACCTCATGGTGTGAGTAGCACCAAATGTGCATCATATGTGGAGAACCATTTGTTTAAAAAAGAGAGTATCTCTAAAGGAAGAGGAGAAAATTGGGGAGGGGGGGGGAAGAAACTGATTCTTGTTTATTGCCTCATTTTGCTGTTCTACTCATATAACAATAATGGCATTACTTTGTCCATGCCTTTCATTCCAGCTTCAGAAAGCTAATAAAAGTGATGATAACGTCATCAAAAGAGGTTCAGGCAACCCATGAGAATTGTTAAAATATAAGGTCTTTTTTTTCTCATTTCTAAAAAATTAAATGTACCTATCAGTACTGACAAACAGATTCTTTGAGTAAGGGAAAGAAAGATGTCCATCATTTTGCTATTATTTTATTGGAAAACCACCCAAATTCAGACTGGCAATGTATGTTTGAAGAAACAGTTAATATACCATAATAAAATAGCTTTAAAAAAAAAGAAGTATCCTACAAATTAAAATCTATTTCCTCACTTTCTCTCCTTTTTTTAAGGTTATAGTTTTAAGGGTAGTATCCCTCCCAGTAAGCTGACATCAACTAGAACCAAAAGTCTGAGAGATAAGAAGAGAAGAAAAGCAAGGGTCCTTAACTTTTTTTGTGTGTCAGATTTCTTTGACTAACCAGTGGAGATTCCTTTGACAAACTCTTCTAAGAATAATGCTTCAAATGCATAAAATAAAATACAAAGGAATACAAAAGAAAGAAACTGAATTAATATATAGCTATCAAATTTTTTTCCATAAGGTTCATAGATCCCAGGTTAAGAACCACTGGTAAAGTATCTTCCAATTCTTTCTGTTTTTCAGAATGATTGAGTTCCTTCTTTCTACCCTTTGACCGGTCTTGACTTTGAAGGCAGCAGAGAAAGGCAACGTGGAAGAAGCTGGTCTCTAAGGCAAATATGTAAGTCAGGTTCTTGTTTTGAACTTTTTGGTTGCTCCTGAAGTAACAATGAAAAGGGCCCTATGTGTTTAGATTGCAGAGATGTGCCAATAGGGTATAAAACAACCTCTCTCTCTTAGTATTAAAAGCCAGCCTAACAATCCTATTAGTTGATATTCAATGTTGGAATGAAATGAGGAATGCATAGGTTATTTAAGTTAAGAAAAGGAGGTTTATTTAGCATAATATGGAAAGCCTAACCAACAAAGATACTCACACACTTATTGAAGACCCCAAAATTCTCTTTAAAAATATGTTTGGTTGGTGGGTCAGAGTGTAGGAACTCAGAAGTCTTGGGACACTTGACATTTCTGAAGGGCTGAACCCCAAGTAGGTGGTGAAAGACAAAACTACCAAACCAATGTTTCATGGAGAAAGGAGAACCTGGGTAGATCTTGGTCCTATTATAATTGGTGAGTCTAGCTTGAGTCCCTCTACTCTTCTGGGAGTAGAAAGTCAATCAACTTTCTAATTTTTTAAATTAATTTAATCTGTTCCCTGCTTTTATCATTAAAGGATGGAGCTTTTAAGAACCACATCAAATAGTTGAAATTTGGAAATGCCTAAGTGGTGTTTTGGGTTTATTGTTACTCTTTTGAAACTATTATAAACAGATCTATGGAATCAGTGATAGTTCTAAAACACTTGCATGTGTGTCATTATAGAACTGAAAATCATTATTCCAAATCTCACTCTTACTGATGAATTGAGTCCCCAGAAGGCTACAAGCTTCAATGTTTTAGGGATGATCATGATGATTTTGGGCTGCTTTTCTAATGCTATTGGCTCAAGCTCCCTTTCCAATATGTTCTACCCAATAGAAATAATCAGTTATAGGTGATATTTCCTTATTATTAATAGCCCCCTGCCAGTGATTAGCAACCTTACTCCCATTTAGACAATTAATATCAATTAATTTTTATTTAAAAAAAAACATTTACCAAGAAAATATAGTAAGAATAGAAATATATCCCTGAATGAAGTTGTGACCAACAGTTTAAGAAGCTTTTCATTATTTTACCATTCAGGCCATAACTAGGTGACTGTATTGATTCTAAAAAGCCCCTCTTACTCTAGTCTTCTACCACTCTAATCCATCTAGCATCTGCATTTATCTTCCTAAAAACCACTTACTTCATGTAACATACGTCAAAATTTTCATTAGTTCCTTATTCCCTATTGTATAAAATCTAAATTTATCTGTTTGATGTATTTCATCTTGCCTTATCTATCTAATCTTATTCAATACAACAAGTTTGGGTTTTGTTTTGTTTTTAAGTATCTCCTATGTGCTGAGCCTGGCCAGATATTGGCTAGGCTCTAGGGATACAGAAAAAAAGGGAACAATTCCTTCTTCTTTCTTCAAGGAGATGATATTCTAATTTTATTTCCTACTATTTTCTAGGTATTTTAAGCTTTAGTCATTTTGTTCTTCTCACTGACCCACAAATATACTCTGCTAATTTCTGTTTTACTGCCTTTACTCATGTTGACCTCTCTTCTTTAATTGCCCTTCTCTCATCTCTGTCCCATTTCAAATAATGCTTATTCCTTAAAGTCTTCCTTGGCCATATCATTCTGCCTTCTAAATTCCTGTGGTATTTCCAGACTTAATTATCACACAGCTTAGAACTAAATGGAGTCGTGAAATGTTAGACATAACTGAAAAGATTAAAGAACTTAGAACTAAATGAATAACCAAAAAAATTGTCTTAAATTGTTTGCAATTATTTCATTGGTGTTTGGTTTATTCATTCACCCAGCTTAAAGGTTTCATATGCATGGGAACCATGTTGCATCTGCTATCATAGCTAGCATTTAAGTACCCTTCCTCTATACCAGGCTTGAGCTAAACACTTTACAAATTAACTCATTTCATCTTCACAAGGGAGATAGGTCCTGTTACTATCCCCACTGAGGAATTTGAGGGAAACAGAAGTTAGATGACATCTTTATATTGTTAGTAAATGTCTGAGATTGGATTTGAACTCAGGTCCTCCAAACTCCAGATCCAGAGTTCTATCCTTAGTGCCACTTAGTTGCCTTATCTCCAACTCCTAAATCCTATATTAGGTAATCAGTAAGCACTTATCATTGGTGAAAGTAGTCTTGGTCTCTGGTTTTCTAATAGCATATGGTTTGATAGCAAAGTTTAAGGTAAGCAAACATAATTAACAGGCATGTACATTACAATATTTTCATAGCATAGTTTTTGTTTTTTTTTTTTTTTGGAGACTGAATCTCCCTTTTACTCAGGCTAAAAGGACAATACGGATCACTCCCCCTTCCAGTAGTACTACTCCACCTACACAACAGTCTAGGCTCCCTTCACTTACTAACCATATCACTAGTCTCACCAACTCTGGACACCTCTATATCAACTTCTCTACTCTGATACGCCTGCATTAACAGCATTCATAGTAAAAATACCACTATACGGCCTCCACCTCTGACCACCAAAGGCACATGTGGAGGCCCCTATTGTGGGTTCCATGGTATTAGCCACCATTCTACTAAAACTAGGAGGGTATGGCATCATACGAATCACAGCCTTTACTGAACCAGTGACCATAACCCTATGCTACCTGACCATTCCATCTCAATATTAATTAGTATGATCCAGAAACTCTAAAATGATCCATTTTGTCCCCCTGGGCCAATTTGCCTCTCCCTAAGCAATGTGGTGACCTTTTGCTCTCCTGACATCATATTGAAGCCAGAGTTTAGTGTGGACACTTGGAACTTTTTCTCTACACCACATGAAAACACCTTAATTTAAGTGATCTACCTCCTCCTCAGCAGAAAGATCTACCTTCACTTCTTAATAAATAGAAAATAAGGAATCTTCTAGAATTGTAGGGTTTTGAGAGTTCAAAATGTAGTTTAACCCCTTGCCACCCTAAACCAGCCCTAAGTATGAAAAAATTATTCTAAGACTTTTTTAGAGGATTAACATTTTCTAAGTATCAAAGAAAACCCAAGTTTTAAAAGAATTTTTTTGGTATGTGAAAAATTCACATTTTAAAAATACCTTATTCACCAAGTCCCAGAAAATGTCAATAGCATCTTTGGGATAAAAAAAAAAATTACTTGAAATTTCATGTGAATTTTTTCACATGCTAATTATATTATTTTATTTTAGGAAATAGATCTTATTTTTCTTAATAACCATCATTCTACCCTAACACAGTTAATTCTTGATTATTTAATAAATTGTTAATTTGTGATTACCTAGTCCCAGACTTTTTATAGCTTCATTGAACCCTCATCCTATAGAGCATGAAAAAGACAAAACTTTAAAGTAAAATTGTCTGTAAGAATATTCTTCCAAATATCACAGCTATTTTATCATACTAGGTAGTAGCACATTTTGAACTGTAAATCATAATAATAGCTTCTTTATCCTTGTAAGTTACAGTTCCATAATTTTGTCACTGAGAAAATTTTTATATACGTGTATGTATATTTATGCATACACATATATTTACAAACACATATATGGACACATGCACATATATGTATCATGTGTGTATATGTGTGTGTGCATATATGCATTTCTAATGTAGCCTGATATATTTAACCAATGTGACTAGATACAATAAATATATTTGTATTTATATGCATTTTATACTTGTATACAACATGTGTATTACATGAGATGTGCTCTCTATATATATCACATATATATACTGGATAACATGAGTGTTGAGTTGTATATTATACTGTGTGTGCAATGGCATGTGTGTATACAATAATCTACACGTGCACTGCATATACCTCCTAATAGCACTTTCCTTAGGACATACTTAGTTGACATACTAATCAATCAAAGAATTTTCCTGCAACAATACTTTTGGATGCATTATTGGCACTTAATTTGGTCATTTAAGATTGTTTCTTTAGAAAAACATAGATCTCAAAGAGATGATTGACACATGATCACTACAAGAAGGAATCTCATATGTTGCTTAAATAAGAAGCAAGTACAATTCAATTATAATAAGAGTAATAATACACTCTGAAGGGAATTTTCAAAGAGGATTCAGAATGAAGTTTCCTGGAGATAAGAAAATTGGTTTTAGATTTTTTTTGAGGGGAATTATTCTAAGGGTCCAACTACCAATGATTGCCAAGGTCTTTTGACCTCTCACAAATATACTAAGAGAATAAGGATGGGCTCAGTAGGCAGAAGCAGCCATTACTGACATTATGTTATCATAATATCATTGGCCAGGCTTTTGCCTTAAATTAGCTCCATTACTTGAGAATGTACACACACATTTCTCACAGGAAACAGACATACAGGAAAAATTCCTGACAACTCAATTCCTCATAATGCTGCCCTGCCACAGTTGGCTCTCTTGATCTCCTATCTTTCAATACTTTCAATACACACCCAGTTCTAGCATATAAAGACTAGTTAAGACAGTACCAGCCCTGAAAGCTGAGCTAGCTCTGCTGCTAGATGCAGTCGATGTGAGAGATATTGTTGCATCATTAGGACTATTGGCAACAGTTTCTGCTTTTATGTAGCAAAGATAAATTGTTCAACCTTATTTTAATAAGGCTCACACTTTTTTTTTTCATGTGTTGATTTCTTGTTCTGCAATTCTGCTAATTTTATGTGATGTGTAATACTATAGGAAAGAAGAGAAGGTCTAAGGAAGTCTTATGGGCTGATTAAAAACTGTTTAGGCTGACATATATTTCAGATGTCTCTTAAAGCTTTGTTCAATATTATTGACAATTTCTAATTTTAAATAAATAAGTATCAGTAGCCCCAAGAACTACAGATTTAATACAGTGGATTATATTTTAATTTTTGTTGCAATTTTTTGTTGCCATTTTACAATTTATTGCAAGTCTGGATCCTGGGGCCTCTGGTTAGGAGAGTTACTGATCCTGATGCCAAAGGAAGGATATATATCTATTCAAATATTTGGGACTCATTTGGGGATGTGGGGTGAAGATTGGGAGTTATTTACTTCATTTTCTGAGGAACTACTGCTGAATAAATAAGTGTTTTCTAATATTGTCAGCTATTAGTAAAATTAATTTTTCCTTCCACATAATCTGAACATTGATCCCATACTAGAATGACTTTCAATTATGACTGCATTGTATTACAATGAAAAAAGCTAGTCTTGCTTCTGAAGTTTCCTACCTGTAAGACATTCGACTGATCACTAAATCTCTCTGAGCATGATTTTTTTCATCTTTCTATAACTAAATGCTTTCTGAGGTCTGGCCAGCTATTAGTGATTCTAAGTTAATTGATTAATAATTCTAAATTAAATGAATTACATAACAATATAATTTATGAAAATGAATATTAAATGGATATATAGCATTCCTCTGGATGCACCCATACCCAACCTCAATGGTTACAGGTTGGGTCCCCAGAAATATTACTATCTTAAATTTTAAATATTTTATGAGTTTGTACTTCTAAAACTATAGCTTAAAAGCTAACCCCTTACAAAAGTTATGTTTAATAGTCAACAGATATAATTAGGTCAAAAGCATTTACTAATGGCAAAGAGTAAATGTAAATAATAAATGGCAGGATATTGGCATAATAAGAAAAGGAGCTGCAAAACATTCTCTATCCTACCTCCCCACCTATAAACCTAGAGCATACTCTCTCATAAATTTACTAGGGCACACTGGTAGTGAGACAAACATGAAGAAACACAAGTAGCTGAAACAATTTATTCATCAGGTAATACAGGACTTCAAAGTTCTTTCTCTTTCCATGGTGTCCTTACATTGCTCCTCCCTGGGTGCAGCACATTGGGGGAGCTCATGATCCTATAGTGTTAGGAATGGGTACCCACAGAGTATCCCTATCACCTGTGAGTAGCAAGGAACCTTCTTCTGGTAACTTCGGGGAACCCAAACCGTGAGGGTGAATACAAATTGGAATGTAACCTAGAATGACTATTAAACTAGAAATTCACTCTCAAAATCATCTGCACTTTATTTTATTAATTTGAGCTTATTTTTGTAGCCTTTCAAAATAGTTATGTATTTTAATTTTGTCATCTAATAAATTAGTTAATTCTCCCAATGGTGTGTCAGTTGAAAGTTTAATGATCTCTCTTCTCTGTCTCTAATGAGGGAGTAACTAAGTGGACAACTATCCACATCTCAAAACACTTTAGGCCAAAAGATCTTTATTCAGTGAAGGAAATGTTTAAGACTTCTTTTCAGAAGGCTATTTAAGAATGACAACAGAAGCACTAGTATGCAAGTTGAAAGTCTGGTAATATGAATGATTTGAATGTATCCCTTCATTACTGTTCTGAGAAGACAAAAAGATTAATTGAATAGTAACTAGTGCTTTCCTGGAAGTGTGGGGTGCAACAATTATTATTAATTTCTTGATATTTGCCTTTCAATTTTGCTTTCTTAAATACCTTTGCTCTGAATTCATGTCATTGATCATGAGATGATAAAAGAATGGATTAATGGAAGTTGTGGATTTGAATAGATAATGAACAAAAAAAGTACCTGAACCTGAGTCTAGTTAAAAAGAATACTATATCAGAGAGGCCCAAGTGTTTGATTGATGGATTAAGTAAAGGTTTGGACTATTGGGTCAATCTAAGACCACGTGCTTTAGTATTACAGGTTTCTATTGAAGTCTTTCTTTTCTTCTCTTTTTTTCTTTCTAGGTGGTAATCTGACAGCAACATTTTCCAAAACAACTTTTACAGCTTAGTGAAACAACATCGTTGAACTGACATTCTATATTATGTATTTGAGAAGTGTGCCAAATACTTGCTATGGCTATTCAGATATTAGAAAATCAGTGCACAGAGCTTTTTGTTATAGCTAAGACTATAACAAAACTAAGGCAGTATCCAACTGAGGAATGGATGGGAATATTATACTATTGCTTCATTTAAAAAATGATGCAAGGGATAGTTTCAGCAAAATCTAGGAAGACTTCTGTGAATCAATTAAGAATGAACAGACCAGGAGGGAAAAATTATATATTAACAATAATACTTTTAAGCCCTTTTATTTAGAGCTCCTCTTCTCCCCACCCTCCCCAATTCTCTTCTCACATCACTCAGACATCTTCTCCTAAGATGTCACCCTTCTTACTAAGGAACTTCTCTACATACTCCCTGATTCCCATTCTTTTACCTTCCTCAGAAAACTGATCCTTTTGTTAGCTTCACTCTCTAAACTTTAATATCTTACTATGTATCATCTCTTTTCCTGTTTCTTATAGTATCAAAGTCTCCTCTATCCTAAAAACAATAACATTCTCATTCATCAATGAAATCCTACTATTGTGTTACATCTCTTAACTTATCAGCTAATCTCTATGAGAAATCCATCAATGCTAGTTTTTTTCACTTCAATTTTTCTGTTCTAAACTCTCTTAGACTGTATTTTGACATCATCTTTCATTTGAAATTGCTCTCTCTAAACTTACCAATAATTTCTTTATATAATATTTTAATTTTTACCCAATTAAATGTTTAAACAATTATTTTAACATTAAAAAAAGAACTCTAAATTCTCTTTCTCCCTCCCTGAGATGGTAAGTAAACTGATAGTGTATACATGTTCCATCATGTAAAATATGTCCATATTATATTTTGCATAAGAAGATGACAATTTTAAAAAGGATGAAAGAAAAAAATGAAAATAGCATGCTTTTATCTGTATTCAGACAGTATAGCTTCTTTCTGTGGAAGTTGAACATGATCCTCATTAGTCCTTTGGAATTGTCTTGGATCGTCGTAACCAATAATCTCTTAATTGACACATGTAATGGCCTTTTCTAGATCATGTCTTCTAGAGCTCTGTAAAATTTGACACTGTTGTCCTGGACAATCTCCTAAAATTCTCTGCAAACTTTACTTTCTTCTTTCTAGGTTTTCCTGATACGGCTCTCTTCTGGTGCTCCTCCAATAAATAACAACTGCTAATATGTATATAGAACATACTATGTGCTAGAGACTATGTTAAGTACTTTACAATTATTATTTCATTTGATCTTCACATCAACTCTGAGTAGTAGATACTATTATTCCCATTTTACAGGTGAGGAAAATGAGGAAAATAGAGGTTAAATAACTTTCCCAGGATTAGACAACTAATGTCTGAGACCATATTTGAATTTGAGTTTTCCCATCTCCAGGCCATACACTACATTCACAGCACCATTCATCTGCCATGTCCTACCTCCCTGCCTATTCCTCAGACTCCTATGATGGATTTTTATCCAGTTCATGCTCACTAACGGTGGGTGTCCCCCAAAGCTCTGGTTTTGCTTGCCTTATCTTTCCCACCATACTATTTCACTTGGTAAACTCATGGACTCTCATAGGTTAAATTATAATCTCTATGCAGATGACTTCCATATCCATATTTCCAACTTTCCTCTTCCCTTGAGCTCTAGTCACACATCATTAACTGTCTCTTAGATGCCTTTTAAATGCTCTCCCCCATGCCTGGAATGCTCTCCTTCCTTTTCTCCAAATCCTAGCTCCTCTGACATCCTTTAAATCTCAACTCAAATCCTATGTTTTAAAGGATGTCCCCCTGCTGACAGTCCCATCTTTCTAAGTATATCTTTCACTGACTTTGTATTTATTTTGTATTGTCAGTCCCTCAATAAATATTTATTAAGCACATTATATGTGTCAGAGACTGAAGCCAGTGAAAATGCCCAGTTGTAGGAACTATGCACATACTGTTTTCCCACCTTCATCCCTATAGAATATGATCTCCTTTGAAAACAGGGACTATTTTTGTCATTCTTTATCCCCTACATTTAATATGTATAGTGCCTAGCACATAAAAAGCACTTAAAACATTCTCTTTGAATGACTTAGCACTGTATTAGGAGAAACTTCAGTATTTTGATGGGTCTCTGGTTTCTTTGGTATGGTTAGTCCCTTCAACAAAATCAAGCAGATTGAAAACTTCTTTACTTCATCCTTTGATTCTTATCCTTATCTTCCTATAAATCCTCCACCAAATATATGGCATTCTTCATCTAGATTTCTTAACAATAGTTGGATATCATTGGAGCATATGGGCATTTGTGAGATATACAAAAGGTGTACTGTCTTCATAGACTTTGCAATCTCAATAAAGAAATAAGAATAGTAGAGTTAAAATACACAACAATGAAAAAATACATATATAATCAGGGAACTAAGTGGAACAAGGAATAGAACATTAGGCCTATAGTTAGAAAAATCTGAATTCAAATGTGGTGTCAGCACTTATTAGCTGCTGTGTGACTCTGGGCATATCAACTAACCTCTGCTTACCTCAGTTTCCTCAACTATAAAATGAAGATAATAATAGCATATATCTCCTAGGGTTTTTGTAAAGATCAGATAATATAAAATTAGCATAGTGCCTGACTCACAACAAAAACTATATATATGCTACCTATTATATGATCTTTTAATAGTATTTTGGTGCTATTAAAATTATTAGTGTTATCAGGATAACTCTGCTATATTTATTTTAATCTAAGAATGGTGAAGTTTTATTTTCTTTAGACCTCAATGCATCAAAATCAACCTTCAACAAAATCTACAATCTGACTTGCTAATTCTAGCATGAAATAAATTACATATCAATCCCCTAAAACCTACACTATTTCAAGGTTTGTTTTCCTGAATAGATTGGCTAATCCCAATCAATAATATAGTATCTAAAAATCTTAGAATAATAGTCTCTTATCATATATGTGTCCTTCTAAGATATGTACATTGTTCAATAAGTATTTAGTAAATAACTACCAATATATTTTTTTCCCTAAATATAGGTGAAAAGCTGTTCACCTAATCCTGACAATTTTCTGCTCAAAAATACTATATAACTGAAAGAGTTAATTAACCTTTCTAAAGATTCTACTTTACTTCAAATAATAGGTCACACAAGAAGAGAATTTGACTCAACAAGTGTTTTAAAATTAATTAGCAAAATATGATGCCTGAATGAAAATGCTGAATGTGTTGAAAATAGTGTTCATCACTTCCTATATAAATGAGAATATGCACATCTTTCAAGTGCTTGCACACTAAGTATTCTCATTTACAATTTCCAGGTGATTGCCCCTACTAAATAGAATTACAAGCCATGAATCACGTGACAGTAGAGTTCAGGGTGCAGCAGCAAAATAGGTGGTAATACATCTTCTTTAATGTCTCTTCCACTGACAAACTCATTCTGTTTCTGATATTGAAACTTTTATCAATGCTGAGAATTTCTGTGATGAGACCCTTCTTTTTTTAGCTCTTCAGGGAAAAAGAAAGGACAATTTTCACGAGAACTAAGTTTTTCTGAAATTAATTATAAAATATATATATATTTAGAGCTAGAAGGACCTAAAGTTATTTTGTTCAACCTTTTGAAGATGAAGAAAGCAGGACCAATCCACATAACAGCAGTGACTTGCCCAGAGTCACACAACCATTAAACCTCAGAGACAAGATTTATACCAAGGTCTTCTAACTCCAGAATTAGAACTTCCACCTTTCAGGGTTGTTGTGAGGGTCAGAATTGTAAAGTGCTGAGTACAGTACCTTGCATATAGTAGACTTTTAATAAAGGCTTCTTTTCTTCCCCTTTTCACAAAGCCAGATATTACAACAGTATCATTACATACTGATTAAAATTCCTCAACATATAGATGATGAAAAAACCCTCGCAGTAATCACAGTTTCTTTGTGGAAGTTATATTTCTTAAATGAATAGGAATCAATGGACAAAAAGGATTTGAAAGGTCTTGAGATTAGAAAAGAGTCATAAAGACATTTTAGATTTAGATTTAGGTTTAGGTCCATTAGTCCATTGAATGAGAAATGTCTCATCTCCTAAATTTAGCCTCTCACTTAACTGCTTTGTGAGGTCTGCGGAGATATGTATTGCAATATTTTAAGTCAGTGACTGACAACCAGGGCTGAAGTCATAAGGACTCAGTCTCAGAAAGAAATGCTCCATTCACATCTCTTGAAGCTTATATGTGACATTCCCCATCCCTAATTCCTGTCCAAAAGGCAAATGAATCAGTAGTTGGAATTCAGTTAAAAATTAATATAAATGGCATTTTACCCTTTTTATCACTTTAATATTAAGAGGTCCTTAATCAAAAAAGATATGGAATCTAATACTATGTGAATTAAAAGAGAGAAAGTCTTGAGAAATGCATACAGGAATACTTTTTATGACATTGTCCCAACCAACATAATTTCACAATAACATCACCAGACTATCCAAACCATAAAGTCCAAAATCTTGCAATGATGCTATTGGGATGTAGTTCCTGTTCCTGGATATCCCCCAGAGTGGCTCTCTATCTGGTCTGTTCAACTCTGCTTATAAAACTATTTTCCCTAAATTGTCAAGTGTAGTTAATGCTTTCATAGAAACAAAGATATTAAACAGGCTGTGCCTATATTCTCATTTATTCTGCCTCTAAAGAGGGAATAAATCAAAGGGAATTAACCCTCTGTTCATTTTGACCATTTTCCATCTTAGCAATGGGTATCTCCATGTTTGATTAGAGAGGTAATTATAATTGATAAGGAAGATGATCAGTATCATCAACTAAATCATGCTGGAGTCCATCCATATATCACTTTCTTTGCTCACAACCTGTAGATCTTTCCTTCCTGTGTATGCCCTATTATGTCATAAAAATGAAAAGTTTTATTTTTAAAATTCTGAATCTATAATATAATGTCTTAATAATGAATTTTGCATGTGAATTTAATAAAACATTCAAAATCAGGAAAAACTACATTGATCTTCTGGTATTCTTGCACATAAGGATATCACAAATACCAAATGACTACATAAAATGAAAAATATTCTAACTTTTTATCATCTAAATGAGTCATGGAAGAATTTTCTTTTCAAAATCCTGCCCTGGGTTTTCTTATTTTCTTAAAGTAATTCCAAACCTTTCTCCTTTTTTCAGTCTTTGAACATGAAATATAAAAACCAGTGAACCACTGTCTTCTAACTTTATTACTCTTATACTAGGAATTTTTTTAAAAAATATTATTTGCTTCAGTTTCACTGACTGCAAATTTGTAAAATTTCAACAAGAGCCTCATTATAGCAAGACAATCCTTTTATTCTTCCTACTGATTTTCTATCCCATTCCACAAAGACAAACCCAAAGCTTTTTGTTCCTCAAGTCTACCATTCTTTCCCCTCCTTTCCTTATTTTATACTTTAGCAACAAAAATGAAGTAATTTGCCCTTTGTTGTCTCTTCTCTGTATCTCAAAACACTTTAATGATATTGGTTTTTTTCTCCTTTATTCCAGTCATTAATGAAGAAGTTGCCTTTTTTCTTACCAAGGCCAAACTGTATATGTGCTCTTGTTTACATCACTTCCCACAGTCTATAGAAGATTGCATTCACAATCATTCCCTCTACCAATCTTCAAATTTCTCCCTATCTACTGATTTTTTTCCTACTTTCTACAAATAGATCCAAGTATGGATACTTTCCATAAATCTAACTATCCCCTCTATTTCAGTTCACCACTGAATTAAAAAAAGAAAAAGCTTTCTATCATCAAGCTCATCATTTCTTATAGCACATAGCAGTTCATCTTGATCACATACCACATCTTATTTAGCCTTTCACTAACTGTTGGTCAATCCTTTCATTTCTTTTTCTTTGCCCCACAAGAAGAATTCCACTAAATATTTTTGTAAATATAAATCTTTCTCCTTTTTCTTTGATCTCTTTAGAATTCAGATGTAGTAGTAATATTACCATAGTAGTATTACTGGGTCCAAAGGTAAGTACAATCTTATAGCCCTTTGGTACAATTTCAAATTGTACTCCAGAATGGTTGGCTCAGTTCACCATTCTACCAACAATGTGTTAGTGCCCCATTTTTTTTCAGATCCTTGAAATGTGATAGACCTTTTCTGCCAACCCTTAAGTTGTCTTGAGTTGGAAAATTATTTCACATCAACTTTTTGTTGAAGCTGCCACTCCAGAATTTTATTTGAGGTGTTATTTTAAAATTGTTTAGAGAGGAATATTAGGAAAGTTCAGGTGAATTTCTGCTTCTACTCCACTATCTTGGATCCTGATCATGAGAGTATCTCACAAATCTCATTCCTTTTAACTTTTCTGTAGCATCTGAGATGCTTAACCACACTCTCATTCATTATCCATAAGTCCAGGCTCATTCATCATCCATTTCATGACTGTGCTTTAGGCTTTGTCCTGAGCCTTTCTCTCTCTCTCTCTCTCTTTTTTACCTATGTTCTCTCATTTGGTGATCTCATTGATTCTGATGGGGTTAATTGGCATCTCTATACAGATGATTTCCAAATCTATACATATATCTTCAATCTCTTTCTTGTTCAGGTCCTATATTGCCAGTTGCCAGTTGAATATTATAAACTAGATATTTCAAATCAAAGGGATAGATTGGTCAGAACAATACTGATTAATAGATTCTCACCCCAGCACCAACTGAACTGATCACATCACAAAAGGGACAGTGATTAAACAAGATATGAGGTACCAAGAAAACAGGTGCCCTGGGAAGCAGTGCAATCCCAAGAAACTAGGCAAGGATCAGAGCACAGAACTCTTAAGAAGCAACTCACTTTAGAAGCACTGGAACCCTCTTACACTATCAGAACTAATTCTGAAAATGGCACTGTAAAAACCTGAAATTTAGGAAAATGCTCCTCATCTAACTCCATGCTAGAAACAGAGTTCAATTTTAACATAAATTCAAAATCAAGAAATAAGTTGCAAAAATCAGTAAACAAACAAACAAAGATGGGCTTGACCACACAAAAATACTATAGAAATAGGGAACATCAAGATATAAATGCATAAGAAGATAATAAAGTCAAAACAGCAACAAGCAACATCTCAAAAGAAAGAAAAAGTGAATCACACCCAAGACCAACAAGAATTCCTGGAAAAGTCCTTCCCTTCCTGCCCTCCCCCCAAAAAAATCAGAGCGATAGAAGAAAAAATTAGGTAAAAAAATAAAAACAAGGGAAGAAAATTGTGAAAAGACAAATAAGAGTTTGATAAAAGAGGAACAAAAAATAACTGAAGAAAAAAACGCCTTAAAAACAGAAAATATAAAATATCTCATCAGAAAATAGGTCAAAGAGAGCGAAAGTTTAAGAATTTTTGGAAGATGGCAAAGTAAAGTCGGGAAGCTGTTCAAATTTTCCTAGTTTCCCTCAAAAACCACATGAAACCAAGCCTCTGAACAGAGTCTGATGGAATGAAACCATTCTCCAGTTCAAGATAGACTACAAAAACTTCCAGAAAGGTCAGTTTCATTAGGTTGAAAAGGTTGTTCAGCCCTGCTCAGATAGACTCTGGGAAAGCTGATAAGAGGATTTTAATCACAGCACATCAGCAACTAAGTCCTCAGTCCTGGCTCAGCAGAGGAGAAAATCAGTAGAGCAGCTTCTAGTACCAGCTCAGAAGGTAAACTCTGGGAAACCAGGCTGTTTCCTGAATAGAGCAGGCAAAGTTATCCCCTACAAACACAATGGGCCCCTGTGCTCAAAGCCAAGGCTCAGAGATGCACAGGAAGCTTAAGACAGGAGCACTTTTATCCCAGGAGCACAGATCTACTTTAAAAGTAGATATATTTATATCTATATATCTATATATATCAAAAGAAAAGGAAAGAAAATGAACAAGAAACAAAAGAGAACCTTGACCATAGAAAGCTACTATGGTGACAGGACTGATCAAAATACAAACTCAGATGAGGATAGACTGACCATACAAGAAATCTCAAAGAGTGAGATAAATTGGTTTCAAGCTCAAAGAAGCTTCTTGGAAATGCTCATAAAAGACTTTAAAAGACAAATAAGAGTGTTAGAAGAAAAAGTGAGAAAATAAATGAGAAGTTTGCATGACAAAGTCAACAGTTTGGGAAAAGAAGAAAAAAAATTGAAAAAACAATTCCTTAAACAGTAGAATAAACCAAATGGAAAAAGAGATACAAAAACTAACTGAAGAAAATCATACATTAAAAAACAGAATAGGGAAAATGGAAGGTAACAACTTTGTGAGACAGCAAGAATCAGCCAAACAAAAAATAATGAAAAAATGGAAGAAAATGTAAAATACCTCATTGACAAAACAGCTGACCTGGAAAATAGATGCAGAAGAAACAATTTAAAAATTATTGGCCAACCTAAAGGCCATGACCAAAAAAAGAGCCTGGATAGCATTCTACAAGAGGTCATTAAGGAAAACTGCTCCAATATTCTAGAAACAGAAGGGGGAATACTCATTGAAAGAATCTAACCATCACCTCTAGAAAGAGATCCTACAAGGAAAACCCAAGGAACATTGTTGTGAAACTTCCAAACTATAATCTCAAGGACAAGTATTGCAAGATGCCAGACAAAAGAATTTTTGGACTACTTAAAAGCCATGAAAAAAACTTAGACATCATATTTCAAGGAATTATGAAGGAACACCCCAGAATCAGAAGGTAAAATAGAAAAGGAAAGAATTCCTCAATCATCTCAAAATAAAAACTTCCAGAAATATTATATCCAATTGCCAGAGCTCCCAAGTCAAAGAGAAAACATTTCAAACAATCATAAAAAAAGCACTCAAATATCATGGAACTTCAGTCAAGATCATACAAGCTTTAACAGCTACTACAAAAACAAAACAAAACAAAACAAAACAACAGAGATCTTGGAATATGGTATTCTGGAAGGCAAAGGAGCCAGAATTACAACCAAGAATAACTTAATCAGGAAAACTGAGTATAATTTTTCAAAGGAAGAAAGGATACTTAATGATATAAAGTATTTCAAAAATTCCTGATAAAAAGACCAGAAATGAATTGAAAATTTGACTTTCAAATATGCAAGACTCAAAAGAAACATAAAAAGGTAAACATAAAAGATAAATCATGAACTTAATAAGGTTAAAATGTTTCCATTTCTATATGGGCAGATGATAAATGTGACATCTAAGAACTTTATCATTATTGAGGCAACTAGAAGGATTCTACATTGAGAGAATAGGACTGAGGCAATTATGTTGGGATGATGTAAAAAAAAGTGGATGGGTGAGAGAGAGAGAAAAAGAGAAAGAAAAATCAAGAAAGGAGAAGGGAGAGAAAGAATAGTAAACCTATCTCATATAAAAGAGGTGCACAAGGAAGAACTTTTACAGTAAAGGCATATATAGGGGGAAGAAAGAAAACAGTTGAACCTCACTCTCATCTAAATTAGTTCAAAGGGGGAATATATCTATACACACACACACACACACACACACACACACACACACACACTCCAATAAAAGGCAGAGTTAGCAATCATGACCTTAGACAAAGCAAAAGCAAAAATACATCTAATCAAAAGAGATAAACAGGGAAACTACAACTTGCTAAAGAGTACCATTACTTTAGATACTGAATTAATTTCAATACTAAACCTATAAACACCAAATGCATAATATTCAAATTCTTAAAGGAAAAATTGAATGAATAACAGGGGGAAATAGACAGTAAAACTATACTATTCCTCTCATTTAACTATAACTATAACTATATATATATATGTAACTATAACAATTTAACTACAAAATGAATAAGAAAGAACTTAGGGAGATGAATAAAAATCTTAGAAAAGTTAGATATGATAAAACTGTGGAGAAAAATGAATGGGAATGGAAAGGGGTATATCTTTTTCTTGGTGGTACACAAAAATTGATCATAAAAACCTCACAACTAAATGTAGAAAAGCAGAAATAGTAAATGTACTTTTTCAAATCATAATGCAATAAAAATTACATTCAAATGAAAAAATCAACACTATCAATGGTCCTATAAAAATGCTCTAAATCACTATTAATTAGAGATATGCAAATTAAAACAACTTTGATTGACCAATTCCTTCTTACCAGCTTGGCTAACATGACAGAATAGAAAAATGACAAATGCTAAAATTGTGAACTACTTCAACAATTCTGGAGAATAATTTGAAACTGCTCCCAAAGGGCTACGAAACTGCATTCTTTTTTGTTATAGCAAATAACTGGAAATGGAAGGGATGCCCATTAATTGGGGAATGGCTGAACAAGATATGTGATAGTGATGGAATGCTATTGTCCTATAAAAAATGATGAGCAAGATAGTCTCAGAAAAACCTGAATGACTTATATGAACTGATGCAAAATGAAATGAGCAGAATCAAAACATTGGACACAGTAATACCAATATTGTAACAATAATCAACTGTGAAAAGCTAAGGTACTCTGATAAAGACAATGATCTAAGACAATTCCAAAGAACCCATGATGAAAAAATGCTATCAATCTCCAAAGAGAAAACTGATCAATTTTGAGTACAAATTAAAACATACTTTTTAAACTTTTCTTGATTTTTCTTGCTTATGTATATGTGTATGTTTTCTTTTGCAACATTATCAATATGAAAATTTCCATGACTTCACGTGTATAATCAGTATCATATTGCTTGTCTTTTCAAGGTGGGAAGGGAGAAAATTTTGGAACTCCTTTTTTTTTTTTTTTTTTTTTTTTTTTGCTTTGGCAATTGTGGTTAAGTGATTTGTCCAGAGTCACACAGCTAGGAAGTGTTAAGTGTCTGAGATCACATTTGAACTCAGGTCCTCCTGACTTCAGGACTGGTGCTCTATCCACTGTCCCACCTAGCTGCCACAGAACTCAAATTTTTAAAAATAAATATTAAAATTATTTACTTGTAATTGAAAAATATTTAATGAAAAAACGTTTTAATTGTAAAACAAGATGTTAATGACTCCAATGTACAGTATTCTGTACATATTTCTTTCATTTTATTTCCCCTTTGGAGATGTGATGAAGTTCTTCCTTGATGGAACTATAAGGGCAATTTGCCATTGGATGACTAGAGATCAGCCTGGGCGAACTTTTAAGAAATTAAGCTTGCCAGTCCTAGTTGAAGAAAGCTTGGAAATCTAGGAACAGTCATCTACATATGGAAAATCCATCATGTAAAAGGGGATAACACTTTGTTTTTACTTTGAGTTACATTAAGGATAAAATGCAAATTCCTCTTTTTGGGACTTAAAATCTTTTACAACCAGGTAACCAGCCTTATTATATAGCATTTCCTCCTTCCTGCATCTAACAGCCTGGCCAAACTCTGTATCTTAACTGTTCCTCATATAACAGACTCTCTCTTCCTTCTGCCTTTGTCTGTCCCCCATGTCTTCTTGACTTTAATTCTTAGAATTCCTTGTTTTCTTCAAGCTTGTGTTAAATTATCAACTTCTACTTGGATTTTTTCCTGATCCCCTCTGATCCAAATGCCCTTTCTCTCAAAATTATCTTGGTTTTTGGTTAGTATTCTATATATATTAATGTGCATATTTTTTCCCCTTGGGAAAAAATAAGCTCCCTAAAAGTAGGGACAGTTTCTTTTTTTCTTTGTATCCTCAATGCCTAGAATAGTGTTCCACACATAGTAAGAACTTTATAAATGTGTGTTGACTGGGTGTTTGACTAAAGAAACTAGCCTACTGGTTTCCCCATGAATTAGAATCATGCTTTAATTTAGTCATTTAACAAGAGTGACTTCTTTACTTCCACTATTTCATGTACTGCAAATTCCATTTTCCAGTACAGACTATCTTGTTTTATTTCATCTCACTTTATTGTGCTTCACAAATATTATGATTTGTTTTTTGATTGTTCTTTTTGCTTTTTCAAACTGAAGTTTTATAACAACCCTGCATCAAGTAAATCTAGCAGAGCCATTTTCCCAACAGTATGTGCTCACATCATATTTTTGTGTCACATGTTAGTAATTCTTGCAATATTTCAAACATTTTTATCATTATTTTATCTGTTATGGTGATCTTTGAGCTGTGATTTTTGATATTATTATTATTATTGTTTGGAGTTATCACAAACCACACTTAAATGAGCTGTGACTTCATCAACAAATGATCTGTATATGCTAAATTGATCCACTGACTAGGTTGTCTCTTTGGGCCTCCCTATTCCCTGAGACCCAAGAATATTGAAGATTACTATATAAACTTATTTGATAAAGCAACAGCAGAATTTGAGAGAATTGACTCCAATTTTGAAAGAGGTTCTAATATAGATAAAATGCTATCAAATATCATCACATGCTATAGAGAAAACTTATGTGAAATGAAGAATTAATAAGTATGGCAGACTTCATTGTTTTTGCTTTTCAGCAACCATCATTTTGATCAATCAGCAGCCATCAACATCAAGGCAAAGATCTTTCAGTATCAAAAAGATTAAACTCACTGAAAGTTCAGATGATAGTTAACCTTTTTTTTAAAACAATAAAGTTTTTTAAATTAAAGGATATAAATATTTTAGATATAATGCTATTGCACACTTGCTAGACAACAGTGTGGTATAAACATACCTTGTATATGCAACAGGAAATCAAAAAATTCATTTGACTTACTTTAGCACAATTTTCACTTTCTTATAAAGATCTGGAGCCAAACTCACAGTATCTTCAAAGTATGCCTATATAGGCCAAGAAAAATCTTCTTTACTTAGATATTCTGCCTAAAACTAACATGCCATTACTTCTTAAAATCCAATAGCTTTATAATCTATGAAATTATTAACATAAATGTCTAAAAGTTTATGATAAATGAAATTGCATGTTCCAAAAACATAGAAAACAGCTAAATATCTTTAAATTGTGTTTCATATAGTTTCAGCTTTAATAACAATCTGTTGTTAATGACAAAAAAAGGTCTTTGGGGATCTTGAAATAACTCAGTCAATTATTATGAATACCAAATACTTTTATAGATCCTGCAAAATTCAAGTTAGTAAAGACTAATAGGGATTTTCTAATGATAGAATCCTGTGTTACCAGTTCTTCTATATTTCCAAAACCCATCTGTTTGTCTTTATATGATTCTAACAGCTTTCTACTTTTATATTCAAAGAAATACAAGTGATCATTGTTTTCATTACTTGAATTTCAACACTAGCTAATAATAAAAACAAACACAATATGAAATCTAAAATGATCTAAAATGCTACTGCTTTAGATTGCCAGGAAGAAGAAAACTCTCAGCATATAGAATACTAAAAATGAAAAAGACATAGAAGTGATTCTGTTGTAAAAACTTGTTTTCATTAAATGAAAAGTTTTTTAAGTCACAGATCATCTAAAATGAAAAATATTTTCATCACATTCCACTTATTTTATAGCTCTCTGACAGATGTTTTGGAGACTGTTTATTGCTTGTGTTCTGAGAACAGCAAGTTGGCATTAATACTTAAAGCAATATACTCTATTGATGTCAGCTACTGAAAAAAATTAGAATTTTAATATTTTGACTACTAGCAGACACTGGGGAAATTAATTAACTACACATTTTTTACATTATTAAGTGCAGAAAATTAAAAATAGAGATACTAAAATGTTGCCATCTTTAAAAGGTTCTGAATTTGCATTTGTTATAACACAATTCCCAAGAAATTAATGCATTGAACAAATAATACTAAGAAAGAGAAAAGAAATTATTATTTTGCAAATAAAAATATTTTAATTTTTATATTTATGTAGAAAATTGTTGTTTTAAATGTAAATACATTAAAATTAACATGAAAATATTTACTAAGCACTTATTCTAAAATAGAACTGCATTAATTCAAAGCAATACTTTGGTTCTATTGTGTTCTAGAGACAAAACAATACAATAAAGTAAAATGATTAAAAAATTAAGGACAATAGATAATTTTCTATTTTATCTTTTACCTATGCTAACTTCTTACCTTTCTTATGTAACCATTCACCTTACTGTAATCATTTACTGCCTATCCTAGGGTTCTCTAGTATCTTTAAAAGAATTTAGGAATGTCTAGGCTTTCTGCCATTGGTTCTATCACACACACACACACACACACACACACACACACACACACTTCACCCTGCTTCCAAACAGTTGGATTGGTTTTCATAATATTCACTTCAAAGATGTAGCAAAAATAAACTCACAAATATCCTCCCAATATATAGGATAAAATTCCCTTCTGCAACAAGTATGTTGTGTATAGGAGGGAAGGCTAAAAGATGGGAGTTATTTAAGGCTGAGACTTGGCTGGGTGAAATCTGCAATATGATAAGTAGCCAAGGAATGAGGAGAAGGGGACAGAAAAGGGTTGAGATGGGCCTAAAAGATAAGGTAAGAATCTATAATAGATAAGGAAAAAAAATCTAGAAGAGTGTAGCTAATGTAGGAGTAATGGCCAGAGAAGAAGTGGAATGCCAATATATTGTGATCAATGTGACAAAAATCATCCCAGGATCTACTGATAAGTACTGTTTCCAATTATACAATCAATGGATGTGATCTTTTATGATCTTTTAAAAAGAAACAATTTATTAAGGTCAGAGCATACACTCACCATTTGCAAAAATCAGTGAGCCCTGAACAGCAGTTTGAGCAATCTTATAAATGTTTTGGTTACACAAACAGGATCAATATGATGGAATTTTCAAGAATAAATTAGGGAAGATGATGATTTACACATCTAAAAACAATCAGCAGAAGGGGAAGTGCTATGCCAAGTAAAAATAGGAAACTAACTAGTAAATGCCAGAGCTATAGATGATATCCCAAGCTATAAATTTACAGACAGAGAATAGGAGCCAATTAGTTAACACTAAAGCCATATTTGATGTTTCAACTTAATTTTGCAAACTCTACCTAGTTATAAGATCTGATCATCTTAAGTAAATAGCTGCAATAAAATTGAGCTAGAAATTCTCTTATTACATAAGAGAATTTCAGGAAGTGGTATATTTGTGGGTGATAGCAAAATAATAGCTATATACTAAAGTGGAGTGAAATTTAAAAGTACAAATGAAATTAATAAGTTGAAGAATTGTGACATTGGGGTATTTGAAGGAATATATATATATATATATATATATATATATATTGAAATTCTCTAATATGGAAGGCAGAAATCAAGAAGAGAAAGACCATCAGCTAGATATCAAATCATTGAAAAAGGAAAGAGTGTCCTAAAGGTCTACAGAAAATAATTAATCAGAATTTTGATTGAGAATTACTGATAGTGGTAGAGGGAGAACTTGAAAGTGACAACAAGAAGCATCTTTACCTGTGAGTTGGGTAAGCCAGATCTCAGTGAAGGCAAGTTGCTGGGGAAAAAAGGGAAAGCAAAAGTTATATGGTGAAAATAGTAGGGACTGAAAAGAAAGAGAGAACAATAAATATGGTAGGCACTGGCCTCCAAACCAAGTATCAGCTTTATGGGAAACTACTTTGCTCCACTGTGATGTCTTTACCATCTTCAAGGGGATCCACTATGATGAATATGTTAGGAACACTGAGACAGAAACAGCAATATCAATAGAGGTAACATGTGCTTTTGCTAGTAAACATGCACAATTCAGAATAAACTTGCCAAAAAAAGATTTTCATGTGTAAGAAATAAGGAAACTGTTAAAAGTTTTTGCCTTTCTGTCTTCTCCTTTTCCATTCCAAAGGACTTTCCATCCTTTGGTTAAATTCAAGAGCTCACTGTTTGCTACAACTAGTTTCCCTTAAAATGTGGGAGTCTCACAAAAATACTATAAGTTCTGACCAAGAGAAAAGTAGAATAGAGAGGATAATAATGTTACTCCTTGAGTCAGTAGATATGGGAGAAGAGAGGTATGATCAGGGGAAGATTGTAACAGTGTAAAAGGGAGAAGGATAGGGGAAAGAGTGCCTGTTCAGTCAGCTTTGCTCCACAATGACACCCTGGTTACACTATTTGGGGGTCATCAGCAACTTGTGTAAATTAAGTTGTTTTGGAAAGCAATTTGGAATTATATAAATAAAGTTACTAAAAATTATCCATGCTCTTTTTTCCCCCCTGAGTCAATTAGGGTTAAGTGACTTGCCCCACATCACACAGCTAAGAAGTGTTAAGTGTCTGAGGTTAGATTTAAAATAAGGTCCTTCTGACTTCAGGGGTGGTGCTCTATTCATTGCACCACTTAGCTGTTCCCAATATGCATGCTCTTTAACCAAGAGATTCCATTAATAGATACATGTCCCAAAGAGTTAATTGATAAAAAAAAAAAAAAGGCCCTGAATACACCAAAATATTTATAGCAAATTTTTTGTAGTAGCAGAAAATGGGAAACAAAGTAGATATTCATTTATTAAATTATGGTTAAACAAATTATGGCTCACGAATATAGTGAACTATTACTACATTGTAACAAATAATGATTATGAACACAGAGAAGTATGGAGTTACATGAACTGACCCAAAATGAAGTAAGTAGAAGCAAGAAAATTATACCCAGTGACAACAATGTAAAAGGAAAGGATAAACACCACAAAACATTTGAAAATAAGTGTTGCAAAATTTAAAAGAAAAAATTTGGCCCCAAGCAAGAAATATGAGAAGGCAAAATCTACCTACTCACAACCCCTTACAGGTCTTTTGCAAAGATGGAAGGTCTACAGTTGTTCATTCATTGTTTCAAAGAGGACCTATCACTGGCGATGTCTTGACTTGTGTATGAATTGTGAGATAGAGTTGCACAAATTTGGAATAGTAGATTCATTGTTATATATTTTTTTCAATGTGTTGATCAGGTTTGCAGATTTTTTTCTCTTTTTTATTTTTCTCTATTAAAAATCTTTATTATATGAATAGTTCTGGGGGAAGAAAGGATATAAGTGAAATGTGTACAATATAAAAGCAAAAAGTATCAATAAACATTTATTTTTAAATTCTTGATGGCATTCTCTTTCTATTTATGCTTTATTCTGAATGTTGATTTTAATCTTTGCTCTAACAACTTGATGGTCTTTCTATAAAGACATAGCTGATTTCAAAATGCATTTCATATCAGTAATGAGTTGTTCCAGTCAGTTAAGAGATAATCAACTGAATTTTTTCATGATGATATTTGATGTTTGTCATTATCATGAATACTTTTCATGGTACATGTAGGATGTGTATGAGGCATCTTTATAATCTATCATCCTCTGACCTCTTGTTTCTTATTTTCTAAATGATGACTTCCAATATTAAAAAAAAAAAAACTATCTCTACTTTCGCTTTGGAGTGTCAAATTGAGTTTTTTTTTTATAGAATTTTTCTACCTCTGTATCTTCTGCAACAATATTGAAGCATAAGCGGCAGTTATTTTCATGAAGGACTTTTTGCAGATACTTATCATGAACAGTGCAATCCAAGATCATCAAGTATAGCATCAAATGAAGTTTCACCTTTAGATTCATATTGAAACCATCTGTCAATTCCTTTAAGTCTCCACAATTGAGTAAGTTACAAAGATAATACGAATCTGGACCAAAGAGATGGTATCTGCCTAGTTACCTCAAGCACTTTCCCTGTTAGTGAAGTATAGGCCCTCAAAGAGGTACCAAAAGATCAAACATATACGTGGGTCTTGGTGGAATGAGAGAGGGAATGCCTAGCAATTCTATCTTTAGAAAAATGTTCAGACATAGGAATGAATATGGGACTTTAGAACCTCATGATAATGTGGGACCCACTAGAGAGGGAAGATTATATTAATTACATAGTTGAGTCTATTAAGTCATATATTATATATGTGTGTTGTGGGTGTGTAGCATTGTTTATGGGTTTTTCTACAACAAATTCTGCTTGTTCTGTGAGGCTAAGGAAAAACTGTTCTATAACTGATATAGATAGATAGATATAAATATAGATATAGATTTGTTCTTCTGAGTGCTCATATGGGACACACAGAGTCCTCTTGCCCACATCTATAAAGACTTGACACAAGCTATATTCTAAGAATAATTTCCAAAAAAAAAAAAAAAAAAGAATAATTTCCCAGAGGAAACTCAGCTATGGGGATAAAATGAGCCAAAAAATTAGTGATATTTTGGCTGTCTATGTAAGCCTAAAACTAAGAGGTCTGGGTTATGGCTAACATTATTATTACAGATCTTGACACATTATCAATGTTTCTAACTTTCACAGGGCTTAGTTTTGCTTTGAGATTTTACTTAATTTCTTTTGAAATCAAAACTGTTGTACTCTTGTTTACTTTTCATCCAAAGTGGATTTATAAGAGGTCTGTGACTATTAAAGTTGTTATATAACCAAATTCTAGATTTTTAGAACTAGAAACAAAGACTATGGAATTCAACTCTCATTTTCAAAATTGAGGAAACTGTGATCCTCCCCCACAAAGGTAAAGTGACTAATCAAAATCAGATAGCCATTTAGTAGCAGAATGAAGACTAGAACCCATTTCTAACATATCATGCTGAAAAACATAATAATTTAAGAATAATCTTCCTCAAAAAAAAGTATATATTTAAGATTTTGTTAATATTTACCATATAGAAAAAGGTGATTATATTGAAAGTCTAAATGCCACTTAGAGATCTTTTTTAAAAGATATTTTCTTGTCTTTTTTGTAATCAATTGATCTCATCTTTCATATCCTCTTTTTTTGTTACAATAAGCTTGAATCTCTTTAACCTGCAAACAAATTTGCATGTCGATTTCAAGTTAAGGACATATCTTAACATTTCACAAGATAATAACACCTTTATTTAAAAAACAGTCAATATAACACCAGTCCTGAAGTCAGAAGAACCTGAGTTCAAATCTGGCCTCAGATACATAACACTTCCTAGTTGTGTGACCCTGGGCAGGTCACTTAACCCCAATTTTCTCAGCAAAAACAAAACAAAACAAAACGAAAAACAGTCAGGACAATGGCTCTGTAGTCCTTTGTAGTCTAATACCTATTCTCTGCTACACTTTCTTTCAAAGCCTTCCAAACTCTAGGCTAACTCTAGCAATGTGCACATCAACCTAATCGTGTATGTACATCCCTGAAAAGAATACAGTCACAATAAGTTAATTTATCCATAGCCTTCAAATTTTTTCCCATCTATTATGATCAATGGTTCTACTTATGGATGGTATAATGCTGGCTTATGGAAAACTTTTATTTTGTTGGTATTGATTATCAATAAATTCCTTATCAGTTATCGGGAAGAATTAGCACAAGTGGCAGAAAATTGATGCATATTCTATTACAACTCAGTCCCAGAGTGAACAATCATCTGTGAATAAAAAGTCATACACTAATTCTTCCTCCACTTTGGTCTTGGCTTATAGCCTTTTCAAATTAAATGGTTTACCTGCTTGCATTTCTGTTTTTCTTCTCGGGTTATTTATACCTTCTGAATCCAATTCTCCCTGTGCAACAAGAGAACTGTTCGGTTCTGCACACATATATTGTATCTAGGATATACTGTAACCTATTGAACATATAAAGGACTGCTTGCCATCTGCGGGGAGGGAAGAGAGGGAAGGAGGGGAAAAATCAGAACAGAAGTGAGTGCAAGGGATAATGCTGTAAAAAATTACCCTGGCATGGGTTCTGTCAATAAAAAGTTTTAAAAAAATTAAATGGTTTACTATTGTTGAGGTTCAGAAGAGACCCCAAAAGGATGTGGTTGCAGACCAGTGTTGCAAGATGTCTCAAAAGAATTTACAGACTTGAACCCATCTCCAAGTCAAGAGGCAAGGTTTATTGTAATTGCAGAGCCAATCAAAGTAGGCTAAGTTCCAAAAGAATTTAGCAAAGAACCAGGAACAAGAAGATAAATTTATAGGAAAACAGATCTGATTCTTCATGTCACTGATATGCTAATTTTATAATATCCAGAGGTAGAACTGAGGAGTAGTCTGGTATGCACCTCACCATTTGTCTCAGAAATTCTGTTATCACTGACCAATAGATTATTTTCTGGCAGTTAGCAAAGTTTCTAGGACTATACTACAGTATTCTTAAAGCCAAGAGACTCTAAATTCATTGACAAACAGATTGTTAGAACAATAGCACTCAAGTCTGTGGGTCTCAGGATTACTGCTGTATTTCTCCTAGAAGTTAGACCCCTATCATCACCAGTGCAGTAGCTGACTTTGATGCTCTTTGTGTCTTCATTAAAGGTGTCTGACAATATTTTGGAATACATTATGCTAAGAAACATGGAAGCAAGCACACAGTCCCACATTAGTGACTGTTAAAGTATGAGAGTATCATACTTCATCCAGAACTCATGTGAACATGCCATCATGAAATTGGTGTACAATACTGATGAACTTATATTAACAACCAAATTTTGTTATACTCTTCCACAAAGTCCTCATGATTGACAGTATCAAAAGTCTTAGGTCAAAGAAAATTGTATACAGGCATCTGTTATGCTCTTGACATTTCTCCCAAGGTTGTAAGGTAGCAAATTCTATGTCAACTATTTCTCAGTTATTTTTTTTCCCCTGAAACCACACTGGCTCTTAGACAGATAACTCTTTTCCAGGTGAAGGATCAATTGATTAAAGAAAATTTTGGCAAGAATCCTGCCAGCAATGACTAAAAGAAACCTCATTGTGATTGTCACAGAACAACCTATTTCCTTTTCCTTTATAGAGATGGACAATTGAGGCATCCTTAATCTCCTGGGGTATAATCTCCTCTTGAAATACAATTTGGAAGATTTCAGTCAACTTTATAATAAGTTCACTTGCCTTGTAGATCTCTGCCTAGATGGAATAAATATCAGGTGCTTTGAAGAGAGACTTGATGGCATTCAACATCTCTTATTTAAAGTTTGGCTAAGGAGTCAATGGCTTCTATTTGATGTACAAATAGCAAAAATGAAATAGTTCCTGCCCTCAAAGAACTTATATTCTAATAGGATACTATACATATAAGTTAGTAGTGGCCAGAGAAAAATCTTATAGTTTGTTTTTTCTTTTGAATGACATCATAGGGTGGTCTCAAAAATCTTAGAGCTGGTGAATGGAGAAGAGTTGACTGATCTCACGAGCAAGAGAAAGAAAAGAGAGGGAGGAACTTTTCTAGTGCATTTCTCATAATCACTGCTTGATATCATTTTGCTGGCCCCATTGTTCATGCTGGTCCTTGCCAGATGTGAATGCCCTTGGCACTCACTCATAGAGCTTCTCTCCATTTTCAGTTTCAGTCCTCCTTGACTGAGGTGCTATCTTTTCTGAAGAGGAAGAAGACTACCTCCTCTACTTCTCTTTTAGTTTAAATCATCAAGATTTTTTGGCTATAATTCTTTTAGAAAATCCAGAAGCACTAACAAAGTCCATCACTAAACTAAGAGAAGCACATCAATAGCTTGTTTTCCACACAAACTTCTCTAAGTTTGGCTGGCTGGAATGGAACTCTTATGAGCTAGAACTTGAAACAAGGTACTAAATGGAATTAAGGAGCCAATGGTTAAATCTAGTTTAGCTTGATGTTCCATAAGTTTAGTATGATTGATTTAATCATACAACAAATAATGGTTTCCTAGTGATATAATGATTGGTTTACTCAGTGTAGAGCATATAAGCTAGGAGCCTCAGCCAGGATTCATTCAGAGGGATTCAGAGGGCAGAGAAGGAGGCAGGAGCTCAAGCTCTTGGAACCAAGGAGACAGATAAGCCTCTAAGAAAGCTAACCAGACCCCAGGAAAGGAGACAAAACTTTGAAAGAGACAATAAAGGATTTGGACTTTAATACCTGGCTGCACTTGTGGTGATTACTGAACTGAAATGATGGCTGCCTCAGAGACCCCAAGAAAACCTCAACAGAGAAAATTACATTTTAGAGAGAACATTACAGGAACTCTCTGTCCTGAGGGGTATTTCTTGTTGCAAACTCCAGCTCTTTGAACGTGGAACCAGAAAATAAGTTCTTTCAAACAAAAATTATATTTCCAGATCACCCAAGAAGCGTTTTTGTTAAGAATGTCTGATTTATGGTCAGAATATCCAAATAACTTCTTATTTTATTTCCAAATGCTAAATTGTTCCCAATCAACATTCTGATACATACTGTTCTTACCCAGGGAATCCATATACCATCAATCTGGCAGGAGGAAGAATGGGTGAGGCTAAATCTGATTGCAAGGGAAAAAAACAAACAAAAAACAAAGTATTGTCATTTGCTGGAGCTCAAAGCCTTCAGCAGACGGGAAGTATGATTTTAGCTTAGTAGTCAGTCTAGGTGAGCTGGAATGATTCTGCTCGATTTTCCCTTTGTTATTTTTCTTACCCACAAATGACAAAGAGCTCTTTTGTTTCATGTTCTGCTGGTTTTTCATGTCCAAAACTCTTGCATAAATATGTGAATGAGTGGGAAAATGCATAGGAATGGATAGTCCCAAAGACAAGATATTCATTGCTGCCTAACTGTTTTATTAAACTTTCTTATGTGACATTTATTCTTTGCTTTTCTTGGTTCATATTGCTTCCTTCAAACTTACAGGTAAACAATTGACTTATGAGCTAAAACTCAAGAGTTAAGAGTAACTCAGAGTGCATTATTTGAGGGAGCCAAGAGGCTGAGTTATTTCTTGTAATGAAGCCAGTCACTTTTGATATTCACAAAGTGATATTTATCCTTAGTATATCTTACTAAGCTAATAGTTCAGGGTTAATGAAATGCCAAATATAGAAATCACTACAATTATCTTGGCTTTACCTCCCACCCTTTAGAATAGATTCTCTTTTCAATTTCTTCTCTGTACCTAACACATTCAGAGATGTAACTTAAATATCACTGCTACGCTAATACAAATAAAATTAAAGTATCGATACATTCAAAGAATTGTAGATTTAGAGCTAGAAGAGACCTTAGAAGCCATCTAACTCAACCACTTTGTAGGTGAGGAAAATGAGACTTAACAGAGTTTAATGATTTGCCAAAGGTGAAACAGGTGGTGATCCATCAAAAGCAGGATTGGACCTATGTCCTCTGATTCTACACCCATGTGCTTTCCATACTTAAAGTAAACCTGATAAGCTCTCCTATTTTCACTGATATCATAATATATATAAATGACAAAAATATATTATATCTTTCTTTCTTTCTCCTCCCACTTATACTTCCATGTCAAGGAAGTCATTTCTCTTGGAGTTCATAAAACACAGGAAGAGGGGCAGTGTTCTCTCAGCTTTGAAAGACTTTTCTCAGTAGCAAAGGGAAAATCGAGCAGAATCATTCCAGCTCACCTAGACTGACTACTAAGCTAAAATCATACTTCGGGTCTGCTGAAGGCTTTGAGCTCTAGCAAATGATGATGCTTTGTTTTTTCTTTGTTTGTTTTTTTCCCTTGCAATCAGATTTAGCCTCACCTATTCTTCCTCCTGCCAGATTAATGGTATCTGGATTCCCTGATTAAGACCTTCCCCTCCCTTTCCTCCTCTCCCCCCTCCCCCCCCCCCCAATGCTGTAAATTACTTTGATACCAAAAGCAAAAAAATAAATAAATAAATGAAACATCATAGTACCCTTTAAGGAATTTGGGATTCTTCCCATCCTTTGAGTCAGTCCAACTCAAAAAAATGATACAGTGAAGAAAAGAAAAGCTCACCAAAGTACTGGAGGACTTTCCATAATTCTAGAAACTTAAAAAAAAATGAAATCATCTTGGAAAAAAGCTGAGAAGTAATTTACATCATCATGAGAAACAAATATTTTTCATTAAATTCTAGAATATTAGAAGTAAACAATATTCCTTGTCACTTGAAATAGATTGGCTAAGAAGAAATAAAGACATTTCACTAATGCACCCCTGAAGAAATCCAACATAGGCATGAAAGTTCAAACACTGCTGGCAGCCCTCTTTGAGGCAACAAAGAACTGAGAACAGAGATTTTTGATTAGAAAATGACTGAAAAGACTGTTATATGAATGAAATGAAATTTTATTTATAGTGAGAAATTATAAGAGGAATCATGAGAAAATATGAAATGATCCAGAATAAAATAAACAGAACCAAAAGAGTAATAACATGCAGAGTAATTTATTGTTAAATCATTTTAGTTATGTCCAACTCTTGGTGACTTCATTTAGGTTTTTCTTGCCAAGGATATTGGAAGGATTTGCCATTTCTTTCTCAAACTCCTTTTAGAAATGAAGAAACTAAGATAAATGAGGTTTAATGATTTGTCCAAGTTCAAACAGCTAGTAAATATCTGAGACTTTGAAGTCAAAAAGATGAATCTTCTTGATTCCAGGCCTGTCACTCTATCCACTGTACCACCTAGCTGCTTTACTATCGCATAAAGATAACACTATATATATAAAAAGAACACTTGAAGTCACACTTTGAGTGAATTTAAAAAAAAATGAAATTGCCAGAGAGCAGATCATGAAATATGCCTCTAGCTTAGTAGTCAGTCTAGGTGAGCTGGAATGATTCTGCTCGATTTTCCCTTTGTTATTTTTCTTACCCACAAATGACAAAGAGCTCTTTTGTTTCGTGTCCTGCTGGTTTTTCATGTCCAAAACTCTTGCATAAATATGTGAATGAGTGGGAAAATGCATAGGAATGGATAGTCCCAAAGACAAGATATTCATTGCTGCCTAACTGTTTTATTAAACTTTCTTATGTGACATTTATTCTTTGCTTTTCTTGGTTCATATTGCTTCCTTCAAACTTACAGGTAAACAATTGACTTATGAGCTAAAACTCAGAGTTAAGAATAACTCAGAGTGCATTATTTGAGGGAGTCAAGAGGCTGAGTTATTTCTTGTAATGAAGCCAGTCACTTTTGATATTCACAAAGTGATATTTATCCTTAGTATATCTTACTAAGCTAATAGTTCAGGGTTAATGAAATGCCAAATATAGAAATCACTACAATTATCTTGGCTTTACCTCCCACCCTTTAGAATAGATTCTTTTTTCAATTTCTTCTCTGTACCTAACACATTCAGAGATGTAACTTAAATATCACTGCTACGCTAATACAAATAAAGTTAAAGTATCGATACATTCAAAGAATTGTAGATTTAGAGCTAGAAGAGACCTTAGAAGCCATCTAACTCAACCACTTTGTAGGTGCGGAAAATGAGACTTAACAGAGTTTAATGATTTACCAAAGGTGAAACAGGTGGTGATCCATCAAAAGCAGGATTGGACCTATGTCCTCTGATTCTACACCCATGTGCTTTCCATACTTAAAGTAAACCTGATAAGCTCTCCTATTTTCACTGATATCATAATATATATAAATGACAAAAATATATTATATCTTTCTTTCTTTCTCCTCCCACTTATACTTCCATGTCAAGGAAGTCATTTCTCTTGGAGTTCATAAAACACAGGAAGAGGGGCAGTGTTCTCTCAGCTTTGAAAGACTTTTCTCAGTAGCAAAGGGAAAATCGAGCAGAATCATTCCAGCTCACCTAGACTGACTACTAAGCTAAAATCATACTTCGGGTCTGCTGAAGGCTTTGAGCTCTAGCAAATGATGATGCTTTGTTTTTTCTTTGTTTGTTTTTTTCCCTTGCAATCAGATTTAGCCTCACCTATTCTTCCTCCTGCCAGATTAATGGTATCTGGATTCCCTGATTAAGACCTTCCCCTCCCTTTCCTCCTCTCCCCCCTCCCCCCCCCCCCAATGCTGTAAATTACTTTGATACCAAAAGCAAAAAAATAAATAAATAAATGAAACATCATAGTACCCTTTAAGGAATTTGGGATTCTTCCCATCCTTTGAGTCAGTCCAACTCAAAAAAATGATACAGTGAAGAAAAGAAAAGCTCACCAAAGTACTGGAGGACTTTCCATAATTCTAGAAACTTAAAAAAAAATGAAATCATCTTGGAAAAAAGCTGAGAAGTAATTTACATCATCATGAGAAAACAAATATTTTTCATTAAATTCTAGAATATTAGAAGTAAACAATATTCCTTGTCACTTGAAATAGATTGGCTAAGAAGAAATAAAGACATTTCACTAATGCACCCCTGAAGAAATCCAACATAGGCATGAAAGTTCAAACACTGCTGGCAGCCCTCTTTGAGGCAACAAAGAACTGAGAACAGAGATTTTTGATTAGAAAATGACTGAAAAGACTGTTATATGAATGAAATGAAATTTTATTTATAGTGAGAAATTATAAGAGGAATCATGAGAAAATATGAAATGATCCAGAATAAAATAAACAGAACCAAAAGAGTAATAACATGCAGAGTAATTTATTGTTAAATCATTTTAGTTATGTCCAACTCTTGGTGACTTCATTTAGGTTTTTCTTGCCAAGGATATTGGAAGGATTTGCCATTTCTTTCTCAAACTCCTTTTAGAAATGAAGAAACTAAGATAAATGAGGTTTAATGATTTGTCCAAGTTCAAACAGCTAGTAAATATCTGAGACTTTGAAGTCAAAAAGATGAATCTTCTTGATTCCAGGCCTGTCACTCTATCCACTGTACCACCTAGCTGCTTCACTATCGCATAAAGATAACACTATATATATAAAAAGAACACTTGAAGTCACACTTTGAGTGAATTTTTAAAAAAAAATGAAATTGCCAGAGAGCAGATCATGAAATATGCCTCTGCTCTCACTGTATATAGATAGTGCTTGTTGCATTTGATATTTTTTAATTTTATATATATATATTTTTGTCAAAAGAAAAAATAAAGTTCATCTGGGGTGATGGGAGTTCTTTTCCCAGAAATGACTATAATATAGATACAAAATGAATCAGTAATATGTATGTATGTGTATATATATATATATATAGCTAAATCATTATGCAAAAGGTAGAAGGTTTAATCTTTGCTTTTTGTCTCTTACAGGATGGAATCTTTCAATGTTCTCTCACGGTACTCTCTCTATTGTGCCTATAGATTAATCTGTTCTATCGCCTATACTAGAATAAATAAATGTTTTGAAGGGTGTGGTAAATAGTTAAATTAGTTATATGTAGGACTAGATCTAGCTTAAAATGGTCAGGGTTATTATATATATTGTGAGTGTGTGTATGTGTACACACATATATATGAATAACTATGCCAATTATTTATAGAATTTATTCCACAAGATGACCATAGTGAAAGCAACAATAAGTTTGGAAAGAGTTTAAATAATCAGATATGAAGGATTCATAACAGGTTATTAAGGGGAGCCCATAGATCTTTAGAATATATTCCTAATCTTGTGAGATAATATCAAGGAGAATCATGCTCTTTAAAAAAAAATGAAATTGCCAGAGAGCAGATCATGAAATATGCCTCTGCTCTCACTGTATATAGATAGTGCTTGTTGCATTTGATATTTTTTAATTTATATATATATATTTTTGTCAAAAGAAAAAATAAAGTTCATCTGGGGTGATGGGAGTTCTTTTCCCAGAAATGACTATAATATAGATACAAAATGAATCAGTAATATGTATGTATGTGTATATATATATATATATATATATATAGCTAAATCATTATGCAAAAGGTAGAAGGTTTAATCTTTGCTTTTTGTCTCTTACAGGATGGAATATTTCAATGTTCTCTCACGATACTCTCTCTATTGTGCCTATAGATTAATCTGTTCTATCGCCTATACTAGAATAAATAAATGTTTTGAAGGGTGTGGTAAATAGTTAAATTAGTTATATGTAGGACTAGATCTAGCTTAAAATGGTCAGGGTTATTATATATATTGTGAGTGTGTGTATGTGTACACACATATATATGAATAACTATGCCAATTATTTATAGAATTTATTCCACAAGATGACCATAGTGAAAGCAACAATAAGTTTGGAAAGAGTTTAAATAATCAGATATGAAGGATTCATAACAGGTTATTAAGGGGAGCCCATAGATCTTTAGAATATATTCCTAATCTTGTGAGATAATATCAAGGAGAATCATGCTCTTTAAAAAAAAAAATATCAAACTCCTTTTATGACCTAAATATGTTGAGAGCCAAACTAGGAAAAGCTAAAACAGAGAAAGAAAATTGTAGACCAATTCCCCTAATGATACTGATGCAAAAATTTTTGAAGAAAATACTAGTGAAGTAATTATAGCAAGGATTATACACCATGACCAGTTGGGACTTTTACTAGGAACACAGGGTTGGTTCAATATTAGGAAAGATATTAACATAATTGGTTAAATCAATAGCAAAACCAAGAGAAATCATATTATTATCTCAATAAATGCTGAAAAAGTTTTTGACAAAATATACAACCCTTTTTTTTAAATTAAAAAACACTAGAGAGAAGAGGACTAAAGAGAACATTATTTAAAATGATAAGCAGTATCTATTTAAAACCATTAGCAAACATTATCTGTAATGGGATAAGTTAGAAATCTTCCCAATAAGACCACTAATATTCATTGCATTACTAGAAATGTTACCTGTGGCAATAAGAGAAGAAAAAGAGATTGAAGGATTTAGGCAATGAGAAAACAAAACTGTCACTCTTTGAAGGTGATATGATAGTATACTTTAGAAAATCCTAGAGAATCAACTAAAAAAAGTAATTGAAATATCTAACAAATTTAGCAAAGTTGCTAAAATAAATTATCAGCATTTCTTTATATAACCAACAAAGCCCAGCAGGAAGAGATAGAAAGAGAAATTCCATTTAAAGTAAATGTAAACAATATGAAATACTTGAAAGTCTATCTGCTAAGGCAAATACAGAACTATATGAATGCAATTATAAAACACTTTTTACACAAATAAAATCAAATCTAAACAACTGGAAAAATATCAATTGCTCATAGTTAGGCCAAATCAATATAATGGAAATGACAATCAAAACAACAGTGTACCTGTCAGATCTGTGGGGGAAAATTCATGACTGTACAAGTGATATGAATTATTATGAATTACAAAAGAAGCAGTTTTGATTATATTAAATTAAAAACTTTTACACAAACAAAACCAATGCACAACAAGATTAGAAAGAAAGCAGAAAGTTGGGAAACAATCCTGACAGCAAGGGTCTCTAATAAAGATGTCATTTCTCAAATATATAGAAAATGGAATCAAATTTATAAGCTGTTTTCCAATGGATATATGATCAAAGGACATGAACAGGTAGTTTTCAGATGAAGAAATAAAAATTATCTTTAGACATATGAAGAACTGTTCTAAATCATTTTTGATTAGAGAAATGCAAATTAAAACAATTCTAAGATACTAACTCCCATTTACCAATATGTTAAAAAAAAAGTGATAAATATTGGAGAGGATGGGGGAAAATTGAGACACTAATGCATTGTGAATGATACAATCATCCTGGACAGGAATTTGAAACTATGCCCCAAAAGCAACCAAACTGTACAATACCACTAGATTTATATTTTTAAAAAATCATAAAAAAGGGGGAAAGACCTGCATGTGCAAAAATATTTATAGTAGCCCTTTTTGTGATAGGAAATTGAGGGGATAGCTATTAATTGAGGAATGATTGGACAAACTGTGATATATGAAAGTAATGGAATACCATGTGCAATAAAAAATTATGAATAGACAGATTTCAAGAAAATCTGGAAAGACTAGTATGAACTGATACAAAGTAAAATGAACAGAACCAGTAAAACATTTTACATAGTAACAGCAACATTGTGATGATCAACTAAGGATAATTCACCTCTTTTCAGCAACACAGTGATCCAAGATAAGTATAAAGGATTATAAAGGAAAATGATATTCTCATCCAGAGAATGAACTGAGAGATTCAGAATATAGTTTGAAGTATACTTTTTTCACCTACTTTATTTTTTTTTGTGTGTGTATTTTCTTTTGATCTGTTTCTTCTTTCAAAACTGTAACTAATATAAAAATGTTTTACATGATAGCACACATATAAACTATAGCGAATTGCTACTATCTTTGGAAGAAGGAAAGGGATAGAAAGAGGAAAGGAGAAAAATTTGAAACCCCAAATCTTGTAAAAATGAATATCAAATATGAATGTAATGGAATATTATTTTCTATTAGAAAGGAACAGCAGGCTGATTTCAGAAAGGCCTGGAGAGACTTCCATGCACTAATGCTAAGTGAAGTGAGTAGAACAAAGAGAACACTGTACAAAGCAACAAGATTATGTGATGGCAACAGTAAGGTGATTCAGGCCAATTCCAAAAATTTGTGATGGAGAGAGACATCTGTGTCCAGAGACAGGTCTATCAGGACTGAATGTAGATCACAACTTATTTTCACCTTTTTGTTGTTGTTTGCATGCTTGTTTTTTGTCTTTCTTATTTTTCTCCCTTTTGATCTGATTTTTCTTATGAAGCCTGATAAATATGGAAATATATTTAGAAGAATTGCATATGTTTAACTTATATTGGATTACTTAGAGAAAAATTTGGAACACAAAGTTGTGCAAGAATGAATGTTGAAATTATCTTTGCATGTATTTTGAAAAATAAAAAACTATTATTAAAAAATGAATATCAAAAATTGTCTTGGTAATAGGAGAGGAATAAAATATCATTTAAAAAATCATTGTACTAGAATACTTAGCTAAATAAGTCATAAATATGAGTCAGGACATTAATAGTTATGTTTTTAAGTGTGTCTTTACAATATTTCTTGAGGTCTTAATTTATGATTTAATATTTTATTAGTATCATTTAGAGTTAATTTTTACAAAATCCCTAATTGAATCACTCTCTGCAATCATATCATTTTATTAAAATTGCATTTTCTCCACAGATAGCTTATTTTAATGTATAAATCAAGCAAGGGAGTTTACAGTGGTCTCCATGGAACTAAGCTGTTAGTTGTGCTTTTATTAATGTATTTCTTTAAAAATAGTTTTATCTATAGTTTCAACTTTTTTTAAACTTTCAATTCTTTACCTTCAATTCATCACTTAAGTACCAAGTACAGAATATACTGAGCTCTTTTCAGAATTAACGACCTGAAAAGGGTTCAGTAAGCCCTCATACCAAACATGCTAATAATGCTCCATAAACACCCCATTCACCTCATTTGAAAAGTATTTGTCTATCTATCCCATCAGGTGGCACTAGTGAGCAAGGCAGGCTAAACTATCAATTGCCCCTGAGCTACTCCAAGGCTGTACCTATCAAAGGATACCGTCCCTTCATGTAAGGAGGAATTTCTTCTTTGTGGTATGGTTTCCTTGCTTGCTTGCGCGCGCGCACACGCACACACACACACACACACACACACACACACACAGCTTGTTTCAGTTTGTATAGATAAAGGGAATAAATCTAGGATACATTTGGTCTATATTTCTGTTGCAATCTTATAAGAGTCTACAAGTCTCCAATTTTACTCTTTTTTATAATTACTCCAAGACATCAGCCTACTTCAGCTAGGTAAGATGTCTCTTTTTAAAAAGGATCTCTACCATGACACATTATCTTCTCATATGTTAGCATTAATATATGCTAAATATGTTAGCATTAAGATACAACACACCACTTAAGATTTCTCTTCTATTCTCCCCCTTGAGAAAGGAAAATGTGTCACTTTTTCTTCCTGGGAAAAATGCACTTCCTTGATCAGGAGTGCAGGTTTTGTCCCATTTATAATTTTTGCTCACATTGTCCTATTGTTCTTGACTCAGGAGTTATTGATCTGCTCTTGCTATTGTGACACCCAAATACTCTCTCATGACTTTTTCCTTCTCTACTTGCTCATTTTGGCTCCCTGTTTCTCTTTCTCACAATCCCCTTTTCAAACTCAAGTTCAGAAATAGGATTTCTAAGGCTTGGAAAACTGTAGATATTTGAATCTTAAGTCACTAGAGCTTCTCTGTGAGTTGGAGCCAAAGATTGGCTACTTATAAATAGATAGCTATTTCCTTTTTTTATTATTTTTAATTTTACAAAGTTACAGTGATTAAAAAAGTGGTGTTTTGATCCATATGCTTTTTTTTTGTGTAAGGGGATAAACATCCAGAGAAACGCTGATCAATTTGAGGAGTTCAAGCCTTTTTTTTTTTTTTTTCTTGTCCCGAAGGAACGCTGCAAGAATATTAACCCTCATGTGGCTCTTTTCAACAAGGAGGTGATTCAGAGCATTTCCAATAGATTTGTGATGGAGAGAGCTATCTGCATCCAGAAAGAGGATTATGGGGACTCTGGTGCATCACAACATAGTATTTTCACCTTTTTGTTGCTGTTTGCTTGCTTTTTTTTTTCCTTTCTCATTTTTTCCCCTTTTTGATCTCATTTTTCTTGTTCAGCACGATAAATGTGGAAATATGAATAGAAGAATTGGACATGTTTAACATGTATAGGGTTATTTGCTGTCTAGGAGAAGGGGAGGGAGATTTTTCGAGGGTGAATGTTGGAAACTATCTTTGCATATATTTTGAAAATAAAAGGCTATTTAAAAAAAAAAAAAAAGAATATTAACCCACCCCCTGTACTTTACACTCCTGGGAGTTGAAACTCTCCCTCTCCCCATAGAAGAGTAGATGGGAGGGGAAAAAAAAAAAAAAATATATATATATATATATATATATATATATATATATATATATATAAATAAAGAGATAGTATCTCTTCAAGAGTAGCAGAGCTGTCTGTTTACCTCCACACTGGAAAGCACATTGCCTTCATTATCAGAAGACATGAGTCAAATCTTGCTTTTAATGCTTATTGCTTGTGTGACCTTTGGAAAATCATTTAACCTCCCCAGGTCTCATTTTTCTTACTATAAAAAGAGGAGGGTGAACTAGATGGCTTCCAGCTTTAGTTCCATGGTATTCTGATGAATAAAATTGGTATTGATAGAGTCTATAATGGTAAAATGTCTACTTATTTCCCCAGCAATCATACATATGTTGTAAATTGGAATTTTTATCAATTTGATAAGATTATGGATCTGGGTTCTCAGGTTCTATGGAGCGCCTTTCTGTCTCTTCTTCTGAAAGGATATGGGAAGATATAAAGGTATAAAGCAAGGAGGAGGACTAAAATGGTTAAAGAGTAGGATCAGTTTGCTTTTATAGATACTGAAGTCAGAAGAAGCTGCTTTTCAGTTGCCTAGTCATTAGTAGTTTTCTGTATCTTATCTAAGCCTCCAAAGAAGAGACCTCGAATTAATTTCATCAGATTTATTGTCATGAACATGGAACTTCTCAAGTTGTTCAAGGATTCTCTTAATGATTCCAAACCTCTCCCCCTCCCTTCCATTCTCTGCCCCCATGAACAAATTTTTTAATTAAGAAGGCAATGTCATTTAGTTGACAGAGAGCAAGCTGTCTAAATTTAGATCTTGAAGACTTTGTTCAAGTCCTGGCTCTGACTCAAGTTAGCTCTTGACTGAGGACAGATCACTTAACCCCTCAGTGTCTGCCAGCTCCCCAAGCCTGTCATTTGCAGAGAAGGTACCAATTTGAGAGGAGTAGTGGATAGGACATTGGACTTGGATTTGGTAAGATCTACACATAACTCTTGCTTCAAATAAGTCAATTGTGTGACCCTGGGCATAGGGTTATGTATCTCTCTAAAATGAAGGCACACAATAGGAAAATAAAGATAAATTTCCCTCACACTAAAATTATGCCAAGGATTTATCATAAACCAGTGAATTTATTTTGCATTCATAATTATTAAAAAATGAAATTGCTATGTGAATAATATTTCAAGTCCAGATAAAATAGTATTAGTCTCAAGACTGTAAGAATCATCAGAGACACCATCTGAATCTTACCAAAACATGAATCATGATGGCTTTCAAACATGTTTTCTTCCAGTTAAGTTTTATTCCTGTCTAAAATTTCTATTAATTTAAAAATATTAATTTTATTGTTAGTTTTATTTATTCTCCAAATAACATAAGAATCATCACTCCAATTTTCTGTTAGACTACTAAATGTTCTTTATTTATGGGTTAATTTCTGAACCTCAGAAAAAGATGATGAGAGCTCAAATGTTTTAGGACAATGATAATATTATCTTATAAATCAGATATTGAAATCACCAAGAGTTTCTTCAAAAAGCAGTAAGTAGAGTTATACTTTCCAGCCTTATACGAGGTATCACAAAGTAAAAAATTTGCTTTTAAGTAAGATAAAAAATCAAATTACTAAAGGTCTATGACAGCAACTTCATATGAATTTAATAATCATTGTTTTACTCATTGTGGATTTGATATTTGCAATGACTTCAGTTTTTATAAAAATATTTTTAAAACAATACCAAATTTTCTCTAGGAAAATTTACTGTGTGTAAGCCATTGATTGAATACAGTAAAGTTTGATTTCTTAAGATCTCCACAGGAGTGGGACTGTAAGGTTAAGCTGATCCCCATCAGTGCCCTTCCCTGCTTGCCTCAAAAAATATTATAATCTTATCAATTCTTCAGGCTTTCTCTATCAACCCCACCTATTTATCCAGATCCTCATCAACATGGTTAGATTTACACTTCTGGAAAAACATTTTGACATCTGTGGGGAGAGACTTGAAGAGGAGACCACCTAGTCAATCATTAAGCATTTATTAAAGAACTAATAATGTGTCAGGAACTATGCTATGTTCTGAGGATAAGAAAAAGAGCAAAATACAATCCTTGCCCTCTAGAAGCACAATATCTTGAGGGGAGGGAATGGGAAAGACAACAAATAACTTTGTATAAACAAGGTATGTACAGGACAAATAGGACATAATCAATAGAAATAAGGCACTAGAATTAAAAATGACTAGGAAAAGCTTCTTGTAAAAAGTGGAATTTTATTTAGGAATTAGGAAATCTTCAATAAGATGAGGAGTGATGAAACTGTACTTGGGTAGAGGCTATGTAAGATGCTGTAGAAGTAGAAATGAGATGTGTTCACTAATGGATATGTTGGGGTGAGAGAGAGTAAAAATGAGAAGTTAAAGATAACATTGAGGTTTAGAATTTCCGATGGTGCCCTTGACAGACAAAGGTGGGTGGTGGTGGAGTTTAAAAGGAAAGAGTATAATAAATAAGAGTTGACATCTTTTTACCCATCCTTGACTGATCATCTTATGAAACTCATTCTGATTTTTACACAACAAACAAAGAAGAATAAGGGATAGGCAGGGAAGGAGGATCTTACCACATGCTGGCACTGAGTGCTGAATCTTCAGGTTCTATGAAGGGGATGCCCAGAGGGTGGACAAGGGAATGGCATCTGTATAGCTGCTGTCATAGGGCCTTGTCTCAATGGTTTAGGGTATAATTGCCCTGAAAGTCCAGTGAAGACTTATACTGGATGAGGGTTGGGGGATTTAGTGTTTGAAAAGTTTACTTGTTCTGGGAGGGGAAGGGAAGCACCAGGATGGTCTTTAAATTTATTTCTAGATTTCTGAAAGATTTCCTTCCTCCATAGTCAGGACATCATGTGATAAACTAGGCAGGGAAGAGCCATTTTCTCCCTCTCCTTTAGGTTCTGGGACCCTGAGGAAAAGGTTTAGGATTTTGGCCTTGTTTTATTTGTCCTTTTTAATTCTAAATAATGGGAATAGAGGCCCTAATTTAGGAACCGAGCTCTATGGACTACAGAGCCTAATGATGTGAAGTCTAATGGAGTTCATTATTATCTTTTATCAGGAATAATGAAATAGGCCATTCAGTCTTGTTAGCATAGAATGATATGAAGCTGGAATCCATCCTCTATATTCTCAATTGTTTGAAATTCTAATCCATCCATTCTCCAGCCTCTGAGATTTGTCTTGATTAGCATATCTTTAGAAAAACTCCTTCCTTGTTTCTTCCCTTAATCTTTAGATTTTGCGCTGGAAATTCTCCTGCTCTTCTGAGTTTTACAAGTCACATTGAAGCGGGATTGTGGTCCCTTTAAGAAACTGTATTTCCTATTGATCTGTGATTCCTTTCAGATTCCCTGCCCTCCTGGCCGAGGCATATCTTCCCCAGACAACTTGTCTTGCCAGGATATAGAGGGCTGGAACTATGAGATCGGGACTGCCAAGGGCTTGAGGCTAACTACCAATTGGACAGTACTCTATGAGCATATGCTTGGAAAATGGTCCTTCCCACTATCCATACTGGCTCAATGATTGGTCTATAGAGGATTGTAGGAGGGACTGGGGGTGGAGTAAAGCTAGCCAGAGAACGCTCTCGATGGTAGACAAGGGAAGGTGGTCGCGGAGATTCTGCTTCCATCCAATTCTAAACCACATCTGGGGACCGAGAATAAAGATTAAGGACTTTTGCTTATCCTGCCTTTGGCTAATTCTGAGGTGTCCTGGGTGTTAGCGTTGTCATCACATTTGGCGCCCAAGCATGGGAACCAAGGACCCTAATTTCACTGAAGAAGTCTCCAGTGACCAGGAAATAGGGTGAGTATTTAAATAGACAAACAGGGAACTTAACTTTGTTAAGGGCTAAACTAGTAACCTTTTCTAGCTGCAATGGGGCAGATATTGGGAAAAGATCTAACTCCAGCCCCAGCCCCAGCCCCAGCCCCAGACCCAAGCTGGTGCTATAGAAATTATGCTGAAGCTGATCAAGGGACAAGGCTTAATTGTAACTTGGTTGCAGATGCTAGACTGTTGGGTACATTAGAACGTGTCCCCTTGGTTCTCAAAAGAAGAGGAGATAAGGCTAGAAAATTGGAAGCTGGTAGGAGAGCAATTATGCAAATACTACAATGATCATGGTCCTTGTTCAATTTCCAAGGAGATATTCTATACATACAACATAATAAATTGGACTTTAAAAATCCTGCAAGTTATAGAAAAGAGGAAAATTCTAAAAATGGTCAGATGAGGAAGTATGAGGAACATGAGGAGGACAAAGGAGGTATTAAAAGCGATATCACCAGAGGGCATGGGGAGTTAAGAAAGGATGAAGGGCATGGTGAAGGGCAGGGTGATTCTCCCTCTCACAAAGCAGCTTCAACCCCTCTTGCCCTGCACTGGAACTGGTTCTTGACATGCCCCCATCAACTTCACCTTCCGGGATGGAGGGGAAAAGAGTAGTGGGAGGGGCTGTGATACCACCAGCACCTCCCTCCTCCCCCCCCCCCCCCCAACCCAATCACCTCCTCCTCTGACTAGATTGCAAAAGGCAGTAATTAAAGCTAGGGAAGAAGACCAGAATTTAAGTGATTTGCAACTGGAAATTTTATCCAGTGATTCAAGAGTTTGACTCTACAGGTCCAAAAAGTAGAAGATACGCACTTTTGATATAGAAATCCTCAAAGACCTGAAAAAGGCTTGCACTCTTTATGGGGCTACATCAGCTTATGTTAAGCTGTTACTACAGAATTTGGCTTATGAAGTCTTAACCCCTAGGGACTGGAAATCTATAGCAAGGGCATGCTTAGAACTGGGACAAAACTTGTTGTGGCTTTCTGAATATAGTGAGCTCTGTAGAATACAAGCCCAACAAAATAGTCATAGTGGACTTAATCCTCCAATCACCTGTGACCAACTAACAGGTGTAGGTTCTTATGCAGAAATTTCAGTACAGATTAAATTTATGGGCAAATTGCTGCTGCTGCTATCAAAGCGTGGACTTTGCTTCTCAATAAGAACGACAAGGGTGAAGTCTTCACAAAAATAACACAAGGACCAAATGAACCCTTTGCTGACTTTGTGGGATGTTTGCAGACAGCTGTCATACGAACTAATGGTGAAAATGCAGCAAAATAAATTATATAAAACAATTTGCTAAGGAAAATGCTAATGAGGTTTCTAGAAGAATTATACTAGGACTGCGCAAGGATGCTCCTTTAGAGGAGATCATAAGATGCTGTGCCACAGTGGGCACAAATGCCTTTTATAGCCAGGCTATGATGCAGACTTCCCAAAATCCAAACATGGAAAGACAGGGTCCCTTTTGGCAAAGGACTTCCAGAGAGACTCGTCAATGCTTTCAATGTGGTAAAGTGGGCCATCTGAAAGCTCAATGTTGGCATAGGGGTAGAGTGAGAAAACAGAGTGGGAGAACAAGACCCACAATCCCATGTCCAAAATGCAACAGAGGCTTCCATTGGGCTTCAGAATGTAGACTGATTCAGGGAAATGGTTTGAGGGGCTCAGCCCCCGGGGCCCAAGACAAAAAATACTTGGGGCATGATGGCAGCCAACCCTACACCCAGAGAGTGCCTAGAAGTCCAGTACCCAGACATGACCAATCAGCTAGGAAGCCATATGATGGGAGAAAGAGATTACAATTGGGGAGAATAGAGTTGTATGCAGCTATGACAACTGAAATACTGGAGAGGTGATATCTGTTCCTCTCCAGCCTATGGATCCTTTGCCTCCAGACACAGTAGGCTTGACCATTTCAGCTCCTGAGAGGACTTACAAAACAGTGTCCATCCATACACTAATGTGGGAAACTGGGGAATGTGCAGATAATATCCCAGTCACTAAAACAGGCGGACAATGTGTGACTTATCAACCAGGAGAAGTAGTAGCATCAGGATTACTGATACAGACTCCTAATAAGAAATCTGGTGATAGTCGCCCAGATTCTGACTCCAAGCAAAAAAAATCCAGGAATATACTGGAGAGCAGCTGTGACAGCTGACTGACCTATGCTCACTATCTATATAAATGGCATACAATTAGAAGATTGGTAGACACATGTGCAAATCGTACAGTTAGAGGTGCCAACTGGCCCAGTCACTGGCCAAAGATTAAGGCAGACACCTACATGTCTGGTATAGGAGGATTAATAGCAGCTGAAGTTAGTGCTACCCCTTTGAGATGGATATTTGAAGGCAAAACAGGAATTTTTACTCCCTTTATAGTTGAAAAAATCCCCATCAATCTTTGGGGAAGAGACATTTTACAACAATTAGGATTAAAAATGAGTCCCTCGGTTTCTTAAGCAAGGCTGCTGTTGAAGGCTGCTAGCACTCTCACCTGTTCCTATCCAATGGAAAACTGATACATCAGTGTGGATAGAACAGTGGCCCTTAGGTAGCGATAAAATTCAGGCCTTATTAGATATAGTACAGGAGCAATTTGACCAAGGACACTTACAACCTTCTCTAAGTCCCCAGTATTTGTTGTAAAAAAGAAATCTGGAAAATGGAGGATGTTGACTGATTTAAGAAAGGTAAATGAACAGATGGAAACCATGGGAACTCTTTAGCCTGGGCTTCCATCTCCTACTTAATTGACTAGAGAATGGCCTCTTTGGGTTATAGACATTAAGGATTATTTCTATTCTATCCCTCTAAATAAGGAGGATATGAAAAGATTTGCCTTTTCAGTGCCCAGTGTTAACTTAGCTGAGCCTTATAAAAGGCAGTTTTGCCTTTTATATATACAAAACTGTGGACAGTTTTGCCACAGGGAATGAAAAACAGCCCTACTATGTCTCAAATGTATGTTGCTGCTGCTCTTGTTCCAGTAAGAAAAGCATTTCCAAAAGTTATGTTACTACATTACATGGATGATATATTGGGGTGTGCACTTAAGGAACAAATATTAGAAACATGTCTACAAAAGATCATAGAAACACTAAGATACTACAAATTGCACATAGCTCCAGAAAAAATTCAAAGACATGCTCCTTTTCAATATTTAGGATATGAAACATATCCTAAGGTGCTCACAGTACAAAAACTTTCCTTAAGAACAGAGAAGCTAAACACCTTAAATGACTTTCAGAAATTGATAGGAGATATCCAATGGATGCGTCCAGTGTTAGGCTTGACTACCTATCAATTGCAACTATTATATGACATTTTAAGGGGAGACAGGGCTATAAACTCACCATACCAGCTTACAAAAGAAGCTCAAGAGGCTTTGAGATAAGTTGAACTGGCTTTATCCAATGTGGTTGAAAGAGTTACTCAAAAACCCTTGGAAATATTGGTTTTTGCTACACAAGAGATACCCACAGCAGTCCTTCATCAAGGAGACAGTGTGATGGAATGGGTGAACCTCCCGGCACAACCAGAACAAAGTCTTACTCTTTACCCAGTGCTTGTGGCTAGAATTTTATTAAAGGCCATTAGGCAAGCAGTACAATTATCTGGGACAAGACCTGACAAGATACATACCTTTTATATTAAGGCACAAATTAATGTATGCTGTGAAACCATCCCAAATTGGTCATGGCTCCAAATTTTACACATGAGTCTCCATTAAAGATAATCAGACTATTACATAATTGGCGATGGATTCTTGAAGAGAAGGTTTCTAAAGTTCCTCTTAAAGGACCAACTATCTTTACAGATGCATCCAAACATAATATTTGTGCTGTATTCTCTCGTGACTTAACTATAAAGAGAGTAGTCAGAACTCTTTTCAGTCCACTCAGCAGAATAAATTGTATGCGATCATTCTAGCTCTTACTTATTATCCAGGAGATGTAAATATAATATCTGATTCGGCCTATTCAGTAGGTGTGGTACAAAGAATTGCCACAGCCCAATTAAAATTTGTAACCTCTAATATATATTAGCTCTTTAAGGAACTTCAGGAGCAAGTGAGAAAACATCCAGGTAAGATTTATATCTTGCATGTCCACTCACATAGTGGACTTCCAGGTCCTATTTTTGATGGGAATTCAAAGGCAGATAGCCTTCTAACTATGCTGGCAAATACCCCTTTATTTCAAGAAGCCCAAGAATCTCATTTTAAATATCATCAGGCTGCTTGAGCTTTATGTTTGCAATTTGGAATAACAAGAGAGGAAGCAAAGAGCATAGTAAAAGCCTGTACAGCTTGCCTTCCTTTCCACACTCCTACACTGCCTCCAGGGAAAAGTCCTTGTGATTTGAGACCCAATGAAATTTGGCAAATGGATGTGACCCATTATAAATCTTTTGCTCGTCTGTCTTTTATCCATGTTGTGGTAGACACTTTTTCAGGATTCACTTTTGCAATACCAGCAACATAAGAGACAGCTCGAGTGGCCACTGAATTCTTTATACAAGCATTTGCAATTATGGGTGTGCCACAAACCATAAAAACAGATAATGGACCTGCATATACTTCTAAACATTTTGCACACTTTTGAGCACAGTATAAGATTTTACACACCACTGGCACACCCTTTCATCCTCAAGGACAGGCAATAGTAGAGAGGAGAAACAGGCACATTAAGATGCTCTTCCAAAAGGGGAAGCCACAGGTAACCCTAGAGAACTTCTAAATCTAGCTCTTTATACTATTAATTTCTTGATTTTTGACAAAGATGCAAAGATGAAAAAGGCTCCGGCAGACAGGTTTTATAACCCACCGGAAGGGCAGTGTCCAGTGCGAGTGGCTCCACTATTTTTAGATAATCTCCAGGTGATGTGGAGAGACCCAGAAAGTGGTGAATGGAAGGGATCAGATAGGTTAACTGCTTGGGGGAGAAGGTTTGCTTGTATCTCCACAGGTGGAGAAGGAATCAGATGGGTGCCAACTAGCCATATTCACCTTGTCCATTGGAGGGAGACAGAGCAGACCCTTGAAACAAAGAAGACCCAAGAAACATCGGATGGTTCCATTGATGACTATGCTCACCACCAAATGGTGGGTGAAGTGCCACACTCATGCACATCAAAATTGTTAGATTTCAAAACCCTCAAGAATCATTGGATTCTCTGAGACATAAAATTGTTGTAGGATTTCAAAACTCTCAGGAATCATTGGATTCTCTGAGACATGATAAAATTGTTGTAGGACTTCAAAACCCTCAGGAATCATTGGTAGTCTCTGAGACATGATAAGATTGTTACAGGACTTCAAAACCCTCAGGAATCATTGGATTTTCTGAGACATGATAAGATTGTTGTAGGACTTCAAAACCCTTAGGAATCATTGGATTCTCTGAGATATGATAAGACTATTGTAGGACTTGAAAACTCTCAAGAATCATTGAATTTTCTGAGAAATGATAAGACTGTTGTAGGACTTCAAAAACTTGCTGGGATCATTGTATTCCCTAACACATAAAAAGACTGTTGCAGGACTTCAAGAACTTGCGGGAATCATTGGATTCCTTGACATGTGAAGCAATGGACAATAAATTGGTTTTGGACTATCTCAGCTGCTGAAGAAGGCATATGTGTGACTGTTGTTTACATAGCCTCCTTCTAGAACTTCTAGAAATCTCTTATAATACCATATTGATTCATATTGTTTGTTATATCACTACTTGAATGTACAATTCACGTTTGTTGCACCACATTGAGCCTGCACTGACTGTGGGGAGAGTCACCACTAATAGCCTGTGCGTTATTCTATGTGCTTGTGTAATACCTCCCATGCTGATAGGTTTGTGCATACCTGTTTCTAATAAGAGCCTTCAGCCGAGAAACCTGCTAGCAATCCCCACTTCCCTTTGGTGCTTTTCCGGGCTTGTTTTAGCCCCCACTGGATCTGAGCCAACTTAGGCTCTCCCAGTCCCCACTGGTTCTGATCTGCTGGGGCTTCCTAATCCCCACCAAGACACTCAATAAGGTCTTTTGCAGATGGACCTCAGTAGCTTACTCAGCTGCAGGACTTTCTGTCCACTGAGAACTGCTTTCTCAGTGCAAAACTCCATTTTCCATAGATCTGCCACTATAGAAGTCAATCTCTGGTTAAACTAGTTTCTATCTAACAATAAATTTTCATTTTGCAACTAATATTTGGGAATGAGTGAATTCTTTCACTTTTAGAACCTGTAGCTGATTTAAAGGGGATTCTTTTTTTTAAATAACTTTTTATTGATAGAACCCATGCCAGGGTAATTTTTTACAGCATTATCCCTTGCATTCACTTCTCTTCCAATTTTTCCCCTCCCTCTCTCCACCCCCTCCCCCAGATGGCAAGCAGTCCTTTACATGTTGAATAGGTTACAGTATATCCTAGATACAATATATGTGTGCAGAACCAAACAGTTCTCTTGTTGCACAAGGAGAATTGAATTCAGAAGGTATAAATAACCCGGGAAGAAAAACAAAAATGCAAGCAGTTTATATTCATTTCCCAGTGTTCTTGGGTGTAGCTGCTTCTGTCCATTAAAGGGGATTCTTAACAACTCTCTTATAGCCACTAACTTCTAGATCACCAGGAATCTAGACCACCCTACACCTCATCAATATTTCTCCAAAAGCAAGTTGCTCACTTTATATGAATTTACCTTGTCTAGTCATATTTGTTTGAGCCCATGAGCTATTTTATATAAATAAATGGCAAATTTTTGTAAACCTCAAGATTGCTCCTTGAGGGGAAAGGACTTTTTTTTTTTACTTGTATTTGCAGTATTAAGCAGTATGTCTGGCATAAAGTAATGTATGTCTATGTCACAATTCTTCATGTCAATTGAACCAATACTATTTTATATTATTCTTTGACAATTATGCTCTCCCAAATCTATTTCATATTATCACTTCTATTGTCTTTATTACCACTTCACTCAGAAGTCCAAGCTGGATATTGCAGCCAATTCAACAAAGACATCCTGAGAAGCCAGAGTCCCGCAACACAAGTAGGTTTGGGATGAAGAACTTGATACAAACTGCTTGCTTTATTGGGAGAGCAAAATGCCTGAGAACTTAAAGCTCTACTCCCAATTCTCTGGACTTTCTCATTTATGCAACAGAAGCCTTCTCTGCCTGCAAGTTCACTCTATCCCTACACTTCTTTCACTAGAAATACATTCTATCCATGTGGCCATTCCTTTGATAGCTTTGTTCCTTTTAGAATATTCATTTTAAGAAAAATTTCTAAGGCCACCACATCTTCATTCTTCTTCAGACTCTACTCCTGACACTCTGCACTTTTCCTATCATGCTCAAAGTGCTTTCATCTTCCAAGTTTTTCAGCTTCTTTTTATATATTGTCTTTTCCCATCAAAACGTAAGCTCTTTCTATAGTCCTTAAGGACTATAAAAAGACTATCTTTTTGCTTGTATTTGTATTTCCAGTATTAAGTACTGTGCCTGGCACAAAGTAAGCTTTTAATACATGCTTATTGACTTTATTTAAAGGCTTTGCAAGGGGACATCATATTAAGGCTTATTATAGAATTAAGAGATTGAATTTCTCATATCAACTCACTGCTTCACTATCAGTAAAATGAGGGGGATATATGAGCCTTTCAAGTTCTCAAATTCTCTGATTCTATTAGATGTCGATAGATAGCAGATATTATTAGTACTAACAGAAAGTAATGGTATACAGGGGATAGAAGGATAGAATCTTGAGCCCAGAAAGGTCCTTAGAGATTAACAATTCCAACATACTCATTTTATATATTAGGAAGCTAGTGCCGACAGAGCAAACTCACTATTTTTCACTTCCCTAATAATGCAGAATAATAGCGTAGAAAGTTGAATTGAAGTGAAAAAAACTGAATAGTAGAAGGGTTAAACATTAGACCTCAGGGAAAAGAGGAAGGTCTTGGTGGGAGAATAGATTATAAAAACAAACTAGTTTCAGTAGCACTTCTTGCGAAATGTGTTCTCCAAAGGACCTTTATAAAGACTTAAGTAAAACAACCATAGTTTCATTTTTCTTGGGAGAAAGGAGAGTTGTAAAAAATTCTATTGCTGTTTTCATTCTAATACTATCCAATTAATCAAGCTTTTAAGGCTGTCTACTCTGTATGTGGATTTTGAGGGGAGGGGAAATGGAAACTAAATGGAAAACATATATGATGAAATAGCATTAATTACTTACACTAAAGTGTTATTCCAAGATTTCAGGTAGCCTGGTGGTAACCCTGATTTCTCAAAATCTGGATGAATGGAGTCAGAAAAACTAGGAGTATAGGTTTGGTGTTAGACTGTTGTCTGAGAAACACTTTTCCAACTAATTCAGGAGCTGCTCAAAGAAGATCATTATCACAGGGTGGGTTCCCAGATGAAAGATCTAATAGGCCACAGCAATTGAGGAAGACTAGTTTTAGGATTACAAGTCTAAAGGCAAAAAGAACTTTAATAATTATCTAATCCCAAATTTGCATTTTAAAGATGAAGAGAGAGGCTAAGTGCCTCATCAAGATCAAATTTACAGATTTCAATTTGCTTCAGTGGATTGAGTACCACACTGAGTACTTATTCTTGAGATATTAAAGCCCCAAAGAAATTGTAAAACACCAAGATATTGGTGTTACTAAATCACCATTAATCTATGTAAGGCTAAGATTTTTTTTAAATAAAGCAAAGAAACAGACTTGCAAACTCTCCATCAGAAGACTCAAATAGGAGAGTCTCATAAAACTATGTTAAAATATAATTGAGAAGTGTTTAACAAAGTAAACAAAAATAAAATAAAATACAGATAATGCTACGATGTGATTTTTTAAGTTTAATATGCACCTCAGAGGAGTGTGTAGCATTCATAGTTAGGTTAATAAAGAAGCAAGGTTTATTGGTAACTTGGAAGCAGATCGCTGGACTCTTAAATATATTAGCGTTCACGTCTCGTTGGCTTTCTAAGAAGAAAAATTAGAGCCAGATATGTGGAAATTAGTGGGAGAGCAACTAATTGAATAGTACAAAGTTAAGGGTCCTGATTCAATTCCTGAGGCAATGTTTCTTATATACAACATTATGCAATTGTCTTTAAAGGAGTCCACAAGTTCTAAAAAAAAAGGAAAAATTTTAATGTGGACAGAAGGAAGTATTAGAAGAAAGAACAGGAGGGGGATGGTACTGACAAAGCAGCTGAAAGGCATGGAGAGTTGGGCAAAGAAGGAGTTAAGTACAATGCTAATGAGCTTAAAGAATGTGGTGCTTCTACTTTCACAGCTCAATTTCACTTCTGCTTACACCTGAGCAGGTGCCCTTAGGACATTCCCCATCTCCTGACCTCCCCCTCCCCCCTCAATTTCACCTTCATGGGTGGAGGGTGGAGGAGGAGTGGGAGGGGCAATGACACCATCAGTACAACCCATGCAGCAGTTTTGTCCACCCACTATGACACAATTACAAAAGGCATTAATTAAAGCTAAAGAGGAAGGATAGAATATATCTGATTTGAGAATAGAAGCATACCCTGTGATTGAAGAGCTTGACTCTTCCGGTCAAATCAGAAGATACACTCCTTTTAATCTAGAAACTATCCAAGATCTGAAAAAGGCTTGCATTCTTTATGGGTCTACATTGTCTTATGCTAAGATGGTATTAGAGAATTTAGCTTATGAAATTTTAAGCCCTAGTGATTGGAAATCTATAGCAAAGACATGTTTAGATCCTGGACAAAACTTGTTGTGGCTTTCTGAGTATAGTTAACTCTGTAGAATACTAGCCCAACAAAATAGGCAACCTGGAGTTAATATATCAGTCTCCTTTGAACAACTAGCAGGTCTAGGTCCTTATACAGACACTTCAGTGCAGATTAATTTGAGCAAATTGCTTCTGCTGCTATCCAAGCATGGGGCCTCCTCCCAGGAAGATAAGATAGAGGGGAAGCCTTCACGAAAATAGTGCAAGGTCTAAATGAATCCTTTGGTGATTTTGTGGGATGTCTGCAGATAGCTGTCATATGAACTATTGGTGAAAATGCAGCAACATAAATTATATAAGACAATTTGCTAAGGAAAATGCTAATGAGGTTTGTAGAAGAATTATACTAAGACTACATAAGGATGCTCCTTTAGATGAGATCATAAGACGCTGTGTCACAGTGGGCACAAATACCTTTTATACCCCGGCTATAATGCAGACTTTTCAAGATTTGAACATGGGAAGACAGGATCTCTTTTGGCAAGGGACTTCTAGAGAGACTCATCAATGCTTTCAATGTGGTAAAGTAGGGCATCTGAAAGCTCAATGTTGGTATAAAAAACAGGGTGGGAGAACAAGTTCCAAAAACCCATGTCTAAAATGCAACAGAGGTTTCCATTGGACATCAGTATGTAGACTGACTCAGGGAAAGAGGAAGAGAGGCTCAGCTCCAGGGCCTTAGGCAAAAAACACTTGGAGCATGATGGCAGCAGATGTTACACCCAGAGAGTCTTTAGAAGTTCAGTGTTAGGCTTAACTATCCATCAATTACAACCATTATATGACACTTTAAGGGGAGACACTGCTTTAAATTCATCACATCAGCTTACAAAAGAAACTCAAGAAGCTTTGAGAGAAGTAGAACTGGTTTTATCCAATGTGGTTGAAAGAGTCCCTCAGAAACCCTTGGAAATAGCAGTTTTTGCTACAGAAGAGGTACCCACAGCAGTCCTTCAGTGTGATAGAGTGGGTGAACCTCCCAGCACAACCAGAACAAAACCTTACTCCTTACCCAGTGCTTGTGGCTAGAATTTTGTTAAAGGCCATTAAGCGAGTTGCATATGCTCAGTATGCTGTAGTGATGTAATTGTAGTGATATAATTATACTAAGGTATATCAGGGCTGAGAGGACTTGAGGTCAGAGTGGAGTGAGACTTCAGTGAGAGTGTGCTTGAGCTCAGATTCCAGACTAGCTGGACATTACAAAAGGTTACAGAGAGGTTGAAAGGGTAGAGGAAAAGGCCACTAAATTTGGTATTTAAGAGGTCACTGGTAACTTTGGGAAAAACAGTTTTAGTTGAATGATGAGGTCAGAAGCCAGACTGAAGAGAATGAATGAGAAGAAAAGAACTAGAGGCTCTATACAGTCTTCCAAAGAGTTTAGCCACAAAAGAGAGAAACTTTCTCTCTCTTTTTCTCTGACTTTGGGAGGAATGTTTGAGAAACTCTTCAAACTCTTCTGAGAAAGACCCGCCTCAGGGAATCAAGATAAAGTGGTTTCATTCTGTTATCTTGGTGTGACTAGTTGAGTCCAGGACCATACCTACTTAGCCAGAACTGGCAATCTAGATTTCTATTGACCTCTATTGAGCTGAAAATTGGCTGGATCACTCCCAGTAAACTGTCCCATTCTACTAGAAATCTAGGCCTGGGGGCAGTAATCTCATTCAATTGAAACTTTTATTCAATTAGAAGATTTATGTCTAATTTCAACTCAAACTGCACCCAGCCCCTAGCCAAGTTTCAAATTCCTTTAAAAAAGGGGGCAACTTGGTACCCTTATTTGCAGAAGGCCAAAAGCAGGAATCATGCCAAGGAACCTCTCTCCTTGGCATAGCTGCCTTTGAGGACCCTCTGCCTGCTGAAAAGACATTCCCTTTTAAGCGTTAATCCCTCTTTATCTCTCTCATCTATTTCCCTAACAGGACTACATCCCTCTTTACCTCTCTGTTGGGATTTCTCTACTAGGAGATTTCTCTGCTAGGATCTTTCTTTCTCTGCCAGGACTCCTTTGCTAGACTTTTATTTTTATGTTGGAACCTTGCCACTAAAGAAGTCAGCCTCCAAGCAAAAGCTGAATTCCCAGTGCCAATAAACTTTTTTTTTTTTTTGCCAGTCTAACTTTTTGGGTTCATAAATTCTTTTCTGAAGAACCTGTGCTGACCAGAAGGGGTTCCCACAACTCTCTCCCTGCGCTGAACCTTGTCAAGATGATTGCAAAGGGAATAGAAGAGACATGGGCAGGATTTTAGGGAAGAGATAATAGAAGATAATGGGAATAAAAAAGGGGGGTAATGATCTGGATAATCCATGTAGAGGGGCTTGGCTTGGCCAGAGGAATGGAGATTCTTGTAAGATAAGAGTGAGGCGGAAGATAATAGGAGAAGATATATTAAATTAGATAGGAAATATACATTTTTTTTAGCATTTTAATTTATTTTTAATACACATTGTTTTATGGATTATGTTGGGAGAGAAAAATCAGAGCAAAAGGGAAAAACATCGAAGAGATTTAAAAAAAAAAAAACAACAGAAAAAAGAATGATTTATATTCAATCTCTTTAGCTCTTTTTCTGGTTGCAGATGATATTTTTTGTCCAACATCTACTGGGATTGCTTTGCTCAATGAACTACTAAGAATCAAACCTTTCATATTCAAACTCTCACATTTTTACTGTTATTGTGTACCATATATTCCTGGTTCTGCCTATTTTGCTCAGCATTAGTTAATGTAAGTGTTTCCAGGCCTTTCTATAACCAGATTGTTCATCATTTTAAAATTGAATAATAATCCATTACTTTCATGTACCACAACTTGTTCAGCCATTCTCCGATCGATGGGCATCTACTTCTTTTCCATTTCTTATAATGCATAATGGGCGTAATTCCAGAATAGTTGGATCATTTCACAACTCCATCAACAATTCATTAGCGTCCCAGTTTTCTTACACCCCCTCCAACATTTATCATTATCTTTTTCTGTCATTTTAGCCAATCTGACAAGTGTCAGGTGGTACCTCAGAATTGTTTTAATTAGCAATAAGTGAAATTTTTTTTTTAGTGGAATCTCCGAAGCTAAATTCTCATCTAATTCTCATCATGTCTCTACATGGGAAGCCATGGGAGATCTGAGGATAAAAAGATAAGGAAAAACTGCTGTGATGCGTGGGATTGATGTAATAAAATTGTGTCTCCTTAATCTTTGTGGAGGGTGGGTCAGCCACCTGGCCTGGGGAAATTCATAAAAATGATCCCTATTCTCCTACCTGGTTCCTATGGGAATCTTCCACTTCCCAATCGATCTGGGAATCACTTTGGTCTGGGAATCCTTTATTGATTTGAAAATTAGCTTCTAATCGCTCCCTAGCCCCAAACCATAGAAGGTTAATAAAAAACAAGATTCCGTAACCAGACCTTTGCTTATTCCAAATCAGGAAGCAGCTCGCTGCAGGAAGTTGTTTCTCAGTGAAAATAAACCTTCCCACCCCCACCCTCCCCCCAAAAAACAAAAACAAAAACAAAGACAAACAAAAAAACAAAAAAACCCTCGCTTGCATATCAGTACTGCTAATTCTTTCGCAAAAACCCGCGACATTGTTAGGTTATCTCTCACCCCTTAATATTTCTCACCCCTCAACAGGATGAGTTAATCATGCGATGTAAAAAGCATTTCTTTCCTTTGTGTCAAGTCTCTAATACTTACAAGCTGTGTGACTCCACGTGCAACATATCTAATTGAGACTTATTTTCCACATCTTTAAAAATGGGCCTGGGCAGTGGATTTCAGTAGGCTAGGTATTATAATCATTATAGACTTGCAGTAATTCAACAAGAGAGAAATACAAGGCGAGGAGACTAAGGGTGTAAGCACTTGGCGTGCAAGCAAAGATTCAAGTTGGTGGTTTAGCCCCTTAGGGACATCGTACAGGAAGTGGCAGTAGCACAGAAAACAGGCTGTAAGAAAAGCTTCCCCTCCGGCCCCACCTATCAGCCTGAGGCTGATGCTATTTGACATAAACCACAGCAAAGAAAGGTGGTAGCCTCAAGAGCCAGAAGCAAACCAGAAGGTTCCCACGAAGCAAGCAGTTTCGCTCCTCCCCTCCCAGCTCCACTTCCTCAGTGGGGTGGAGGAGGGGGAATTTGGTTTTGGACGTTGGTAAAAATCCGCTCTGCAAACCTTCGGGGCACTATTTTGCTTGCCATGGAGAGAGCAGGTGTAGTGACATGCTTTTCTCTCCAAACCAAAACTGGCCGTACTCCCTGAGCATGCGCGGTGGTCACACGAATTCCATTCCCTCCGGGTTTTGCCGGAAGCTGAGCCGGGAGGCGCCCAGGCCGGGGCTTTGAAGGTGGCCGTGAACTCTAAATAAGGCAGAGCCTTGGTGTGGTGCAGAGGGGAGGAGAGGAGCAGGGCGGGGCCAGGGAAGAGGGTGTGACCAAGTGCTAAGCGAGGCATGGAAATAGCTATCCTTAAGCGTGGATCTTTTCCCCTGGAACCACGCATCTGTATCGGTGCTGAGATGGGTTGGACCTTAAGGGGCACAGGGACCCCGAAATTTCTAGGTTTGCGGGTCGATTTGAGGGGTCTGAAGCCCTTGTCCACTACTAGACTGATATAGCCGGATAGATACTGCGCCTAAGTCCGGAAGACCTGATTTCAGACATCATATTAGCTTGGTCAAATCACAGCCTCAGTTTCCTCATCTTTTAAAGGGGGCCTAATAATAGTTCCTACCTCATAGAGTAATTGTTTTGTGGATTAAGTGATCATTTGTAAAGCGTTAGTTAAATAAATCATATATAAATACATAGCTCTGGTGTCAGATATAGATATGTCTAAAGATAGCTAACTATAGGTCTATATAGAACTATAGATTGATTTGTCTAGATCAATGTAGATCTAGATCTATGTAAGATATAGGTAGAGATCTATCTATAATTTATTTGATTGCAGAGTTTTACAAATTCTCTTATTTTATCTACCTAACCATCACCCTGAAATGTAGATACTAGTTTAGGCCTTTTTTACAGATGAGGAAACTAAGGCTGTCATTTGTTTGTGGTCACACACACGTGTATCCATATCCATATCTAGCGATCTCTTTATCAGATGGATCGACTTTGGGCCGCCAGTCATGGGAAATGTGTGGGGATGGGACACGCACTGATACAAAATAGAAAATATTAGGGCCGGAGGTAGGACCGTCTAGACCCCCATTCGCTTCTTTCGAAGATGAGGCTCAGTTTCAGGTCCGGAAGAAGGCTCCAGTTCGGAGGAGGTCGCGGGGCTTTTCTCCAGGAGTCTTCTCTGGTCTCTTGAAGATCGCGACGAAACCGTCTTTTTGATTCTCCCTCCCGGATTCTCTATTGTCCTAAAGCCGCTTGGGAATTGAACATTGCTTGGGGATTGGACATTGCTCGGGGATTCTGGCCCGTGGACTGGTGGATGCCTTGCTCCCCTGGCTCGGGGGTTCACAGGGATCCCCTGCACGCTTTTGAAGCCTTTCCACGAACCCCTAGAAGTTGTCCCTCCAATTCTTGACGGTTGGGGCTTGATGCCCCCAAATAATTTCAAGCTTGTTCCCCTTGTCATCCTAGTCGATCGGCTAATATCTCTTCTCTTCCAAAACAAATTTCTAGTCATCCACAAGGAGCTAAGGAGGAGAGAAGAGGGAACCTCTTTAGGAAGATGGGCCCCGCTCCTGTGTTCCTTCTCCCCCTTCCTCCCCGAAGCTGTTAGAAGTTCGGGACCTGAGAGCGCACTTATTCCTTGTCTCCTCCCCCGCCCTCCCGCCGCGCTCTCCTAGCTCCAAGCTCGCGGCCCTAGCTAAATCCCGAAGTGGATTACGGCGAAGCGGCGGAACGACCTTGCTTTGCTTGTTGCCTCTTTAAAGTCGCCTAGCCTGGGCATGCTCAGTAGGCAGGCTCGGTTTGGGTCCACAAGTCGGAAGCTTGTGCACTGCTCCAGCGCTGAGCCGCCGTGGGGAAAAAATGGAGCCGTTCACCAGTGGTGAGTGGTGCGAGTCGAGCCGCTGCCCAGCCACTCGCCCCGTGCACTTGGCCCGGGCCGGCCCCACGGGGGTGGGCTGCCACCCCTGCCGCCTGGCTCGCTGCCTACAGGGGCTTTGGAGGGCGGGGATGGGGCAGGGGCTGCAGGGGCAGGCTGGAGGCCGGAGAGCTGGGGAGGAGGGCAGCTTCGCTTTGCCAGGCCCGGCCCCTGGCTGCCCGCTGAAGGTCAGCCCCGGGCCCGCCCCGAAGGAGGGGTGCGGCTGGTGTTTCTACTCTCCAGCTCCGGAAAAGCCCCGGTGTGGGCCGATGGCAAAGTTACTCCTCGGTGCAGCCCAAGTGCCCAAAATAACAGGGACAGGGAAGAAACTTGGGGAATCAAAATTGAGCTTCCCTGAGTGATGGAGAAATGAGGTGGGAAAGGTGGCACTTAGCTGGCGCTTAATAAATGTTGATTGATTGATGATTGATTAAGGCTCCTGCTCTGCTTCCCGACGCTGCGCTGATTTGCTAAAATAGAAACTTCAGTGGGTGCTGGAAGGCTAAAGGATAGGAGCAAGAAGGCTTGCATTGGGAGGGAGGAGAGAAGGTGGCCAGCAGAATTGGAGCCTTGGGGAAACTTTAAGAAGATCTTATTCCCTAGCGGGTTTTCTGCATTGGTCCCATCCTTTCTGTCCCTATGTATGTATAAACCCCAGTCCCAAAGCCCCTCCAGTAGTGAGGAGAGAGTCCCCATATCAAATAGACTTTTGAGACATCTACAAAATTTTAAAGTACTCAATGTGTTCAGTTTCTGAGTCCTAGACCTTTCAAGTTTCTAGAGCCCTCCACTGTGATGGGAAGCTAGATGAATTGTGGCATTAGCTGGGGCAAAACCATTTGGGTAATAACTAGGGCCCGCTGCCATACAAATTTAGCTTAAGTTTGCTTCAGAAACTAAAACCCTATGTAAAACCAACTACTTTCACTTTAAATAAAGGTGCTGGTTTCACAGTTTGGGGTTGTGATATTTCAGTAGTTGGTGAAATATACAGGTTTGCTTTGTTTTTTTTTTTTAATGGATAGTAGATTGACTACCTGGTCTAGTAGAACTTTATGACAAAACTTAGATCACTTTCATTTTTCTCCCATAGTTAAGTAGTATTCACTTTTTTGTTGGCAAGTATTTTGAATGTAGTTGAGGTGGGGTGCTAGCTTGGTTAGAGCATGAGGCCAGGATTTGGTTCCTGTAAAAAACTGGCTTCAAAAACATTTTTTTTTTCCATTACACCCTCCTCCCTCCCCTTCTTCTCTTTTCCCCTTCCTCCTTTCCTTTCCCCCTTCCTCCTCCCACATTCTAGAAATTGTGTGCTGTTGATTAAAGAGACACTGAGTTAGTGTCGGTGGCTTTATTCACTCTCAGGCACATATTCAAAGTTAAGGTCCAGCTGACTGACTGCTTAGTAAGTAGTAATCTTTCTTTCTATAGATATTGGTAAAGTAAGTTACTGATATTTTTAATTTTTGAATTTCCTTTCCTCAGCAAGTATTACTTTAATTATTTATAGTTTTGAGGATCAGCTAATAAAGTTATTTAACTGACTTTTTTGTTTAATACTGATCTTTCTTACTAAATCATTTAAAAAGATAATTACTTGTGCTATAATTTCTACTATAAGCTCAGTAATTTTCTATTCTGAGCCTTAAAGTGTGTGGAACTCCCATAATTGTGACTCCTGGTATTTTATTTTCAATCTCCCATATCAGTAAGTAGTGTCAAATTTAGGTTTTTAGACACATTCCAATAAAAATAAAGAAAAAAACTTAAGACTAGTCCAGTATTGTTTGCTTGTCACAAACGAAACAAACCACTGTTTGATATAAAATGTTTATAAGGTTTTTAGATTTAGAATTTTCAAGAATTCAGTCATATTTTGGGATGTGTTGAGAAAGTTTGTGATCATACATCTTCATATATCAACAGATAGGTGGAATGCCTAAAATGTAAGAAACTAGATGTCTAATTCTTTTTCTTTGGCTTTTTTCCAAATTTTCAAATAGTAAGTTTTTTCTTTTTTTAAGGTGAAATAGGGAGGGAAACTTGTTTGTCTTCCTTATGAAGAATAGAAAATTAGAATGTCTTCTTGTTGTGGTTAGGAATTTGGGATAATCTCTAAGGATGAGGATAGTAACATTTATTTCACAACATTACAAACATGGGAAGTAAAGTGTGATGTTTCTTTTTTTTTTCTCCTTCAGGCTTAAAATGGCCTTTGCAATTCATCTCAGGTCAATTGTTTTTCAGTGTTGTTTTCTTTTACATTATTATATACATATTATTTTCTTGGTTCTGCTTACTTTGCTTTATTTCTCTTCCTTCAAGTCTTCTTATATTTCTCTGAATTCCTAATATTTTTCCTCTTCTGTAGGGCAAAGGGAATAAGCACCTACTGTTTGCCGAGCACTGTAGTAAGTGCTTGATAAGTATTTCATTTGATCCTCATGACCACCCTGTAAGATAGATGCTGTCATCCCAATTTCAAGGTTGAGGAAATTGAGGCAAACAGACTTTAAAAGATTTTCCCGGGAACACACAACTAGTAAATGTCTAAAGCTTCATTTGAACTCATATTCCGTTATATTCTTATAACATGGTTTGTTTAACTAGTATTTTGACAAGTACCCACTGGGTTTCCAGTTTTTGTCCTATTCATCTTTGCACAGTATCTTGAATATTCAATAAATATTTAGTGCCTGTTGTGTGCAAAGTAACTGAGTTGGGGTACTGGGATATGCAGACTGAAAAGACTCTCCAAGCTCAAGAAGCTTACTTTTTACTGGGATAATGCTTGCCATTGGACCTATAACATGTAAGTAAATACAAAGTATGTGCAAAATAATTTCAAGATGGAATACTATGAGAAATGATGAACTTCTGCTGTTTTCAGAAAAATTGGAAAGACTTATGTGAACTGATGCAAGATGAAGTGAATAGAGCCAGGAGAACAATGTACTTTTACAAGTAGAACTGAGTCCCTTGGTATAAATAGTTCAGAATCACTGATTTAGTTTATGAACTCTTAAGGTGTTTCCCTATTTACTCATGATGAAAAATACTATAAACATACAGAGAAAGAACTAAGGAATTTATGATGAAAAATGCTATCTAGCCTGAGAAAAAAGAAATAATAGAGTCTGAACGCAAATTGAAGTATATTACGCTATTTTTTTTTCCTTTTGGGGTCTTTTGTTTTCTTTAATAACATGATTAATATGGAAATAAGTTTTGCATGACTGCATATGTATAATCTGTATCAAATTGATTACTTTTTCAGTGGGGAAGAAAGGAGAATTTAAAACTTAAAATTTTTTAAAATGAGTGTGGAATGAGTTGAAAAAATTGTTTTTGTATATAATTGAAAACTATTTAGCAATAAGTTCAAAAGAGAGTGAGTGCTAACAACTAATAGAAAGATAAAGAAAAACCTTGAATGACAGGGTAGTAAGATAAGTATTCTTTCAGGTGGAGGTAAGGAGAGAATGTTATAGACCTCGGTTAACGACATGGAGGTGAAAGATGGATTGTTGCATATGGAGAACAGCCAATAGGCCAGTTTATTTGGAGTCATGAGTACCCGAAAGGAGGAGTAATATGAAATGATTGCAAAGGGTGGATTGGAACCTGACTTGTTGAATTGTTTCAGTTATGTCTTGTCCAACTCTCTGTGACCCCAATTGGTGTTTTTCTTGGCAAAGATATTGGAGTGGTTTGCCATTTCCTTCTCCAGCTCATTTTAACAGGAGAGAAAACTGAGGCAAATCAGGTTTGCCTCAGATTTGAGGCATGAGTTCAGATTTGAATTCATGAAAATGAATCTTCCTGATTTCAAGCCCAGTGTTCTATCCACTGGCCACCCTAGCTGTACTGGAACCTGACTTTTATGTTTATTTAATGCTATAAATGTGGGTTGAAGATTTTATATTTTCTATATTAATCTAGGGGCAAATTTTGTTTTTATTTTTGAAGGGGTTGTGGTTACAAGGGAGGGATTATGTTATTCGATCTGTATTTTAGAATTATCATTTTATTATCTGTGTGAGGCTGAATTAGAAGGGACAGAAAGATGGCACAGAAAATTCAGTTGGGAGTCTCCTGCTGTATGTAGTCCATAGAAGAGAAGATAGAGATTTTTCTACCCTTCCCCAGAGTGAGGAAGATCAACTACACTTTCAATCTTGACCTACTCTTATCTGACTTTTTGATATCCCTGGGACCCTAGCCCTCCAATGCTATCCTTGGGGTTTCCTTGACAAAGAACTGCAGTGGTTTGCCATTTCCTTCTCCAATGGATTAAGGCCACTTGAGGTTAAGTGCCTCACCTCTACACAGCTAGAGTCTGAGACTGGATTTGAATTTAATGACTCTAGGCCCATTACAGTATTTACTGTGCCAAGCTGCCCCCAAATCTACATACTTGGCCACTAATTGAGAGAGGGAAGAATGGATAACTTGAGTGATTGGAAGGATGGCATGACATGTGGTGTTTTTTTGTTTGTTTATTTGGGGTTGGTTTGTTTGTTTGTTTTACATATTGAGCTTGAGGTCGATGTGGTACAATCATGGTGGAAATGGCCAGAGGACAGTAGTGAGTTCAGGACTTTGGCATTATCTGCATAGAGATACATAGAATCTGTGGAGAGAGAATGGAAAAAAAGCTCGGTACACCAGCTTTGGGAAACAGCCACTCTTAAAGGTTGAAAGTGCTTGGGTGATTTAACAAAGGAAAGTAGGAATGGGTCAAAAAGATGAGAATTGGGGTGGTCAGCAGGGCTACAAAGTGCAAATACGTCAAATATGATGAGAACTGAAAAACAGACTTCCCTATAAGATTTCTCTCAATTTACCATTGAGAGAGAGAGAAAGAGAGAGAGAGAAACTTCTATATACATATTTAGTTGTTTTTCCCTGTAGAATATGGGCTTCTTGAAGACAAGGACTGTTTTTTTTGCCTTTTTCTGTTTCCTTACTCCTTAACAACAGTGCCTGACACACATAGTAAGCTTTTAATAAATGTTCAATGATAATCTTGGAAACAGCTATTTCAGTTAAATGGGTTTCAGAAACTGGATTATAAGAATTTTGCTAGTGAATGGAAAGGAAAAGAAATGGAGACTTATTTTAGAAGTTTGTGAAAGGGAGGAAAAATATAGTCAATAGCTTGAAAGTATGGAAGTCAAGAAAGGGGTTTTAAAGATTGGAAGGCTGACTGGGTATATAGGTAAGGTGGGGGGGGGTAGGAAGCAGTACATAAGGAGGGATTGAAGATAAGGGAAAGCTATCTGTTTTATCTTTATGTCCTCTGGACTCTATTTTGCCTTGTAACTATGAGTAATTCTGTTACTCTTTTCAGGTAATATTATCTATAAATCCACAAGTTTCCAAAGGTCCTTAAAGAAGAACTAATGGTAAAAATATTCAGGCATTCTGATTGTTGGTGCCAAGAGAGATATTTTGGTCACACTGTTAAGTGATTTCTTTTTCTGACCCTATTTGTTATTAGTATTTATTGAGCTCTGGCCAAATCTAAGGCATAAACCAAATGAGGCAAACTTTAATCTGACTTCTTTGTTTGTTATAAAGGACACATGTGAAAGTGGAAGGAAGCTTAATTATATCATAGACAAATTTCTATTTGGGGGGGATATGGACAAGAAATGGGACAGTTAAGTATAGAGAGCAAGTGATAATCAGATGGACAGCTTATATACCTCATTGGTATCCATGCAGTGATAAAGCTTTCACAATTCCCAGTGGCCTGGCTGGGTCTTTATATAGATAAACATAGATGAGTTGAGGTCTGCCTTGTTGGACAGAGTATTCACATAGATGAAATTGTATATCCACTAGAGTTTAAAATAGTATGTATCTTCTCCCAATCTCCAACGACAGGCCGAAGAGTTTGACTTTGGTTCCTGGGAAAAATGTAGAACAGATTATTAAAGAAATAATTGTCTAATATCTGGAAAGGAAAGTGACAATTACAAAGAGCCATTATGTTTCATTAAGAACCGGTAGTGCCACCTTGTTTCTTTTTTTTTTTTTTTTTGACCAGATAAAATAAACTAGCAAATGAGAGAAATGCTCTGAATGATTTTAGCAAGGCTTTTGATATAAAGTATCTTCTAGTATTCTTGTGAAGAAAATGAAGAGAAATGAATTAAGATGTTAAAATAATTGAAAGGATTCAGAACTGGTTGGACTTCCAAACATGAAGAGTCATTACTTTGTTAGTATTTCTCTGTTAATTTTTGCCAGAGGATCTCTAGGGCAGTGCCTCAGGATTAGAATTGTACTATTTAAATTTTTTAAAATTTATTTTTATCAATTACTTGGATAAAAGTATCGATGAAATACACACTAGATTTGCAGATGATACAAATTTGGAAGGGATAGCTAATCCACTGAATGACAAAGTTGGGGTCCAAAAGGGACTAGAGTTTTAGACTAAATCTACTAAGGTATAAAATTCATCTTATATAATCTTAAAGTCTTGTAGACTGGTTTAAAACAGGGGAGGTGTGAAGGGAGGTATAGTTAGGCAATAATTGTTCTGAAAAGGGATTCTTAGTGGTCTCCTTGTTCAGTTCAGTTCGACCATATGAAGTGATAGCCAAAAAAAGCTAATTGGATCTTTGCATTAAGAGAGTTTTAGCTTCAGGAACTTGGAAGGGTTAATCCTATTGTAGTTATATCTAATAGTAGACCCTGTGGTTCAAGATAGATCTTAATTAGGCTGGAGAGTATTGGGAAGAATGGAAGCTAGATAGTGGTAAAAGATTTGAGTCCTAGGTATCTTTACCCTGAAGGAAAGAAAAGGGAAGTGTAGAGGTGTGTGTGTGTGTGTGTGTGTGTGTGTGTGTGTGTGTGTGTGTGTGTGTATGTGTGTGTGTGTGTGTGTTTTGTGTGTGTGTGTTGGGTGGGATGGACGGAACAGCGCTTTATGTCTATATTTTAGTAGTGGAAAGGCTGTCACTGAGAGAAGGGTTAAAAGTTGTTTGGCTCAGGGGGAAGAACCTGAAAACATTAAGTTAAGGTTTCTCTTCAGTTGTTTTACAGTCATGTCCAATGACTCCTCATGACCCATTTGAGATTTTCTTGGCAGAGGTACTGGAGTGATTTGCCATTTCCTTCTCCAGTTCATTTTATAGATGAGGAACCAAATAAACAGGGTTAAGTGATTTGCCCAAGATCCCACAGCTAATAAGTGTCTGAGGCTGGATTTGAACTCTGGGAGGTATCTTCTTTACTCCAAGCCTGGCTCTTTTTCTGCTGCAACAATTGGCTATAACAAAGAGGTAAATTTAGGCTTGATATCTGGAGAGATTTTCTAACTTTCTAAAAACCTATTTGGAAGGTGATTGCTTTTGCTTTCTTGGAGGTCTTCATGCAGAGGAGACTTCCTGCATGAGTATAGTTTGTTGAGTATATTATAGTAGGGATTCCTTTTGTGTATGGGTGGTTGCTGAGAGGCTTTCTAACTCTCACATTCTGTGATTCTGGCCTGGTTTTGGGGACTGTTTTGACAGTGAATTTTATGCCTCATTAGACTATAGATGCTGTGTTAGGAAGATGTTGGTATTGATCTATGTATTTATCTCCAGTTGTTTTTGAAGTCTGTTATTTTAGGCTCTTTTCACTGGGATACTAGGTTAGAATAAATCAGGCGTATTTTCCCCATCTATACTAATCCTAAATGATTTGAAAAAAGGATGTCTTTATGAAAGTCATTAAGTAAGTAAATGATGGCTTTAGGAAAGCACCAACTAAAGATAATTTCTTCCCTGCTCACAGCCTTCTTCACCCCTTTTTTTTTTTTTTTTTAAATTAGCCCAAAAGGACATGTTATATTCCAAAGCAGATTATTTGGGTAGATCTTGATGTCATAGAATGTTTAAAGGGTTTATTCTTTGGCTTAAATATGGAAATGTATTTTCAAGTATTTTTCCAATTACACCTAATTTTTTTTAACATTCATTTAAAAATTTGTTTCAAATTCTCTTTTTCCTGTTTCCCCCTTCATTGAAAAGGCAAGCAATTCGATATATTTTACATGTACATTCATGAAAAACATTTTTATATTAGTCATGTTGTAAAAGAAAACAGACCAAAAAAAAAAAAAAAACCAACCTCAAAGAAAAATAAAGGAAATTTTTAAAAAGTATGTTTCGATTTGTATTCAGATTCCTTAGTTCTTCCTCTGTATGTTTATAGCATTTTTCATCATGAGTAAATATGGAAACACCTTGAGAGTTCATAAACTAAATCAGTGATTCTGAATTATTTATATCGAGGGACTCAGTTCTACTTGTAAAAGTCGATTTTTTTTCATATTTCAATTCATTTAGGATATTTCACACCTTTCAAGCAGTTTTAGGAATTGTAAGCAGGAAATTAATAATTTATAGATTTTAAGGTAGTGTTGTCATAGTTTTTCTCAAAGACAAAGCTAGATAGAGCATTTCCTCTAGGAATAGGGTATTTAAAATTCACTCTTTTCCTGTGAAAATTATTAGCATGTTAACCTTTAAATTTGTTACATAGTAAATGTTAATAAATAATATTAGCTAGCTTTTTAAAAACAGAATTATAAGATTTATAAAACATTTTACAGATATTTTATTTTGTTAGCACAATTACTCTGGGAATTAGATGCTGTTATTATCCCCATTTTACAAATGAGGAACCTGAGGTTGAAAGATAAAGTGACTTGCCCAGATTTAGCTAGTAATTGAACTGGGATTTGAATTCAGGTCTTTCTGATTCTGAGTCCTTTGATCACCGCTTTGAATTGGGAGATTATAACTTTCATCTCCTTTCCATCTCCATTTCTTTTCTCTCTTATCCCTTAAAGAGTTAGGGAGGGTTAGTGCTGAAGGAGAAGGGTAATTACCATTAAAGGGAGTAGAATGGAAATGGAACTAGGAGTAAGGAAGTATGGGCCTTAGTCCTGACCTTGTCACTGTTTCTTCTTCTTCCTTTTTTTTTTTTTTTTTTGGCCTCAGCCATTGGGGTTAAGTGACTTGCCCAGGGTCACACAGCTAGGAAAATGGTTAAGTATCTGAAGTTAGATTTGAACTCAAGTCTTCCTGATTTCAGGGCTGGTGCTCTATCTACTGTGCCACTAGCTGGCCTGTTGACTGCTGCTTTATAATATAGTTTTAGATCTGGGTACAGATAGGCCATCTTCATTTGCATCTTTTTTTCATTAAATTCCCTTGAAATCCTTGACTTTTTGTTCTTCCAGATAAACTGTTAATTTTTTTTTTTTACCTCTGTACAATAATTTCTTGGGAGTTTGGTTGATATGACACTGAATAAGTAGATTAATTTAGATAGTATTGTCATTTTTATTATATTAGTTCAGCTTACTCATGAACACTTGATATTTTTCCACTTGATTAGAGCTGACTTTATTTATGTGGAAAGTGTTTTTTAATTGTGTTCATATAGTTCCTAACTGCCTTGTCAGGTAGACTTCCAAATGTTTTATACTATCTACAGTTATTTTAAAAGAATTTCTCTTTGTATCTCTTGCTGCTGAATGCTTCTTTAAAATTACAAATTCAGCATAAACAAGGAGAGAGTGTTCATTTGTTGAGAGAAAAAGGAAATAAAATATTGAAGGATATGTCTAAAGATAATGGAGAGAATAAAAACTTAGTCAAATTACTGGTTACTCTTTGAGGTTCATGACCTTAAAGCTTATGGACTTAATGATTATTCTGAGAGGAATTTTCCTGACACATTCAAGGTATGTATGAAACAACATTTCAATTGTCTTTATTTCTAGGCTTTCTTGAGGGTCAGCAGTCTCTTGATCTTTGAATGCCATCAATAGGACCAGAAATCAGTGGGGAAAAAAAGGGAGCAGGTAGGGTTCAGGGAAGTAGAAAAAGCCAATCTTTAGGGGAGGAGGAATTATTTGAGCAAAGGACCATAGGCTGACGGAATGATGGGTTAAGCAGAATTGGAGTAGGGGGTTGCACTACTAAAGTCAATCCTTTTCTCACAAGATGCTATAAAAAAAACTTACTGGGGAAAGGATATTAGAATGGACAGTCAGCTAGGAATTTTACCCAGGAAGACTATGAACGTGATCATATATCACTCACAACTTACAGGCTGGGAACCACTCTGAAAAATGAAGTACCACAGCAGTGTAGGGGAAAGACTCCTAGATTGGAAGTAATAGGAACTGGATTCAAAAATAACTGTAGTATGACTTGGAGCTTCAGTTTCTGCTATTATGAAATGAAAGGTTCTTTTTGAACTCAAGTCTCTATTTATGGAAATATTTAATCAAGAACCATCTCCAGTGTTGCTCACTGGAGCTAGGATTATTGATAGCTTTTTTTTTTCTTTCTGATGGGAAAGGAGATGACAAGACATTTCTTGATATTTAAAAAAATTTGGATTACAAAAATCAGAAAGGCTTAACAAAATATTCATATATAGGAAACTTTTATATAGCACTCATTAAAGCAAAGATGCTTAATTTGGGAGTCATGAGCTTTTTTTGGGGGGGGAATTGATTTGGGATAACTAGATTTCACTATAATTTGTTTCCCTCATAAGCTTATGTATTTTATGCATTTAAAAAAATTCTTAGATGGGGTCTCTAGGCTTTACCAGATTGCCAAGAGATCTACAACAAAAATGGTTAAGAACTTTGACTTTAGAGGAAAGAGACTTAGAAATAATAATGATAATGATGATAAATAATATATTTAAATAGCATGTTATTTGGCAAAGTGATTTACAAATATTTATCTGTGACGACCGCACTAGGACATCCCAGAATCAGCCGGAGTCAGGATAAGCAAAAGTCTGTCTTTATTCTTGGTCTTAGACTCAGGATAGAACAGGATGGAAGCAGAATCTCTGCGACCATCTTCCCTCGTCTACTGCCGAGAATGTGTCCCTGGCTAGCTTTACTTCACCCCCTAGACCCTCCTACAATCCTTTATACACCAATCGTTGAGCCAGTCTGGATAATGGAAAGGACCATTTTCCAAGTATATGCCCATAAGAGTATCATTCAATCAGAAGTTAGCCTCAAGTGCTCAGCAGTCCTGACCTCAGTGCATTGATTCAATAGTTCCAGCCCTCTACATCTCCTGCTTTCTTTTGTTTTAAAACACAGGTGGTCACACCATCCCTGACTTCTCAGGATGGTGAGAGCCTCCAAAAGGAGGTGATCATGCCCTTCCTAACTTCTCAGGAAAAGAGGTGAAAACACCAAAAAGGAGGTGATCACGCCCTTCCTGACTTCTCAGGAAAAGAGGTGAAAACACCAAAAAGGAGGTGATCAGCACTCCCCGGACTTCTCAGGGTGAAAGCACTAAAAAGGAGATGATCATGCTCTCCCCCACATTGCAGGAAGAGAGATGAAAAGCACCAAAGGGAAGTGGGGGTTGCTAGTGGGTTTCTGGGCTGAAGGCTCTCATTAGAAACAGATATGCACAAACCCATCAGCATGGGAGGTATTACACAAGCACATAACAATAACGCACAGGCCATTAGTGATGATTCTCCCCACAGTCAGTACAGGCTCAATGTGGTACAACAGACATGAATTGTATATGCAAGTAGTGATATAACAAACAATATAAATCAATATGGTATTATAAGAGATTTCCAGAAGTCCTAGAAGGAGGCTATGTAAACAACAGTCACACATATGCTTTCTTCAGCAGCCAAGAGAGAGTCCAAAACCAATCTATTGTACATTGTTTCACCTGCCAGGGAATCCAATGATCCCCGCAAGTTTTTGAAGTCCTGCAACAGTCTTATCATTTCTCAGAAAATCCAATGATTCCTGAGAGTTTTCAAGTCCTATAACAGTCATATCATATCTCAGAGAATCCAATGATTCCTGAGGGTTTTGAAGTCCTAAAACAATCTTATCATGTCTCAGAGAATCCAATGATTCCTGAGGGTTCTGAAGTCCTACAACAATCTTACCATGTTTCAGAGAATCCAATAATTCCCGAGGGTTTTGAAGTCCAACAATTTTTGATGTCCATGAGTTAGTTGCCATAACTCCATGTTCTTTCAGTGGTGGGCACAGTCAGCACCGGAACCATCCGATGTTTTTTGGGTCTTCTTTGTTTCAAGGGTCTGCTCTGTCTCCCTCCGATGGACAAGGTGAATACGGCTAGTTGGCACCCATTTGATTCCTTCTCCACCTTTGGAGATACAAGCAAACCCTCTCCCCCAAGCAGTTAACCTATCTGGGTCCCTTCCATTCACCACTTTCTGGGTCTTTCCACATCACCTGGAGATTATCTAAAGATAGTGGAGCTGCTCGCACTGGACACTGCCCTTCCGGTGGGTTATAAAACCTGTCTGCCAGAGCCGGTGCATCTTTGTCAAAAATCAAGAAATTAATAGGATAAAGAGCTAGATTTAGAAGTTCTCTAGGGTTACCTGTGGCTTCCCCTTTCTTTTCTTTTTGGAAGAGCATCTTAATGTGTCTGTTTCTCCTCTCTACTATTGCCTATCCTTGAGGATTAAAGGGTGTGCCAGTGGTGTGTAAAATCTTATACTGTGCTCAAAAGTGTGCAAAATGTTTAGAAGTATATGCAGGTCCATTATCTGTTTTTATTGCTTGTGGCACACTCATAATTGCAAGTGCTTGTATAAAAAATTCAGTGACCACTTGGGCTGTCTCTTTTGCTGCTGGTATTGCAAAAGTGAATCCTGAAAATGTGTCTACCACAACATGGATAAAAGACAGATGAGCAAAAAATTTATAATGGGTCATATCCATTTGCCAAATTTCATTGGGTCTCAAATCACGAGGATTTTTCCCTGGAGGCAGTGTAGAAGTGTGGAAAGGAAGGCAAGCTGTACAGGCTTTTACTATGCTCCTAGCTTCCTCTCTTGTTATTCCAAATTGCAAACATAAAGCTCGAGCAGCCTGATGATATTTAAAATGAGATTCTTGGGCTTTTTGAAATAAAGGAGTATTGGCCAGCATAGTTAGAAGGCTATCTGCCTTTGAATTACCATCAAAAATTGGACCTTGAAGTCCACTATGAGAGTGGACATAAAAGAAGATAAAAATCTTACCTGGATGCTTTCTCACTTGCTCTTGAAGTTCCTTGAAGAACTGATATATATTAGAGTCTACAAATTTTAATTGGGTTGTGGCAATTCTTTATACCACACCTATTGAATAGACTGAATCAGATATTACATTTACATCTGGATAAGTAAGAGCTAGAATGATTGCATACAATTTATTCTGCTGAGTGGACTGAAAAGAGTTCTGACTACTCTCTTTATAGTTAAGTCACGAGAGTATACAGCACAAATATTATGTTTGGATGCATCTGTAAAGATAGTTGGTCCTTTAAGAGGAACTTTAGAAAGCTTCTCTTAAAGAATCCATCACCAATTATGTAATAGTCTGGTTATCTTTAATGGAGACCCGTGTGCAAAATTTGGAGCCATGGCCAATAAAATTTGCCACTCTGGGATGGTTTCACGGCATACATTAATTTGTGCATTAGTGTAAAAGGTGTATATCTTGTCAGGTCTTATCCCAGATAATTGTACTGCTCACCTAATGGCCTTTAATAAAATTCTAGCCACAAGCACTGGGTAAGGAGTAAGGCTTTGTTCTGGTTGTGCTGGGAGGTTCACCCACTCTATCACACTATCTCACTATCTCCTTTTGCCAAGCCTCCCTCTCCTTTTGCAGAGCCTCCCTCTCCTTTTCCCATTTTTCTTCTAGCTCCCTTGTGAGAGCCTTTTTAATTTCCTCCATGAGATTCATCTGTGCTGAGGGACATAAGGTCTCCTCCTTCGGGGATTCACCTGGGGACTGTTTGTTTTTAGTCTCCTCAGGGTTTGGAGTCTGCTCTTTATCTGTATAAAAGCTGTCCAGGGTTAAATTCTTTTTCAGTTTCTTGCTCATTCTGTCTATTTATCAAAGACAAACTATCAAAGAAACAGAAGGAAAAAAACCCCTTGAATGGAGGCTGCTTTCTTTGGGGGAGGGGCAGGGTATTCGTGAGGCACGGGTCCTACTGTGCTATGGCGCCTGCACGCTGAGATCCGAGCGCTCTGAGATCCGAGCGGGCTAAGACACTGTGGGGGAGGGGTGGCCAGGTCCCGAGAGACTCCAGCTGTTTGGGATTGTATTCTTCACTCCCGGTGTTTTTAGCTTCTCTGCTGGGCTGCTGACTTGCTCCTATAGCAAAGCTCTCACCGCAGAGATGGCTGCGATCGCGTCCTACCCCCTCTCCGCTCTACCCGGTTCTGAGCTGCTATCTGTGCTCTGGCCGCAGCTGCTGCCCGCAGACTGCTTCCAAATACCGTCCCCGCCCTCGCGCAAAAACAGACCTTTCTTGACGAGTCTCAAGGATGGTTTCTCTTGGTAAGTAATTGTATGGTTTTTTTTCAGTCGAGCATTAATTCAGAGGCATGAAATGAAATGAATAGTGAGAGAAAAACACGGAGATTACACAGAAGTGTATTTCCTCTCCGCCATCTTGGCCGGAAGTTCTCTCACTATCTCCTTGATGAAGGACTGCTATGGGTGTCTCTTGTGTAGCAAAACCCTATATATTCAAGGGTTTTTGAGTGACTCTTTCAATCACATTGGATAAAGCCAGTTCAACTTCTCTCAAAGTCTCTTGAGCTTCTTTTGTAAGCTGGCGTGGTGAATTTAAAGCACTGTCTCCCCTTAAAATGTCATATTACAGTTACAATTGATAGGTAGTCAAGCCTAACACTGGATACATCCTTTGGATATCTCCTATCAATTTTTGAAAGTCATTTAAGGTGTTAAATATGCTTCTCTGTTCTTAAGGAAAGTTTTTGTACTGTGAGCACCTTAGAATATACTTCATATCCTAAATATTGAAAAGAAACATGTCTTTGAATTTTTTCTGGAGCTATGTGCAATTTGTAGTATCTTAGTTTTTCCATGGTCTTTTGTAGACATGCTTCTAATATTTGTTCCTCAGGTGCACATCCCAATATATCATCCATGTAATGTAGTAACATAACTTTTGGAAATGCTTTTCTTACTGGAGCAAGAGCAGCAGCAACATACATTTGACACACAGTAGGGCTGTTTTTCATTCCCTGTGGCAAAACTGTCCATTCATATCTTTTATAAGGCTTAGCTAAGTTAATGCTGGACACTGAAAAGGCAAATCTTTTCATATCCTCCTTATTTAGAGGGATAGAATAGAAACAATCCTTAATGTCTATAACCCAAAAGGCCATTCTCTAGGCAATTGAATAGGAGATGGAAGCCCAAGGTAAAGAGTTCCCATGGTTTCCATCTGTTCATTTACCTTTCTTAAATCAGTCAACATCCTCCATTTTCCAGATTTCTTTTTTACAACAAATACTAGGGAATTCCAAGGACTTAGAGAAGGTTGTAAGTGTCCTTGGTCAAGTCGCTCCTGTACTATATCTAATAAGGCCTGAATTTTATCGCTACCTAAGGGCCACTGTTCTATCCACACTGATGTATCAGTTTTCTTTCCATTGGATAGGAACAGTGAATGTGTTGTAAGGCCTTCAACAGCAGTCCTGCTTAAAAAACCGAGGGACTCATTTTTAATCCTAATTATTGTAAAATGTCTCTTCCCCACAGATTGATGGGGATTTTTTCAACTATAAACGGAGTAAAAACTCCTGTTTCCCCTTCAAATATCCATCTCAAAGGGGTAGCACTAACTTCAGCTGCTATTATAGGTGTCTGCCTTAATCTTTGACCAGTGACTGGGCCAGTTGGCACCTCTAATGACTGTATGATTTGCACCTGTGTCTACCAGTCCTTCTAATGTTTGCCATTTATATAGATAGTGAGCATAGGTCCGTCAGCTGTTACAGCTGCTGTTCAGTATGTTCCTGGATTTTGTTGCTTCGAGTCAGAATCTGGGCGACTATCACCCTATTAGGGTGATTGCCTATTAGGAGTCTGTAGCAATAAACCTGATGCTACTACTTCTCCTGGGTAATAAGTCACACATTGTTGCCTGTATTAGTGACTGGGATATTATCTACACATTCTCCAGTTTCCACATCAGTGTATGGATGAACACTGTTTTGTAAGTGCTCTCAGGAGCTGAAATGGTAAAGCCTACTGTGCCTGGAGGCAAGGGATCCATAGGCTGGAGAGGAACAGATTTCACCTCTCCAGGGGATATCTCAATTATCCCAGCTGCATACAGCTCTATTCTCCCCAATTGTAATCCCTTTCTCCCATCAGGTTGCTTTCTGGCTGATTGGTCATGTCTGGGTACTGGACTTCTAGGCTCCCATCATGCCCCAAGTGTTTTTTGCCTTGGGCCCTGGGCCTGGGCCCCTTATCCCGTTTCCCTGAATCAGTCTACATTCTGAGGCCCAATGGAAGCCTCTGTTGCATTTTGGACATAGGGTTTTGGGTCTTGTTCTCCCACCCTGTTTTCTCACTCTGTCTCTATGCCAACGCTGAGCTTTCAAATGCCCTACTTTGCCACATTGAAAGCATTAACAAGTTTCTCTGGAAGTCCCTTGTCAGGAGGGACCCTGTCTCCCCATGTTGGGATCTTGAGAAGTCTGCATCATATCCTGGCTATAAAAGGCATTTGTGCCCATTGTGGCACAGAGTCTTATGAGCTCCTCCAAAGGAGCATCCTTGCGCAGTCCTAGTATAATTCTTCTGCAAACCTCATTAGCATTTTCCTTACAAGTTGCCTTATCTTATTGTCTGTTACTGCATTTACACCATTAATTCATATGACAGCAATCTGCAGACGTCCCACAAAATCAGCAAAGGGTTCATTTGGCCCTTGTGTTATTTTTGTGAAGGCTTCACCCTTGTTCTTATTGGGAAGCAAAGTCCACGCTTTGATAGCAGCAGCAGCAATTTGCCCATAAGTTTAATCTATACTGAAATTTCTGCATAAGAACCCTCACCTGTTAGTTGGTAACAGGTGATTGGAGGATTAAGTCCACTATGATTATTTTGTTGGGATTGTATCCTACAGAGCTCACTATATTCAGAAAGCCACAACAAGTTTTGTCCTGGTTCTAAGCATGTCCTTGCTATAGATTTCTAGTCCCTAGGGGTTAAGACTTCATAAGCCAAATTCTGTAGTAACAGTTTAACATAATCTGATGTAGCCCCATAAAGAGTGCTTGCCTTTTTCAGGTCTTTGAGGATTTCTATATCAAAAGGAGCGTATCTTCAACTTTCTTGACCTGAAGAGCCAAACTCTTGAATCACTGGGTACATCTCAATTTGCAAATCACTTAAATTCTGGCCTTCTTCCCTGGCTTTAACTATGGCCTTTTGTAATCTAGTCATAGGAGGGGGTGATTTGTTGGAGGGAGGTGATGGTGGTGTCACAGTCCCTCCCATTGCTCTTCTCCCCTCCATCCTGGTAGGTGAAGTTGATGAGGGCATGTCAAGAACCAGTTCCTGTTTAGGCGTAGTTGAAGCTGCTTATTGAGACTGAGCATCACCCCGCCCTTCACCTTGCCCTTCACCAGGACCTTCATCATCACTTAACTCCTCATGCCTTCTGGTGATATCACTTTTAATTCCTCCTTTGTCCTCATTTTCCTCACACTTCCTCATCTGGCCATTTTTGGAATTTTCCTTTTTTCTATAACTAGCAGGATTTTTTAAGGCCAATTGTATTATGTCGTATGTATAGAATGTCTCCTTGGAAATTGAACGAGGACCATGATCATTGTAGTATTCGCATAATTGCTTTCCTACCAGCTTCCAATTATCTAGCCCTATCTCTTCTTCCTTTAAGAACCAAGGGGATTTGCGTTTTAATATACCCAACAGTCTAGCATCTGCAACCAAGCCTTGTCCCTTGATCAGCTTAAGCATGCTTTCTATAGTGCCTGCTTGGGGAGGGAAGGGGAGGTTGGGGTTGGGGGAGAATTTTTTCCCAATATCTGCCCCATTGCAGCTAGAAAAGGTTACTAGTTTAGCCCTTAACAAAGTTAAGTTCCCTGTTTGTCTGTTTAAATACTCACCCTATTTCCTGGTCACCGGAGACTTCCTCAATAAAGTTAGGGTCCTTGGTTCCTACGCTTGGGCGCCAAATGTGATGACTGCGCTAGCACCCAGGACACCCTAGAATCAACCGGAGTCTGGATAAATAAAAGTCCTTAGTCTTTATTCTTGATCTTAAACTCAGGATTGAACAGGATGGAACCAGAATCTCCGCGACCACCTTCCCTCCTCTACCGCCAAGAGTGTGTCCCTGGTTAGCTTTTCTCCACCCCCTAGTCCCTCCTACAATCCTCTGTACACCAATCATTGAGCCAGCACGGATAGTGAAAAGGACCGTTTTCCAAGCATATACCCATAGAGTACTGTCCAATTAGTAGTTAGCCTCAAGTGCTCCGCTATCCTGACCTCAGTGCATTGATTCAATAGTTCCAGCCCTCTACATTTATCCTCATAACAATTTTTGGGAAGTGGGTGCTATTATTGAATCCATTTTACAGAAAAGGAAACTGAGCAAATAGCACCCACCTCCTAGGTTGTTGTGGGAATCAAATGAGAAAAAAATTTTTAAAAATCTCTTAGCACAGTGATTGGCACATAATAGGTCCATAATAAATGCTTGTTTCCATCTTTTTTTTCCCCTTCCTCTAGTCTTCTCATGTTTGGTGCATGAGGATGTTGGTTCTGGTTGGAAGGTGGTGAAAAGAACGAGAAGGGGAACAATGAGAGAGCAGATTACCAGGTCATTGATTCAGGAAGTAGTAGAAATGACTACAAAGCCAGGAGGTTAGAATAGATACGTGACTCCCTGGTCTGCAAGCAGAATCAAATTAAAATAATTGGAAAATATTTAACAAAATAAAGAAAAGTACTACAGAACATAATAATATATGGTTTTATAAGTCAATATGTGACAAGTAGAAATCCTTATGTATGTTTTAGTGGCCTCGATTGCTATTTGAATTTTAGTTTCTGACCCCATGGGTTCTTTCCCTTACCCAACTAAGGCATATGTCATTCATTTTGAGGGCATTTGTCATTATTGCAATCTCTCTGTCTTGTGGATGAAGTCCCCAGATAACTTGATTTACACTTGAAACTGATTATGAAGCAGTGTTGATTGTTAGTCTTTGAGTATAAGGAACAGACTGAAACAACAGACTAACTTCCATCTGTGTTACTAGGAACTGCTAAGAGATTTGGTAATTTTCCCAGTTGGAGTGGAGGGAAAAGCCCCATTAAGAATGGAGTGATTACTTGTGATGTAAAGCCATCTGCACCCAGAGAGAGGACTGTGGGGACCGAATGTGGATCACAATATAGCATTTTTGTTGTTGTTTGCTTGCTTTTTTGTTTTTTCTCATTTTTTTCTTCTTGATCTGATTTTTCTTGTGCATCATGATAATTGTGGAAATATGTATAGAAGAATTGCACATGTTTAACATATATTAGATTACTTGCCATCTAGGGAAGGTGGTGGGGAGAAGAGAGGGAGAAAAAAATTTGGAACACAAGATTTTAAAAGGGTAAATGTGGTAAACTATATTTTGAAAATAAAAAGCTTTAAAAAAAAAGAATGGAGTTTTTAAAGAGGAAGAGAGGGGAGAAAACTCTGGTTTGGAGACTTAAAAAAAAATCTAGTTTACCTTTAACTTTGATCTAATTTAAAAATTTGACAAATTTTGAGGTTGATTTTTTTTTTTTTTTTTATTTTTCCATTTTAGCCCTTCCAGCGAGCCATGCACAATGAGAAAAAAAAAGACGAAAGCCATTTTAGTAAAAGTAACCAATGAATTTGAAAAGTGTGACATTAGTTGAGTTTGGGTCCAGTTTTAATTAATTGAAATTAGGTTCAGTTGCCAAGTAGAAAAGTGCCACAGAGTTTAAATTTGTCATTTCATCAATGTAGGAGTCTCTTAGTTGCTTGGGGCAACTTGCTTAGTTACCTTCTGCTTTATCATATCTTTTGTTTTATCCCTAAGAGAAATAACTCATAATAAAATTTGAATAACAGTGACTTTAGAATATGGTTGTATAAGTTTTTTTGCAGGAAATGCTGTCTTCTAATAATTCATATTCATAAAGTACTCTAAGATTTGAAAAGTACTTTGTTCCAAAGAACCTTTCAAAGTAAGTAGTTGCAAGTATTATTATCTTTATAGATGAAGAAACTGAGTCTCACAAAGTGTTTCGTCCATGGTTAATATAACTAATAAGTTATAAATGGGATTTGTGCTGTATGCTTTTTCTCCCCTACAGTGTATTTCAAATCCACTGTGTTTCTTCCAGAGAGCTATTTTTGAAAGTCTGACATTATTTGTCATGATACAGGAAGGTTGGGTTCAGTTTTAATTGAGTTACCCAAATAGAGTTTCAAACTTGGCAGCTTCATCAGTAAAGAAGCCTTTTAGTTGCTTGGGGAAATTTTTCTTATTCCTCTGTTCAAAAGTTTCTCCATCAATTAAAAAAAAAAAAAAAATGGACAGAAGTGACCTTAGAGGAAATGTTGGTACAAGCTCGAGGAATTAATATTTTGGTTTAACTGTTTTACATTTTTAAAAAATGGATATTATTACTAAGTAGTGTAACTTCACAAATGTTCTCCTATCCTATAGAGACTTTTCCATGAGTCAAGGACTTAGGCTCAGATATAATGTTAGGAGAAAGACAATTTGAAGTGGCATTTGAGAAATGACTTGATTAGAAGCACCTGTTCATAAAGAGCTGGTACAAATCCCACTTCAGATTCTTACTACTTATGTGAACATGGGCAGGACACATAATACCTCTTAGGCTCACAAAAGAGAATAATGTTTGCATTTACCTTCACTGAAAAGGTTGTTTGTAACAAAAGTGCTTTTCAAATCTTAGAATGTTATATAAATTATTGCTAAGAGTTTCCAGCTAAGAATGTAAGTGACTATATTCTAAATAAATAAAGCCACTCAATTCTATTACAAGTTATTTCTTGTAGAAACAAAACAGAGGATATTAGAAAGCTATATGTGTTTGTGGAATCAGGGGGAAAGTATATTTTATCCATGAAGGTCTATGAAGAGAGAAGGAAGAAAGGCTGAACTACTTTTTTATGAGAACTGTCTTATGGTGACTTTACAGAACTTTAATGAAAGATCTGAGGAGCTGTTAGCAGTACAGTATAGTTTAGTCTGTTTTTTATATTTATTGAAAAAAGAAAAGGATTAATTCTGAAGGAAAATATGAAGAGACTCAATAGTGATTAAAGTCTCTCCAAAGAACATTAAAATGAAACTATTCTGATGAGTGAAATGGCATTAACCAGTAATATTTTGAGGGTTTGAGGGTAACTTGAGCTAATTAATTAAAGATTAAAAGATTGCAAATTTACTAAAGAAAAAATTATTCAACATACATACTCTTGGATCATACATCCTAAGAGTTTAGAATTAAGAAATTCAACTTACATTCTCTAGGATCATACATACTAAGAGTTTAGGATTAAGAAATTTAAATATATAGTAAAGACTTATATGTCATACTGAGATTGGGTGGGTTGCCAGTGAGTGTGGTCAGATTCTAGACTCTATTTATACCTGCTATATAGGGAATTATTGATGCAATTATAAGTTGATTGTACCATATAGTAATCTTATTGGTGATAGTAAAAACATGGCACTAGATTAGATTTATTCTGTCAAGAGTTAAAAGTTATGATGTGAGTCACATGGAAAGTAAGCCAAACAATTTGTAAGAAATTGCAGTTTTAACAAGGTAATTTTTTTAATAACTGGGAAAATCCAACTAGCTTTGGATTCTCTGAGTTTGTTTGGGTTTTGTATTTCTTTTTCCTTTTAGTGCCAATTAGTAACCTCAAATTTCTATAATTTTCAATGCACATTCAATATACATTTATGTCCTTGTCTTGTTCTTTAAAGTTACCTAATACATTTCTTTTGAAACATCTCCCAAATAAAGAAATAAAAAAAAAAATTAAATCACAAGCTCCCTAAAGAAATTATCAGCTGTATAAAGTTCACTTGGGAAAGTGATGACTCCAGATATTTAGGCTTAATACATCACTCACAAGTATGGCAGATATGGTAGGTCCAAAACCAAATGTACCTTTCTAAACTTGCTCTTTTCAAATTTCCCTATTTCTCTTGAAGGAAATTCTCCCTGTTACCTAGCTTTATAATGTTGGAATAATCTGGAACCCAGTGGATAGAACTATGGGCTTAGAGTCAGGATCATCTGAGTTCATATCCAGCTTCAGATACTAGTTTTGTGATCCTGGGCAAATCACTTCATTTCTATCTGCTTCAGTTTTCTCAATTGTAAAATGGAGATAATAGCACTTACTAGGGTTGTTGTGAGAATCAAATGAGATATTTATAAAGTGTTTAGTATAGTGCTTTATGGGGCCATCTCCACTTGTTCTGATCTATGTCTTCCTACTGGATGAAAGAATAAGGCTGTGACTTTGCACACCCTTGCCTTACTTAAATCCAGTGTACTTTGAAAGTCAAGACATCACCTTCCTGATGTTATGGTCCTCTTCAAAAAGGAAAGACAAAACAACATGGTAGTACCTGGCAGTAGGCCTATATAAATGCTTATTTCCTTTCATCCCTTCTTCCTTCCCTCCTATTTATTTTTCTTAGCCACTCACTTATCAAGTCTTATTGATTCTACTTACACATATATTTCTTGTTAAAACTACCATCAAAGGCTAGAGTCCCATCACATCTTTAATGGACTACTGGAATAGTCCCCTAATTGGTCTTTTTGTTTTCAGCCTTTCCCCTTTGTTTCCCCCAATGTTCATGATTGCTGCCAAAAATAACCTTCCTAAAACAAAGGACTGACTTTCATTCTGCTGCTCAAAAACCTTAAGTAGCTTTTCATTGCCCCAGGATAAAATATGATCTCCTCAGGCTACCATATAAGGTCTAATGTAATCACTCCCTACTTGCTGTTCTAGACATATTTCATATGACTACTTTTCATGAATTCAGTTTCCTGGATGATTGAAATTTCTATTCTATTCATTCACAGAAGCCATCCTTCCTCTCTTCATGGTTCAGAATAATTGGTTTCCTTCACTACTCAGCTCAGATAACAAAATAATATTCCATGATACAATGAATGATATAATTGTTCAGTCTTAGGAATTCATTTAGAGTTATCACTGTTAATAACACTTTAAAAAGAAAGTTCATTTCTTCATCGTTTTGTGTATTTTATTTGTCTAGATAGATCTTAAATTTTCTGAACTCAAATCCTGCCTTGATATTTAGCTATATGACTAAAGGTAAATCTCTTAGAGCCTTAATTTTCTCATTTGGAAAATGGGAATGATATTAACTATAGAAATTCAGCTTTATTTTGTGGCTCACAAAAGCACTTTGTAAATAAACTTTGAAGACAGTATAAATGACCTTATTGTTATTATTATTATTAGTATTATTATTAATTTTTAATTCCCACAAGTCTACATTCTCCATACCAGGGTCAAGAAGTATCTTTTGATGTGTTTTTTGGCTAGTTATCAATCATATATATTCATAAGGACAATAAAATCAACTTGCTGGTCCTTTTCCTTCTCTAAGTAGCTAGTGATGAGACTTGAACTTATTAGTGTCTCAACTCTATAGCATCTGACATAAACTTTCAGTGAAATTTGTTTCAAAGATCTTGGTATTTCAGGAAGAAACTATGTAGCTAGGTAGTGCCTAGTTAGAGTACTGGGTCTCGAGTCAAATGTGGCTCAAATGCTGGCTGTATGACCCTGGCCAAAGTCACTAACCCTGTTTGCCTTGGTTTCCTCATCTGTAAAATGAATTGGAGAAAGAAATATACATTTCAGCATATTTGCCAAAAACCCCCCAAATGGGATCACTAAGAGCCAGACACTATTAAAACAACTGGGTAACAACAACGAAATTTTAGGAAGATTTAATGATATTGGTCAGTCTTACTTTCTCTTTAAAGTTTATTAATAACTCTTAGTTTGCAGAATTCTCAGGGAATTTTCTGAGAAATAGAAATAATATGTAACATCCATTGCTTTTAGGTTTGCAGAGTGTTCTACATGTATTCTTATATATGAAATAAGCAAGTAGTCATTTCTATTGAAATTAACTTATTTCTTTAAAAATCTTTACCTTAAAAAAAAGCATGTGAATGGCAGCATCATTCTTTTTTATATAGGTAGGATTTATGTAGATCTTAGATTTAAAAATTTCCCCCTTTATTCAGAGTCAAAATGCTTTGGTATTTAATTTTAGTTGTAGGAATAGGTAAATACACTTGACAAAAATAATAATATGACCTACATAATTATCAGGAATGTAAGCAAACATGTCTATAAATATAATGTACTATTTGAATTCATGATCATATGGGTGGGTTTTTTGTTTAGGAAGAATTAGTGAGAATGTGGCTTTATTAGCAATTTTGTATTCTACTAGTGATACCTTTTTGATTTTGATTAAATGATTCATTTGACATCAAGAACCTCATTCTGTCATGTTGAAACTAGAATTATTTGGGGCTGTTTTTGGTCATGTGTGTCCAGAAGTAGTGGCAATTCAGTCTATTTATTTTATGCTGAAAAAGATAACAACAGTATTGTTACAGTTATAATGTTTTTCACTTTTAAGTGAAAACATCTGTTCATTAAATTTGGGAATAAAACTTTAACATAGACCTTTTTTTTCAACTATGGAATATTGACAGATAACTGTCACACAATGTTTTATATTTTTATAGAAAGATTTTACATGTGTTAATGTTTTTGTGGCACCCCTTTGATGCATCTCTTCACAACATTTTAACTTGAGAAAATTAATTGGGATGATTCAATGAGCTGGAACAGGAAGATTTAACTAATTAACAACAGCCAAATGATGAAGTAGTTCCAAAGTTCTGAGGCCTAGACCTCAAAGCCTTACTAATTAAAAAAAGAAGACTTGTTAATTTTTTTCCCCATATACTGTTACCACATGATAGCCATAGACAAGAAAGGTGGGGGTATTTAGAATGTAGAAAAGAAAGCAGAACAGTGGGAGTCCTTTATATGTTTTCTGATTGAAAAACCAAAGCTGAATACAGAATGTCCCCATTTTTTGGTTTTGCAATACATTCTTGAAAATTTTGTCATAAAAGGAGTTATTGAAAGTGGCTCCTATTTTCCTATAGATAATATATTAAACTTCCAAGTAAAATCAGTAGAAGGACTTTAAAACCCACCTAGAGAAAGATATATCATGAATACTTTCTTTGAAAGGTTTTAGACATGGCAAATATTAAAAAAAAAAAAAACACAACATCACCAAAAATTAAGTACTATTTTTGTAGGAAATGACTGGTTACTGTGGGTAGGAGTCATTTTCAAATCTTTATCTCTGTACAATCAGACCGTAATGTATTGTTAGAGCAAAATATAAAATAATGGAATATTGACAGATAACTGTCACACAATGTTTTATGTTTTTATAGAAAGATTTTACATGTGTTAATGTTTTTGTGGCACCCCTTTGATGCATCTCTTCAAGATGCATCTACAAGGGTGTAAAAACCAGCAGAAGATATGGTGGTGCAATGTTTTAGGTTAATCTATTTAAGTAGATTGTTGATTGTAATAAATAGAAAGTGGATAAAAGGACATATATTAAAGTAGACAATTACTATTTTCTAAAAAAAAGTTTTGAGTGTAAATTAATTATCCTAAAACTAAACTAAAAAAACCACTTTTGCCAGCAAATCCTTGATCTTTTTTGTTTCTGATTTAGAATGTAAATTCATTTGTAAAATCTTGTGGATGTTATCTCATAAAACTGTGAAAAGCAATAGAGAAGCAAGTTTATAGAAAAATTAGCCAGAAATCCAATTAAATAAAACCATCCTGAGGGCATTGTAAAGTGATTGTAAAGATTCATATGAAACTTCACCACCTATGACAGTGAAACCCCACTGCATTTGGATCTTTTATATCACTATCTGTCAAGGGCACTATGAGAAGTGTGCAGATTGCACTGAGTAAAGCAAGTACTATACTTTTTCTTATTTGGTAGCTAAACTAGAACAAATTTGTAGAGAACTATGTGAAAGGAATGCAGTTTTGAAGGAGTTGAGGTGTTTATTCTCAAGATATATACAAGAAGAGAAATCAAAACTTAGGGGAAAAAGTGGATATTATTCCCTCTTTCCCCCCCAAAAAAAGCTAACCATTGACTTATATGCCTTTGTATTTTTTTTTCTACAAACTATGGCTTTAAAGGCTTTCCATAAGGTGTCTTGCTTATTATGCATGTCAAAATAACAAGATTCCTTAAACAGTGAAAAACAGGGATAACCTTTATTTAATCTCTGATTAGTAACATCACAAAAGGCATGAAACAAGGTGACAAATGCTTGCCAAAAGTGTTGGAGAATATCTGTTGAAGATTCCTGGTAAAAGAGGTATAGATGGTGAGGTCTTCGAGAGCAAAGCTTCTTAAACTTCTTAAACTGTGGGTCACAATGCCATATGGAGTTGTATAACTGAATGTGGAAGATTGCAAAAAATTTGGCAACAGTAAAAAGTATCAAATATTCTACCAAGATTTGTACAAAAATAAGCACATTCATCTCAGTATGCAAATTTGCTTTTGTTGTTAATGAATGGTACATTTATATGCTGTTTACAGATGAAATTAAGTTGATTTCATTAATGCCTAAAATACTGTAGTCCTAAACCAGGTCTACAATCAACTAAATGGATGAAGAATTCCTATATACATCACGGGAAGCAATTACATGAAGGATTTGCAAGAAGTATGGAGGAAAGACGATTTAGGAAGCTTTTACAACAGATACTGATAAGGGCCTGAATTTAGAAATAAATGGAAAATAGGCAGGTATGAGATGCCTTATAGAAGTAAGATTTGACACCTGATTGAATAGGAAAGATAAGTGAGGGTAAAGAGTTCAAGATGATTTCTAGATTATGAGTTTAGGTGAAAAGAACCATGGTGATACCCTGGAAAGATAGAAGGGGTGGGGGAGGAGGAGATTATAATCTCAGTTTTGGATACGCCGAATTTGAGATGTTCAGGAGGCAGTTGCTTTCCAGACGTCGTATTTAATTTTTCTGTTAATGTATAAATATATGATCTTGAGACAAATATTCCAGATCATTCTTATTTTAGAGCTGCCTTGAAGTACTGTATTTAGGGCCTTATTATGTATTTAATGATGTTTTATTCCAGTGATAGTCATTTTGAAAAGTATTGCCCAAACCAACATTTCTCCCCTTCATTCTCTCCTACATTCTTGTTTTTTGAAAACTACAAGTATAACTGCCCGGAATCAGACCAAATAAAGAAAGGGACTCTGTGATGTGGAAGAAAACATTTTCAATTTGTTTAGATATAGTTTGCCTTTTTAAAAGCTATATTAAATTTAACAAGACAGTAACAAAATTACTAACCTGTCTCAGTTTCTTTCTTGTCAAAGAGTGTTTTATTGATTTTTTAAAATATATTTTGGGTTGCTAGGTAGTGCAGTGGATAGAGCATCAGCCCTAAAGTCAGGAGGACCTGAGTTCAAATTTGATCTCAGATACTTAACACTTCCTAGATATTTGCATCTATTACTACCCTCCCTGGTAATAAATGAGTATAGTTTGGAAAAAAAAATCAATATATTATCCATGTTTGAAAATGCATATCTCCAAATCACAGAGTCTCTTTCTTTATTTGGTCTTGATTCTGGGCAGTTACATTTGCAGTTTTTAGTAATTTAACATAACATTTATTTTATTCTACTGAAAGTACTTATATCTTGGGGAAGGACATTTATAGTTTCTTTTTTTTTTTTTTTGAAAGAAAATTCCATTCAGAAATTATTATTTGTATGGCTAACATATTACTCTTTATTTTGAAAGAGTAGATTCTCCTAATAATAGGGCTTTGTTGTCTAATTGTATAAAGCTAAATTTTTGGCCATTGCAGTATTTTTAACTCCAATTAAAGAAACAACTTAACATCTTAAACAAACAAACCAACCAACCCAGGAGTTAGGCCCTTTTTTTTTTTTTAAGATACTAAAATTTCAAAATTCTTTTGCTTTGGCTTTCCAAGAGTACATTCATTCTGTCTGCCCTCTTCCAGGAGGGAGTCTGATTGTATATGTAAAACAACAGAATGGGATATGTAGCATAATAATTTGTGGCATACCAAAGTGTTTATAAAGATTGCATTTTTACTTGAGTAATACGTAGTATAGCATTAAGGACTCACTCTCATTTGCCAGAGAAGTCTACAGAAATCTGGTGGTTTCTTTTCTTTTCTTTCTTTTTTTTTTTTGGGGGGGGGAGAGGGAGCGGCACATGTACATTGCAAGATTTGTGATCTATATAAAGGTTGCTTAACTCCTTCCTGTCCATCTAGGGAAAAAAAAACAACACATTTTTAAAAATGTCCAGAAAGACAAGTTGAGTTTGTATAGAATTATTGAATTTTGCTTCAGCTTTTTTTGGGGGGAGAGAGGAGTATGGTGGTGATAAATAGTTGGAGAGTTGGAGTCAGTACCATTTTGGGTAACAAACTCTGTGTTTGGGACATAAATAAAAGTGAAAGCATTTCTGAGTTTTAGTCTTGGTTCTGACACTAATTTGGTCCTGTGACTTTGAGTTAGTTGCCTGATCTCCAGGCCCCAACTTCCTCATTTGCAGTTGTTGCACTACTAATAGTGTCCAACCTTTAGGTTAAGTTATTATAAGGGTTCTGCTAATCCACACGTTTATCAAGTATTGCCATTATTTTTTCAACCAACAAATACATTACTGTCATGTAGGAAGGGAGCTGCATAATTTTTTGAAATTAAATGATTTTATATTTAAAATGTTGGGAGTCACCAAAGGACAACAATTAATTTACAAATATTTATCAAGAGACTCTTAGGTCTTCTTGGAGGACAGCAGCAAAAATGAAATTAGCTCCACAATCTCCAGGTTTAAAATAAGCCAAGTAATTTAGGATTTAGGCCAGGATGTCATTAGACATCTTCTATTCAATTTTTTTCTGCATTATTTGAACATCTCTTGCAGTTGGTCTATTATAGAAAGGACTGCCAGTTAGAACTGGATTTTCATCCTTCCAGATGATGAGGAGGGAAAGCATTCCAGGCATGAAGGACAGTCCTCAGAATTTGAAATTTGAAGATGGAGTTTTTTGTTGGAGGGAGAGCAAGGAAGCCAGACTGAAAGCTTTAAATACAGTTTTTCAATCCCTTGAGTCAAAGTGGTGAATTGGAATTATGGTATCCAAGTCCTCAGGCAGAAGTTGGTCTAGTGGTTATATGAAGAGCAAAAAGGAATTCAATACCCTCATATATTAGGAGCATCTCTAGGGTACCCTAAGGCCCTGCATGGTTTTCTTAATGGCTCTTCATCAACATATCCCCATTGTCCCACAAGCGAACCTCATGTGCACGTGTAAGTAAGTGTGTACGTACCTAGGTACGTATGTAATCTCATTGTAATAGTAATAATATTCCAATTATATCATGTAATTTAGGGAGAGTTGAGGCACTAGAAGCTGAGAGGAATAGTATAACAGAATTGATCCAGGATGTAATATCTGATTTTTATCATACAATCTTCGCAAAACTGCACAGAAAATGACATCTGTGATTAAACTTGACAAACAAAGGCAATGTGGAACTTAAAGGATAGAAAAAAAAGGTGCAGTGACTCTGATTAAATGTTTTATATTTCAAAAACCTTTAGTTTTTTTTGTACTATATTTCATTATTTTGAACTAAAAAGTAGAGAATACTGCGTAAATTAGAATTGAGTTTGTGCAGAAGGTGAGAAGTCATCTATCACGTATTGTTTGAGTTTTTTAATGTGAGTAAAATTATTGGAACAAGCAATTGTGCTCCTAGCAAAATGAGCCAGACTAGATAATAGTGTGTTTAAGCCTGGGGGACAGTTTTAGCAAAGCTGCAGCAGACCTGTTTTATGGTTAAGCCATTTGATTAAAATATCCTAGGACACAGACATCAGAATTTTAAAAGCCAGAGTAAGGGAAGACAAACACCATGAAGCAGTTAGAAATTGTCTAAAAGAGCCCTTTTTTTTCTAAATTGGCCAGGGATATACAGGTGTACACTAATCTAAATATTTCAGATGGCTTAATAATTATGATATTCACTTTGTGTTATTGCAGCAGAAGATGGAACAAAGTCTCACATGACTTTCTGTTTTGTTAGTTGTTCTGCCTCATGTGTGCTGTTAACAGACACTAAGTGTCATCTTGTGATATACTGGTGGTGTAAGTGGGGAAAATTACACTTTGAAATAAGACTGTAGGTCTATTTTTAAAAAGGAAATACTCATGATTTAAAGTAACTCATTCATGGCATATTATTTTGAGCAGATTGAAACTATACATATATGTGTAAATCTGAGACCCCAACTCCCAAGTGTAATGGAGATGGAACAGAGATAATAGATCAATAAAAAGATCATTTATTAAGCATCTGCTATATACCAGGTATTGTGCTAAACACTGGAGACACAATGAAGCAAAAAACAAGCCCTGCCCTCGAGGAGCTTACAGTCTGTTGGAGAAACAATACACACACACACACACACACATATAGACAAAGCAGACTGCCAGATAAATAGGGTTTAATAAGGAAAGCACTAAGGAATTGGGGAAGGTTTCCTGTAGAACATATTGATTAGTTGATAATTGGAAGCCAGAGAGGGGCAGTAAACCCACTGGAGAGTGATTGTTCTAGACATGAGAAACAGCTAGAAAAAATGCCTGGATCAGAGTGTGTTTGTTCCCAGGACAACCAGGAAGCCAGTGTTGGTTAATTGAAGACTATGTATCTAGGAAGCATGATATAAGATGATCGGAAAGGTTTGTGTGTATGTGGAGGTGAGGTTAGGAAGGACTTTGAATGTTAAATAGCAGTTTGGTTTTGGTGCTGGAGACAATAGAAAAGTGGACTTCCTTTTCAATCTGACAAGAAAGGTAGATTAAAGAATCATTAACATTAAAGAAACATTTACATTTTTAATGATTAAATCCATAGGACCACATGAAATCACCAGGTGAAAAATAACAGAGGGAGAAGAGGAGAGGGCCCAGGACAGAATCCTGAGAAACACCTATAATAGAGGATTACAATCTTGATGAAAATCCAGCAAAGGAGACAGGAGTAAGCATATAAGTGGGAGGAAAAACGATAGTGTTCTAAAAACCTAGAGAGAAGAGAGTATCATGAAGAGAAAGATCAATAAACAGTAAAAAGGTTGCAGAGAAGTCAAGGTGAATGAAGATGGAGAAAAGCCCACTAGATTTGGCAACTAAGAGATCATTAGCAACTTTGGAAAGAATAATTTTAGTTGGAATGATAACTTCTGAAGCTGGAGAGGAGAGAAAGGAGATGGCCTTTTTCAGGGAGTTCACCTATAAATAAATATAGGCTGATAGGGATAAAAAGAAAAGGAAAAATTGAAAATAAGTGAATGAGTGGATATGCCAGAGAAGGCAATCTTCAGTGGAAAAAAGAATGGCATCACTTGAACAAGAAGAAATGAGGAATAGGAGAGAAAAGGGACTTCATGACAAATGGGCTCAATTTTTTTTCTGTAAAATAATAAAAATAAGTAAAAAAAATTATTGATAATAAAGAAATAAAAAATTCTTAATGAAAGAGAGGTGACCTTGAGGTCATATGTCTTTGGACAACTTCTGGGTGTTCTAGTCATATCTTTTGTACAGAAAGTGCATATCTTAATTTGAGAGTTTACTGTACCAATGCAGCCACAGGCTCAGTCCTTGTCCCTACACTTATAAATCATTTTACAAATTAAACACAATAGATTGCTTTGAATATCTTATCTATATTTTTCAATTGCTAGAAAAGATACTATAATAAGAATTTAATTTAATTTAAAGCTCCAAATTATAAATAGAAAATATTTCATTTGGCTTGAAAATAGATGACTTTATGTTTTTATAGAAATGGATATTCCCTTCTTTGCTAATAGAAACTATGGCCCATTTGTTAACTGCTTATTCTTTGCAACTCTTTTCTATGGCCTCCTATAAAATTTTGCTACACTGACTATTGGCTATCTTCCCTCACCCCTTCCTTCTTTTTTTTTTTTTTTTTTTTTTTTGCTGTATAACTAGCACATTATTTTTACAGGAGGGTTTCTTTGACATCCTTTAAAAGTCCATATTCCTATTATACTTTTTGTGTGTGTGTGTGTCATACACACACACACACACACACACACACACACACAGACACACATATCACAGCCTTATCATACCCACCAGGCACCTTTATGTTGTACATTTCCTCAAAAACCCACTTTCAGGATTTTGGTCACTGTAGTATCCTGTATCTTGTTAACATACAACAACATTGGAGACTATTCTTATTAAAAAAAGATGAACCTTTATTTCAGAAAGAAGTCTGGGATTTAAGAATTAACATTTTTGCAACCTGCTTACTGTGTGGATTGAGTCCCAGAAAGGAAGAGGTGTTATTTTCATTTTTATTATTTTATTGCCTTCAAAGTATCTAAGTTGCTCAATTAGAAACAGCTTCTTTTCATCTTCTGTGAATTGAACCCTAGAAAGGAAAGGATATAATCTCTAGTTTTATTGCTTTATGGCCTTCTGCCTATCTAAATAGGTTAGTTGCATGAAGCAGTTTCATTTTACTTCTTTGTTAATTTTCATTTTTGTGAACAGTGATTTGTGTGCTTTGATTTCTATTTCACTGAACTAACATTTCATTAATATGACTAAAGTACATGTTTCTGAAATTTTACACTTCTTTTTAATTGAGGATAGATATGTAAATGCAAATTTTAAAATGAATGAAAGGCAGTCTTATTTTTGAAAATGCAATTCCTGCCTCAAATAGTGGCAAAAGGAGAATTTAGACATTTGACATTGCATGAGATCCCTGTTGAACATAGAAACGAACTAAAGGGAAAAAAATCTAAAAGATCACTGTAGAAGTTAAAAAGATGATACTAAATCCACATGTTGTAATGCCGGAGAAACTGAGGCAGGAGAGAGATTAGAGAGTTTTTAATATTTTATTAATGGGAGAGTAAGATTGACTGGACAGGACCTCATCTCAAATTATCCAGTCAGACAGAGATAAAGATATACTGGGACCAAGGAATCCATTTTGGTCCCAGGGCTAGAGGAGACTGTCATCCCAAAGAATCCAGCGTCCAGCATACAGCTGCCAGTCACCATCCTCCAGCAATGAATGGAGGAACCCCAACTTCTTTAATACCTTTTCTCTAAACAAAGGAAGGGATAAGAAGTGAGGGAAAACCTCTATCAAGATGGGGGAGGCCACAAATTCTAAGAACCCAGAGACAGGATGTCTGAATACAAAGAAATAAAGATATCAATGAGATATCTTGGAATATTTTAGAGGAATATTGTAAATCCTTGAGGACAGAAAAGAGTCAGGAGGTCTATTCTCTTGTTTATCTTGATAATTTATAACTTGAGAGCAAATAATCCTCAATTTTACTGGGTCAGAGGGGAATTTACAACTAAAGAGATTGAGACAGAACAGTTAAGGAAATTGGGACACGGGAAACTCGTACAGGGAAACTGAGTCAGGACAGTTAAAGAGAACTGTGGCATAACAATGTAATATATAAAAATAACAATATAACAAGTATAATAACAATAATAAAATGAAAGAACATTAAGTATCTCGCTTTGAGAGAAGAACTTAGTTTTCCCAATTTTATCAATGTTCTTTATTATTGTTTGGGTTATTTTCTGTTTTATGACCCAATAAACATTAATGCAGTAGCTTTTTTAAGCATCAGGTACTATATTTTTCTCCTTCTTTTCCTTCTTTTCCTCCTTTCCCAAGACAACAATCAATCGGATATAAATGCAATCTTTTAAAACATTTTTCCATATTTGTCATGTTGTACAGGAAAAATCAGACCAAAAGAAAAAAAAAATGTAAGAAAAACAAGCAACAAAGGTGAAAAACAAAAAAGTGAAAATACTATCCTTTCAGCCACAGTCGGTCTCAAAGTTCTCTGTCTGGATTTGATTAGCATTTTTCATCCCAAGTCAGTTGGAATTGTCTTAAATCATCACATTGTGGAGAAGAGCCAACTCTATCAGAGTTCATCATCACATAATCTTGTTACTGTGTACAGTGATGTCCTGGTTCTGCTTACTTCACTCAGCATCAGTTCATGTGGGTTTTTCCAGGCTTTTCTGAAATCAGTCTGCTCATTATATCTTATGTAACAATAATATTCCATTACCTTCACATACCATAACTTCTTCAGCCATTCTCCAGCTAATGAGCATCCATTCAATTTCAGTTCTTTTTCCCTTTTTTATTATTTCTTTGGGATACAGACTCAATAGTGAGACTCTTGATATGCTTCTTGATATTTGTATGTTCCATATTGCCTTTGTAAAAGAATGTGAGGAGAGAGAAATAAATAAATTGGTGCACTTTGAGGTTTGGAGAAAGCCATCATTATTTGAGTATGCATGCCATAGTGTCAGCTGCCCAGCTAGACACCCTACGTCTCTATTCACCCAATTCACCCTCTCTTGTTCTCCTGTTTTATTGAATCACTTTATGTGGGTACATGTGGTCAATTGCTGGATGTGGATAATTGTCATAAAAAAAGTGAGGCCCACAGAGATTAAGTGATTTCCCCAAGTTCACAAAGCTAGTGAGACAGACAGTGCTCTGACATATACATATTTGCCAAATAAAATTATCTGGAGTAAAGATCATCAGCTAGTGACACTAAATGATATGTCTATGATTATGAGGGCAAATTTGAGGGGTGTGGATCCTGGCAAGACTGGCCAAGACAAACATTTTAAATTAAGTGATGTTTATCTTTTACACATTCCTATGCTTTTTCTTTTACTCTGGTCTTTGTCTTCTAGCTTCTTGGTTCCCATGAGACAGATTCCTCTGTCCTTCTTGCTGGCTAAATTCCTTCACTGTGGTCCTCCATGAGTAGTGAAGTGGTCCAGTATCTCCAGAATTTCTTGTCATTTTCAAATAGGTGTAAGGAGAAAGTAGTCAGATTAAGCTAATTAGAAAGCATGTTAATAAAGACTTGGCTCCCATTTCTGAAAGATTTTAGATTATGTATTTGAAGATTCTTAGCCATTTAAGTTTTTAAGTAGGTAAAAATGAAATATTAGATTTATTTACATAGTTTCCTGAAATCACATGCATTTTGAGTGAAACACAATCTACAATGTTTTCCCTGGATTCCCCTCCCCCCCCCACTTTGGAAAACAGTTTATTATTCCCATAAAAGGAACATTTTTTCCCCCATTATATATCCAACTATTTGTTAGAGCTTTTCCTAACAACCCTCCAATTAAAAAAAAAAAAAAGTTGACTCCAGCATTTGTGTGCATAAGCAAAACGTATTACAAGTCTCAAATTCTTTGATTCTCTGAAGGAAACTGAAGGATTTGTACCTGATACCTTGGAGACAATTAAATGGTGCAATATAAATGGTGCAATAAGTATTGGTAGAATGCTGATCTTGATTTCAGATCTTTCCTCAGATGTTTGTTGACTGTGTTTCTGAGTAAACATTTAACCCGTGTTTGCTTCAGTTTCCTCATTTGTAAAATAGGGATAACTTATATCCAAGAGTTGTGAAGAAAAAAAAATGAGAGAATATTTTAAAGTGCTTAGCAGACTGCCTGGCATATAGTAAATATTTAATAATTCATTCTCATTCTCTCTCTCTCTCTCTCTCTCTCTCTCTCTCTCTCTCTCATTCTCTCTCTCCTCTTCTTCTCCTTTCCCTCTCCCTCTCTCTCACCCTTCCCTTCTCCCTCTCTTTCCCTCCCCTTTTCCCTCTCTCTCCCCTCCTCCCTCTCCCTCTCTCCCTTCCTCTTTCTTTCCACTGAGAATGGGTTAAATTGAAAGAATACCTGAATCTTGTCACTACCTGGGGTGGAAGGGGGAGAGAACTAGTACTTAAATTTACTTCCCTACTCTAGCTAAGTTGTTTTTTGTTCCTACATTCTCTCTTTCTCTTCTTAGAGAGGAGTCTATGAGGTAATAAATAGAAATCTGGCCAGGAAACCTGGGTTCAAATATGACGTTTGACATTACTGTATGTGGGATGCTGAGCAAGTCAGGAAGAGAAATCACAATGGTGGAGAGTTTTCTCATCTTATATCAGTGAAATTTCAGGTTGAGTTCCTGTTCTTACCCCTTTTTTTAAAAAAAAAATCTCTCTTAATTATGAGTATATTTAGCTCTATTGTTTTTGTTGGCACGTTAATAACATAAGACATGTTTTTAAGTCATATATGACTCTATATGGCCTTATTTGGGTTTTCTTGGCAGAGCTACTAGAGTGGTTTGCCATTAACTTTTCCTGATCATTTTAAGGATGAGGAAATTGAGGCAAACAGGATTAAGTGACTTGCCCGGTGTAATATGGCTAGTAAGTGTCTGAAGCCTGATTTGAATTTAGCAATGAGGAGTCTTTCTGGTATAAACCCAGTAAGCTGGGTTTATAGAATGTGCTGGTCCTTCTCTAGATTTAAAAGGCCCTTTGCACAAAAAAGGGAAATAAATCTAGAGTGGAAACACTATCCCATTTTATCAATTACTAACCAAAAAGATAGGTTTGAGTCCTGTCTGATCCATACTACTGTGTGACCCTGAGAAAGCTTTAGTGAATCTCGGGCTCCTCTGCTGCCTCCTTTGAAGCAGTTCTTTCAGGTAAACCTTATGGAATTTAATGGGAAAGGGGAAAGAGTTAGATCTAGATTTTGGTTAACATAGAAATTAGATATACTTTAACATATTTAACATGTATTGGACTACCTGCCATCTAGGGGAGGGAGTGGGGGGAAAGAGGGGAAAAGTTGGAACAGAAGATTTTGCAAGGGTCAGTGTTGAAAAACTACCCATGCATATATGTTTTGTAAATAAAAAGCTATAATAAAAATTTAAAAAGAACATTATAGAAGTTAGGGCAGCTTGGTGACACAGTACTAGGCCTAGGGTTTGCCTCAGTTTCCTTATCTATAAAATGAGCTGGAGAAGAAAATGGAAAGTTATGGCAGTATTTTTGCATGAAATCAGGGAGGATTTGAACAACCTTTCCAAAAATGCTTGAAGTTAGAAGACTTAAGTCAATAGGACTCCCATGGAGGTAAGAGAAATTGTTTACATAAAAAGTAAACAGAATGGAACAGGTTTTATTTTCTCACTTTACCATGTGCTTTATAGAGAGTTTGTATCCTGAGAATCATAAAGGTGAGAATTTCTCATTTTCTTCTTTAATTTTTTTTTTTTTTTGCCTCACAGATTTTTCTGTAATTCTTAATGAGGATGCCATTTGTGGGAAGTAATTTTAAAAAGCCTGTAGTTTGTTTTAAATTGCCAGGACTAAATTTCTTCAAAATGTTCAATGTTGTTGTGATTTTCCCCTGTCGTTGAAATAGAAATCTTTAGTCATATGATTAGAATACTTTATTTTATATCATCTTTTTGGAGAACCAATCAATTTAGGGAAAAAAGGGACTTAAAAACAAAAAAATAGCATCCCTCCTTTAAAAAGATAACACAAAATCTAAACTTGAAACTCAGTTATTTGGGCATTATTTGTTTTATAAGAGGATTCTTAAAGTAATTGGGTCCCCTGGTGCATTCAAAAATATTGTCTTCTAAAATATTCTACTTATGCTACTTCTAGAAAATATGATTATTTTCAATATTAGGTCACACCTAAAGTAACACTATCTATATAATTCTTTAGTTAGCTGTACTTGAAACAGAAGCAAAGGAAAAGTAGAGAAGACTTATTTCTTCAGTTTTTACCTATTGAAACGATTTTTTTGTTACTTTAGTTTAGAAAGTGGGACCAAGAAATTTAAGATTTGACTGTGGGTCATGCTGCCATTGTGTGTTGATGTGAATTTTTTTTACAAGCAGTTGACAAAATCCGTATTTCCCTAACTTTTTTCTTTGTCCTCTCCTCCTATCTTCAAATTACCTCAAAGGCATAAATTAAAGGTGATTGGCAGAGGAAGGGGGGAATTGAATTTAAGCTTTTTTAGAAGTATTGAAGTAAACTGTTGTTTAAATTACTCTAATGTTAAGAATTAGCTTGGTAGAGTAGAAGGGTACCAGACTGGGAGTCATGGACTTCAGGGTTCCTTCCATATCTGAAGTTTTGTGCCTGGATTCTCTCTTGGACATTTGTTTCCTGACCATGGGCAAATCACTTTCTGAGCCCGAGTTACTTCATTGTTAAAGCAAAAATGATATTGTTGTTTTTAAAAGCTTAAATGGGAGTTATACCCATCCACAAGGAATATCGAATTTAGGTATATGCAGGTGTAACTGTAGTATATGATAAAAAATGTAGGAAGTGCAAAAGGGAGAGTTGAATTAAAATGCCATTGGACATCAGAGGGTAATATTCTGACTTTATACTAAAGATTTTGGGGAAAACTTCCAGGGGAAAGGTGGTATTTGAACTGGCCTTTGAAGGATTTGTAAGATTTCAACTCTCTCTGCTAATGATGTTTTTGACAAAGTGTGTTTTTTTGTAACATAGAATTTTGTTAATAATGAAATTATGATGTAGTTGTTTAGAGAAGTTTTCACTGCTAGTTTCCAAATTATACAGATTGTTAACTTCTGATGGGCAATAACTGTGTAAGTTCCCTAGTTCAGTGTTGCTGACAATTATATATTTGATGAATGTTTGTTTTTTAAATGAAAATATTCAGATGATCAGCTTCCTCTCAAGAGAGGGAACTCTGGGATATGACTATGTCTACTTTTGGTATTTGTCCAGATGTGTTTTGCTTTGAGCTGGACATTTGTGATGGGATGAATAAGACCCCAGCAAGGAAGAGCATAGATAAGAGAAGGTTTTTGTTGAATTTAGATGGTCTCTTTTTGCAGTGGGCCCTTTTTGAATTCCCCTTATATTGACAAAATTATCCTGCCCCCACAGTTATTGTATCCAATCAGAAGAACACGTTATGGATGTTGAGGTTATTTTTTCCTTATAAAAGAACCTATTGGTACCCTACTTCTTCACTAACTCCTTCAGGAATTTAGCCCATTACTAAGCATCACAATGGCTAGCTCAGTAGAACTTAGTCCACCTTATGAATCTTTTCCCTTATTAATGGTAAGTTCAGTTAGGGAACTTCATCTGATTTTTTTCTCCTTGTTAATCATTAAACTCCCTTTTAGAACTTAGACTGCTGCCAGCAACATAATAAAATCTCTGCTCCTTGACTTGGAAATGGCCTTGGAAATGAGACACCTTGAAATACTGGTCCCAAATCCCAATATATTTTTTGGCTTCAATCTTTATATCCCATCACTTGTAGAGGATTGAAGAAATGAAAAAACTTACTTAAGGTCACATAGATAGTTAACCCAGCCACCACTATAAGCCCACACTTCCTGATGCCTAAGAGGAATTATAGCCTGTGGTCTTCCTTATGTAAGATCTAGAAACTATTGTATTGAAGAGAAAATTTGTAGTAACTATTCATATAGCTCCCAAACATGTATGGTTATTTTAAAAACTTTAAATAAATGCCCTTCCCCAAAGAATATAGATTTTAGGCATATACAGGGGTAACTACAGCATATGATATAAAATGCAAGAAGTATAAAAGAGAGGGTTGTATTAAAATGTCATTGGAGATGAGAGCATTATTAAATATTTCTTCATGAAATAAATACTCAAAAACTACATCCTTAAATTTAAAAGAAATAGGTAGCTAAAGCACTGGCATCTTATAATTTTTTTTTTTTGAAAAAAGATACCTTAGCAAAATTTGAATAATAAAGGTAGGAGGGGATAGTAGAAATTATTTAGATCAATGTTCCCATTTTATAGTTAAGGAAAACAAAGTCTGAACAGTCTAGTTATTCCAGGTCATTGTAGAAAAGAGATTTTCCTAATAATCTTGTTTATATAGTTTCAGCCTGTATCTGAAGATTGTTTTAGGAAGAATTTTTAGATCATTTAAATGCTGTAAAATTACTCAAATTACTCAAATATCTGCACTTCTAATCTCAGCTGCAGGATATTTGGTTCAACTAGATTTGTTGTCTGTCCAGCAAATTAAAAGACATTATTTGTACAAGAGGTGAGATTAACTATTCAATTCATTAACTTTATATATGGGTTCCTTAAAGAAACTGTTAGAACAAAGAGTAGAGCAGAATCCTTAGTTGCTTCTTATGATGCTGTATTGCTAGTTCCATTTCATTCATTTTCTATATTCTACTTTGTAAAGTATTAAATGTTGATTTCTTTTTTCTTCAATATAATTCTGTTGCTCCTTTGTCGGGAGATGATGATGTTGCATTTGCACTTTCTCATCCATTAACTTTTATCAAACTCCTCTTATGACTTAGATACTAAGACAATTGATTAGATTTAGAGGCTGCAGGCTTTCTGTGAAATAGATGGCTCATAAAGGGATTGAATATGAAGTATTCACCTTATCAGCATTTTGTTCTCATCACTAGAGCTAACTAACTGCAAACAGAAAATATGACTTCCTATCCAAACTCAAAAACAAAAGCCTTATATTTCAATTAAATTCAACATGCATATCTATCACTGATAGATGGGGAACAAACAAATCAATCAGCAAGCATTTTTTATCACTTACTGTGTACCAAATACTGTGCCAGCACAAAAAAGACACAAATAGAATAGCTCTACCTTCAACGTCCTTTTCCCCCTAAAAGGATATAACGGTGTGTATATGTATTTTTAATATGCATATAATGCTACATTTTGTCATGGTTTCCTAAAATAGTTTGGATAAGAATTTGCACCCTCATTGAGTATCTCTTTACAGCCATTTTCCCCCTACCAATAAACAAATCTGTCAAATAGTTTTTAAAAAATTGTAAATCATAAAAAATTATCTTAATGCTTATATGTATGAATGTATGTCGCATCAGTTATATAAAAGTGGAGGCTAGAATCAGGTCACCTGTATCCTATCATAGCCTGCAAAAGGCTTAATTTGTTGCACAAACATATTGAAAGTGCTTTTACCATTTGGTCATATATCATTTTGCCTTTTTTGTCATTAAAAATCCAATATGCTATAATGTCGTATTTATGGTAACATACGTAAAAGTAATGACTTAGAGTCAGGAAGAAACTTGAGAACATTTATTGCAACTTCCTATTTTGCAAATGAAGATAGTGAAAGTCCAGAGGGATTATTAATCATTCCATGTGACACAGATAATTGTTAAACTGGAATTGACTCAAATTCTGTGATCCTAGATGCAAGGTTTTTACAGGCCACACTAATTGAAATTTTTTTTTTTTAAGTAATTTTTTATTGATAGAACCCATGCCATGGTAATTTTTTACAGCATTATCCCTTGCACTCACTTCTGTTCCGATTTTTCCCCTCCCTCCCTCCACCCCCTCCCCCAGATGGCAAGCAATCCTTTACATGTTGAATAGGTTACAGTATATCCTGGATGCAATATATGTGTGTAGAACTGAATAGTTTTCTTGTTGCACAGGGAGAATTGGATTCAGAAGGTATAAATAAGCCGGGAAGAAAAACAAAAATGCAAGCAGTTTATATTCATCTCCCAGTGTTCTTTCTTTGGGTGTAGCTGCTTCTGCCCATATTTGATCAATTGAAACTGAATTAGCTCTCTTTCTTGAAGGATCCACTTCCATCAGAATACATCCTCAAACAGTATCATTGTTGAGGTATATAATGATCTCCTGGTTCTGCTCATTTCACTTAGCATCAGTTCATGTAAGTCTCTCCAAGTTTCTCTGCATGCATGTCAGGTTTTTCAGACTCCAGGTCAGGTGCTCTATATACATTGTACTTGTTTTTTGAGGCTGGTCACCCAAAAAGTTCCAAATGCTTCTAGTTGAAATGGCCTCTGGTCTAAATCTCTCCATTATTTTCATAAGAATGGCATGAAATAATTTATTAAAAGGTCTTTTTTGTCATCTAGGCTAGTTATGTTTGTAGAATTTTGCTTATCAGTCTACTATGACTTTTTTGTGATGAATCCATTAAATTTTTTGATTAACTGTTTATATTCTAAATATTTACTATCTCACTAATAATTTATTCTATAATTTTGAAAGATATTTGTCATCATCCTGTCCTCTGCTTCTGTTTTATTCATATTTCAGATATCAGAGACAGTGACTCAATAATAATTTAATTCCATTTTTAGGGTTGCCTGCTATATTTCCCATTTTACAGATTAAGAAAATGAAGTGGTGGAGAGAGGTTTACTTGTCCCAGTTCACATTGCTAGCAAATATATGAGGCATATTAGAAGATTAATTAGTGATTCATTGAAAATTCTTTACTCCTTGTCTAGCACTCTTTATCAGTTGTGTTACCTAGGTGCCAACAATATATTCTATTACATTCACATACTATAATTTTTTAAAGCTGTTTCCCCAGTAGACTGGATGCCTTCTTTGTTACAAGTTTTTAGCTACTACAAACATATTTGTACAAATACTTCTTTGGGGATATAAACCTAGTAATGTTATGTTTCTGGGTTAAAAAATATGCACAGTTTAATGAACTTTGGTGTATGCTTGTTTTTCCAAATCCCACAACATCTCTCATTTTCCTCTCATTATTTTTGTAAGTTTGATGGATTTGAGAAGGAACATCAGAATTGCCTCAATTTGCACTTCTTTAATTATTAGTTACTTGAAGCATTTTTGTATGATGGTGTATAGCTGTGATTTCTTCCTTTGAAAACTGATTGCTCATAATCCTTTTGTTTCAATACCTGAGGTGATTAATTCATCAAGGGATGAGAAGTGTCTTTAATGTATGTATCTTTAAAATTGTTTTTAATTCCAAATTTAACAAATATCAAATAAGATGTGCATTTTCATATCTGTAGTAAAACTGATCAAGAGAATTATACATCTGCTTGGATCTCTGTCATATGCAACTTGTCTTTTAGAATATTTAGGAATTTGTATATATACCTTTCAGAAAAAAAGAAATTAAACAGTATAAGTGTTTGCTATATATCTTTTCTCCTGCTATTGCCAGGAGAAAACGTCCAGGAATCCTGATGACCCATTTCGAAATGAAGATATATACCTCTGGCTGTATGTGATGAACATTTCATATGTACTCACACAAGATAAAACTATTTTTCAATTCACAAATGCTTTATATAAAGCATGAATCTTGTGGATCTCATGCATATTAGTATGTGTGGGAGTTTGCAAGTTTCAATTTTTTGTGTGAGATTTGAGGTGTTTTTTTTTTTTTTTTTTTCAATTCTTATTTTCTCTGGGAGAAAAAGAAAAAAGGCAGGAGTGATGCCTTTTATGATATAGTAGAAAGCACCTCAGTCTTAAGACCTGAGCTCAAGTCCCAATTCTGTTATTTACTTCTTAGTATTGTGGAAACTGTAATTAACTGTATGTTCTCCAGCCGGTCACTTCTCATTAGTGAGACATACTTTCCTTTCCTCTAAAATGAGAGGGTTGGCTTGGATGATTTACAAGCTCTTTTCTAGTACTATTAAGTCTGTGATTTCTTTCCCAATTAGTCATGAACTGTTGATCCCATTATGGAGATCAAGAAATGTGATTGCCAGTTTTTCAATATTTATCCACAATCTAAAAGGGCAGCTAGATGGTATTGGATAGAGTGCCTGGCCTCGAATCGGGAAGATTAATTTTGTTGAGTTCAACACCAGCCTCAGACACTGTGTACCCATTCTGGGCAAGTCACTTAATTACCTCAATTTCCTCATCTATAAAATGAGCCAGAGAAGGAAGTAGCAAAGCACTCTAGCATCTCTGTCAAGAAAGCTTCAAATGGGATCACAGAGAGTTGGACACAAATGAAATGAGTGAACAACAACAAAAAGCCAACATAATCTAAAAATCATGAAGTCACCTAGTATTGGGAAGATCATGTATGTGAGAATTTCTCTGAAGTGGTTTGAAAACTGCTTTATACATAAGAATTTAAATTATAATCTTTTTGAGGGCTAAGGATTGTAATTTTTCATTTTTGTGTACCATACTTTGTACATATTAGGTGCTTAATAAATAGCTGAACTGAAAGGGATTTAGTTGAATTAAATATCATCTCTTCCTGTAGCTCAATGATTCTTAACTTTCTGAACTTTAAATTTCATAGACCCCTCTGACAATCTGGTAAAATCAATGGACTCCTCAAAATAATGTTGATCTTTTTTTTTTTAATGTATAAAATAAACTATAAAAGATTACAATGAAAATCTATAATTAAATATAATGGATTTTCATTACTTTTTTTTTTTAAGTATTTTTAAAGGATATATTTGTATATATGACTTTATTTAGCTTGGCTTTTCAATGAATCACTAATTAATCTTCTAATATGTCAACTTCAGCATCTTTTAGTTGAGGTTCCTAACAAAATGAATATGTTAACCGTGTAGACTCAAAATCCTACATCAATGCTTCTCTGTTAAGGAAGGGAAATATCTTCTACAGGGAACAACACTTAGAATACTTCACTTTGTAGTCTTAATTATTAAGTCATCAAACGCATACTATTAAGGAAAACATGAGACAACTTTTTAAAAAAGTCTACAAAACTTCTTTTCTTTCAATTGAAAATTAATTTTCTTAATCAAAACTGATTTTCATGGTGTTTCTTCCTTCCTATTAAATGGACATTTGTGTGCATGTGTATGTGTATGTGTATGCTAGGCTGCAAGCTGTAGTGGAAAGGGTGCTGATTCAGAAGGACCTGGGACAATACTCTTAATCCGGATCTACGTTTCCTCATCAGTAATGTGTTGGTCAGAAACCATTAATAAAGAAACTGGATAGCTCTCTAGAAGCAAAGCAACATTTATTATGTGTTCTGGGGAGAATCGGGAGTCCCACTCATCCAGCAGACAATCGAAGGGAGGAAGCATTGTAGGGGGCAGGGTCGAGGCTTTTAATCCCTAACGCAAATTTCCCTCCCACCACTGACCATCATCCTTATTGGCTGAGGATCTTACATTCTAAATGATGGAACTACCCAAGAAATTGAACTTGACCAATAAGTACATAGTTGCCCATATTTGGCTGAAATAGGGAGGATAACAAGAAGGGGGCTTAAGTATGCCCTTAGGAAGATAGCCGGGAGGAGACTTTAAGTATATTCTTAAGAAGATAGCAGGGAGGAGACTGGAGGAGACTTTAACTATGCTCCTTAGGAGAATATCTGGGAGGAAATACTTTAAGTATGTCCTTAGGAGACTATCTGGGAGGAGATACTTTAAGTATGTCCTTAGGAGAATAGCTGGGAGGAGACTTAAAGTATGCCCTTAGGAGAATATCTGGGAGGAGATACTTTATGCCCCTTAGGAGAATATCTGGGAGGAGATACTTTAAGTAGGCCCTTGACTTAATGCTTAAAGTCCTTTAGGCCTACTCAAACTTTGAAATAGATGAAGCCTTACTCGATTTTCATAACTGTCTTGAAAGATCTCACCTTGTCTCCTTCAGTAAGATGAGAGGTTTGTTCTAGGTGATCATTGGGATTCCTTCCACTTCAACAGACTAGCTGTGTGAAGTTGTCAAGTCACTAAACTTTGCCTCAGTTTCTTTATCTGTAAAATGGACTGGAGAAGGAAATGGCAAACCACTACAGTATCTTTGTCAAGAAAATCCCAAATGGTGTCATAAAGAATCAGACACTGAAGAAAAATAGCAAATTTGGGGAAAATGACATGTTTTTATGGTGGTGTGTAATGCCAGAGAAACTGAGTCAGGATAGAAATTAGAGAACAATTTAATAGCTTATTAAATGGAGAGATTTACTGGGGCCAAATGATCTATGTTTGGTCCCAGGGCTGAACGAGACTATTGTCTCAAAGAATCCAACCCTGAATGTCAGAAACAAGATTCTTTTATAAGGTAACAAGAACAATGACATAATGGGGGAGGTAACTGGATGGGGATGACCTAATGGGGGGAGGAAACTAGGAGGAGGATGACATAATGGAGGGAGGTACTGGAGAGGCTCCTGATATTCTAATGATGTCTAAAATGGATAGACTTTTATCCTGTCAAATATTAAGAAGGAATGATTATAGCCTAAAGATATTTTATCTCATCAAACATTAAGAGGGAATGGTTATAACCTGAGGCAGAGTAACTGAATAGGGCAATTAGGGAAACTGGGTCAGGACATTAAAAGGGAACTGTGGCACAACAGTGAAGCAAGTCCTGAGCCTTGAAAGAAGTTAGAAATTCTAAGAGGTTAGAAGAAAAATCATTCCAGGTAGGGAGGGACAGACAGCCTGCAACAGGGGGCTCCTGGAATTTTTTGAACATCAAAGTAACAAGGTCAGATGTGGAGGATGCATTAGGGAAGGGAGAGACTAGATGTAAGGAGAACAGTTAGATAATGATAATAGTCCCACATGAAGGGTGATCTGAATTTGAACTAGGGAAATGATGTATGAGTAGAAAGAATGAGCTTATTTATTATCAGGGCTTTTTTTTTTTTTTTTTTAATAATGTTTTGTAATAGGGATAAACTTATTTTCCAGTAAATGGTTGATCATTCTGAAAACTGGACTTTGTGGAATAGGTTAAGGATATATATTTTTAATGAGGGTGAGGGAGCAAAGAGAGAGGAAATCTTACATGAAGCATGCTTCTATGAGACAGCAGAGGCAATATGACAGCTCCAGAAGCTGTCAAAGAGGTTATGAGAAATATCAGAAGGAGCAAGGTTAAGGAGAAGAAGGATGTCATCTGTGTTGTTCAATCTAAGCTGTCTGACTTTTCTTATCGATAGGGGGAATTTGCAAATAAAACCCCAAAGTACAATTTCTCCCCTTCAGGTTTCAACAGTTGACTCAATTGGGGGCAAGTAGTTTCATTGGGGCCTTTGGGGAAGTGCCTTCATTCAGATTTGTGGTGAAAATTGATTAAATTAGTTCAGCAAATATTTACATATTAAAAGTTGAAAGTATGATATCAGAGACTGGTGATTTAGTTGTAATAACATAGAACATTGTTCCCTAATCACTAGAAAACTAATGAACATGAAATGATTAGCAATGTGTTTTTTTCCTGCTCTTTGACATTTTATTTCACTTGACTTTACCACTTTGCTACTAATAGCTAATTCAATGTTGACCAACTATGTATAAATCCTGTAGCTTCACTTTATAGATCAGGAACCTGAAGTAAAAGAAATTGATTGGTCATGGTCACAGTGAGTTAATGAAAGAACTGCTGCAAGAATCCAAGTTTCCTCAGTATTATTTCCTTTGCCTTCCTTATACTATGCTTATATCATAAGAAATGTAAGATATAATCTGGGATTTGAAGACTTGGTTCACTCATGTAGAAGAGAATAAAAAATTTGAGACAGTGAATAAATATGGCTCACAAAAGTAGTTTGATCCAAGATTTGTGTTGGGAGTCAGAGATAGTGCTGGCCTAGATGTGGTTCTTTTTCCCTCTCCTCACCCCAGTTCAGTACTTCCATCCATTCCTTTCTATTACCTTGCCTAATTGGATTCTAAGTCGAGATTTGTGGTACCAAGATTCTTTTTCTACTCACCCTCCACTTGCTGGCAACCCACCAGCAATGACTGGTTTCCCAACTCAACATTAATTCTCTACACCTTATGTTTGTACAGGATGCCCCATAAAGTCCTTAAATCATTCACTTAGTAAACTTTTTAAAGTATTTGCTATGAAAACTTGTTGCTAAGTTAGGCAACAGTGCTAAGCACTTAAGGATATCATATAAGGAGGAAATAGTCTCTCTTTTAAAAGAAGCCCAAAGACGATATGCAGAGAATTATAGAAAAACAAGATATAAACAAAGAGGAATGGTAATCTTAGAGGGAAGGGATTACTAGTGAGAATAATTGGGAAAGGGTCTTGTACAAAAGTGCAATTTTAGTTGAGTTTTGAAGGAAACAAGCCAGTGTTATAAGCAAGAAGAAGTAAGAAGGTGTTCCTGGATTAGAATATGTGGGAAGAACAGCAAAAGAATAGTGCTAGAATAGACTATTGCTTTTTCAGAGTTTTTATTCCCAACACACACCTTGCCCCAGAGTCATGGTATTCTTTCTCTTCCCTTCTTTCCTCTTTTCCTCCTCTTCCCCCTTCTAGATGAGCCTTGCTTTTCTTCCTTCCCATTCCCAATTAAACCACAGGACATAGCTCCTTCCACCCCATTCCTAGAATACTTCTATACCATTTCAAAACAAGGTGGGGAATAAATCCTTAATGGAAATTTTTTAAAAAATCAACATTGTAAAAAAATCTTAAGAGAGAAAATCATTCCAGAAACCTATTTTGAAACAGCAATGGATAATGCAAAAGATATGTTGATTTAAAAATATATCCATTAAATTAAAGCAATTGGAAAAAAAACAGGAAGACATGAAGATATTGAAAAACAGTATATAGAATCTGAAGAAAACCAAGTGAAGATCAATAGATGATAAAAGACAAAATTGAAGAATAAATCCAGGAAGCATGAAAATAATAAAAGGAGGAAAAAAATCAACTAAAATATAAAAGTGAAAGTACCCAAGTCCTTGAAAGACAAAACAAAGATTACAAAAGTAATATAAATTGGAATTCCAGTAGAAACTGAAAAAAGAGGAAGGGAAACTGGACACTGGATTTGAGGATTTGAATAGTAGAGAAAGTGTTCTCCAGTGGATTAGATCAAGCAGCATTCCCCTAGTAGATAATAGAGGGTCCCATCAAGAAGTTGCAGCTTTGATTTCACCAAGATAAATCATAAAACTACAGAATTATGAAGACAAAGAACTAGAAGACCATTTTTTAAAATAAGGAAAATGTCAGTGTGGAATAAAAAGATATAAAAGTCTTAATTATGTGTACCATAAATTTCACCATATTTTTCTCTACAAAAGCCTATAACTAAGAGAGATAGCATGACACAGTTGATAAGAGAGTTGACCTCCAAGCCAGGAAGACTTGCCTCTGACTGCGTTACCTGTGCTGTTAACCTAAGCAAGTCATTAAACCTCTCTGTGTTCTAGGGGACTGAAAATAAGTTGCTGCTGAGATGCCATCTTGTATTGGTAGAGGGATTTTCTTCAACTGTAGTTTCCTATGTCATTGATATCACAAGTTCACTCCCCCCTCCCACAACTAAAGATATTCTTACAAGCAAAAAGAAAATAGAAATTGACCAAATTCACTAAAAAATTTTTTTATATATATTAGATCTATTATTACCTTTAGTTAAGATTTAATATAAATTCAGATTTAATAAGATCTAATATTTTAACTATAATGGAATATAAAATATTTTAACTATAATAGAAATAAGATTACAGTTTGGGATTTTAATAATATGGAAGGCAGAGGATGCTCAACACAATTCTCTCTGATTAAAAAGGTATTTTACATGGAAGAGAAAAAAATTACACAAGGTAGTGTGGGTGGAGGGAAAAAAAGGAGCCAACAATCTCAAAGAAAAAGCTTCCCTAAACTAAGAAAAAGGCTAAATATGAGGGAAGTTTAAAAAATGTAATCATAGCTCTATTTGTTTTAAGTTAATTAAGTATAATGAACTAGCTTAAGTTTACTAGTTTAAGAAAGCTGTTCAGGATTAAGATAACTCTATATACACCACCTTTAATAGCAAGACAATGATTAAAAAAGAATTGAAACATAGCTACATTTAAGTAAATTTTATTAATATGCAGATATTAAGCTTTTAGAACAACTGTTATTTTTGTATTAAGAAAATTTTTTATAGCGACACAGCATTTATTAGCATTTTCAGAGAAAATAAGGTCTTTCATCCTAAAATTCTAAATGAATTTTCCATATGACAGAAAAGTTTGTTCAGTTGCCCTTTAACAAGGATAGCCTTTAATCTTTCTAAATACATACATAGACATATTTCTAAATATATTCTACAACTTCCTACCTTTAAAGAATATAGTGAAAATAATTTATTTTTATTTGGGAGGTGATGTTATGACATGCAAGTAAAGAAAATGAAGATGGGCTGTGCTCCTCCAGAGCCATCTGAGTCCAGTGGTAAGCTATAGATCAGAAGAACTGGAGATGACCAGTAAATATAATTTGACCTTCAAGTGATGACTCTTAAGTGTGTGCTAGTGATGCCTTTCGGGTATATTAAGGCTATTTAATTCAAACCTTTCACTACTGGTTGGGTTTTTTTGTTTGTTTGTTTTAAATTTTAATTCTTATTTATGTCCATTTCCTTTTTTGTTTATTTACCACCTGTTAATCTTTGTTACTATCTTTCTAATTCTTTAAGATCTAGGAAACCAACCAAGCTTGTTAGAATTGTATATGAAAGTAAATGAGATTCTGAGCTTTTCTCTTATCAATAAAATACTTGAACTTGTCATCTTTTTTGTTGAGAGCAAACACTTGTTCCCTCCATAAGATGTGTGTGTATATTATTATTATTATTATTATTATTATTATTATTATTATTATTATTATTATACCATATTTCCTTCCATAAAGATGATGTTGCTTTGTCTGTAGATATTGGATGAGGTGGTATTCTGTTAAAAAAAAGGAACCTGATTTCACTTGAGAATTTAATAACAAATATTTTCATGGCTTAGTTGGATAGAATGCTGAGTCTGGAGTCAAGAAGACCTGAATTCAAATTCAGCTTTAGACACCCACTAGTTGTGTGACTCTGGGCAAGTCACTTAACCAGTTTGCCTTATTCACTTGAAGAAGGCAAAGGCAAGTCATTCCAGCATATTTGCCAAGAAAAACCCAAATGGGGTCATAAAGAATTGGACATGACTAAACAGTGCTTTTTCCTTTAAGAAAATGAATCTTCCATCCTTATTGTTTCTAGACTAGTTTATAGTATTACAGATGTATTTGTTAGGAGGGAAGGCTATTTTTTTTATAAGTTGATTTCTTTGCTTTAGGGAGTAAGAACTTGTTAAAAGAATATAGTTGGTGGGGGCAGCTAGATAGTACAGTGGATAGAGTACCTGGAGGACTTGAGTTCAAATCTGGCCTCAAACACTTAATACTTCCTAGCTGTATGACCCTAGACAAGTCACTTAACCCCAATTGCCTCAGCCAAAAAAAGAGAGAGCGAGACTATAGTGGGTTTAGTGCACTGCAATGACAAAAAGTTCAAGTAATTAGAGATTCTGGAATGAGAGTACTTTCACCTGAAGTAATTTCATTATTAACATTTTATTCTTTGCTGCTTTCTACTCTGTTTGTTAAATGAAGGAATGCATATTAAAAGCATAATATACTTTTAAAAACACATTTTTTTTTGTTATTGTTTTTTTTAGATCGGCTTCAGCTCCCCAGGAACATGATTGAAAACAGCATGTTTGAGGAAGAGCCGGATGTGGTGGATTTAGCCAAAGAACCTTGTTTACATCCCCTGGAACCCGATGAGGTGGAATATGAGCCTCGAGGTTCAAGATTACTTGTTCGTGGTCTTGGAGAACATGAGATGGATGAAGATGAAGAGGATTATGAATCATCAGCAAAACTGCTGGGCATGTCTTTCATGAACAGAAGCTCGGGTCTACGGAATAACATAACTGGCTATCGACAAGGTCCTGATGGACCTTGTTCACTGCCCTCGGGAAGGACCATGCTGGTGTGTACTTTTGTCCTTGTGGTTGCTGTTTCAGTGATAATGGTGATTTACCTTCTTCCCCGGTGTACCTTTACCAAAGAAGGCTGCCATAAGAAAAATCAGTCCATGGAACTAATACAACCTATTGCAACTAATGGGAAGTTGTTTCCTTGGGCACAAATTAGGCTTCCCCAAAACATAATACCATTACAATATGAACTCACCATACAACCAAACCTCACCACAATGAAATTCAAGGGTTCTGTGGAGATAAAGATTCAGGCCCTTAAAGTCACTCAGAACATTATTCTTCATAGCTCTGGGCACAATATCTCCAAAATATTATTTACTTCAGTAGTTTCGAAGCAAGAGAAACAGGTTGAATTCTTGGAATATAAATTTCATGACCAAATTGCAATTATAGCCCCTGAAGTGCTTTTGGACGGTCACAACTACACCCTGAAGATAGACTACTCAGCAAATATATCCAACAACTACTATGGATTTTATGGAGTCACATATGAAGATGAAAATAAAGAGGAAAAGTATGTAGCTCTCTTACATTCTTTTTTTCAGTGATCTGTTGTTACTTCTGGGATTTGCTTATTGTCAGCCAGATCAAAGATAGTAAATGCAGCTGTTTGCTTTGGTGATTGCATGGAATAATAGTGCATGGAACTTATTCTTTCTCCTTCATTTGGTATCAAAGCTTTGAGCATATGTTTGAAAATGGATAGAGCTTTAATGTCAAACAGAGCATACTTTCCCCTGACATTTAGATCTGTCTTTGCATTATTTAATTTTTAGCTGTCTCAAGGTTTTTATAACCCTGGAGATAAATCTAACGTACTTGATCTTTGATTCCTTATGGAGAGAGAAGTTGAAACCTTGCAACTATTTTCTTTTTTTCCCCCCCTCCAATATAAAGGAAAAGAAATTGGATTGAGTTGAGGGTTTAGTTTTCTGTATGTATTTTTTTTATATTACTAGTTGGTTAGTGGGTTATTTGAAAAAATACAACTGCCTATTTTGGATTTGTGATTGAAGTAAAAAGGGAAATGTAAATGAGCCTCAATTAGGTGACAAAAGTTATGCTAGAAATGTGAAAGGTATACTCCACATCTGATAATTCGACACATACTTTAATCTATAATATTTTGAATGTTTTGAATTGTAATGTTAATGAAATTTTCTGATTAATTTTTCTGAATTTTTCTTAAGCAGAGCCTATCATATGTTGGTATTTTTAAAAAGTTTTAATATGCTATTCCATTTTATATTTACTTATCTCATCTTCACTCTAAACCATTATCAGACAGAATGATAGAGTTGCTAGTTCTAGATTTGGAACCAGAAACATCTTTTGGGGCTCTAGACAGTTCTCTAAGGCCATAAACTTCAGAAGAGTACAGATCTGCATTGATAAGTTTCCTCATAGGGAGATCTTTATATTATAACAGTCTGAAGCCAGAATGTCTTTATTTAAAATACTCTGATGCCGTGCCAGATACCAAATAGGACAATCCAATATAAGCCCCCCAAAAGGCATCTGTTATTTACTGGTGATACAAGGACAACATTTTAAAACAGTCTCTTAACAAGCATACTTTCCATAGTGAGGAGACTATAACTTGTAAATAGATAAATAATCACAATTTTATTTGATAGAATACTAATAACTAAGGGCACCAAGAAAGCCCTTCTACAGGATGTTGCCCCATGCGCCAAGCTTATGAGGAAAGTTGGAATTCCAAGATTCAGGAATGAGGGAGTGCATTCTAGGCTCGAAGAAAATGAAGTGAAGTCGGAGTTGTGCAAATTGGCTTTTGTTTGCAATTTTTTAAAAATGCATTTTTTTAATGTTCTTTTAGGTACTTTGCAGCAACTCAGTTTGAACCTCTTGCAGCAAGGTCTGCTTTTCCTTGTTTTGATGAACCAGCATTTAAAGCAACATTTATCATCAAGATTGTCAGGGAGGAGCACTATACAGCTTTGTCAAATATGCCCAAGGTAAAGTTTTATTCCTTGAATGTAAACACTTTTTTTGTGAATCTTTTTTAGTGATTTATTTCATCTCACCTATGGCAAAGAATCTAGTACAGTCTACATTGCAACTGTTCCCATTGCATTTTCAATATATGGGCATAAGAAAGTAAAAAAGTTTTGCAGAAACCGTAGACAACATATGAAGGCCAGCAGATAACACAGAGGCTTTGACCATATACTTAAACCAAATTTTTACAGAAATGTACAGGAAACACCCTATGAGAGAAAAAAAAAAAAAGTTTAAACATCTCTGACACAAAGAAAGGGCCAAAAATTTTTATATTGATTTTTTTTTCTTTTCAGCGAACGGGATGCCATGTTTTTATCATGATGTGGAAGGAATAATTATATCTTCTTTACTACATGAGATAGCATGACTTGAGGTGTATTATTTTATGTTTGTATTTTGCTTAGAAAACTTATTAAGAAATTTAAAATGTTTGCAGGATGATTAATGGTCCATAAAACCTATAGAAAATAAAAACCAGGGGAAGGAGCCATTATTATTATTATCTTCTAAATATTTTCTTTTGTCACGAAACTGATTTATACCTCTATCTTAATAGTATACCACATCCTTTAGTGAATTCTGGTTGTATGAGAAAAAGCTATTTTAAAAGGTGGAGATCCACCTTGGAGTAATGTACTTCTCTCAGTTGTAAAGGAGGTATTGCCTTATTTTCTTTTTGTAACACAAAGGTAATTATTAGAGACAAGAAATTACAAAAGATTTGAATGGCAAAAAAATTTTAAAAGAAAAATACAAATTGGAAAAATTATTCATCACATGACAATACGTTGAAAACAGTACAGAGAACTATTAAAAATCCTAATAATAATAATAATAAATAAATAATAAAAATAAATAAAAACACAGACCTTTAATAATCACTTGAAAAATTCTTATTTTTATGGTTCACTTAAAACCATAGAGACATAAATGAAAATGAGTTGAAATACCATCTTATTCTTATTACATTGACAAAAAACAGTAATTAAAAGTAATGCAATACTGACTAGAGTGTGTAGACACAAGAGAATTCATTTATTTCTGGTGCAGTTGCAAACTTTAAAAAAAAATTTTTGAACAATAGTCTGGCTCAGGATATAGTAGCTGGGAATATAACCTAAAAGTGTAATAAAAAATATTAACAAAAAAAGAAATCTGTACAAAGTCTTTTCATAGCAGCATTATTTGTAAGGCTAGGATGAACCTATAATTAAAAATATATATAGGGAACACCAAAAAAAGGAAATAATTTTTTTTAATAATACCAGGTGGAAAAAAAAAAGCAGAACCAGAGCAGAAGTAAATCCTTAATAACTGTCATGTAAGAAGAAAAATGAATGAAAATGATTCAACAAAGAATTGTAATGCAGACTTAGGAAGGAACACTAAAAATTTTATGACATTTTGAGTTGAAATTAATTCAACTGCAAATAGTTACAAAACAGATTTAAATTTATTGTATTGATGTTCAGTAGTAAGTCTATAATTAATCCTTTAAAAAAGTAAATATGCTTTGGGATGAGCTGAGGGGGAGGCCAGCCAGAATCAGTGGGTATCTGCCAAGAGAAGTGTCTTATATATTTGAATGAATGGGTGATAAGACCATTGCAGAATAATATAGAATTCATCATGCCAACTTTTGGGGGAAAGAAATGTGAGATATGAAAATTTTGAGGGGTATAATTTCTGGGTAATTATTTTATTAATTATGGCTAGTGAATAATTAATAAAAGGATTGGTTTCGTGGCAGCCTCTTGTGAATCAAAGACCTTTCATAGAACCCATTCACATCTTATATTCCCTTGGAAGACTGGATCTTCTGAGGATCAAAATCAACTCTGATTGTTTAACAAGAAATGAGAGAATGAATATTATGAGAAGGGGCTTTTTTTTTTTTTTAATACTTATAACTTTTTATTGACAGAACCTGTGCCTGGGTAATTTTTTACAGCATTATCCCTTGCACTCACTTTTATTCCGACTTTTCCCCTCCCTCCCTCCATCCCCTCCCCCAGATGGCAAGCAGTCTTATATATGTTAAATATGTTGCAGTATATCCTAGATACAATATATGTGTGCAGAGCCAAACAGTTTTCTTGTTGTACAGGGAGAATTGGATTCAGAAGGTAGAAAGAACCCGAGAAGAAAAACAAAAATGCAAACAGTTTTCATTCATTTCCCAGTGTTCTTTGTTTGAGTGTAACTGCTTCTGTCCCTTGTTGATCAACTGAAACTGAATTAGATCTTCTCTTTGTCAAAGAAATTCACTTCCATCAGAATACATCCTCATACAGTATCATTGTTGAAGTATATAATGATCTCCTGGTTCTGCTCATTTCACTCAGCATCAGTTCATGTAAGTCTCTCCAAGCCTCTCTGTATTCATCCTGCTGGTCATTTCTTACAGAACAATAATATTCTGTAACATTCATATACCACAATTTACCCAACCATTCTCCAATTGATGGGCATCCATTCATTTTCCAGTTTCTAGACACTACAAAGAGGGCTGCCACAAACATTTTGGCACATACAGGTGAGAAGGGGTTTATTCTAATGAGGGTCTGGAAGATATGATTCTGATCACTGAGTCTTAGACAAAGAGACTTAACTATATTAGACTTCCTCCTTCTCCCCCAGTCTCAGATGAGTTAGATGAAAGGGGGAATCCACTTCTACTCGGACCAATCTGGCTAAAATACAGTGGACTAGATTGTATCATTTTCCCTGGACTAGAATTTCTTTACTTTGATCAGATTTAAATTTTTCCTGTTGGGTGTGTCTCGTCCAATTTTCCTCTTATTAGCAGTCTTGCTCTTTAAAGGCTGGCTGGATAACCTGAAGGAGCTGATTTTTGAATGAGGAAATAGGAAGGGGAAAAAAATCTTACTGCTAATTCAGTAATTGATTATTAATGAGAAATAACCATTTCTATCAGAAAGCTGAAATGAGACAAGGCAAATAGAGTAAAAAATTACTGGATTTTTTTTTTTCTCCAAAAAAAGAGTGCTACTAAAATTCTTTCTTCCCTGCCTTGGTATGAACTGGTCCATTACCTTCCTGTCTAATGTTATGACTATCTATATTATTCCATAGTTCCTTCAAATAGTATTCACCTTGTTGCATTCCTAGGATGCTAGTGGAGCACTCACATTGATCTCATTTTCACTACGTAAACCAGCCCAGATCTTTTCCTATTGTATTCTTCCTCAGTGTTGTACTTTATGTCACTTCATGAATGGAACTCATCAGTAAAAATTTATTATGGCCTATTTGCACCTATCATGTGTCTCTATTATCCTTTGGTTCATCTCCAATTTTAATTCCTCAGATTTTAGTGTTCCTTAATTGACAGTAATACATTATATTTGGAAAGACTGGTTTTTGCACTAGAGAAAAAATTGGGATTATTATAGCTTCCCAAATGGAATCCACATTGCTTTTATCCTCTCATTTAATTCATAGTTCAACTTATTGTTCTTCTATAGTGTCTGTCCTAAAAATATGAACTGGTACACTAATGGATTGGGTGCCAATTTCATGATATAGATTGGACAGTAGGCATTTTTTAAAGTATTTTTTTTCCTGTGTGGATTGTAAAACCAATCTTTTCTGAATAATCATGGATCTCATAATTTGTTTTTTCAACTCACGAAATAAAGTATTTATTACTTGATGGAAATAATCTTTTGAGAAGCCTGCAGTGCGAAAGAAGATTGAAAAAACCATTGATTGTGATTCGGTTCCATAGGTACTTTGAGTACGGTATTGTCTGATAACAGTCAAAGGAAGAAGAGAAAAATAGGGTAAACTAGGAACTTCTTTTTGAAGAATACTGACAGCAGCTACTTTTCAATCCACTGATGAGAGCAAAAGCTTATTGCCTTTCTAAAGCATATCCAAGACCTAACAGAGGACTTCCAAAAACCCATCAGGTTGGATGATTGCTTCCCAACTTATGCTGCCAAAAGGAACCTAGAAAGGATTGCTAAAGATTGCAAAATCTTGGACAAAAAACTGAAGCCCTCTTGGGCCTGGAATATAGGTGATGGTTTTGTTATTGTTGCCAATCAAACATAAGAGATTTAGAAGCCATAGATAAATTTGGGAAGCTTATATCTTTTTGAGAAGATGATTGCCTTCAACTATAGGAATGATAGGCTCTTAGGCAAAGATTGAGTGCAACTGTTTATAGAGTTTTTTTAAAACTCTAAAAACTCTTTAAAAAAAAATCAGAAGAATTATAAAATGGAAAGGATAAAAGGAGGAAACTGCATGTATACATTTTCCTTGAGCTGAATATCACAAAGAACTCAGTTAGGTCTACTCCCATCCAAGTACTAACTAGGCCCGACCCTGCTTAGCTTCCAAGATCAGACGAGATCGGGCGCGTTCAGGGTGGTATGGCCGTAGACTGAATATCACAAAGAACAGCTAAAATGTAGGAAAATGAAGCTTAGTTGATATGATTCCAGAAATATACAGGATACAAAACTCAAGGAAGGAACAACTACTGATAATAAAGTCTCAGATGTCTTGAGATGAAGGCTTGACTAATGAAGATTAAATATATATATAGAGAGACAAATTTTATTTCAGACAAACCTGAGACTTGATGGGATGAGATTCATGACAGTATGTAGCTGTGACTGATTATGCTTTATTCAAAAGAAACATGATATATAACTGATATATGTGTTTTATTGGAGTAATACTGTTTTCATAAGAGCCTTCTTGACTTGAGGGACTCCTAAATTCATGATGAACATTTCCAAACCCATAAGAATATAAATTACCTGATTGTGTAGATTTAATGACTAGGTTTTTGTTAGGCACATTTGCTGATACTGACCAAATGCTGTATTAGTAATTCATCTATCATCTGGAAGTATGGTATCATTGTTTTTATATATTGGCATAAATGATCTCTGCTACTGATTATATATGCTAAGAACTGATTTGGTTGCGTTTCTCTTTTTAAAAAAGGGTGTATTGAGTGCATCTTGCTCTCTGAATCTCTCCATCGTTGGTTTTGTCTCTCTCTGTCACATGGAACAACTAATAATTTCTTGATTTGCTTTAATTGTAATTTCATCCTTTAAAAGAGGAAGAAACCAATAAGGGGAAAATTCTATCAGTTAAATAAGCAGAATTATCTAAGTACCCATTGTGAATGTAGAGGGAACTCATCAGTTACTTTAGATTTCAAACAAACAATATATTTACTTTTAATAGTCAGTCAAAAAACATGTAGTTTAACATAAAGACAGATGAAGTAGTCAAATAAGAAGCCAGATATTTTTCTGCCATAGACTGGGGCATTTTGCCCTAAATATACTATCAATAAAGACAATGGACATGCATATTGATCACACTTAAGAGGTGTGCCCATAGGGAATGCATGTGATGACAGGTTAGGCATGTGGAGTAGCACACACTTGAATTTTATAACTGTATGGTGAGGGTAGGCAAGAGAAAATATCCTGGGAACACATGCTGCTAATTAAAAAATTTGGAAATATACACATGTTGGTAATGTATGTGATCAGATAACATTTAAAAAATTGTTTTATTTTTACTTCTAAATTTTCTCTCCCCCTCCTTCCTCTTTTCCCACCCATTGATAAGGATAGAAATATGATACCCATTATACATATGAAGCATTATACATACATACATACATATATACATATACATATATATAAGATTCTTACCTTATCTTGGGGTATAAAATTCGTATTAATCATTTTTATTATGTTCATAGAATATTTTCTTTGGCAAAGAAAACAGAAAAAAATTGTTTTCCTTTCATCCTATTTAGTTTTCATTCTATCCATTATGAATAGCAACCCACTTTCTTCTTTGGTAATCTTTTCCACATACACCTAAAAAAAATTCTTTGTTATTGTCCTTCCTCCCCTTTTTTTTTTCTCACCAACCTCAACCTCAACCTCATCTTATTTGGTATTTACATATTCCTGATCTTTTTTTTTTCTTTCTTTTCCTGAGGCAGTTGGGGTTAAGTTACTTGCCCAGGGTCCCACATCCTGGAAGTGTTAACTGTCTGAGGTCAAATTTGAACTCAGGTCTTCCTCATTTCAGGACTGATGCTCTATCCATTGCGCCACCTAGTTGTCTCTCTTGATCCTATTTTTAAATGATTATGATATACTTTTATACTCATGCTCTTGCTCTTTGCCCTTATTTCTGCCTTTTGTCCAGGTCTTTTAAAAATCTAGCTTGGAGAGCTTTTATTAAAAAGTACTATCTATCTAGAGCCACGAGCAAGCACTGTCTATAATGAGATACTAGTAAGATCAGGGATGAAAAAAGATTATCTATTATCACCATTATTTTTCAATATTGTAATAGAAATATTAGTCATAGCAATAAGATAAGGAAAAGAAGTTAAAGGAATAAGCAAAGATAATGAGGAAACAAAACATCTCTGGTTTTGTTAAGTAGTGAATTCTTGTCCCATTAGCTGGGATTTTCAGGTTTGTTAAACATTAGGTTACTGTGCTCATTTGATTTCTTCCTCTCAAAATTGCTTCTTCATATTCTTTGGTCATGTGTCAATTAAGAAATTTTATGAAATCAAAATGATCCGTTTTGCTTCCTATGAATCTTTCTGTCTCCTATTTTGTCATAAATTCTTCTTCTATCCATAGATCTAATAGGTCATTCTCCCCCCCCCCCCACATGTTCCTAATTTGCTTAAGATATTATCCTTTATGTCTAAGTCACATACCCATTTTGACCTTATTGTTTTATAGTGAAATGTTGATCTATGCTTAGTTTCTGCCAGATTACTTTCTAGTTTTTCCAGCTATACCTTTGATGAGTACAAATTTCTTTAACCAGATGAAGAGGCAAGACCCCTGAGGTCTTCACCAAACTGGCAGATATGATTGCTGAATCATTGTTAACAATCCTGGAAAATCATCGAGGTGGGAATCATAGAATTAGGATGGGACAAATGTTGCCTTTTTTTGACCAGTGAATTTGACTTTGATTTTGGTAAATTTCTAGAACATTATTAAATGAATAGTTTACAAACATTTAGAAAAAGGAAGCATTTAGAAAAGGGAAGCATTTAGAAACATTTAGAAAAAGGAAGCATTTAGAAAAGGGAAGCAAAGATTGCTAAAAGCCAGTATGGCTTTAACAAAAAGGGGTTATTCCAAACCATATAATTTCCTTTGGAGCAAGAGGTCATATGTGTAAAGGGGAACAAGGTTATTAAATCTGATAGTCTCTCACTGTTCATGTGTAAAGATGGAAATATGGGCTAAGCTCTGACACATGGTAATTCCATCTGGTTGAATGACAAGGTTCAAAAAGGAATCATTAATATTTTGGTATTATTTAGGAAAAACGCTTCCCCTGAAGTTTTGCTTTGCTCTGAACTATTTAACATTTCCCCTTTTTTCCCCAGGGACTTGAATAAAAAGCATAGCATAACATGCTTCAGATTTGCATATTACAAATGCATTGTATAATTAGATACATTTGGATCCAATACAGTTGGATAATATATTGGATAAAAGGGTACAAAAAGATTCTGATATGCTAAAATATCAGACTGATTCAAATAAGATGACATTTAATAGGAAAGAATGTCATCTTTCACACTTGAATTCAATAAAGTAATTTTCCAAGTATTAGATGAGACAAAAGAAGAAAGGAGAAATTGGTTTAGATTATTTGTTTGAAAATGAATTGTTTTCATTGATTGTAGGTTCATTATAATTCAACAATTTGATATAGCTGCCAAGAAAGATAATGTTATCTTACTTGGTATTAGGAGAGACAAGTATATGTCTTTTCTGCAAACTACTTGTCTTTTGACTGGATAATTGTTATTTGAGTGTATTGTGAAGACAATTTGTTTTTAATACAAGTTGGACTAAATTCTGGCCTTCCATCTCTGAAATTCTGTGGTTCCTTTTAGTGTATTTGTTATCTATTCAAAAGATAAATGTTATATAGTAGTTTGGGGGTTTTGGAGAACACTTCATGAGTTTCTTGGAATTCACTTCCAGTTTCTTAAATGATAAACAAGAGAATAAAACATTCAAGAAGTATGAACTGTGCTTTGTTTACCAGACAAAAAAGCTACTTTTGCTTATTTCATAAACAGAAATTAATAGAATGCCTATATGACATTAGAAAGCAGTATTGTTTATTTCTATGGGGAAGAGGTGAATTCTTAGCTCCCTGCATCCAACAATATAACCGTCTTCCATATTCAGCCCCTGAACTGAAGTAGTATCTGTGCCAATAAATTTGAGTTTTACTTGCTTCTGAAGAACTCAACTCTTGATAAGGTGAAGTAGCATGGCTATAATGGAAAGAACATTGGAATTGGTATCGGTAGCTCTGGGTTTCAGTCCCAGTTTTGACATTTGTTTTTAGAATAACTGTGTATATATCACAACCTCTCTAAACTTAAGCTTCCCCACCTGTAAAATGGGTATAATACTTATTTATTTCATAAAGGTGTATAGGAAAACATTTGATTAATTGTAATGACATATAAAATAAACTAATCTACACTTCTATTTTGAATTCTTGTATATTTTTTATGAGTTTGGTATGTGGTATTATTTTATTGGTTAAAGAAACTGAGACAATAAATTTGTGATGTAAACTAATGCTTTTACAGATATAAAATATACTCGTATATTTATTACTCATCTCATATTTACTTGTCACGATCTTTTTTTATTTGTTATTTTATTTTATTTATTTATTTTGAGGCAGTCAGGATTAAGGGATTTGCCCAGGATCATAGCTAGTAAGTATCTGAGGCTGGCTTTGAATTCAGGTCCTCCTGACTCCATGGCTTTAACCACTATACTACTAGCTGTCCCATAATTATATATTCTGATAGCTATAATGCTCTCTCTGCCTCCTCCCCATCTTTTTTGTTTTGTTTTGTTTTGTTTTGCAGAAGTCATCTGTTCAAATTGAAGATAAGCTTATTAAAGATGAATTTTTTGAGAGTGTGAAAATGAGTACATATCTAGTTGCTTTCATTGTGGGAGAACTGAAGAATATGACCCAGGAAACCAATGGAACTCTGGTATGTGACTTCATTTATATCTTTAATCTTGTTTCACTTGAATGCAAATGAGTGAATTATTAAGAATTCTAATTGTTTCATACGTCCCAAACATTCTACTTTGCGCTTATTACCTCATTATCTAAACCAACTGTGATAGACAATTTAAAGTTCATCTGATATAGATAATTGATTAAAAGAGAAGCTTGATAGACTGTGATAATATTTCATAGAAAATTCACAGTATATGTCTTATTAATTATTTGCAAAATATTAATTAAGGACTTGTTAATTAGCATTTTTTACACTTCTTTTATAAATGCTAATTAGTTATTTTAATTATTTGGTTATAAGGTGATAGTTTTTTTGAATTTTTTCTAAAAGTACCAGTCAGTTTTTCTCAGGCTGATGCTATAGTAAATGAATAGGGTTTTTCTTTAGCTAATCTTGATTATTCTTTATCATAAAAATTTTTTAAAATTTATACATTACTTAGTTCTTTTATTATAGATTGTAAATATAAGGCACATTCCGATGCATACAGATGGATTTGGGTTTTTTATTTAAGAAAAAAAGAACTATTAAATTATAGCACAACTTCAATCTAATCTTTCCCTACAAAATATAGAGGACGCTCTGTTAGTTGAGACTGGTCTGAAATATACGTGTATATATATGTATGTATGTATGTGCATGTGTCTGTGCACAGAAATGAGCATATTTCTTTTTCAACCCACATACCCATTGTTAGCGATTTTAATTTTACCTTTATGAATCTCTCATATCTGACCTTTGTGGGGGAGAGCAAGGTAATTGGGATTAAGTGGCTTGTCCAGGATCATACAAGCTAGTAAGTGTTAAGTATCTGAGATCAGAGTTGAACTCTAGTCCTTCTGAGTCCAGGACTGGTGCTAATCAGTGTGCTGTCTAGTTTCCCCATGATTCCTTTTCACTCATTGCTACCTCTCTTCCATCATTTCTTTTCTGGACTATTGCAAAAACTTACTTTTTGACTTTCTGCCTTAAATCTCTACTTTATCCTATGTGCACGTGCACATACTTTTTCTGACTTTATCATGTTTTTATCTCTCAGCAATACTTACTACTGCCTCTAGAACCAAATAAATACAAACTCTTCTTTTTGGCATTTCAAACTTGTTCCCCATATATGACCCATACATACATCTCCCATCTCTGTACTTTTGCACAAGTTGTTCCCTATACCTAGAATGCACTTCTATTTCCATCAAAGTTCATATTGAATGCTGCCTCCCACATGAATTTTTTCCTGCAAGTATGCACCCCTCACCTTACCCAATTATCTTATGCTTACTTTACATTTGTATCCCTGGGTAGTAGAGAATGTTTTCATTTTCAGTCTCTGTATCTTTAGGGCTTAGTATATAGTGTTTTGACACACAAGGGATCAAGAAATTTCAATACCTTTCTATTCCAATTATGTTTGAATTTTTGTTGTAAAAAGAGTTTCCTGTTATTTGGTTTTAGGTTTCCATTTACACTGTCCCAGAGAAGATCGACCAAGTCAAACCTGCTCTTGATACAGCAGTGAAGCTTCTTGAATTTTTTCAGCACTATTTTGAAATTGACTATCCTCTTCAGAAATTAGGTAAAAATGTCATCTTATTTCCCTTGCCTTCTTTTAAGTTTATAGCACATATTTGTCAGGGAGTTATATTTGTGTCCTGTGTATCTGAGGAGAAAATATGACAGAAATAGTGTTCATGTGATATTGTTTCTAAATAACTTTTAGCCATTTTGATATGTGCTTATTGTTGGCCTAAGATGCTTGAAAATTTGAAGGATTTTGGCAGTACAGTAATACATGTCTGCATACACACACACATACACACACAAATACAAGTATATATGGATATACATACATTTGACAAATTGAAGACACAAACTGAATTTTCAGACCAAAATTCATTTACTGAAAACTATTCTAGTAAGTAATTAAAATGTTAAAATGTGAATAGCTCTCCTACAAAAAAAGACAGACTGACTTAATTTGATAGAGTTGCATATTGAGTGACAGAAGATTGTCTAACTACATCTCTCTTCCCCTTTGAAGAATGGTCCTTCCTGGAAGATTTGGATTTTTTTGCTTTTCTTTGCTAAGTAGCCATAAAATCAAAGCTCCAAGTGGGTTTTGATCCCACCTTTCTCAGCTGCCAGGCAGACTGATAAAAAGGACTGTACTTAGATAAGAAGGTGGAAAGGGAATGGAGTATCAGTGTTCCAGCAAAAAAATTAAGACCTTCTTTATGTTCATAAACTAAAGATGAAAACATTTTGCTTAAATTTAAAAACGGAAATGGATGTTATATTTAAGCAGGAAAAAAATTGGTTATCTTTTTCCTTTGTTTCAAGATTTGGTAGCTATTCCTGACATTCAAGCTGGAGCTATGGAAAATTGGGGTTTAATCACTTTCCGAGAAGAAACGCTTTTATATGATAATGAAACTTCTTCAGTGATGGATAAAAAGCTGGTTACAAGAATAATTGCGCATGAGCTAGCTCATCAGGTATTATAACTAAAATATTTAACTCAATTCCCTGTCTGTTGTCTGTTTCCTAATGTTGATAATGTTTTACAATGTAAAAATTGCCCTCTTTATATATAATAGACATTGCTGTAACTCTTCCTTAGCTTTCTAACCTATACCTGATATACTTTTCTCCAGAACAGAACTCATGATCCTTCTGTGCCTCTTTTTCTTCCAAGACCATTTATTGCATTTAAGGGGCAATACAACACCATCTTTCTAGTTAACCAAGATTCACAACTTTGGAATCATTCTTTATTTTTCTTCCCACCTCTTTCTTCTTCATCTGTCCCTCAACATATTCAATCAATTGCCAATTCATTTTCTATTCCATCACTATGAACTATCCATGCCCATATCCTATTTGAAGCTCTCATCAGCTCTAGCCTAGACTATTACAATGGTCTCTAGTCTCTCCTTTGTATGAGAGAGAGAGAGGAAAGTAGAAAGGAATAATGTATGTATACATATGTAGCAAGCACATTTACTGTCTGGAAGAAATAGTAAAAATTTCTGCATTAAGTTAAAAATTAAACAGAAAGTGGGCTGGATCAGTGTTAGGAAATTTCAAAACTCCTTTAATGAGCTTGAAAACAAAGACCTATATCATGTATCACCAATAATAGTATATGACTAAAGAGCATGAAATTCCAAACTTTCTGAAAAAATAAATAATAGGTATCACATAAAGGTTAATGGACAGGTGCATTTTGGGAAAATGCAGGTTTTGATTTATAACATTAATGGATCTTTGAAGAAGAATAGGAATAAATGTGGACACCAAGATGGCTTAGAATAAAGCAAAGTCAAGGGTTAACAACTGGACACATTGAATGTCTCATTAGTCTCTTCATGATGTCTGGAAAAGTTGAGAAAAGCTCTAAGCTTGTTGGATGAACTTCCTTTGACAAATTGATAGATCATCCACCAAAAATCTATTTGAATATACTTTGTATTTTTATGGGTGAGATTGTATCCTTCTTAGAATATAAGCTTCTTGAGAGTAGTAACTGATTATTTACAAGTGCCTTACACATAATAAGCTCTTAATAACTGTAACAGATAACCACAAAATTTCAGAATTAGAAGATCATTCAGAAGCCATCTATTTCAACTTGTACCTGTACAGAACTCACATTATAACATATTGAACACCTGATGCCTTTGTCCATGAGCCCGGTTCTAATTTCTAATTTCCTTTATCTCCAACCCTTTTTTTTGCAATATAGGGGCAACCTTAGAGAAGGCACTAATTATGTCATATTCTAAACCTTGATCCTACTGGTATAAGAAACCTTAATACCTCATTGACTTCTGTACATCTGTGGGAAACAATTTGAAAATCCTTGTAGAGATTATCGTTAATTGGTGATAGATTTGCTTGCTCATTAAGAGAATCTATTATTCTCTCTCATGCCTCAGGAAGTACTTCCTATAATTTTTCCCCCTCCTTCCTTTTCACCTCATGAGAAAAATAGATGAAGAGAGAACTAAAGAGTTCTTAAATTTGCCCCCCCCCCTTTTTTTTTTTTTGAGGAAAATTGATTTTGAAGCATAAATTATCTGTAGTTCAAGCAACTTAGAAAAACCCTAAAGTCATAAGTTCTTTTCCCCCTCTAGGAATAAAGAAAGAAAAAACTTCTCATCTAGGCAATTAATATGAATACTAATAGGTCCATTTAGTTCAGTTTGCCAAACCAATTCACTGATTGCAGAATATATTTACTGGTATGCACAATTGCATAATATATAGTCATGCTGAAGGAGACACAAAGGTTAACAGAAGGGAAGATTTTACCTGAGATTACAAAGATTACAGTAATGAGTAATGAGAAAGGGATTCAAATTCAGGCTCCCTGACTATAACCTAGTACTTTTGCTATAGTATTATATTGTTCAGTCCATTAGAGAGCTCTTTATTCATTCTATAACTGGAAAGTCACTGGTCTATCAGTAGGTGAAACAGTGGGAAAATGTTACCAAATTTATTCAATTTATAAAACATGAAAGAGCAATAAGGAGAATTTTTTTTTAAGTGTCCAACAAATTTAAGTAAGATGAAATGTCAGATATTTTTCTTCATATAGTATAAAATATTGTTAAGTAAAAAGTCAGCCATCTTTCTTCTCCCAGTCAGTGGTTTTTAAATTTGGAATGTTTTCCTCCATTTTAAAAGTAAATATAGATCATTTCAATAATTCTCTTAGTGTTTATTTTGGATATAATTCATTCTACTTGTATTTCTGTATATTTGAGCACAGAATTCTGTCATTGTATTTTATAATAATCATAACTAGCATTAACATAATGTCTACCACATACCACATTATCTTATTTGATCCTCACATCAACCCTTGGAGTTAGGAGCTACTATTATTTTCATTTTACAGATGAGGAAATTTTTATCATTAAAAATTTATTGTAAAATTATTAAGCATCATTTTAACAAATTAAACTTTTTATGCCACTTTTATATTTAAATAAATGAATGTCAGTGCTTAAAATGTCATTATGTTACTTCCTTTAAGTCTCTGCCGCTTTTCTTTATTCACTTTCATTTACTCTTATTGCTTGCCCCACTTGTAGATAATATTTTATCTATAATATTCCCTTTTAAAGGCATCAGACTATACTCTCTCCATTCCCTACTAATTTTTTCTTGTAACAGATATTGTAAGTAGATATCGGAAATGTTCCTCTTCTTTCAAATTCTTAGAAATTGTCTAAGAACACATGTATTTTGCCAATTAATCCTTTGTTTTTGTTCTATTTTTCCTCTTAGTGGTTTGGCAATCTAGTAACTATGCAGTGGTGGAATGATCTTTGGCTAAATGAAGGATTTGCTACTTTCATGGAGTATTTCTCCTTGAACAAAAATTTCAGACACTTATCAAGTGTAAGTACTGCTCTTCTTGGGTTTAATAGAGATTTTGCATTAGATTTATTCAGTCTATATACCATATGTCCACATCATTTGGGAGGACTCAGATAGTTTTTTATAATTGTTAGTTGCTGATAGATTATGTATAAATTTTTATTTTGTTTGTCAGTTTCATCTTTTTGTAAAAATAAAATCTAGTGCTAGCATGGATATACAATAGAAAGTGGTAGTTTTATATATACATATATATATTTTCATGTATGTTATATACATTTTAAATTTTGTCATGGATATACAGTTTAAGTAAATAGTTTTACAGCTTTTTCCAGTATTTCTTGCTGCCTATGACTATGACCCAGGATAAATTATTTGATCTTTTCAGGTTTCAATTTCTTCATTTAAAACTGATGGATTTAAAGTGATTTCTGTGGTTTTTCCCCAGGTCTAATGCCTATCATTCTTTTTTTCCAATTGTTTGGAGAATTCAATAATTTTTTGTTTTTTTTTTTCCTGATTGTAAAAGACTTTAATAAGCCAGGCAGAGGATTTTACATGTAATTTTGTAGGTGACAGATAACTACTGAATTTATGAAAGAGGGGTAACTTTTCAGTTTTCAGCTTTTTATTTATAAGTTATATGCATGGGTAATTTTATAGCATTGACAATTACCAAACCTTTTGTTCCAATTTTTACCCTCCTTCTCCCCATCCCCTCCCCCGATGGCAAGTTGACCAATATATGTTAAGTATGTTAAAGTATAAATTAAATACAATATAAGCATATATGTCCTAACAGTTGATTCAATAAGTTTTAAAAGGCCTTTTTTCTTAAAAAAAAAAAAAAGATAATTTTGAAGGAGAGAGTTAATATTTGTGCATGTGCATGTGTGTGTTTGTGTGTACATATGTATGTATGAAAGAGAGCGAAATTTAAAGAATACAAGAGGTAAATATTAAATGTAAAATATGACATGCCTATTATTATCATAAGTGGATATATATACAGACATTAGCTTTGTGACCCTAGGCAAATAATTAATTCTTGCATTAATTCCTCATCTGTAAAATGGGTATACACTGGAAAAGGAAATGGACAGTGTCCATGGGATCACGTAGAGTTGGACACAACTGAACAACAGTTTAATATAAGTACAGTGGTAAGTGGATATGTAGAGTACTCTAACTAAATGATTGACCATACATTGCAGTTTAGTGCCCCTTCTTAGGTCACTTTTTGACAAATGTTCATCTGTAGTAGGATCAGTTAATTTTTATGTGGCTCAAATTTATAATCTTATCTCAGATCTTTGTGAAGGATTATTGAGTAGAATATTATGAAAATCTGCTCCAAAGAAAGCATAGGATTCTAAGATGTTAACTCTTATTCTTCAGTCAGGTCCTACCTGAGATTATTTTGAATAGTAGAAGAAATTAATTCTTAAAATAATTTGCTTGATTTGAAATTGTAATGCCTACTTTAATCAAGAAGCATATGCAATATACAATTTTATAAAAGCATTTAAAGCTTGCTTTGGGAGGAGAGAGCTACTTATTCACATAGAATATTTCTTATTTTGAGAGTGGTTTTTTTTCCTCTTTAAATCCTTCTAACAAGGACCCTTGAGAAGAGAATAAGAAGATTATTTTATTATATTTGAAAATTAAGTTTAAATCAATTAAAATTAAGTTTAAGTTCAGCTTGCTGAATGACAGGTTACATTTTAAAGTATATGCTGATTTTTTGTTAAGCATATGCAAATAGAATATTTAGGTTTGATATTCTGATCTACTTTTTAAGTCCTTCCTGTCTTCTCTCCTGGTCTTCATCTCACTGAGATGAAACTCTTTGCTACTTGAACCTCAAACATATCTTTGCAAGCTTTTGGCCTGTGGTGGCAGTATCTCTGATTTTACCAGTTAAGAAGTTATTTGCTCTTTCCTTGCCTGGCCATTTGTTCTGGCTACTCTTTTGAACCAAATACCATACAGTTCAACCTTTAGACTTAAGTGTGGGCTTCAGGGACTATCTTTTTAAACTGTTTTATCTTTCATAGCACCTGGCAATACTACTGGGCAGTTGTTGTGAGAGGGAAGTGTTCAAGAAATGTTTGTTGAATTATATAGAACAAAATCACTACAATTCTGAACAAAAGCTACTAAATACTTATTTTACGTGATTTCCCCCTTCCATATTCCCTATATGTTTTATCTAAAAAGGATAGTGCCTTTACAAATGTGAACACATGTCAGATTAATAATGTATTGATAGCATCACTCTAGTTTTCCTCAGCAATTAAATAAATGAGCTTCAGGGGAAATGTCTTAAGTGGAAAATAGGGGTAGGTAGCTGAGGGCTCAGATATGGAAAAATCCATTTTCCAGTTCAAGGAGAAACAGATTAGTTTTTTCCCCAGGTTATAGGCAGAAGGTTGGATTCCAATTGTAGTACAGAAAAAGTAGAAATAAGAACATTGTTATAGGAAAAATATTGCAACAGGCAGAATAATGGCTACACAGGGGATGAAAGGTGCTGTTGAAATAGAATTATTAGGACTATCACCTCCTATCCTCATTCTAGGGGACTTGAACCATAAATATTGATATTTCCCTTTAGCACTCTCTCCTCCCAGTTCCTCACTTTATTCCATATTGTGACCTTTAGTCCTTCAACCCCCCAGTTGTCTCCCAGGCTATAGCTTTCTGAATCTTGACTCTTTGATAAATCAGTTCAACACTAGCTCTTCTCATCTCTTGAGCTTTTTGGCCCCTTATATTGTTGATCACGCTATGTCAAGAATCAGTCATGGATCACTCCCACCAATTACTGCTTTTGCTTCCACCAACTTGCTGCTGAAAAGAGCATAATCATTTTGACTGGGTCTAATTCCATTTACTCTTTTCTTCAGTTATATATATAACTATTGCTAGATATTTTTTGGCACCTCCCTAATGATATACTCTCTGATCACATTGGTTCTTCGCACATTTTTATCCTTCCTCAAATTTCTCATAGCTCCCCTTTTTCCATTCATCCACCTTAGCTGATAACCTTGCCTCATATTTTATTGAAAATAAAAATAAAAGCCTTTGAGGCCATGTGCTCTCTCTTCTCCCATTTTCCTTATCTCCTATCCCTCAGTTGTCTTCTACCACTTTTTCCTCCTTCACCTGTTTCACATGATAAAATGGCCCTTCCTTTACCATAGCCAACCCTTCCACCTACACAGTCAATTCTATTCCTTCATACTTTTCCCAACAGATTGTCCCACCTTTCATCCCAAATCTGTCATTTATTTTCAGTCTCTTTCTGTCTACTGACTGCTTTCCTATTGTGTACAAACATGCTCTTGTCTTCTCTGTTCTTAAAAAAAAAATCTTTATTTTTCCTCTTTATCATCCATATCTCTCCTGCTTTTTGTAGTTAAGCTTCTTGAGAAGACCATAATAATAATAATAATGCCTTCACTCATTCTCTCAGCAGTGTGGTTTCTGACCACAGCATTCAGTTATAACTGTTTTCTACAAAGCAACCAGTGATCTCTTAATTTACCAGATCTAATGGTCTTTTTTTAATGCTCATTCTTTGTGATTGCTCTGCAGCCTTTGTTACTTTCATTTACCTTCTTTTCCTTCATACTCTCTTACTACTCTTGTCTTTTTAATACTCTCTTCTCTAAGTTTTCTGGACATGCTTTCTCCTAGTTCTCCTACCTATCTAGCCAATCCTTCTCAGTTTTCTTTGCTGGGTCATCATCCATGTCGATCCCACTAGCCATGAGTATCCTACAGGCCTCTATCCTAGATTGCTTAGTTTGGGGATAAAGAAAACACTGACTTTTGGAAAAGCAGTTTCATTAGAATAATGGGGCAGAAGCAAGATTATAGGGGGTTGTTGAGAGGAAGTATAGTGAAGAAGTAGGAATCTTTGATTTAAACTTTTTCTAAGAAGTTAGCAGTAAAGGAGAAGAGAAAACAGAGAGGGGACAGCACTGTGCAGACTCAGAAAGCAGTTAAAAATTAAGAAGCATCTGTGAATGTCTGTAACAAATGGGAACGAACTAGTGGAGAGGGAAATTTCCTAGAAAGGAGAGAGTGGAGGATTATAGGAGCTAGACTCTAGAAGAAGTAGGGGAAATAGGATCACAGCTGCAAAAGAAGGATTTGGTGTTATAGAATGGTAAAGAAAGACCTCTTCAGAGATCTAAGGGAAAAGTCCAGAGAGTGAGATGATGCTGGGAAATTTTGAGGAGATAGAAAAGAACTGAGTGAGTTCACATTACGTTCTCAGGGAAGTGGGAGGTACCTAATACAAATGGGAGGGTTGGGGCAAGACATGGGAAAAACTGGAATATATTCTGTGGAGAAGGAGAAAGGCAGATCAGGTAGAGTTGAAGGATTATCAAGCAGCAACAAGAGTTCTGGCAAAGTGATATCCTGCAAATCTGTGGTGGGTGTAGTTCAGTTTCATGTTTGTCTTCAGGGATGTTGTCTAAAGACAAAGTAAAGAAATTGATGTAAGCTTTCCAGGAATGAATGAATTTCGTAAATTAGGCAGGAAGAAAGATTGTGTATGGGGGTGACAAGTTAGTGATTAAAAATTCTAAGTCAAGAGCTAGAAAAAGTTGAAAGAAGATACTTGCATCTCAAAGCTGGCAAGGAAAGTCTAAGTGAGATAGACAGAGAAGAGAATAACAGGTCACAGGAACAAAGGTTATAATAAGGGTGAAGAATTAGAGAGATAGTGGAAAAAAAGGATTGTCATCAAGACTAGAATTTCGAAATCTAGATGTTGGAGAAGCTATTCCAAGAGATAGTGAATTCCAAGGTGTTCGCAGGAATTTTGTAACCATCTCATTTAAAATACTTATTTTGAAGTGCTTGAGGATGTTGGCTAAAGGATATATAGAGAGGAGCCAGAAGATGGGGATAGGGTGCCACCAGTCAAGTTTTTAAAAATATTTTAAAATTCTACTCATTCATATGATAAGAATTTTCTAGGTGACATGTCTAAGTGGACTTTTCAGAATTTGATCTTTTTCCATGTCTGCTTTCATTTTGTTTTTTTCTGGCTTCATATTTTTGTTTTTATTTTTCTCTGGGTTCAATGATTTGGGAGAAGTACATTCTCTAGGTCCAACCTCAGTTTCCTTATCTGTAAGATATGACTTTGAATTTAATAATATCTAAGGACCTTGTTAGATTTAGACTTATGGTCTTGTTTAATTTCAGTGTAGACAACCATGTGTTCATGGAAAGAGTGGGAAGAAGCCAAAAATTTTGGGCTACTTTTGTCAGTTAGGGCTGAAGTGGATAAAATATTCTAATAAATAGCATGTTTCTGTAAGAAATATTTGTTCCTTGAGCTACACTGTGTTCACAGGAGAATTTTATCTAGAAAAATTGTCTTTCTTCCCTCAATTTGGTAATCAAAATTAAAAAAAAGAAAGACAAAGAGATTGGAGTAGTAAGTAGGGTAGATAAAGCAAGAGGGTATGACCATTTTAATCAGTAGAGAGAATTACTTTTTCAAGTGAATCAGAAAAAAAAAAAAAGCTCAAACTTCTTTCATTTCTATTGTGAACTACCCTCAAATTGAAAAATGTGTTTGACTGTATTTAACTCATTTCTTAAAATTTATTAGCTTTTGTGTTCTTTTGCTAGTATGAAGATTTCTTGAATGCTCGTTTTATGACCATGAAGAAGGATTCTCTGAATTCATCTCATCCAACCTCATCTTCTGTTCAATCTTCAGAGCAAATTGAAGAAATGTTTGATTCACTTTCATATTTTAAGGTACTGTTCTAGTAAAAACTGCTCAGAGTTGAGTTCTAACTGATTTATTTTGTTTTTGCAAGCAAGTTCTCATGTTAGAAATTAAGCAAACCATATTTACATATATATAAAATTTATTTTAAGAATATGTTCATTGATTCAACTATTCAATACCCACCATATTCAAATTCCCTGTCCTGTGACTGGTCATTATTGGTCAAGTCCATATATTGAATTACTCCTGAATTACAATCTTCCCTCTGTGTTCCTAATCATTTACTACTGAACAGTATTAGAGAAAGTCATTTGACCATAATTGAGTACCCTACAAGTTTGTAATCTAACCTCATCTAAGCTCGCACTGAAACAAGTTAATTTTCTTAACTCTTTTCCTTCCTTCCCCAATTAATTGACAAATGGTCAAAGTTATATGAATGAGTGATTTTCAGAAGAAATCAAAGGTATCTCTAGCCATAGGAAAAAAAATATTTACAATTACTCTGGAGTAGAAGAAGGATAGAGTTTTGAGGAGTGGTGAGGACCAGTTTATTTTCATTTTTTATTCATTTTAAACTTAAATACTAAACTCGGGGTGGGAGGGAAGAGAAAAGAACATTTCTATGTATACAGCAGAACATAAAGAGAGGATTCAACATAAAACTGTACACTTCGGTTTCAGACTGTTTACTTAAAAAAAAAACTTACATAGTAAATACTATACATTGTTTGAAAGCTATCTACTTTTCTGTACTTTCTTCTGAGTTTTCTTTTGTTCTCTATTGTGTACTATTTTTTTTCTCTTTCCCTGGTCAGCCCACCTTAGAGAATACCTACACACACACACACACACACACACAAACATACTGTATATACTGTATACAAGCTCTTTCTCTGGAGATGGATAGCATTTTTCTTCATAAGTCCAAGTATTCCCATGTTTTTTAAAAATCAATTAGTTCATTTCTTATAAAGGATTAGCATTCCATCATGATCATGTATACTATGGTTTATTTAGCCATTCCCCAACTGAAGAGCATCTGTCCCTTTAAGCAATCTGATATATATAAGATGATATCTCAAAGTTATATTAATTGGCATTTCTCTCATCAATAATGATTTAGAGCATGTTTTCATATGTCATATGTAGTTTTGACTTTTTTTTATCAGAAAACTGAATTCATATAATTTAACCATTTATTAGTTGGGGAATTGTTCATATTTTCATAAATTTGACAAAATTCTTTATATATTTGAGAAATAAGACTTTTATCTAAGAGATGGTCTTTGAAAAAATTTTCCAATTTTTCTGCTTCCCTTCTAATTTTGGCTATATTGGTTTTATTTGTACAAGAACTTTCTAATTTAATATGATCAAAATTATTGATTTTGTACTTCACAATGCTCTCTATATCTTCTTTATTCATAAATTATTTGCTTTCCATGATTCTGATAAGTAATATGTTCCATGTTCTAATTTTCTTGTGACTCTATATATGTATTCATTTTGACTTTAACTTGGTACATGATTTAAGATATTGGTCTATGCATGATTTCTGTCCACACTGCAACAATTTTAACCAAATAATGAATTCTTTTTTTTTTTTTTTTGGCTGAGGCAATTGGGTTAAGTTCAAGGTCACACAGCTAGCAAATAATGAATTCTTATCCCTAAAACTTAAATCTTTACATTTGTCAGATACAAGATTACTATAATCCTTTACTACTGTGTATTGTAAGTTTACTCTATTCCACTGATCTACCCCTCTATTTCTTAGTGAGTACCAGATAGTTTTGATATTTAATGCTTTATAATATAACTTGAGGTCTTTTACTACCTAACCTCCTTCCTTTACATTTTTGTTTCTTTAAAATTCTTGACCATTTTTTCTTCCAAGTTAATTTTATTATTTTTTTCTAAATCAATAAAATAATTTTTTTCATAATTAAATTGGATTGACATTGAATAAAGAAATTAGCTACCTAAAATAGTCATTTTTATTCTACTGACTGCCTATCCAAGAAGAATGAATCTGACTTTATTTGTATAAAGAGTGCTTTATATTTATGTTGATGAAGACCTAGTTTAAATTTGCTTTAATTCAGTCTGTGACTTTTAAAAAAAATTTAAATTTCATTTTAAAAAATTAAGACCTGGATTTTTACACCCAATATGTTTTCTGTCAGAATTCTGTGAAGATGTTATATTTAATATTGGTATTCCTTAATACAATAAATGCTATAATTTTTTAAAGCACTTAATGGTCCTGCTTAAAGAGAGACTTGATATCAGCTCATGTTACCTGTAACGACATAGAATAAGCATGTCATTTTAGATGTGGATAATCTGCACAAGTTCAACTCTTGTCTCAGATAGTTCTATAGCTACTAAGTCTTTGTTTCTATACTTTATTTTCTCTTCCAACTCTTCAATTTCTTCATCCTTTATTGAGATGAAACATAGGGTTTCTGGCATGTTTGGTTCCTACCTTTATGAGAAACTGAAGTGAAAATGGAGCCAGGATGTGTACTCCACATAGACTTAGAGAAAAATAGGATGCTGGATTATTGACTAATCTTGTTTGGGTGAAGGAAATAAATACTGATGTAGAAAATGTGCTTTTGAGAAACCTTCTGCTCTTTTTTTGTTGTAGTGATAAAATTGTGATGTAACAAAACAAATATACATCCATACATTTGTAGGAAATAAAATATGTATGTAATGATCATGGAAGTTAGAGAGGCAGTTTACCTTATTATACAAACTGGAGCTGTTTTAAATTCTATATTTTGAAACCCTAAATTAATTTTTATGAGGTGGTATCCTAGAACTTCTGTTCCAGTTTTTTAATTTAACTGAATAAAATTGAAGAAGTTTTCTATTATGAATACTTGGTTAATGTTTAAATGTGACAAGTCTTTACAATTTCATAAAGATAGTTAAATATTAAACAAAACAAAATGATGTCATTTTTAGGCAGGAAAAATAGTTGTTTTATATAAGATTTTAATCATTGAGTTTTCTGAAATGTCAGATGAAGTTTTTGAGTAGAATTATTTATTTTGTAACAATGTACTTTAAATGTACTTTAAAAAGTCTTTATTTTTGGGCAGCTAGGTGGTACAGTGGATAGAGTACCAGCCCTGAAAGTCAGGAGGACCTGAGTTCAAATTTGGTCTCAGACACTCAACACTTCCTAGCTGTGTAATCCTAGGCAAGTTATTTAACCCCAATTGCCTCAGCCAAAACAAAACAATAAAGTCTTTATTTTCTTCTTGGTCTAAGTTATACTACTTTGGTACAAACTGTATAACTTAAATAGGCATAAAAATTTAATGGCTGTACCTAATTTCCATATTTTTTTTTTGGCTAGGCAGTGGGAATTAAGTGACTTGCCCACAGTCACATAGCTAATAAGTATTGGGTGTCTAAAGCTGTATTTGAACTCAGGTCCTCCTGACTTCAGGGCTGATGCTTTATCCATTGAACTACTACCTACCTTTCCCTTTTTCCTAGACTTAAGAAATCTAGGGAATTAGTTGCAAAGTCTTAGTTACCCTAATGGATATCATTAAAGTTAGAAAAAATGCTCTTGGGAGAATAGGAAAAAATAGAAAATTTTTTTCTGAAACTTTAAATAATTTTCAAGGCAATTTTAATTTCATAAAATAATTACTGAATTTAAATGAATGAATGCAGCAAAGTCAGTAGTACAGAAACTCATTTTTGATTTTACCATTAGGGAATCATACTAGTTTCTGTACTAAAATATAATCATGATATATGAAGCTTTCACTGTCTCTTTCACTTCTCTGTTTTTGAGTAACATGTTCTAAACCATATTATTGAAATGTGAATAATGGAAGAAGAAAACCAAGCTTCTCTGTTGTGGAATGAGAAAAATCTGTTCAGAACATTTCTATCATGAAGCAAATCCATAAACCATAAAAATTCATTCTTTCTCTCTATTCAATAATTTTAATTTTTTTTAAAGGGAGCATCTCTTTTGTTAATGCTGAAGACTTTTCTGACAGAAGATGTGTTTCAACATTGTATCATACTTTATTTACAAAATTACAGTTATGCATCAATTCAAAGTGATGACCTTTGGAATACTTTTAATGAGGTAAGTATTCTGGAAACTTATTCTAAGGATTTCATTTAATTGAAAGTAGTGAAGTTAGAAAAAGCTCTTGATTCCAAATCCTTAGTTAGCATGAAAGTGTAAACCAAAAATCTTACAAAATAATGAATTTTGTTAAATTACTAACTTTTTGAGAGGGGATTGGGTAGGAAGAAGCATCTTCCAAGATATAAACATTTGAGGAAAATGTGTTTATTTCATGAAAAATGTGTCATTTCATTTTTCTCTTTTTATCATGTATTTTATTACCTTTTTGTATATAATATATAGATATGGGTAGTTATAAGTAGATAGATCTTTAGTATGTAGACCTATAATTGTCTATATCTAGATCTATATCAATTTCACCCTATTAAAATTAGATTATCATTTAATTCCTCTCTATCTTTTCTGACTTTTTCTTCATTATTTCTGTGAAATTTCTTCAATTAACATCCTTATTGGTTTAGCTCTGAGCATTTATGCTACTGACTTTTCATTAAGACTGAGCCAACAGTGGTTTTTATCTGATGTCCTCAGGCAGAGAGGAAGGTTGACAATTAAAGTTAGAGTAAATTTATTTGGCAACATTTTTTTTCAGAATGAAATTGTTATTTTGCAGGTCACAAAAAGTCTGGATGTAAAAAAGATGATGAAAACTTGGACCCTGCAGCCAGGATTTCCTTTAGTGACTGTTCAAAGAAAAGGGAAACAAATTTTGGTACAGCAAGAGAGATTCTTTCTAAGTACTACAGATTCTGGAATTCATCCTTTGGATTCAAGGTTATTTGTTTTCTCTTTTTATGTTTCGATCCCTTCGTGTTTGTTCAGTGAGGACCTAATTCTGCTGTGATGTAGAAGAAAGTGAACTGACTTTAGTACCTGAGTTAGCATCTTGCCTTTCTTGGACTAATGACTTAACCCATTGTGATCTTCCGCTTCCTTATCTATAAAATTAAGGCATTGGACTAGATGGCCTTAAGGTCTTTTCTAGCTCTAAACTTTTGATCTAATTTTTTTTCCTAGAAAACATTCATAGTAAATAAGCCTACTGCATAAATAGTAAAGAAAAAAAGCATAATGTAATATTTTATTAAAATTAGTTTTAACAGAAGTCATGGGCAATAGAAAAGAATTAGAGACAGTTCTTAATTTACATACATTCATTTTATGTAAATTTTATTTCATTTTATTAATAATTGTTATTTAATTTAAAATAATTGAATTATTTAAAGAAATAATTCTAAGAAAATGCTTTTATTAACTTTACTGTACTGTACTGTATTCTCTCTCCTTCTCCCCCTTTCCTCCATGTTCCCAAACTGGATGCTAGCTCTTTGCTTCCATGGGCCTGATTCACTCTTTTTTCTCCTTCCCTGCTTCCTTCTTTCACTCCCTCCCTTTCTTGTTCCATTCCCCAGGTACTCTGATAAATTTGCATTATATAAAAGTCACTTTAAGTATTGGTCTGTGGTACTGTCCACTTAAAAAGCAAGAACTGTTTGAGTTTGGTTTTGGAACCAGAAATAAAGTTAGATATATTTCTAGACAAAAGTACAGTGAATCCCTATTTCTCAATTTCTGGTCAAATGGCAAATTTTTATTAGTTTATATAACTTTTACAATCCTAAATCTTAATTTCTTAAAACCTATAAACTTTAAAAACTGGTTCTCTTTTGTATTCCTACTTCTTTCTCTCTGTATCCCAAATTCTCCACTTTCCCACCTTCCTTTTCCTTTTTTTCACATTTTCACATACAAATCTCTAGAACCTCTAAGGAGACTATTCTATGATAGACAACTGGATAGTTTTCCATCCTAAAATAGTTTTGAGTTGGGAAACCACTGTTATAGAGCATATTTCTATATATCTCATGTGTGAAAATATACTTCCCCCCCCTCCTTAAAAACAGAATTTTTAAGATTTTAGCTGAAGATTAGAAAAGGAAAAGGCTTTATTAGAGAATTTTTTTGTATTCAGGTTTTTAATTCATCAAATTATACTTCCTTTTGAGTTTCCTAATATTGTTATTTGCTAAATTGAGGGGAGAGGAACATTTTTAATGTCTTGCATAAATCAGACATGTTTATGGAATACTGTAGTTTGATGAATTAACTCTTGAAATAGTAGCTTTAAAATTTTAATCAACTTCTTCAAAATAACCATTGTTATATAGCCAGTTAAAAAATAAAGTAATAATAATTCTTCAATAATTTTTTTCTCTTTATAGCCATCTGTGGCATATTCCACTTTCCTACATAACAAGTGACTGTAAGGCACATGACTGTCCTTATGTGGCATTACTAGACAAAAAATCAGGTACTGTATATAACACTTTCAAATTTCTTTTTTAATGACTTATTCTTTTAAATTAAAAAAATTTTTTTTAAATATCATCCAAGCAGCTAGGTGACATAATAGATAGAGGGGTGGGCCTGGAATCAAAAAAATCTCAATTTGGATTTGACCTCAGACATTTACACTGTATTTTGTTGGACAAGGAGTTTGACTTCTGTTTGCTTTCATTTCCTCATCTGTAAAATGGAGATATTAATAATATCTATCACCCAGAGTTGTGTTTTGGAATAAAGGTTGGTTACTATATCAGTCTGAATTTTGATTTATATTAGTGTTCTTTTCCTTTCCATTATTGAGGTCATTTTTACATTACTCTCTTTGTTCCATATCAGTTAATATGTTTCTCTGAATTATTCATGTTCCTTATTTTTATGATCTAATGATATTCCTATACTATAATTAAGATATTTGTCTACTAGTGGACATCTACTCTTTTCAATATTTTACTGCCACAAAAATGTTGCTATGAATATTTTGGGATTTTCTTGGCAAAGATAATGAACTAGAATGCCATTTTCTTCTGCAGCTCATTTTACAAATGAGGAAACTGAGGTAAACAGAGTTAAGTGACTTGCCCAATTAGTAAGTATCTGAGACTAAAATTGAATTCAGGGGTCTTAGCAACACCAGGTCTAACACTCTATCCACTGTGCCACCTACATTATTAATTCTAAGATGTTACTTCACAGTGTACCTGTTTTCCTTCAGTCCCTTCATCACTAATGGTTTCCATATTTTATCTTCTTTGATGGTGATTGATAATCATAAAGCACAACCTCAGATTTATTTTAATTCGCATTTTTTTCTTAGTATTTGTTATTTGCAACATTTTTTCATACTGTTGCGAACAGTTTGCATTTCTTTTTTGGAAGCCTATTCTTGGAACATCATTTGAGACTAATTCTTCATGTATTTTGGATATTGGACTTTTATGATATTTATTGAAAAGTAGTTTGGGGTTTATTTATTTATTTATTTTTGCCTACTCAGTAGTTTTGCTTTTCTAGCATTGATAGTTTGTATAAAAATTTTTTATATAATAAATATAATAAATATCTTTTTTTCCTCTTATGATCATTATTATTCCTTCTTGGGTTAATAATTTTCTATATAGCTGTTTTGGAAAACATTACTTCTGTTCCTTTTTCCTTTTTTTGAATATAAAATAGTCACAAATCCATTGGATGTTTTTGTGATTTATGTGAAAAAGAAGACTTTTTTTTCTTTATCCCTAATCTTGCTGGGAAAACTTTTAATGTTTCTCTTACAAATAATAAGAGTTTTTGTATCAAGATAGTTTTACTATTGATCTAATTGAAATAAGAATCCTCTATTTTGGGGCTCTTTGCTGTTTTTTTTTTTCTTAACATATAGGAATATTGTACCTACCTTTGGCTTGTGTTGTGTGTGTGTGTGTAAATGAGTATTTTGTTAATGGCATTTTTCAGTGTCTTGTGATAAAATGATGTAATTTTTGTGACATTTAAAAATTATATTGTTTCCTTTATGTTAAATCATACTGAATAAGTATTAAAATATATTGCTGTAACCAATATGATAGCTATTTAATATTTTCATATACTTATTTATTGGTAATATTGATCTGTAGGGTTTTTTCCCCTCTTGTTATTTTTCCTTTCGTGATTTGGGTGCCAATACTCTACTTTTCTCATAGAAACTCATAGAAAGATTTTTGAGAAGGCGTTTTCTTTATTTTTGCTAACATTTTATGTTTCATAGTGGTTAATTGTTCATCAAATAGTCAACAAAATTTAATTACAAATCTATCTCAGCCCAGGAAACTGACTTACAGTTTACTAAAATTCTTTTTCTAATATCAGGTTGTCTAAATTCTATGTCTCCTTTGTTAATTTGGATATTTTACATTTTTAATATATCCTTTTAATATGTTTTTCACTTTGTATAGTTTTGAGGGGGAGAGGAAAGATAATTCAACTGAACTCTTCAAAGTTGCTGGTTTATTCTTAATTTCCAAGACAATGACATTTTCATGGTTGTGATTTCTTGTTTTTATTATTGAAAGAATTCAGATGATAATGTGAAATAATCCTTTATCATGCTGCTGGATTCATTTCTTGTCTCCCTTAAATTTTTTTTCCCTTAATTTTTTTTATTTGATGATTTTATTTAATGGATTTCTTATTCACTATCATGTCATCTTTTAATATTTTTGATCACTTCGTTTCTAATATCAGTCTTCTAATATCTTCTGCTGTCTTATAATAGCTAGCATTTCTAATACTGTGTCTTAGAGAGTAAAAGTGGGCATCCTTGTTTTTACTTGACTTTGGTGGGAATATTTCTTTATGTTTTTCAATTGTATATTGTTATCTCCTGGCTTAGGGTAGATTTCATTGTTATGAGGAAAAAAATACTCAATACTTTTTTTTTTGAGGGGAATAACAAGGGAAGGGAATAAATATTTATAGAGCGCCTACTAAGTATCAGGTACCATGGTAAGTATTTTGCAAATATGATTTCATTTGATCCTTACGTACTACCCTGCTGGGTAGGTGCTATTATTATTCGAATATTACCATTGAAGAAACAAAGGCAAACATTTAAATCACTTTCCCCAGGCCCACACAGCTACTAAGTCTGAGGCCAGATTTGAACTCCTAATTCCAGACCCAATGCTCTATCCACTGTGCCTATTAATTGCTCCTGGATGAATATTGGATTTTATTGGAAACTTTCTTTTCATTGATCTAATCTTTTTTTCTTTATATGTTTGTTGTATTATCATAAGTTTGCTGATATTGAATTAACTTTGCTTACTTGATATAAACTTTGCTTAGTTTTGATGAATATTGTTAATGTATGATCATATTTTATTAGCTGGTTTTATTTAGTATTTGTTATTTGAGTTTATGAGAAATATAGAGATGTTATTTTCTTTCTTAGAGAGTTTTTTTTTTTTAACCAAATATAAAAATCAACTCCATGTTTTCCTCATAAAAAGTATTAGAGGTATTAGGTTGTATTTCATCTTTATATATTCTGTTCATATTTTCTCCTAAACTTGTCATTTCACTGGTTTGAAGAACACTTGATAAAGTTATTGCTTTTACTAATGCTAAATAGCAACTGTTTTACAACTTAACTAGATGTAGAAAGTTACCTGGGGCATTGAAGAGTGATGTGACTTCCCAGAGCTCCTGTTATTGTTGGTTTTTTTGTTTGTTTTTTAAATTGAATTTAATATTTTGTTGCATTTAAATTTCAAACTGTTATCCTCTCTTCTCATCCTGTACTAGAGAGGGTCACTATTTGATAGAAATATGTACATATGTAAAACCATTTCTCTGGAGGTAGATAATATCTTAACAAATCCATTGTAGTTGATTTGAATGAATTTATAATATCCAGAATAGCTTAGTTATTCAAGTTATTCTTTGAACAATATTGCAGTTACTGTATACAATATTTTCTTAGTTTTGCTTATTTCACTTGTCTTTCCATATTTTTACAAAAACCAACTTATTCATAATTTCTTACAGCTCAGTAATATTCCAATACAGTCTTTCTAGTTCTTTGCTCCCACAAAGAGAGCTGCAATAAATGTTTTAGAATATATATGTTCCTTTCCTTTTCTTCTCATCATCTTAGGAAATACACCTAATAATGGTCAAAGAATAAACACAATTGTATATCTCTTAGGACATAATTCTTTATTGTTCTCCAAAATGGTTGGATCAGTTCACCATTTCACCAATAGTGTATTAATGTCCTCATTTTTCCACGTCATTATATTCGAAGACAAGCAATAACATCACGAATTTGGGGTCAGAGTACACTCTTTTTCTATGACTGATCTGGCAAAGCTCTATCAGAGGTTAGCCACAAATAGTCCTGGATCATGTAGCCAGTATGTATCAGAAAGGTGGGAACTGAACTCTTATCTTCCTGATTCTGAGGCCCAGCTATTATAACAACATTGATGAATAATTTATATAATATATTAGTTATATGATTTTGAAAAATTTGAAAGAATTAGTTTGTGACTGAACCAATTTTGGGTTGGTTTTTTTTTTTTTTTTTGGTTTTGTTTTTATAGAAAAGAGAGCTAGTTATGGGGCTGATTATTTCCACTTAAATAATTAGTCTGTTTAAATACTTAATCTCCTACCTGTGTGATCGTGGGCAAATCATTTAATTCCAATTGCCTTGTAAAAGAAAACAAAACAAAAACTAATAGTCTCATATCATTTTGGATAATTTTCATTTTTGTAAATAATCATTGCCTCTAAATTTTCTAATTTGTTAGAATATGGTATGGGGAATTTCTTTGTCTTTCTTTGTTTTTGTAATTTGAATTATAATTTCTGTAATTTGAAAATTAAATTCTTTGGTGAGTAATACTTACACTTTCTCCTTACAGGATTTTTCTGTACTCCTTTTTTAAGTCTTCTTATACAGTGTCTAGTATTTTTATTCCTTTAACATCATCTAAGTTTTCTTATTTAACTTAACTTAATATTTTAACTTTTCTTTTTGTCTCATTTGTCTTTCAAATCTGTTGTCTTGACCTCCCCATCCTGATATTAATTGATTCTCCCTTCATCCCATTCTTTAGTTTTGTTATTACTTCCTAGTGATATTGTTCTCTTTGATTTTTCTTTCTATTGATATTTTATAACTTCTGCTCTACATAGCTTGATCTCAGAATTCTTTAGAACTCTTCTTAGAATGTTTTTAAATGTACAAAATAAAATACATAAGATTACAAAATGTTGAGATATAATTATTAGTATTATTTTTTTTTACAGTTCAGATTTCACTGGAGACAGTGACAAGAATCACACAGATTTCAAACCATCCAGAAACATTGATTTAATTATTGCTACTATAATATAAGAACTTTGTTTTTTGACCAGCAAATGTACATAGTATCAGAGCTATTGTATTTTATCAGTCTTGACAGAAATCTTAAACAGAACCAGAAGCCAGGAGGAAATGTGTAGCTAAATTGAAAGATGATTTAGACAGTTTTTCTCTGGAGAGAAGCAAATAAAGTTGCTACCAGGTTTGATTTTAATTTTTGTCCAAAGGCAAAAAAATATTTTATGAGACAGTTGGTCATCCCATATCATGGCATTCATGATTTGTTGTTCAGTCACTTCAGTTGTGACTGACTTCTCATGTCCCCATTTGGGGTTTTCTTGGCAAAGATACTGGAGTGGTTTGTCATTTTTTCCTTTAGCTCATTTTACAGATGAAGAACTGAGGCAAAAAGTTAAGTGACTTGACCAGGATCACATAATTCATGAGGAATATTTTCAAAAAGAAAAACATAATTGGACGATAAATAGAGAAAGTCTGTGAAAAAATTGATAAAATTCTAAATTAAGTCAGCTTTTAATATACTACTCTATGACTCAGAATCAATAATGGAATTAGGCATGGATGATGAAAACCATGTTGGAAAATGTGCATTTGGAATGAGGATTGAAAGAAACCAGATTTGGAGGGAGCTCAGAAACTTCATACCTATAAATCATGAATTTTATTTAAGAGAAGAATAGGTGGTGGATAATGTCAAATAACATCAGAAAAGATCAAATTGATTGTATTTTTGACAGATAAGAAATGATTCATTACTTTTGGAGGAGACATTAGGAAGTTAACTATGTCTTCAGATCATTGACTTGTTAGAATAAAGATAAAAGTTAATGCAGAGATAGAAGAAAAAACAAAAATGAGAAAAAGATATAGTTTGCAATTAAAGTAACTCTAGCCTAACATTCACATAAGGTATTGATTGCGAAAAATGACGTTGGGACAGAAGAAATGACACATTTAATTGTAATTACTCCTGTCTTGCATGATGTAATACCATCTTACCAAGGCAACCCCTCTATCTGCTCAAGTGACCCTATTTCTTCCCATGTCATCCAGCACACTGTCCTCTCTGTCATCCTCACTCTGTCACTTATTTTCAGCCTCTCCTTCTCTACTCAGTCATGTCCTACCACTTACAAACATGTCAATATCTCCTATCCTGGAAAAAAAAAAATCTTTACCTGATTCTTCTATCCCTGTACTATCATCTTATATTTCTTCTACACTTTGTGGCTAAAGTCCTTGGAAAGTCTGTCTCTAATTATTAGTGCCTTGACTTTCTCTTTTCTCACTTTCTTCTAAATCCCTTAGAGTCCAGCTCCTGACCTTATTCCACAGTATCTGCTCTCCAAAGTTATCAGTGATCTCTTAGTTGCCAAATATCATGACTTTTTCTCAACCCTCGTTCTCCTTGATAGCCTTTGACACTATTGATCACCATCTTCTTTGATATTCTCTCTGAGTTTTCAGAATACGACTTTCTCCGATTCTTTTTTGTTGAGTCCTCAGTCCAAAGGATTTGAACAAAGGAGGTGTTTAATATAAAACAAAATAACTTTTCTTCTCATTACAGAAAACATTTAATTGACTGATGTTTACTGTTCATTCACTATTGTAGACTAAAAAATAACAAGTGTTTACATTTGCTTACTGAAATTACTATTTCCTGTGATGCCAGGTATTTGGATAAATATACTTTTTTATATTCCTCATTTCTTTGGTCTTACCAAAAAATATCAGAGTAACTGGGTTATATTGCTGGCTTCTCCCATTTAAAAGTTTTCTTAGAAATTTTTGAAAGTAGATACAATAAACTTGTCTGATAAACAGGATAATAACTATAACAGGAAATATGGAGTTGATTACCTAGGAAAATGATATATTTTAACATGAAGTTACTACTTTTGTAATAGAATGAGGCTGCTATTTAACAACTGGTAAACTGTCTTTTTCTCCCTTTTTTTTAATTTTTTATTTTTTTTTATCTGCATTAGATGTCCTCAATCTTACAGAAGAAGTACAGTGGGTTAAGTTCAATGTAGATATGACTGGGTACTACATAGTACACTATGCAGATCATGACTGGGAAGCACTCATTCAGCAACTGCAAAGAAACATTAGTGTCCTGAGTGACAAAGACAGAGCCGGCCTTATCAACAATATTTTTGAGCTTTCAAGGTAAGGAATTAGATCTTGCCATTAGTCCTTCAAAAATAGTTATGAATCCTAATCAAACCAATAAATATTTATGCCTATGAATTAAATTTTACAAAGTGCATTGTAAAGACAAGTAGTTGCAAAATGAATTGTAAGTCAGCCAACAACTAACAAACATTTATTGTTTACTTTGTGCCACAAATATACTATTATATTGATGATGATAATAATAATAACTAACATTTATATAGTTCTTATTGTGTACCTAGCACTGTGCCATTGTTGTTATTGTTTTTTGATCACATCCAAAATTTTTTGACCCCTTGTAGGATTTTCTTGGCAAAGATATTGGACTGGTTTGCCTTTCCATTTATAGATGAAAAAACTGAGGCAAACAGGATTAAGCTAATAAGTGTCTGAAGCCAAATTTGAACTCATGAAGAGAGTCTTCCCGACTTCAGGCCTTGTGCTGTATCTACTGGCTTATATTTATAGGTATCTTACTGATCCTCACAATAGCCATGGGAGATAGGTGCCATTATCATCTCCCACTTTCCAGATGAAGAAACTAATAATAATTGCTAAAGGAGTTCTAGGTTGATAGTTTAGGAAGCCTTACAAAAGAGGCTGATTTTTTAATTATTATTATTTTTTAAATCCCCTAGTTTAAATGTTACACTTAATATTTACTCATTAATTTCAGGGACATATGTTTAATCTATATTGGATTACCTACTATTTAGGGGAAGGAGGAAGGGAGAAAAATTGGGAACACAAGGTTTTTGCAAGAGTGAATGTTGAAAACCATCTTTGCATGTATTTTGAAAAATTAAAAAGCTATTATTAAAAAAAATTTCAATGACATCTGATAAGATCCAGAATTTCTAATGGTAGTGCACGGCTCTGCTTAGACCACTACTGTTATTCTTTCTCTTTACTTTCAAATGTATTTCTCTTTCATAAGGTGAGAATAACAATGAGATCATGGGATGTAATAGTCCTTTACAGAATTTCAAAATATCTAGGCAATGTTAGATGTCAAATTAGGATAAAACTAAGACATAACCTTTCTCCTTAAAGATTACAGTCAAATTGAGGAATAGGATCAAAACTGAAAGAACTGGTAAATAAATAAATGCTGAGTTGCACAGTATTAAATGAAGAGAGATCAGACTTGAGCAATCAGCAAACAAAGAGTCTGTAAGGTTTAATTTAGGCAGGAGGAACAGCATAAGTGAAGACAGAGAAGCAAGAATATACATAGGATGGAGAATAACCAGGAGAGACAAGTGAATGCAGCAAAGAATATTAATTATGGAATATGGAGGTCTTAAGAAAAACAAAAGTAGATAGCTTAGTGACAAATTAAGGAAGGTTTTAATTCAATTGGCAGTAGTGAACCATTGCATTTTTTTTTTCAGCAGGAAAATTTCTGTTACTCTTTGAACACATTTCTGTACTTTTACTTAAGTAAAAGTATGGGTAAAAGTATGGATGAGGTAAAGCCTCACTTTGGAAAAAAAAAGGGGACTATGCTTTGACAGCTGTTAATCACCATTTGTTTTTCTTTATAGCAAATAACCTTTTCTCATTTTTATTGTTCTCCACTATGAGCATAACTCCCCACACACAATTGTAAAATCTTTTCTGAAAAATAGAGTTCTATAAAACATTTTAACAGCTTTGTGAAAAAGTCTCAAAACTGTATTCCAAAAGGAAAAAATAATACTGCTTCTTTCTCTCCTACCTCTCTCCAGAAGGTCTAAATTGAAATCAGTCCTTTCTCCCTACTTCAGTACTTTTCCCAGATGAGCAGCTGTTTTCAAGTGATTTATTGGTTCAGAAATTAACTGTTATGATTCTATCTACCCTTTTGAAATTCATTTTCATCTTTATCCTTGTAAACTTAATCAAAAAAATTTAAAAATTTTTTTCTGGATGCCATGACTGAATTTAAATTTCATGTGATTGGTTTGTCTCCTGATTAATTTTTCCCCCCTACTTTCTGACACTTTAGCTTAGGAAAGGTACCTCTGAAAAAGGCCTTTGATTTGATTGATTACCTTGGAAATGAAACCCACACTGCACCCATCACTGAAGCCCTCTTCCAAACTGATCTCATCTATAACCTGCTTGAAAAAATTGGAGAGCTAGAGCTAGCTAAAAGATCTGTGGTATGTTTTCATTTTCTTTAACTTTGTGAACTTTAATATTAAACCCTAATTTGTTCCTCCTTTTCAGCAATGGTAGATTGTATTTCACTTAATCAAATTAAATTTTCCTCTGTTTAATAATTGTAAAATCTTCATTTTAAAAGGAGATTTGAAAAGGACCAGGAATGAAATGATTTTGACAGTTAAAACAACACAATAATTGTTCTCAATTGTCTTATTACTTTTTGATTCTTCTCAATTGTCTTGTTATTTTTTTCGTCTGGTACTTGCAGGTTTTAAAAACATAGATCTACAGATATAGTTGTATATCTGCATGAAAAAAAATTCATTGTGGAAATATAACTATTAGCCTGTTATGCTCTGTTCCTTTTGAACATTCTTTTGCTTTTTAAATGTGTCCCCCCCCCCACTCTTTTATTTCTTTTTTTAGGGAGTAGCATTATCACTTCTTTTCCAGAACTCTCCCTTTAAAGATAATAGATAAATAAAGATAATCAGGCAAAATATATTCATATCATACTGATCATATCTGGAAATTTATGTCTCCTTCTGCACCTCTATAGCCTGTGAACTTCTTCATCAAGAGGTGTGAGTCTTGTCTCATCATCAGTCTTTTGTTGTCATGGTTGGTCATTGCATTCATGAGAATTCTGAAGTCTTTCAAAGTTATTTTTCTCTATATTATTGTGGACATTTTATTGAGAATTCTTCTGATTCTGTTTATTTCACTCTTCATTAGTTCACATGAGTATTCCCAGGATTCTCTGAACTTACCCTCTTAGTCATTTCTTACAGTACAGTAATGCTATATTATATTTACAGTTTAATTTGCTCTTTAATTATGTCTCTGTTGATGAATAAATACCTCTTCAGTTTCCAGTTTCTTTGCTATAACTAAAAGTGGCTTAGATAAATATTTTTATACAGATGGATCTTTTTCTCTTTAATCTCCTTTGTGTATATTAATCTCCTTTGGGTGTATGCCTGAGGTGATATTATTGGATCAGAGTATATATACAATTTAGTGATTTCTTGGCAGTAATATGCTTGAACTTTAATCCATATGGTTATTGATCACCTAGATTTCTTTCATTGAGAACTGATTATTCCTTTGACTATTTACCTATTGAGATTATTTCTTGTTCTTATACATTTGCATCCGTTCTCTATGCATATTTATTAGAAGTTTGCTACAAAGACATTCTCACTTAATTGTTTCTCCTCTGATTTTTTTTTTTTGAGAAAAAAAAGTTGTATTTAAATGAAATTCTATCTCCTATTCTTTTCTTTATTCCTTGTTTAATGAAAATCTTTTGCCCTGTCTCAAGCTGTGAAAACTTAAGAGGACTCCTTCTATCCTCTAATTTATGATATGACCTTTTATGTCCAAGTAATATATCCATTTAGAGCATATTATGGTAAAATGGGTGAGTTGTTGATGACAGCCTAATTTCTCCCAAACTTCTTTGCATCTTCCTAAAAGTGAATCCTTATTCTCTATATTGTGTTTTTGAATTTATTGAAGATTATGCTAATGTATCCAATTGCAGCTGAATCTTCTATACTTGATCTGTCAATGATGAAATTTTCTATTTTTTTAAATCAATACCAAATAGTTTTATTTATTTTATTTTAATTTGTGAAATAAAACAAGCATTTTCATAGCATAGTACAACAAAAAAGATGTTTGTATATGAAGCTGAAAATAGACTATGTACAACTATTTATTTCAAATATATCAATAACAAAATTATCATGTAGATTTCTCTCTTTTTTTTTGTTTCAATTAAATAGTTCCCCCTTTTCCCCCAATTTCATGTAAAGATTTAGCATTCATTTTGTAAGATTTTGAGTTTCAGATTTTTCTCCTTCCCTCTCTTCCTTCCCTCTCCTTCCCTAAGCTAGGGAATTATACATGTGCAATCATGTTAAATGTATTTCCATATTAGTCATGTTGTGAAAGAAAAATCAGAACAAAAAGGAACAACCATAAGGAAGAAAACACAAAAAAGTGAAAATGGTATGCTTTGATCTGCATTCATTCTTCATAATTCTTTCTCAGGATATGGATGGCATTTTTCATAACAAATTGCAAGTTTATTGGAGTTGTCTAGGATCACTGTATTGCTGAAAAGAGCATAGTTGATCATCACACAATGCTGCTTTTACTGTGTACAGTGTTCTGGTTCTGCTTATTTCACACAGCATCAGTTCTTATAAGTCTTTCCAGGTTTTTCTGAAATCTGCTTGTTATTTCTTATAGAATAAGAGTATTCCATTACATTCATATACCACAACTTGTACAGCAATTCCCCAATTGATGGGTAACTCTTCACTTGCCAGTTCCTTGTCACTACAAAAAGAGCTACTACAAACATTTTTTGTACATGTGGGTCCTTTTCTCATTTTTATGATTTCTTTGGGATACAGAACCAGTAATATTGTTGCTGAATTAAATGGTGTGCACAGTTTTTAGCCTTTTGGGCATGTAAATTTCTCTTTTTTTCTTTCCCCTTTCCCTGCCATAGAGGTGGCTACCATTAGCCACAAATAAATGTGTATATTTATCCGTGAGGCTGTAGAGAACATCTTTCTTCATGTATCTTAGAATTAATTTGGATATTTCTAACAGACATTCTTCATTATTTACTATAGATCTTTGATGTTTTTTTCTAAAATCATTGTCATTTTTTTTAATAGTACAATAGTATTCTCTCACAATTATATACTGTAATTTGTTCAGCCATACTCTCGTTGATCGGCATCCTGACAGTTTCCAGATCTTTGCCACCATAAAGAGAGCCACCATGAACATATTAGTTCTTTTCCTTTTTTCCCTAATCATCTTTGGAAATAGACCAACTAGTGGTATTGCTGGGTCAAAGGGTATAAATAGTTTAATTACTCCTTGGGCATAATTCCAGATTGTATTCCAAAATGGTTGGATCAATTCACAATTCCACTAACAAAGAATTAGTGTCCCACTTTTTCCACATTCTCTCCAATATTCATCACTTTTCCCTCCTATCATTTCTGGTAATTTAGTAGATATAAAATATAATATGTCAAGGTTATTTTAATTTGCCTTTCTCTAATCAGTAATAATTTAGAGCATTTTTTGTATGACCATAAATTGTTTTGATTTCTTCATTGGAAAACTGCCTGTTTTCTTTTGACCTTTTATCAGTTGAAAATGATTCATATTGTTATAGGTTTGACAAAGTTCTTTATATATTTTAGATGAAAACTTTGTCTTATAAGCTCTCTATATAATTTCCCCCCCAATTTTCTGTTTTCTTTCTGAAAAAGAAAAAACAAATAATTTTGCTGACTGTTGCTTTGTAGTATACGGCTGTTAGGCAAATTTCTCTCAATTCCCATGTAAAAGTTGTGGATTACTATTTTTGCTCTAAAGTCTTGGAGGGAGGGCAGGAAAAGATCACTTTAACCTTGTGACAATGGCTTGGAATAGCTACTGACTGTGAATCCTGGGTCCCTGTTTCAAATTATATTTGTTGAAGATTAAAATCAGTTCAATTTTATATCATTATCCATCACTAAAATAGTCACATAGGTTAATACATCTTATAGATTTGACTTGGGGTTAAGAAGGAATACTAAATAATCAACTTTTGCATTTTGTAAGGCACTGAATAAAGCTTTCTTAATGGAGTCTGGAAAGCAATTACCTTAAAAAGAAGAAAAATCACCCATTTGACCCCAGAAAAAATTCTTTGGGCAAGCCAGTATAAGGCTAGTCAAAATTAAAACAGTAAATCAAGATGTGAGTTTTTAGCTTGGGTATTGTTCTGACACTTTTCCTCATTAAAGAAAAAAAAAGCAGCAAAAGTTATAGTTGCTGCTATTCCTGGCTTATTTGATAAGATGCAGCTGTGAAGGACCTACAGCCAACCATGTGCACCTTAAAGTTAGAAAAGCAGAGTATTAATATGCCATCTCTGAGAACTGTTGTAGAAGCACCAACAAATGTTTAATTGTTTGTGTGAAGAGAGGAAATTCCCAAAAAATATGAAGTTTATTCCTCCTAACTGCCTTCAACCACCATTGGTCACATAAGAAAAAATTAGAAAAAATAACATATTAAGTACTGTTCTGTGCAGAACATAAAATCAAAGACAGTCTTTGTTAATTTAGGAACATAAAAAATATATTATAATTTTGTTAATATTTATAATAAAATTAAAGTAGAGCTTATTTGAAAATATTGATTACTAATTAAGTTTACATAACAAGTAAGAAGAAATATCTTAATGGAAAAAATTTTGGATTAGATTGGAAGTCAAGCACTATGGCTCTTTCATCACTTTGATATTTTGAATTTGGACAGATTTCATGTCAAATTGGCCATTAACAAAATGTGAAGACTAGTAGGCATCTGAGGCTAAATTGAGTTCTAATATTCTATGATCTATAGAGATAAAAGGTACTTTAAAGTTCTTGCTTCTCACCAATTTATGACAAATAGACAAAAACTACCAACATAATGTAGAAAATGATCATGCATTTTGAAAACCGAGCAGCCCCCGTAGTTTCAGAGTGATAGGGGATGTATACATGTTCAGAAAAAGGAGGGAAGGCAGGAAGAGAGTTTAAAAAACATTTCGGTCATGTTGCTCCTTACATAAATATTCACACGGTCTGTGACATTATTCATCTGGATCTTCTCTGCAGGAGTTCAGGTTTCCATCCAGTCATGCCTACCTAACCTTTTTGCTATCTGCCCATGCTTTTCCATGGAATCCACCAAATGTGCCAGAGGCTTTCCCTCATGGATTGCTGATATTCAAAGAACATCACTGTAACTAACCTATGACTCCATCCCATGCATTCACCATGTGATCAACCAATTCTCTTTTGTTTAGTTATACATTATTATTATTTTTTTAAATTATAGCTTTTTATTGACAAAACATATGCATGGGTAATTTTTACAACATTGTCCCTTGCACTCACTTCTGTTCCGACTTTTCCCTTCCCTCCCTCTACCCCCTCAAAATTTTCTATTTTGTGATCAATAATGATCTCTTGTTCTTTGGTCACAAATTCCTTCCTCCTCCACAAGAGGTAAACTATCCTATGTTCCTCTTATTTATTTATAATCTCATTCTTTATGCCTAAATCATGAACACATTTCAATCTTATCTTGGTGTTACAGTGTTAAGTATGGGTCCATGCCTAGTTTCTGCCATATTAATTTCCAATTTTCCCAGAATTTTTTATCAGATAGTGAATTCTTATCCCAAAAGTTAGGATCTTTGATTTTGTCAAACACTAGATTGCTATAGTTATTGACTATTTTGTCCTGTGAACCTAACCCATTCCACTGATCAACTAGTCTGTTTCTTAGACAATACTAAATGGTTTTGATGACTGCTGCTTTATAATATAATTTTAGATCAGGTACAGCTAGGCAACTTTGATTTGATTTTTTTTTTTCCATTTGTTCCCTTGAAAGTCTTGACCTTTTGTTCTTCCATATGAATTTTGTTGTTATTTTTGGTCATTAAAATAGTTTCTTGGAGTCTGGTATAGCATTTAGTTACACATTTTAAAAACATTCTTCCAAAAAAGTCTTTTTGAGTTGGATCCCAGGGGATCTGTCCCCTTTGAAATTCTTCTGGAGGCATTTTTGCCTCTAGTTTCCTCAGAGTCTATTCTTCTTTGTCTCTATTATAGCTAGCTATCTGTGTTTTTTGGTTCATTTTAAAAGGTTGAGGTATGCTCCTGGGGCACAGGGGAGATTGTCCTGAGCTTCCTCTAGAAAGCGACATGGGCTTCAGGCTGCCTGTGCTGGGACCAGCAGTGCTGTAGGCTTTCCTCCTGCACTAAGCAGACATGGCCAAGTTATGCTGAGCTTCAGGGGCTCACTATTTCTTCTGTAGTTGCATTGGAAGTCTAGTCTGCTGATCCACTGGCCTTATGAACCAGGATAGAGTAGCCAACATTGCTGTATTTTGGCTAAAAGTCTCCCACTATATTCCTGTTTTAGAGCCTGTCCTCTCCGGGCCCTACCCAATTGAGGCAGGCCTTTCCTGAAGTCCTTCCAAGATATCTCCTGCTGGGAATTTGTTACACTCCAAATATTTGTAGTATCCGTCACTCTAAAATCCATTCAGGCACTTCTTCTAATGGTGATTCTGAGGGAAGCCAGGAAGAGCTCAGGCAAAGTCCTGTCTATTCTCCACCATCTTGGCTCTGACCCCTTTTTAAAAATGATTTAATGATAAAATGATTTAAAATCAAATTTTCAAAAATGATATTTCTTACTCCAGTTCTTCATTGTACCTTATTTGTTATATATACCGATATAATTGTACCCACCATGCTGCAGTCCATTTTCTTCTGAATGAGACTTAATTTTATTTCTAAAGAGAATATATAATTATGACCTCCCAGTCATACCACATCAAAATATTGATATTAAAAATGTAGGCTGTTGGTTTACATAATATAAGACCATTAATAAGACTGTGCAACTTTATGTTGACAATTCAGTTTGAGCTTCACCTTCTATTTAATTCTGGGTTCAACACATTCATTTCTTGTCTATACAAGTTTATATGTGTATATATATAAATACACACGCACACACATTCCAGTGACTAAGCTCTATAAGTCATCCAACTAACTGCATGAACATAATCTAGGCAATCAATATTTGTTATTCCTGTGTGGATAATTAGGTCAAACTTTGTAAAATGATTTTGGCTCCCAAGGAAATTGCATTTCTCTGGGATTTGATTCAACCAGCATAATGTCATCAGCAAAATAGCCTCTAGACAGCCTTACCATCTATAAGAAATCTGTCTTCAAATTAAACTCTGCCTTTGATCTTTTCCCTGACATGTTTTTAAAAATCAGAGACATTAAACACAGTTCTATCCTTTAGCTTTCAAGGAATCTTGCATAATTTTTATTTAAGTAGATATTATACAATTAACCATTGTTGTAAAACTGTTTTCCTTAAACTGATTTAGATTTGATGTATTTTATATATAGATTTTATATATTTAGTGACAGCTAGGTGGTTCAATGAATAGACAAAGCACTATACCTGGAATGAAGAAGATCAGAATCCAAATTTGGCCTTAGATTCTAGCTACATGATCTTGAGCAAGTCACCCAATCCTGTTTGCCTCAGTTTTCCTCATCTGTAAAACGAGAAGGAAATACAAACCACTAAAATATCTTTGCCAAGAAAATCCCAAATGAGTTCACAAAGAATTGGATATGACTCAAACAATTGCATAACAATACTTAAATATATACATATGTAGGTATATATATGAGATACCTTGTTGTATGAGAGCCTTTGAGGCAACTCTTTATCAAATTAAAAGCATTTTTAGAGGCAGTAAATAGCAAACACAAAAGAAACTTATGTTTTCTACATTCTTTCAATGAGCTGTATAGAGTAAAAGATATGAACTCTATGGAACATTATTGGCAGAAACTTGCCTCTTTCCTACTAGCCCCCTAATTAAGGGTGCCTTCAGGGGATATGTGCATATTAATGCATCATTAACAATTTATATGTGTGCATATTGATGCTTCATTAACAATTTATATTGATTGAAAAGTAGAACAAAGAACAAAAAAACTAGAGTTTTGCCCTATAGATTGGTCTTATTTTTTGACTTGGCAGTATCAGGTGTTTTTTTCCATTACTGTTTTATTCTGATTTTTACTAGTTTCTGAAAATTAATGGCTCAATATGAAACAAGCTTTTCCATTTTTCAGATTAATTTATTTCATGATTTAGTGTATTTCCAACAGTTAAACAGTTTTTTCCTTAAATGCTACAGAAGTTTGAATATTCTGAGTTGATGAAAATTAAAAGGAATCAGAGAAGAGCTTGCCTATTTTGTTGTTGCAAAATGTGTGTTCTTGGCAGAATCTCAGACCACCAAGATGAAGGAAAGAAATTAGAATTTATTTAGCACTTATTATTTGCCAGGAACTATTCTAAGCTCTTTACAGATATTTCATTTGATTCTCACAGCAACCCTGGGAGAAAAGTGCTTTTATTATCCCCAGTTTAAGTTGAGAAACCTGAGGCAAACTGTGACTAGTCCAGGTTATAGCTATTAAGTATCTGAGTACAGATTTCAGTTTAAGCTTGGCCTTTAACTCTAGGGCCAGTGCTTTGTCCACTGTGCTACTATCTAATCCTTTTCCTTTTGAGGCATTATGGAGAGAATTCTGAACTTGGAATTGGGGAAACCCAGGTTCAGATCTCTCCCCTGAGACAATTATTAGCTTTGTGATCATGAGGAAATTGCTAACCTCAGACTTATCAGCTATTAAAAATAGTTTATGGTTTGAGAAGAATTTCCTACAATAAAATCTACAGGTCGTTGATTTGTTTTCAACAGTGATAATCTGATATGTACATAGTTTTACATATAAACCATCTTGTTGGATCATTTTGATATCTTTTAATATAACTTTTATTGAATTGTACTTTTTGTCAACTAGAAAAGCATTAATTTTCTCTCTTGCCCACCTCATTAAAAAAAAAAATTCCCTGGGGAAAAAACTCAAAATTCTAATTTTGAATTACGCTTAGTACTTTTGTACTCAGAGAATCCAAAATTACCTCATTGTGTCAGGGTCGGTAACACATATGTATATACATGGTCAACATATATACATAGTCAAACAAAGCAAATTCTGACCTTGACCATATCCAAAAATATATGTCTCATTCTGCACACTCTCTATCAGGAAGTGGGTGGCGTGTCTTATGGAATCATGGTTGGCCACTAGATTGATCAGAGTTTTCTTAAGTCTTTACTTCAGCCAAAAACCTTTATTTTAACCCTGAAATTTTATGGTTCAAGAATGCTTCTTGTAAGCAGCATATTGTTGGCTTTTTGCTATTTCATTCTGCTTTCCTTTATCACATCATTTAAAAAATCATTTTGGGTAGAAGCAAAGGACAGGTAAGAACATGAACACTATTTTTATAGTATTTTATTCATCTTTTAAAATTTCATAAATCTACCCTTCCTTCCCTTTTTCAATTCAAATTGGCAAGTGGAGAATTAGGCACAATGGTTCTTCTTAATTTGCATATACAGAAATATGAGTATTATTATTATTATAGCTTTTTATTTACAAGATAAATGCATGGGTAATTTTTCAGCATTGACAGTTGCAAAATCTTTTGTTCCAACTTTTTCCCTCCTTCTCCCCACCCCTTCCCCCAGATGGTAGGTTTACCAATACATGTTAAACATGTTAAAGTATAAGTTAAATACAATATGTGTATACATATCCATACAGTTATTTTTCTGTACAAAAAGAATCGGACTTTGAAGTAGGTACAATTAGCCTGTGAAGGAAATCAAAAATGCAGGCGAGCAAAAATAGAGGGATTGGGGATTCTATGTAGTGGTTCATACTCATTTCCCAGAGTTCTTTCACTGGGTGTAGCTGGTTCAGTTCATTACTGCTCTATTGGAACTGATTTGGTTCATCTCATTGTTGAAGAGGTCCAGGTCCATCAGAATTGATCGTCATATAGTATTGTTATTGAATTATTTAATCATCTCCTGGTCCTGTTCATTTTACTCAGCATCAGTTCATGTAAGTCTCTTCAGGCCTTTCTGAAATCATACTGCTGGTCATTTCTTACAGAACAATAATATTCCATAATATTCATATACCGCAATTTACCCAGCCATTCTCCAGTTGATGGGCATCCACTCAGTTTCCAGTTTCTGGCCACTACAAAGAGGGCTGCCACAAACATTCTTGCATATACAGGTCCCTTTCCCTTCTTTAAGATCTCTTTGGGATATAAGCCCAGTAATCACACTGCTGGATCAAAGGATATGCACAGTTTGATAACTTTTTGATCATAGTTCCAAATTGCTCCCCAGAATGGCTAGCTAGATGTATTCACAATTCCACCAACAATGGATCAGTGTCCCTATTTTCCCACATCCCCTCCAGCATTCCACATTATCTTTCCCTGTCATTCTAGCCAGTCTGACAGGTGTGTAGTGGTATCTCAGAGTTGTCTTAATTTGCAAGAAATATGAGTATTATAGGGTTTTAAATTATTAGCAATAGAAAGGACCTTAGAGTTTTGTCTTGCTTCTTTTTCACTTTATAGATCAAGAAACTGAGATTCATGTTGTTGCTGTGCCCTGTAATAAGTAGCAGAAACAGGCTTTGAAATGGGATTCTCTGATTCCAGATCGAGTGTTTTTTCCATAATTATGTGTCCAGATCTTTACATGTCCTCAGTTATAGACTTTTTAGAATTGGAAGGGACCTATGACCACCTCTCCTGTCATTCCCCTCTGCTGCTGTTCCATATTGATTGGACTAACACCTGAACACTCTATAGTACATCTATAAAGAAAACAACCATTACTTTTCCATCCCTCAATGTGGTTGGAAGCTGTTGTTGGGGTACAGACACTTCTGTCATAATCAACTCATTTGGAGCAGTACAATTCAACAGTGTTAAGATAAACTAGAAAAATGCATTTAGCTTAAGGTGTAAAAAAAAAAAAATCAGTTGATATGAACAAAAGTATACATTATGAGCTTGGATTTCCCTTTCCTTTTGAGTGAGCTTTGGTGATAAAGTTTTACTAAGAAATTATTTGCCTAACTTTCTAAGGTGACCTTTCATTTACTTTTTATCAACATTATATAGGTACATGTCTTCCTCATTAGAATGTAAGCTCAAGGGCAGAGATTATTTTTGCTTTACTTAGTATTCCCAATGTTAGTAGAACAACCGACATATAGTCAAATTTTAAAAAATGACTATTGATTGATGATTTTCCTATTCTTCGCTTTTCCCTTTAATCCTGTCTTTAGAACAGAGTGGCGAAATTACTTCAGCAGCACATCCAGCAACAAACTTGGACTGATGAGGGGACCCTGTCAAAGAGAGAACTCCGGTCAATCTTGCTAGACTTTGCCTGCACCCATCATCTAGAGAACTGTACTACAGACGCCATGAAGCTTTTTCAAGAATGGGTAGATTCTAAGGGTACTAAAAGGTGATGTATGTGTTTCCATTTACATTTTATTTATTTTTAATTTTTTAAATTTACATTTCCATTACATTTTATCAATGTGTGATTTTTATCTCTAAAAAATGTTTAAACTGGTATCTTTTCTGTGTTTTGTACCTTCCTCCTTTGCCCCCTCACAGTGCATAATAAAGGTTCCTCTGTCTCCATGTGATACTTGGGATAAGTCTCATTTTCCTGGAACATCTTCTTTCCATGGAAGTCTCAACTTGACTGATTGATCTCTTTGTTCTGGTTTCTCATTTGTGTCTTTCTTTCTCTCTCTTTTAGGTTGCCAACTGATGTAATGCCAGTGGTATTCAAAGTGGGAGCAAAAACTGAGGCAGGCTGGACATTCTTGTTTGAAAGATATGGCTCTTCAGAATCAGAATCTGAAAGAAACAAAATCCTTGAAGCTCTTGCCAGCTCAGAGGATGTTCGGAAACTTCACTGGTATGAAATCACCAAAGAATTTTGATTCTTACCCTGCTTATATATATATATGTTTCCTTTACATTATGAGCTGTTTCTTAACTATGTAACGACCCATTTTATACAATATGCTAAGTATCTTACTAGTGCTTTTAAGATATGCTGAAGGTAAAAACTTGGAAAGATTTACATGAACTGATACATAGTGAAGTGAACAGAACCAGAGAAAGTTATTCACAGTGATAGCGATATTGTTCAATGAAGAACTGTGAATGACTTAGCTCTTCTCAGCAATACAGTGATCCAAGACAACTGCAAAGGACTACTGTTGAAGCATACTAGCTGCCTCCAGAGACAGAACTGATGTTGATTGAAAGCATGCTATTTTTCACTTTTTATTTTTTCTTTTATTAGAATCTTCTTTTACAATATTACTAATATGAAAATGTTTTACATAATTGCACATGTATAATTTATATCTAATTGCTTGCCATCTTGAGAAGAGGGGAGGGAGGGACAGAAGGATAGAATTTGGTATTCAAAACTTTAAATAAAAAGTTTAAAAAATTTTTTAAAAAGATATGCTGAAGGTTAGGGACTTGTAGCCTTTAGGGTTAGCTTCACACATCCGAGCAGAACAGACAGTCTCCTGTGTAGTTAATATTTTGAGATGGCAAGAAGGGGATATACTTTATTTTTTATTTTTATTTTTTTTAAATTAATATTGCCTCTTTAATTTTAGGAACTCTTTTTTTCCCCCATCGCTTTTTATTTACAAGTTATATGCATGGGTGATTTTACAACATTGACGATTGCCAAACCTTTTGTTCCAATTTTTCCCTCTTTCCCTCCCCTCCTTCCCCCCTGTCCTCCCCCCACCCTAGATGTCAGGATGACCAATAGATGTTAAATATATGAAATATACTTTATTTTTTAGCAAAACAGCCCTGCTTACCATTTATTCTCCATAATATCTCTTGTCTACCATTAGAGATTTATTCTTTTGAGGTTAAAGCTTCCCTTGTTTAAGTGTTATTTTCTAAAAAGCAAAATACCTGTAGAATAGGGTGACCCATTATCACATTCTCAAATATTTTCCCTTCTTATTACCCAGGCTTAGAAAATAGGATCTATATTGGAGAAATAAAAGCTAGACTATTTTTGGAGACAAGGTCCCTGCCAGAGAAGACTGATTAATATATAGCAATGCTAAAAACCTGCAGACAAGTAGAGAAAAACTGGAATTTAAGTTAGGAAAGCCTGAATTCATCCCCTAACAAAAGCAGTTTTGTGACCTTGAAAATGTCATTTTAATTCTTACATAAAGTAACTTAAGTGAGACTTAGTTTCTTTATCTATAAAATGTGGATAATATGCGATGTACATCACAGCATTTTGAAGGAGGGACAAAAGCATTTATTAAGCACCTACTATGTGCCAGGCAAGGTGTTCAGCACTTCACAAATATTATCTCATTTGATCCTCTACTGAGGATCAGTTGCATCCTGAGGGGGTTAGGGGTGGGGAGTTGGTACAAGAATGGAACCAAAGTACATAGAATAGGAGAGATTTTTTTTGCTTCACAGTTTTGCTTGGGCTGACCCTGGTAATATCTTTAAGGCTTATTTTTCTTAGTCTCCATTTCAGATATAACCATTTATTTCAAGTTTTGAATACCAAATTCTGTCCTTCTGTCCCTCCCTCCCCTCTTCTCAAGATGGCAAGCAATTAGATATAAATTATACATGTGCAATTATGCAAGACATTTTCATATTAGTAATATTGTAAAAGAAGATTCTAATGAAAGAAAAAATAAGTCATCCTTCATGACCTAATCTAATATACAAAAATTTTTCTTGAGTTGAGATAGTAACAAAAACACTTTTTTCCCTTTTTTCTGTAAATAAAAAAGTGTTTTATTTCTTTCAATTACATGTAAAGGCAGTTTTCAACATTTATTTTTTTAGGAAGATTTTATGTTCCAAATATTTTTCCCTCTGTTCCCCAAAACAGCATTGTAGGTCATATATGTATAATCATGTTTAATAGATTTCCATATTAATCCAAAACTTTTTTTTTTTAATTTAAGGTATCAACCCTGACACTAAGCAGCTTGGAAAATTTTATTGGGGGTGTGTGTGTGTGTGTATGTGTGTGTGAGAGTTTGTTACAGAAGTCAAATTGTTTATAATATTTGAATAGGCAATCTTTGTACTCATAAACACAGATTTATTTAAAGTGACCTGGTAGCTCCTACATACTTAGATATTTAATCTATTTATAATTCACAAGAACTAAATAAGGCAATGTTTCTGAATCTAAATCCTTTATCTTGAACTACTCTCCTATGTTCTACGTTTCAACACAGAGGGTTTCTGTGGTTTGGGTTAAAGAAATCAGGAGCCAAGAGAAGGAAGGTACCAAATCTAAAAGAGGTAAACAAGATTTTTAAAAAAATAAACCTTTTAATTTTCAAAACACATGCACAGATAGTTTTCAACATTCACCTTTGCAAAATTTTGCGTTCGAAAATTTTTTTTCTCGCTTCCTTCTCCCTCCCCACTCTCTCTCCTATATGGTAAGTAATCCAATATATGTTAAACATATGCAGTTCTTCTATATGTATTTCCACAATTATCATGATGCACAAAGAAAAATCGGGTCAAAAAGGGAAAAAAATGAGAAACAAAACAAAATGCAAGCAAATAACAATAAAAAAAGTGAAATTACTATGTTATGATCCACATTCAGGCCCCATACTTCTCTCTCTGGGTGCAGATGGCTCTCTCCATCACAGATATATTGGAATTGCCTTGAATCACCTCATTGTTGAAAAGAGTCAGGTTCATCAGAGATGATCATCACATAATCTTCTGCTGTGTACAATGATTTTCTGGTTCTACTCACTTCACATAGCATCGGTTCATATAAGTCTTTCTAGGCTTTTCTGAAATTACCTCACTCATCATTTTTTATAAAATAATAATATTCCATAACATTCATAAACTATAACTTATTCAGCCATTCCCCAGTTGATGGACATCCATTTAGTTTCCAGTTTCTTGCCACTACAAAAAGGGTTGCCATAAACATTTTTTACACATGTGGATCAGGGAGAAGTTTAAAGAAGCTATTTAAGAAACTAAGTTGATAACTATGAAAGAGAAGTCAGGATCTTTAGATAGTTGAAGTTTTATAGACCTGTAAAAATTTGTCCCAAATTAGTTGTTAAGAAGCTCAAGTTCTAAATTAAGCTCTACATTTTGTTATATTTGAAGAATTTATTTTCCTTAATCTCCATTTCAGATATAACCATTTGTAAATATCTTAACTTATATGTGCTTATCTATTATTATTTAGTGCTTATCTGGTTGATTTGATCCTTTGAACATTTTAAACTAAAGGCAATTTGAATTCTGATGATCAATCATGAGCTAAAAAATTTATACTCATGTTTTTCCCTTAAGTTAAAAGCAAATAGTAGGAAACTTTTATCATAATGCCTATCTTAAACTTGGGAATTGTTGACTGAAGAAGAAGTTTAACTGTGAATTATTTAAGGAGGCTAAATCTGTTTTGTTCCTTAGGTTATTGAAAGCTAGTCTTGATGGAGATATCATCCGTTCACAAAAGTTGGCCATGATCATTAAAATTGTTGGCCGAAGTTTTGCTGGACATTTATTGGCATGGGATTTTGTCAAAGAGAATTGGAGTAGGCTTATACAGAAGTAAGTCATTCAGAGAAGTATGAACTTGAAAGGACTGTGATTTTTTTTTTTTTTTTTTGGTCTATTAAAAAGGTACCCAATTGTTCACAACTTCCAAATAACAAAAAAATAATTTTTTTGATGAACAAAAATGTTTTCAAGAGCAATAATTTTGATCTGTGCCATTTTATTAAAATGCTGCATCTTTAAGTATGAAATAATCATTGTGTTTCTTCCAAGTGTTAATCTTAGATACTTGACTTCATTATCAAGATTGCAGGTGACACATCTGCATATAGATGTTTTACTGTTGAATGTGGTCCTGCCATGCATGTTGAAAAAGCTGCTTATTCATACTGACTGTATAAATGAATGATTTAAGAATCTTCTACCTGGTTTCATAGCACAAATTGTGTTTTGTGTGTTTTGGGAAGGTGCATGTAGATTCTTTGTGGAGGCAAAAATGTAATATTTATATTTTGTCAGGGTCTCTGTTGTAGAGGTATATATCTGTTGATCTCTTAGAAGTAGGAAGAATGTGTCTTTAGTATCCGCAGCAGAATCATAATGTTTTCATCTATTATTTATTCAATACGAATATCATTTATTTAATAGTTTTGGTAACACTTTTTTTCTTTCTTTCTTTTTTTATTTTTTATTGTGTTTATATCTCCCTACCAGATTCCATTTAGGATCCTATACCATTCAGAGTATTGTTGCTGGCACAACTCATCTGTTTGCAACAAAGACACATTTGTCTGAGGTTAGTGATGTAAAAGGAGATTGACAACTCCTTCCCACTGATGTTTGCTCAAACTCTCATTACAATCCCTCTTTGTTATGTCTTCAGAGAACTTGAAATTGAATTCCATGTAGGGTGGTTCTCCCTTTCTCTTTGCATGTATTAAGTGCCTTGTATGTATCAGGCCTTAATGCCAAGTATCAGAGATCCAAAGAACAAGTAAAATAAAATGTCTCCCCTCAAGGAACTTTTAGTCCTTATAGGGCTGGGAAGAAGAATACATAAGTAAGTATAAAATATTTACTAAATAATTTGAAGGAGAAACTACAAAATGATATATAATTTATGCTATTACTATTACATTAATATTATAAATATTTTAAAATCAAATTATATGTAAAATACTTCATTAATATTTGGTAAACAATTACATATTACTACATGCCATATAATTGTGCCACATAATCATATATTGTTACGTAATATAAAAGGCACAAAGTTCATAGTATTTTTTGAGGTCCCTTATTGCTTTCCCCACGCTTCTCCAGAATTGATAATATTCTAAACTTAAATCACCAAATGTATAAATATAAATGAACTTACATATAGGAATACAGTTTTTTTCCTAAATGAATTTTGGCTGCTGAGAAGATATTTTCCTTTTTTTTTTTTTTTTTTTTTTAAACTTTCAAAAAAATAAATAAATAAAAGGTTAGAAAAAAAATTACTATGTCTATTTAGAAATATTTGGGATTGTAGCCTTTAACCAGCCTCGGACTTTCCAAATGTGTCTGTCTCTTCACCAGTGCTACTCTATCTTTATGTGAGAGGAATAATCCATATATGTGATTTTATCTTTTTTCTTAAACTATGACCCTGTCAATCCTCCAGGTAAAGATGTTCTTTGAAGCCCAATCAGAGACAACGGCAAGACTCCGTTGCGTCCAGGAGGCCATTCAGATCATCCAGTTGAATATCCAGTGGATGGAGAACCACTTAAAAAATCTGCCTTTGTGGCTGTAGAGTCCGTGCTATCATCTCTTTGTGTTTGACATTCAGAAAGTTTGTGAAATGTTCATCTGTTGTTGCTTTTGCAAAAGCCAGGATGAACCCGGGTATCACTGCAAAGCTGTTTGCACTATTAGGTGTTCTAGTGAGCTCAGGGCACATCCTTTTGATATTTTGTCTGTGTTTTCTAGAGTGCCTCTGGGTAGGATATAGAATATTTATTATGGAACTGTGTTTACCTGTGTCTACCAAATATCTGTAAGAATCTTTAAATTAAGAACGTACAAATTGAAAGGGATGGGGAGGTGAGATTCCATTTTGAAACTGGTTTGGGTTTTCAATAGTGGAAAAGTATTGACACAGTCAAAAAAGAGAAGAGCTATTATGTAAGCTTTTTTCTTTGCAAAATTCTAGTTTATCAGTGTCCCTTAGACCAAGATCCTGTTGCTTTATGGTGTATAGATATTGTTCAGAATATAAGGCCTAGTAAAACCTCAGAAAGTTTCATAGGGAAGCCAGATAATGAAACATTTAGCTATAGTGAATTAAAGCCAAGTGTTAATGGGTTGGGTTTGGCTTCAAATTATGAGTATGCAACTTTAAAAAAAAATTCATTATAAATAGGATATTGAGCTGTTATTTGTATTTTTGTCTGTTGAGTAGCCAGGTGCTACAAATCTTAAAAATATCTATTATATATGAAAGCCAAATATCTGGAAAGAATCTAAATTGTTGGGTCTATTTTGATTGTGTGTATGTGTATGTGTGTGTGTTCATATATTTGGACATGTTTGTTTGTTCACTTACTTTTGGGCAGCCCCTAAAACATTGCCATAGGAAATTACTTCAGGTTGGGTCAGATGTTAATTGTAGTTTAACTTTTTCCTTAACTACTGATTTTTTCCACACAGTTTCCTCCCCCCTCCAAAAACATCCCTAACCAAAACCATTCCCATATACTCCAATATCAGCTCAGCCCACTCCCTAACTTTTGAATTTAGGGACATATCATTAAATGGTATGTTTTATGTTCTGGTAGCACTCATGTCTTTTAAGTTTGATTTCCCATTGTCTTAGTTGCCTTAGAGATTAAAGAGATTTTCTCACTATATTGTCCTCACCGTTGTATTTTTATTTGACTTGATGAAGAAGTATATTAGTTTATAGTTTTCAGGACATTTTAGAAACCAAAATATTTCATGTGATATTTCACATTTTATGTAGAAGGAGAAAAAGATGAAATTTCTTATAAAAATGTTTGACTTTTAATTTTTTTAGTTTCAGAAACAGTACATAATTGAAAACTTCTTTTTCTGTTATTTTAATTAAAGTAACAGTTATTTTTAAGGAAATAGTAAATTCAAGCCCAGAGCAACTGTGAACTATGCCATTCTGACACTTGCTGTGAGGCTATGGAGGCTGTATCTGAATAATTTGAACTATGCAGACACAGTCCCAGATTTTTATGTTTCACTCCTTAGGAGAAAAGATTCTTCTTCAAATTCTTGGGTGTTTTTTTTCCCCACAATTTGCTTTAAAATAATTTTCTATTTTTAAAAAAAGAGACCTTTGTGTTGCTTTAGAAATGTCCATAGTTGAGTGATAGAAAAGGGTACATTTTTCATGAAGTAAGAAAGTTATTAGTCAAATATCAGTTATTTTAAGTTATATGTGAGATTGTTTATGAAATTATATTTTATTTTGTGTAAAATATTTTTATATTGAATTTAAAAGGAAAGCAAGTTACACAATAGCCTTTTTTTTTAAATATGGAAATGATAGTGTGTTCTTTTTTCCCAGTGCACTTTCTTTCCCACCACTTATCTCCATCAATTTCAGAATAGAAAATATAATAAATATCCTGACAATCACATTTAAGGTACCAGGGTGCCATGTTGAAACTATTGGAAATTTAGGAATTTAGTCTATTTTTATACTTAGAAAATTAAGGGACAAATTAATTGATGTGAGAAAACTATTATGATCCTAAATTTGGAAGTCAGTTGACTTTGGAGGATTTTTTTTTTAATCATGTTGTATTTTTAATCATGTATATATATATATAATCACATTTCCAGTCTCTAAGGCATTTCTTCTTTTGAAATTTACTTTTTCTTTTTAACTTTGGCACTGTAAGTGGAGCCAAATATTTTATATTAAGCATTATAAAAGAAAAGATTTCTCATGATCCATTTCTGACCTTTTTTTTTTTTTCCAGATAATGTTTATTTCCATGCTTTGGTTTTGTACTCATTGGGCTAAATACTTGATAGTGTCAGACTTATTCTGAACCCATCCATATGACAACTGTTTTTGAAACTATAGAATGAATCATAAAGATTCAAGATTAATGAGATCTGAGAGACAGAGGCATGCTTTTGCATAAACACACAGATTGATGACTGAAAATTTAATGACTCTTTATACCTTGTACAAATAGGGTTTGGGCACCTAACAGAGTAGAGGATGGTGGAGGAAAATTAATTTATTTTGAAGCAATGAAGCTTAAAAGAGAGAAACAAAATTATTGTTTTGCCCAAAGTGTGTCATTTTCAGTATAGAAATAATTGAATGTTTTAGTCTGCAAAGTATTTTGAAACTTCTACCATAAGCTAGTGCCTTTCTGCATTTTATTAAGCTTATTTATAAACTACTTTTAAAAGCTATTGTGGTGTTTGATCATTGTTGAAGAGTTTCATATATTCCAAGAATCTGTGATAATTCTCTCCATCACAGATTCCAACCTATACTCATTTTCCCCCAAATGGTAATTTATTAATATCTATTTTTGTAAATATGGAGAATAAAATGGGAACAGCCTATACAAGTCTTGTTTCCAGAAATTGACTGGATTTAGAATTAGATTGATAAAGAGAACTCATAATTTCAAAGTTTTGAAAATAATATAAAGGGATCTCAAGATAGTAAATATTTGTGAGTTAAGTTAGTCAACAAGCATTTATTAAGCACTGAAGGTGCTAATAGCCTACTAAGAATAGGACCCATAGAGTAAGTTTTTGAAAGCACGAAGCCTAGGATTATGCCACAAAGAACTGTAATCTATAGCCAAACTATTGCACATTCAGAGCACTTAAATAGATATATTTTTCATGTGAATATTGCAGAATTATATACATTTTAGAAGATGAATCATTTTTAAGGACTGTTGCAACTATTTGATCTAGGTTTTTAGAGCTCCCTTAAGAATTGAAATCCTGTGCACTGTATCATCTTTCTCCCCCCTAGCCCCAAATGCTTTTATTTTTTCCTAAGGTGTATTTGTTTTTCTTTTTTCTTTTTTTCAAATGTATGTAGTCATGCATGTTACACATGCATCCATAATTTGGTTTTGCTACTTTTTTCAGTCATTTTTTCCCAGGTACTAGTGAATCTGCAGCAGTCCATATAAATGGCTATGTTTATCTAATGACTACAAATGTACTTGACAATTTCCAGTATATTTGTTTTGTAAGCAGCCCAGGACTCTCTCTAGTTTTCTTTGCTTTAGGCTGGATCTTTGCCCCTTGGCTTAAAGTTGCATCAATGTGGTGGCCTTGTTAATGGTAGCAGATGTGGAGTAAATTAGATGAATGTCTGTTTAGAAAAGAAGGAAGGGAGATGTTACAGACCTATTATGGAAACAAATCATATCCATCATTACTTGTGATGAATAAAAGATATTGAAAACTCAGCAAAGCAAATTTTTAGAAGTACATAGATTTGGGTGGGCAGGAAAAAACTTAAAAGAGATTAACTTGCCAGTTATGTAAAAATAAAACTGTGTATGGTCCTATAAAATAATCTCATTGACTGTAAGAAGGACTCAGTCAAGGGATTATAAAAATGTAGCTCACCTGAAAATTGTTAGAATTGTGAGAAATCTGACTGTAGAATGCCATTCTAGTTGTTTCAGTAACATTGTGAGTATGTGTTTAGTAAGTACTGTTAGTCAACAATATTTACTAAGGACCTATTATGTGCCTAGGTATTGTGTTCACCCATATGGTTACAAAAAAGGTCAGAGATATTTTTTCTTTTTTGAGGAGCTCACAGTCTTATTGAAAGACAAGTCTGTGTGCAAACAAACTCTGTGTTGGATAAATTGGAGATAATCAAGAGAAGGAAAGTATTAGCATGAAGAGGAATCAGGAAAGGCTTCTTCCAGAAAGTTCAATTTTAGCTGGGACTTCAGGAAAGATAGGAGATAGAGAGGGAGAGAATTCCAGTCATAAGGTATAGCCAGTGAAAATTCATGGAGGATCTAGTATGAAGAACAACAAGGAGGCTAGTGTTATTGGACTTCAGAGCATTGGGCATGAGGGATGGAATAAGATATAAGGTGTAGGAGGTACTAATTATGAAGGGTTTTGATTACCAGAGTATTTAATACTTTATCTCAAAGATGATAGGGAGCCACTGGAGTTTATCCAATGGAAGGTTAACATGGTTAGCCCTGCAGTGAGTGGACAATGACCTGAAGTGTCTAGCTCTAAGATGATGATGGTCTATACTGGGGTACGGCACATTGGGTGATGTTTTTGAATTTGTGTTCCTACATTGTGGTCAATACAAATATAGGTACCACATCAATGTGATGTTAGTAGATTTTTCTTCCTTGTGTCTATGTGCTAGGGATTTCACCCATGCCCCCAAACCTGATTTATGACCCCTTCTTTGTCATTAGGTGTTTTCCATTAGATAGAACGTTCCTTTTTCTGATATAATTCTTGCTGTTGCCTGTCTTACAGGATGTTATCTCTGAAATGTAAAATAAGACTGCTTCATTAACTGTACATTTTTGTATGCTTTTCATGTATCCATAGACTAGTATGTTAGCTTTCAGCATTCTAGTATCATATTTCACAGTTGCTTCATCTGCCACATGGTAAATGTTACTGTTCCACATTTGGCTATATCAAAGGAAATGAATGTGTAAACATTTTAATAGCATCTTAACATAATTTGTTTTTACTGCTATTTATTAAGATGCTACTCTGTCCTAAAGGTTTGTATTACTTTATTTTTTTCCCCCAAAGGGCATTGACTTCAGGAATGCCATATGATTTCGAGGAAAGTTGCAAACAAATGTTATTTTCCACATTAAACTCTCAGGTTATATTGTTGAAAAATTAGTTTATTTTTTGCTGTTACTTAAACCTGCTGCTGTAGTAGAAATATAGAAGTTTATATGTGATCATAAATAAGGGAGAATGGGAACCTTTTTTGAGTTAGTCATGATGGTGATTTAGTAAGTTCTGTATGGTTCTCAATCTAAAATATTTACTTCAAAAAGAATCAATTTTGGCCTGATTGAATAAAATGCTCCAGAAGTTGCACTGAAAGAAACAAACCATCAATAAATATATAATATATGTGTGTATGTATATATGAGAATATATAGTATGATATTATAAATGGAGCATTTGCATCAACTTACTAAACTCACATTGAGAGAAAACTAAGTCCTATAATTAAGTCTTAGTCCAACTAAGTCTTGATAAAGCCAAGTACTGAAGCTATAAAGAAAAGTAGCTTTCAAGTACTTTGGGAATTCATAACTTAGAAACTTGTAAAGGAATAACACTTTTGTATTTTAATGCCTTTAGACGTATACAATACAAATCTTGTGTCTATCCTTTGACCAGAGGAATTCTAAGCTTGTATCATAACTTGCTTTTAGGTGGGAGATTTTTGAAAATAGGATGTATATATGATATTGTATATGCAAATGTGTTTAGTTTCACTTGTAAAGGGGGGGAAAAGGCTTATTTTCTTTACACTTAAATAAATGGTTTTGCATATAACCGGCACTGACTGAAAGGCATGTGTAACTGCATACACTGTTGCTTTTTTTTGTGAAATGAAAATAAATATTTAAATACAAGAATTGTCTGGACCATTTGTTTGGGTGTGAAATTTTACATTTCTAAAAAAGCATCTCTCTGTATACAAATAGATATAGAATTTTTCTAGTGTAGGAATCATTGCTCTTCATTCTCATTTATAAGTATTCTCTCCTCAAGGACACTGAGTATAATCAATCCAGTACCAGATAAACAGGATTTTTTAATGAATATTGACTCATTATTTTAAAAATTGCCTGAGGACAATAACTGACTTTTGTTATGTGACCTTCTGAAAGGGTCAAAATCACAGTTTTAGATCTACAAGAGATTCAATCCTACCTATGACAACATTGCTAAATCAGCGTCTAATTTAAACCTTTGTGAAAAATTATAATCCACTTTTCCAAGAAGGTAGGAGTCAATTCTGACTTAGCTATGTTGTTTAGATCAAAGAGATTGCTTCCTTAGACTGGCAACATATACTTATTAATTACTTAGTATGTGCCAGTCGTATTAATCACTAGGGCGACAAAAACAAGTTTAAAAAAATTCTCTGCTTTCAAAGTATTTACCCCTTCTAATGGAGAAGAACAATACATAAAAGGAAAAATTAGATGTGAAGAGGGCATGTTGTCAAAGTCTGAAAAGTCGGGAGCACAACTGGGAGGAGGATGAAACTTGGCTACCTGGACCCACCCCAAAATACCCAGGAAGAACTCACTAGTGGGAGAGAGGGTCATCATAGGAGAGGAATGAATGTTACCTGTCCCAGACACTGAGAAATCTCAGGGTAAAAAATAACTGAGACAAGATGGGAGAATCGGGAGCACAGGCAGGTGACGGATGTAGGTCAGCCAACAAATCTTATTAATCACCTAATGACTCTAGATATTTTGCTAAGCACTGGAGATGCAAAGGCAAGAGTCCCTACTCGGGAGCCTTTATAATGGGGGTGGACCACATGCTAACAACAATGTATAAACAAGCTCTGTATGGAATAAATAGGGAAATTATCAATAGAAGGAAGTACAAGAGGAGAAAATAACCACATCTGTTCAGAGTTGTGAGGCTCAAATGAAATAATATTTGGAAAAGTGCTTAGCACAGTGTTGCTATATAAATGCCTATTCCCTTCCCCTTCCCCTAGAATTAAGGTTTGGGAAAGATTTTGTAGAAGGTGAGAATTTAGCTGGACTTTTAAGAAATCCAGGAGGAGAAAAATCATTCCTGGCATGGGGACAGCCAGTGATAATGTCTAAATCCTAGAGATGGGGAATTCAAGGAGCAACATGGAGACCAAAGTCATTGATTGGAAGAGTAGGTTGAGGGAGGGGTTGCATTATTAGTAAAGTGACTGGAGAAGAGGTAGGGGGGGTATGAAGGTTATGAAGGAATGAAATATGGTTGCTGAGGGTCTGTGCCAAAAATGGAGGTCCTGGAAAGAACTCGCCAATGGGAAACTTCAGGATTGCAAATGGGAATGCTTCAGGCCCTCAAGGGAGGTCTTGGCATAAGGCAGCTGAGACATTGAGAGAATCAGAAGCACATTGAGAGCAGCAGATCACATCAAAGAGTGGTTAACGCCATCCACTTGTGCTTTACAGCCAAAGTCCCAGCTTCACAACCCTAGTTCCTTTCACCAAACCATTGCAGAGCTACAAAAGGACACGGTCTATATCTTCTCTCTCAGAGGAGGCCTGAAATAAAGAATTTCTCAGAGAAGAGCTGGAGCCAGAATTCTAAGGTCTGGAAGTGGATGAATTGTATATATCCTTTTACATAGTTTTGGCTGTATATCCTGATAAGCAATCAATCAATACACCTACTAAGTGCCCGGTTCTCTACTAAGTGTGAGGAATAGAAAGAGGCAAAAGGTAGCCCCTGTCCTCAAGGAGCATTCAGTGGTAACTTTATGAGACCGTCCATCCAATTCTTTCAGCACTAGGATTCAAATCACATCAAATGGCTTCCAATTAGAACAAAAGTAGCTGGAGTTAAAGATGTATTATTAGGTATTATGCTTGCATCCTGGAAACGTTAAGAAACTGAAATGACAACCTTATGGGTTATGGAGGGTGAAAAGGAACATCTCCACTTGAACTTCACAAGGTGAAGTGATTTACCCAAGGCCAGATGGCCATCGCAAGACTAAATCCTAGCTCTTTGATTTAGTCCATTTTTTTTCTATTGTTCCCCACTGACTCCCCGTCTTCATAATCATTTAATTCATTTTAGTTAGAATTTTCACTTTACATTCCTAATTCAGCTGTCCTCCAATCTATTACCACCAGGTGGCATTGCTGTCCAGCTTGACAGCTTGACAGCTTGACCCTGTACTTGATGAGGGTTGGGACCTTAGAGTCCCACGCTCACTCACAGTAGTCACTCATTTTCCCAACACCAGAGTGAGTGGTGGGGAAATACCAATGTCTTTGGTTCTCTGAAAGCTTTTCCCTCCCCTTCGCTAAAACCTTTTCATCCTTCTTAAGTCTCTTGTGGCTCCCCAAGTCCCCTACCTTCTCAGCTTGAGAATCTTACCTCATATTTTACTGAAAAGTTTAAGACCACTTGCCAAGAACTTCCTCCTTCTTTTCCCTTTCTCTCCTACCACCCAGATGCCATTTTCTGCTCGTTATCACATGGAGAAGTGGTTATTCTTGCCAAAGCTAACCCCTTCCCATGTACACATAATCCTACACTATCCCCTTCTCCCCAATGGCTTCCTTACTATTCCTTGACCAAGAATGTAACATCTCTTAGTTCCATGCTTTTCCACTGGTTTGTCCCCATATTTGGAAAGATTCCCCTCCTCAACGCTACTTCCTAGATTCCCTGGCTTCAAGTCCCAGCTTAAATCCTACCTTTTACATGAACCCTTTTTCTGTCCTCTAGTCCTTTCTAGTGCCTCCTCTCTGTTGATTATTTCCAATTTATCCTGTAGGTGGCTAGTTTGTAAATGGTTATTTGCATATTGCTTCCCTATTAGAATGTAAATTCCTTAAGATCAGGAACTGTTTGCTAGTTTTGTTTTTTTCCCTTTGTATCCTCTGTCTTTAGCACAGTGCCTTAGCACATAGTAGATGTGCTAGTAAATGTTTATTGATTGACTGACAGTGCCTAGAACATAGTAGATGCTTAGGAAATGTTTATTGATTGACTGACTACCTCTTAACCTATTTGTGGTCAATAGTGTTAGTCTTTTGAAGCAAGAGGTATGGTCAGTGTAAATTTATCTTAATTAGACTGTCATCAAGGAATGTTCATTTCTTTCCTCAATTATTTCCATTTGTTGTTATTATTTTTGTTCTTCATTCTCTAAGAGGACCATGATCTGTTATTGTTGTTGTATTTAAGTGAGCGAGGGCTGGGCAAGGTCATCTGCCCTCATTTTCCCCTCCAGAGCCATCTGGGTCCAGTGGCAAAATAGAGATCAGGACTAGAGATGGCCCTGGATGCAGTGGGAGACCTTGATTTTTTTAAACTAAGGTCTTCAATAGGTCTCAGTTTGTATTATGAATAACATTGTAAAGGACAAACAACTTTGAAAGATTTAAAAACTGATCAATGCAATGACTAGTCATGATTCCAGAAGTTTTTTTATGAAACATACTACCCACCTCTATATAGAGAAATGATTAATGTACAGATTTAGACATTTTCTTCTGGACATGGCTAATGCAGGAATTTGTTTTATGTAATGAAACATGTTGGTTAAAAAGTTTTGTTTATCTTTTTTTTTCAGTGAAAAGGAAGCAAGAAGATTTAAGGGGGAAAAAAAGAATTTATTTTTAGAAAATACAGCCATTTAAGAAACTGGAAAATAAGTGGATGCCCATCAGTTGGAGAATGGCTAAATAAATTGGTATATGAATGTTGTAGAATATTATTATTATAAAAAAATGATCAGCAGATGATTTCAGAAAGGCCTAGTGAGACTTACATGAACTGATGCTAAGTGAAATGAGCAGATCCATTGTACGGCAGCAATAAGATTATAAGATGATCAATTCTGATGGATGTGGCTCTTATCAACAATGAGATAATTCAAGCCAGTTGCAATAATCTTGTGATGAAGAGAACCATCTACACCCAGAGAGAGGACTATGGAAACTGAGTGTGGATCACAACGTAGAATTTTCACTCTTTTTGTTGTGGTTTGCTTGCATTTTATTTTTTTCTCATTTTTTTCCTTTTTGATTTGATTTTTCTTGTGCAGCAATATAATTGTATAGCTATGTATGCATATATTGGATTTAATCTAATTTTTTTAACCATGTTTAATATGTTTTAGATTATTTGACATTTAGGGAAGGGGGTGGAGAGAAGGGGAGATAATTGAAATATAAGGTTTTGTAAGGGTCAGTGTTGAAAAATTATTAACGTATATATTTTTCTTTTTTCTTTTGCTTTTTACTGAGGCAATTGGAGTTAAATGACTTTCCCAGGGTCACATAGCTAGGAAGTGTTAAATGTCTGGGGTTAGATTTGAACTCAGGTACTCCTGACTTCAGGCCTGGTGCTCTATCCACTGTGCCACCTAGCTGCCCCCAATGTATATGTTTTGAAAATAAAAAGCTTTAATAAAAAAAAATAGAAAGAAAGAAAATACATCCACTTTTTAGTACAGGATTTTTTTTTATCCCCTTAGTCATTAATAATATCTTCCTCTTGAATTTACTTTGGATTGTTACTTTGTATTTATTTTTCCATGTATATTCTCTTAGTAGTGTGTAAACTCTTGAGGATAGAGATTCTTTCCTTTTTTATCTTTGTATTCTCAGTGTAACAGCATACTTTGTCGGCATTCAACAAATGTTTGTTAAGTTGAGCTAAAGTGATGTGATAGTGAACTATATACAATCCAAAATACAAAGTAATGGGAAGATTTACTTACTTGGTTTATGAGTACATTATATATGCATTCACACACAGAGAACAGACTTTCTTTTATTCAATGAGCACATACTGATTTCTGGTGGGAAGAAAGGGTGATGAAGTACAGCTAGATGAAAAGAGGGACATAGATCAATAAGTGAAAGACAGTTTCCCCTGTATAATATACAGCTAAGCTAGAAAATATTGATTATTCTGGTGAGTGGGAGCTGCTTCTTTTTGTTGTTGTATTTATTTATTTAAAACTTAAGTATATACTAAGAAAAAAAACGAAAAAAGCAAAAAAAAAAAAAAATTGTTCCCAGCAGAACATCAAGAAGGATTCAAAATAAGAAACAATGAATTTCCATTTCAAGAAAGCATATATAATAATAGGGGATATTGTATTAATAACTGCCCATCTTTCTTTCCTTGTGGGAACTGCTTCTTCTAGGAGAATATTGCCTGCGTTTTGCAAGCACAGGATGGGTGGTGGCAGCTGGAACATATGGGATTGGTTCTTGTAGAGTGGGAGTTGAGAGGATGTAGTAGGAGGCTTTGAGCTACAAGCCTCCTAGGACTGCAGCCTGCTTCAATCACAGCAAAACAGCCTTTGGAGGTTTTCTCACGGTGGCCTGAGGCAGCTTTGGTCTGATATTCATTTGTGAATTCCCCAGCTAGAATTCTTCCTTTTCACATTTGTTCCTGCTGTGGAATGTGAGAAGTTGAGGCCTGATACCAGATGTTGCACAATTGACCCGCTGGGGCTAAAAGTCTGGGTCACTAGTCAGAAACTCGAAAAGCATTGGGTCTGTCTTAACTCACCACACCAGGATTGTCGCTAGTGGAAAGGGACAAGGAATAAATTGCCTACTTTAGATTTCATCTGCTTTTGAATGTGCAGATAGAATTGGGCTCCCATTGACTAGAGTTACAACAGTGATTTAATATCTAAATATTCCAGCATGGCCAGGTATTTATAAGGAGTCTACTTTGAGTTAGTCTTTAAAAAAAGTAGAGGTTTTGAATGAGAACCCAGGTAAAAGAATAGAAATTCAGCAGTAGAACAGGATTGAAATATTTGATTCAAATAATTAGGAAAAACTAATTGAATGTAATGTTTCAGTGGGACTACAGATCCTCTATATAACCAACTAAATGGTTTGGACAATTGGACAGGAAATTAATGTCTAGTCAGAAGTAACACTTGGATAGGATTCCCAAAAATTGCCTACCTACACCATTCCCTTGTCATTACAGTTTGTCCAGTTAAATTCTAGAAAAGCCTACCTCTAATGAAAAGGATTTATCTCTCCCTTCTCACCTTCATTAAGCCCCTAATATCCAAAGAATAATGCTAATTTTATTAATTGTTTAGAATACAGAAAGTGTTGGGGAAAATGTTAACAATGAAGATTAAAATTAAAAGTGTTTTATGTATACACTTATTTTTGCAGAGAGCAGATTGTTAAACATTTACAAGCACAACCTTGCTTAAAAGTGATGTAAGAGGTGTCCAGCTATTTGAAGGGCAAATCTGGTTAATCCTTTTGGAAGGGAGATTAGATTTGACTTTTAGCAAATAAATTGACACGTGGAAGTTGTAGAAATACAGATTTTCATTCCATTTAAGGGAAAGCTTTCTAACAATTAGAGCTATCAAAAAAAAAAAGTAGAATTGGCTTTCTCAAGGAAATAACGCATTCTTGTTCACTGTAGTACGAAAGACTAATTGTCAAGAATGTTGCAGAGAGAGTTACTGCTTGGGAATGGCCAGTATTAAATGATTTTTGACACTCCATTCAGCTTTTAGAGTCTGACTCTAAATCTGATCATCTTTCCATCAGCCCATTCTGCTTATCTATCAAGGTTAGAGAGAGAGTTAAATTTGGATAAAGATTCACAGAGTCAGAGATGGAATGAAATTTTTAGGAACATCTAATCCAGAGGTCAAATAACAGCCAGTAGAACTCATTGGCACTCAACACTCCCATGTGCAATCTGAACCAGTTTAATATGTAATTGAAAAATATTTAACAAAATAAATATGTAATAAACCATAGGTAATGTTAACATGTAGTTTTCTTAGTCAATATGTGCCCTCCAGGGAATCTTGTATGTTATTTAGTGGCCCTGTTTCTCTTTAAATTTGATACTGCTGGTCTAATTTTCCTCTCTGGTTTTGAAGAATAAATAACCCAGGCTCCTAGAGATTGAATATCTTGCTCCAAATCATATGGCTCACTAGTGTCTCAGTTAGAATTAGACTCAAACTGTTTAGACTCTTAGTTTAGTGTCCTTTTCATCCCACTATGCTGCCTTAACATTGCTTTATGGTTTTGGAATTAGTGTTTATGCAAGCTAAAGACATAAGGGAAAGGGAATTCTTATATGAAAACGCAAAAGGATAGTGTAGGTAATAGAGTTGTAGGTGGGTTGAAGGCTCAAAAAGAAAAATCCCAAATTTTGATAGTTTAGTGTAAAGATAAAAAATCTTTGCTGATGGGGCAGCTAGGTAGCACAGTGGATAGAGCACCAGCCTGAAGTCAGGAAGACCTGAGTTCAAATCTAGTCTCAAACACTTAACAAGTCCTGGCTGTGTGACCCTGGGCAAGTCACTTAACCCCAATTGCCTCAGCCAAAAATATATATCTTTGCTGAATGATCTAATTATTAGCTGGTTCAGAAAGAATTCTCCCAACCTAGTGTACGTGTTTGTGGACACAGAGAAATGATTTGGAGGCTACACTGCAACCAATTATGGTCACCAAGTAGCAGATATGGACAAATCAGTAAAAGCTTGATAAAGCAAGACCCATAATCTGGACATAGAAGTGGCGGACATCAAAAGGTCTACCTTGTTTACAAATGTTTGAAGTCTCGTGTAGTCACCTAACATGGAGCTTACATCCTCTTGGCACAATTGGAACTGGTTATCTTGACCACAAGGAGGAGGTACTATTGGTATCTTCTGGTTGCTGGAAATATGAGAGTTATAAGACATGTTCTCTACCTTTAAGAAGCTTACTATAGGGTTGGAAAGATAGAATGCACATATAGACAAATGATTACTTTTGGTCCTTGTTAAGTGCCAAGTGAATAACAATTTATAATTAATTTCACTATGTTTTTGAGGAAAATAAAAATAAAAAATTATTTTCCCCAATCCTTAAATTCAGAACAGAACATACACAATTCAGAACAGAGCATATATGATTTTACTCAATAAATTCAATAACCATTTCAATTTTATATTTTATATTAGGGTTAGTTACAGCCATAATGAAATAGAATGAAAGCAGCACAGGGTGACGAAAAGGAAAATGAGAAATGGAAGGAGAAAGGGATGATGAAAAGGTCCAGAAAAGGGGAATCCAACTTGAAAGAGTTTAGTATTTCCATTAGAGGAAAAAGTCCCATTGCAAAGTAAGCTCAGTAGTGGATAGTCATAGTATGTGGGAGTCTTGAACATATTCCTTTTCATGTTAGAAGACTGAAGAAGCACAGACTCTCTCACCTTCTGTGGTGATACCTGATGATAATCCTGAGGGAGTAACTCAGATTTACTCAAGTCATTGTAAATTCAAATTCTATCAAGTACTAGGCAATCACAAAATAATTATTTATGGAAGCCATATGGCCTGAAGACTCAAAGTTTATAACATCTACTCCATATCCTCAGAAAATAGATCTTACTATATAAATCTCTTTTTAAAGTTATTTAATTAAAGTAAAAAAAGAACTTAAAGTAGCATATACTTCTTTTTTATTATTATAGATTTTTATTTACAAGATATATGCTTGGGTAATTTTTCAGCATTGACCCTTGCAAAACCTCCTGTTCCAACTTTTCCCCTCCTTCCCCCTCCACCCTCTCCTCCAAATGGCAGGTAGATCAATACATGTTAAATATGTTAAAGTATATGTTAAATATGATATAGATATACATATCCATACAGTTATTTTGCTGCACAAGGAAAATAGGACTTAGAAATAAGGTAAAATTAACCTGAGAAGGAAATAAAAAATGCAGGCAGACAAAAACAGAGGGATTGGAAATGCTATGTAGTGGTTCACAATCATTTCCCAGAGCTCTTTCATTGGGTGTAGCTGGTTCTCTTCATTATTGAACAAATGAAACTGATTTGGTTCATCTTATTGTTGAAGAGAGCCACATCCATCAGAATTGATCATCATATAGTATTGTTGTTGCTGTGTATAATGAATTCCTGGTCCTGCTCATTTCACTCAGTATTAGTTCATATAAGTCTCTCCAGGCCTTTCTGAAATAGGTAACATATACTTCAAAAAAAAAAAAAAGTGACAAAATGACTCAGTATTTTCCTGGGTTTGAGTATTCATTTGAAGATTCAATTTGTTACTAACTTAGAGTTTATTTAGATGTCTTCTCAAAACTAATTTTAAACAATAATTTAAATTAAAAGTACTATGTGATCTTAGAAAAAACAAACTGTTGGAAAATATTCATAAAAGTGAGCAATAACAAACTGAAGAAATTTTATACTGATGACAAATAACATTTTTATTAGGACTTATAACTTATTTTTTTATTGTATTTAATTTAAATTCAATACTGTTGTAATCTAAGTATATAAGGCTATCTGCTTCCAAATCCTATAATTGCATGTGATGTGAGAATGATTTAGTCATTCACTCAGCTCTAGGGGGGGGTCACTTTTTAGTTAAGCACCTTGGCAAGGTTCACTCTAAGAAATGTACCAACAAAAACCCAAGGGGGAAGCTTAGATAAGAATAGTTGATAATTGATTTTTTTCCTATTCTTCCTCAAACAGCCATATTTTGTATCCTCATTTTTTAAAAAATCCTATTATTTCTAGTTTTTCCTTTTTTCTTTTCTGATGGTTCTCACCTGGGAGATCTTAAATCTGAAAAGAACGTTCTTTTGGAAATGGGTGTTACCAAATTTTGTTTCATGAAACCTTGTTAATAGACATTCAATAAATGTCCTGTTTTTATTGTTGCTTTTTCTTTTTGATGGGAAAAAAATGAATGAAAGGAGGAAAAACCTTGGAAAACCTTTTTTTTAAATTGTTTTTTAATGTGAAGGAGCATATATATATTGTCCCCAGGGAGATAATTACCTTCAGTTCAATGTAACTTTGGAGCAAAGGCACTAGCACCTGGGAAGGAACAGCAAGATTCCAGGTAACAAGTAACATTTGGCCTGAGCTTTGAATGAAACTAAAAATTCTAAGAGGCAGAGATGAGGAAGGAGTGTATTCTGGTATGGGGAATAATTTGTGTAAAGGCAGGAAAACAGGCTGTAGAATATTGTGTATGAGGAGCCATGGGAAAGCCATTTTGGCTGAATCAGTGAGTGCCTAAAGGAGAGTAATATATAATAAGGCTAGAAACATACTTTGGGACCAGATTAAGAAGAGTTTTAAATTCCAGTGTACCCTATATTTTATTCTAGAAGTAATGGAAGCTTCTGGAGTTTATTGAGCAGATTAATGGCAGAGTCAGGCCTGTATTATGGAATATTTCTCTTGATTATTATTTCTGTAGTTGTGTGAAGGACTGGGAGTTCTTGAAAGGTTTTTAACAGGTAAATCACAAAATAAAAGCAGGATTTTTAGAAACATTCATATGGCAGCAGCAAGTTGGATGAACAATCTGCTTATAGGAAGGAGATCTGCCCTCAAGAAGATCTATTTAACTATTTCAGTAGTCTGTGTGATAGGATAAGATGAAGTAGATAGTAATCTTAATTTATTATTTATTGGTCTGTAGGAAGGATCATAAAGTGTATTTATATATTTTAAATTAAATTCTTTGAGGAGAACTAGATTGAATTAGAGTTGTTAACCATTTTCAAAAACATTCAGATATCTAACATAAAATCACAGCATTCTATGTAATGTTTCTTACCTTTTCTCTCAAACTGTTCTTTATTGCTACTTAGGCAAAATCATCCTGATCTATTTAATTTTATGTTAAAGATAGTATTGTTGAGACCTTTACCATAAGATACTATACTACCTTTATCCCTTTACTTTCTCTTTAATCTGCCACTTTATGATTTGCTGTTGTAAATTAAGATGTTGATTGTGACTTTGCCCTCTTCGATTCTACCATCTTCCTTAAGCATCTTCCTCCCTTTGCCCTACTCTTAGGTTCATATAATGCTTACTCTTCTCATTTGACTAAAGTGTTGGACAGTTTCTTATGGGACACTGCAATTCTATTAAATAGTAAGCTTCTTGCATGTTTTCCTCATTACTTCATTAGTCTTAATTTTCCCTTTTCTTTCCTCTCTTAAAACCAATAAAATAGAATAAAATTCCTGAAATCACTGCATTTTTGTCTAAATATACTCCTTGTCACTTCATGAGGAAAAAAAGCCACAATGAAAAAAATCCATAAATGTTTTCAGAGACCTTTCAAATTTTTCTTCATGTTGTTTTTTATCATCCTCATCCTTATCAACATTAATTTTTTTCCTTCATGTTATTCATATATATATATATTTCTCCTGGTCCTCATTTCACTCTCTAATAATTCATATAATTTTCTCCGTATTTGTCTAAATCTGAGACATTCATCATTTCTTGTGATACAACATTCAAATACAACAATTTCTTCAATCATTCCCTAATTGTTGGACATCTATTTTGGTTCCAGTTCTTTGATATCATAAAAATACTTTAATTTTAGGAAAATGTTCTCTCTATCCTTGATTTTTCTCAGAATTGTTGTTATTTTTGGTTGGTAATGTCTAATTTCTAGTGATTCCATCTGGGTTTTCTAAGCAAAGATACTATAGTAGTTTGTCATGTACTTTCTAATCCAGCAATTATAATTATTAGACAATGCCACCTAATTGTCTAATAGTTATAATTGCTATATTAGAAAGTACATACAGTTTAGTGACTTTGTAGGTATAATTCCAAAATTATTCCCAGAATGTTTGTTTGGTTTTTGTAGACTTTGCTATATTTTTAAAAGTTTTAAAATGTGTAATGTGACTTCCCATATGTCTGCCAAGGTACATGGTGAGAAATAAACAAAATAAAGTCCAATGGAGATAAATATAGTCTTTGAGATGAAATAATAGTTTGGCGTGGTTGTTTATGGTGCTATTAAACAAAAGACACTCTGTAACCCTTTGTGGAGGTGATCTCAAGCTCAGGTTTGGGTTTTTGAGTAAGGAAAGGGCCTCCTGAAAAGCATAATAGGATCATTCTACCTACTACTTTTCAGACCAGAGGAAACTTAGTTCCATGTGGGGTGAGGGGATTGGAGTAAGTATTACTCCACCTGAGGTCACTAAGAGAAAAGTGGAGAGAAACAAACAAACAACAAAAAATTCTAGCGGACAAATCTTAGTATCAAAATACTCAGGTTGTACTGCGAAAAATCCAGAAGAAAAGATTGTATAGTACCTCACACACCTGTAGGATTTGCCCAAGGAAATGAATTAATTTTAAATTTTTTTATTCTGAATTTAAGAAATAAAATAAGCATCCTCCATAACATAGTGGAATATAAAAAAAGATGGTTGCACATGAATTTGCAACTCTATTATATAAAACTTGTTCTTCCTTTAAAAAGCATATAATAAATGGCATAAGCAGTTTAATAATTCTTTGGGCATAATTCCAAAATGGTTGGATCAGTTCATAGTTCCATGAATTAGTGTTGCAATTTTTCTACATCCCTTGCAACATTTGTTTCCCTTTCAATCATTTAAGTCAATTTGATGGATGTAAAATGATATCTCAAGGTTTTTTTAATTTGCATATAGCTAATCAATAATGATTTAAAGCATTTTTTCTTGTAACTATAAATTGTTTTGATTTCTTCATTGGAAAACTGCCTGTTCACATCCTTTGACTGTTTGTCAATTGGGGAATGACTCATATTCTTATAGATTTGACATAGTTCTTCAATATTTGATAAATTGTCTATAAAATTTGCCCAACCCCCAATTTTCCGCTTCCCTTCTGATCTTGGATACATTGGTTTTATTTGTACAAACCCCTTTTAATTTAATGTAGTTGAAATCAAGGGAATTGAAATAGTCTCCAGCCAGGAATTCCATGAGATAGGTTGTCACTTCAAAAAAGTACCAGGTGCTCAGTATTATCAGCAAAAGCAGTGGCATATGACTTGGGTTTAAAATAATTATGGCCTCGTAATTTTAGCCAATGTACATAATATTTTTATTTCTATCAGGCTACAAGATATCTTAGGGAACTGGGGGCCTAAATAAGAAAAGTGCTTTAAAAAAAATCACCTACAAAGTTTTATTGGATTATCATCATAGGGCATCCCCAGAACCAAAGTATCTCTCTTGGAGTTCCTGAAATTCTTGTCAATAGAGTTATTGCTTGAATTGAAGTGTTGTCTCTAAATAATAAAAACAATAATAACTAACATTTCTGTAAATTCTTAGTATGTGCCAGATACTGTGCTAAATGCTTTACAATTATGATATCATTTGATCATCACAACAACTCTGGGAATGAATAAGCCCATTTTATAAGTAAGGAAACAAGTTAAGGTTCACAAGTAAGGCAAACAGAGGTTAAGTGACTTGTCCAGAGTTATATAGCTAGTAAGTGTGAAGTCAGGTCTTTTTGAATATAGGCCCAATGCTCTCTCCACTTTACCATTTTGTATGTCCATTAAAATGAACATTACATTGGAAAGATGATCATAATAACATCTGTAAAATTTACTTTAACATATTAGTTCACTGTTGCCTTGAAATTACCTGGGTTTTGACTTGAGCAAATGAGCAGCGAAGCAGGTAAATTTGTAAAATTGAAGGAATATGGTCCAGAAAATGGGTATTACCTACATATTCTAGAACTATCTTGGAAGCTAGAGCTTAAGAAGAAAATGCTGAAGTTGGGAATAGAAGAAATGATGAAAGAAGGAGGAAACTTAGAAAGTAGAGATGAGAGAAAATGGCTTGGCCTCATACTGTAACCTCAAAAGGGTAAGTTGTTTCTTAATTTTTTTAAATTAAAAACCAGGAAGTTGGCTGGTTTCAGATTGACTTAGAATTACTTTGTTCTTAATTCATATACTTTTCATTTAGGAAAAAATGTTTAAAAATCATATTGAAAACATTGAATTTCCTAATAAAGGGATCAAGGCTCATATATTATTTCCTACATATAGAATTTCCTAGTTTTAGAGATTTTTTTAAGAAAGACATTGGCAATGTCTTTGCTGTTGATTTAGCTGGGTGTTGAGAGATGCCAGACATTGATCTTGAATGAGACTTACACTGATGAGAAGGCAATAGTTGATATTATCACACTAAAGATAAACTAGAATTAAATCTATAAAACAAGACTGGTATTTTAGCAAAAGGCTGTTTCAGCCTTGTACAGCCTAAATGCACCTCCTTAACTGCAAGATACAGAAATTTGTAGATGAAAAGCTTTTACCTGGCCTGGGCTTTTTGAGCATAATAAGCAACAAAAGTAGAGGCCTTAATTCAACTGTCCAAGGATTGTTTTACATTTCCAGTGACTTCTATAATCAAGAAAATTAGTCTAGAGGGTCTTTCTAGGTTTTCTAGTCAAGATTAAAGAAGTTATTTCTTTTCCTTTTAGGTAATGCGTATCAAATTAGACCACCCACAATTTCAAAGGAGAGCTTTATTTTTAACTTACAGGAGACTGAGGCTTAGCAATATAGGTTAGGGTCATTTAATGGAAGACCTTTGCAAATTAGTGCTGCTTTTTGTAGTAGCAAAAAGAGCAGAAACAAGTACGCGCTCATGGATTAGGGAATGACTATACATATGGTGATAGATGAATATAGTGAAATATTATTGGATAATAAAAAATGAAGAATATGAAAAATTCTGAGAGATTTGGGAATATTTAAATGCCCTGATGCAGAGTAAAGGAAGCAGAAACAGAAGAACAATTTATATTATAACAAAGATGATAGTTACAATAATAGCAAGCAGAAACAGAACATATTGTAACAAAGATGATAGTTATAATAGTAGCTAACATTTATACAGTGCTTACTTACTATGTTCCATATATCATGTTAAACACTGATCTTCACAACAAACAAAAGAGGTAGGTAGTATTATTATAACCAATTAAGGCTAAGGAAACAATTAAATAGGGATAAGTGATTAGACCAGTATCACACAACCAGTAAATGTCTGTGGTTGGACTGAACTCAAATTTTTGTGACTCCAGCCCATGTTCTATCCACTGAGCAACTATCATTTTGCCATTATACAGCATGTCACAGTTTCCATACTTCCTCATAACTATCCTGTGATGTTAGACAACTCAATGGGAATTGGATGAGATTTGAGAGATTTTTTTTCTATCTTTAAAATCCTTTAACCAGTCAACAAACCCTGGTGATAAAAACAACAAAAAAAGGAACCATACCTGATTAAAGGAGCTTACATCAATGGGAATTAAGGATATCCATACATGAGTAAAATAAAAGTACATTCACAATACTTACAAAATAAATATAATTTCAGGAAAGGAGGAAACAAAGTGGCTCAGTAGATAGAAGACTAGGCATGGAGTCAAAGATCTCAGTTCATATCTATTCTCAGATATTTACTAGTTTTGTAACCTTGGATAAGTCACTTAATACTGTTTGTTTCAATTTCCTCATCTGTAAGATGAATTGAGGAAGGTAATGTGAAACTATTCCAATGTCTTTGCCAAGAAAATCTTGAATGGTGTTGCAAATACTTGGACATCACTGAAACACTGAATAAAAACAACAAAATTTCAGGAAGAAGGTGCTGTGTTTTATGGTGTATCAAGAAAATTCTCATGAAGGAAATATCATTTGATCTGAACTTTGGAGGAAGCCTGGAATTCTAAGAGATAGTAAGAGTTGGAATGCATTACAAAGATGGAGAGACCCTTTGAAAAACCATAGACATAGGGGATGAACTACCAATTGTGAAGAACAGTAGGAAACTCAGTTTGGCTAGAACAAAGTGGGTGTGAGGGATAGTGATGCTACAATAAGACTAGAAAAGTAGATTGGAATTAGGCAGCAAAGGACTTTAAATATTAAATAAAGGAATTTGTATTTAATCCTAATATAACCTAAGGCTCAAAGCTCATTTGCATTAAACTCTCCTCATTGGAAATAATTACTCAGTGTTCTTGTACCTGTTTATGGATGAAGGGAAAAAGTCATCTGGACTTGAGAGAAGAGAGATTCTTCTGTTTTCAAGCATGGAGAGAGAAAATATGAGGTCAAGGACTTTCTTCAGGTCCCTAAAGAGAGAGAAAGACTGAAAAAAAGCCAACATATAGAGGAGCTGGTACCCCAATCTTGTTCCTATCTTTACCACACTAGAAACTTCCCAGAATTTCCCCTTATGTGAGATTTGGGGACTTTCTCTCTCTTTCTTAGTAGAGCTGACTTAATCTTATTCCTACGGGAAAGGTCATTCACTTTATCACCTGGGTATTCTCATATACATGCCTTCTCTGATTTCTGTTTGAGTATTGACTTGGAGAAATATGTTTATTTACTACTTGTTGGTTGTGTTTATTTTGAAATTGTCATTTGATGGGAAGGGACTTGATCCTTGAATATATAGCTGTAGGTAGTTATTCTTTGCCAAAAGGTAGTAATCAGCAATGAAGATTGAACCTAAAAATTAAATTAATTAATTAAAATTAATTTTAAAATAATTAATATTTTCACTGCACTAAAAATACTTAGAGTTCAGTGGTGCAGATTCACATCTAGGTATTCCATCTATCTGAAAAGAACAGAATGGCCAGCCTCTCTGACCCCAATCTTCCTTTCCTCATAGGAATTATAATCTATCTTAAAGAAGAATGAATGGAAGAAATTATGGAAATAATTCATGCATCTCTGAGCCATATCCAGACAGATCCATTAGACACATTCAACCTTAAAGGGGTAATACTCATTTCTACTCTTATTTCCTTCTTCTGTGACATGGTCATATTCATATCTGTCTACTCCTAAGAGAATATCACTTAATCCATTGTGCTAAGGATAGATTGGAGAGGAGAGATAGGGAGACCATGTAGGAAATTATACAGTGGTCCAGGAAAGAGGTAATGAGGACTTAAATAGGAATGCTGGCTACTGAGTGGAAAAAAGGAGATAGTAGAAAAAAGGAGATACTGTGAAAGAAGAATTGACAAGACTTGGTCACTAATTAATTATGGGAGAAAAGATGAAGGACAATGAGAAGTCAAGGATCACTATAGGATTTGGCTTCTGGGTGAATAGAAGAATAATGGCCTTGACAGAAATGGGGAAGGGTGGGAGGTATCTTGGAAAAAGATAAAAAGTTCTGTTTTATCTATGTTGAGTATGAGACACCTTTGGGACATCTAGCTTGAAATATCTGGTAGGCTGTGTGTAATGCAGAACTGAATCTCAAGAAAGAAACTAGGGCTGGATATATAGATCTGGAAGTCATTTGTGTAAAGATGTGGTGGAAATAATGCCCAAATTTGAATCAGAGAAACTGATTGAATCTTCATTCTGTTATTTATCACTTGTGTTATTTTGGGCAAATCTATGTAAATCTCAATTTCTCTCCTTATAAAATAATGAAAGATTAGGATTTGAAGAGTTTGAGCTTGAGATTCCCTACACTATAAAGTTTATATTCTCAAAGGTTTCAGCCCTTCAAAGTGCTAGAATTATAATAACTGTATGTATGATAGTCACTTTAGTATCTATTTGGTCTCCCTACTTCAAATCTCTCCTTTCTCCAATTCATTGTCCACACAATGGCTAAAGTGAGACTCCTAATGCATAGGTCTTACTACATTATTACTCTACCCAGTAAACTCTAGTAATTGCTTGTTTCTTCTAGAATCATAAATTTCTTTTAATTGCTCTCTGACTTAAACCTACCTTTCCAGGTATATATTGTAAAAAACAAGATTATTTGCTTTATCTTTGCCAGTTTCTATAAAGGCTTAACCTTTATAAATGGGATGATAAATTTAGAGCTAGGATTCCAGAGGTCATTTAAATCTAATGCCTTCATTTTACAGATGAAGAAACTTGGGCCTACAGAGCTGAAATGATTTCAACTAGTAAGTAGCAAGAACAGTCAAGATTTGAATGCAGTGACAGTCTATAGGAATGGATAGATCAGACCCAAATTCATTCTTTTTTTCTGTTGTATTATGGGAATTTACATAGAAATTAAGCAAATAAAATAATAAACCAGTTGACAGAAAAATATATAATGTAATAATTATATTAATGTATTAATTAAAATTCTCTCTTTACTAATGCATTGTTGGTGGAGTTGTGAAATGATCCAACCATTCTGGAGCAATTTGGAACCATGCCTAAAAGGCTATAAAACTGTTCATACTCTTTGATGAACCAGTTAGAATCCTCTAACTGGGTCTCTATCCAAAAGAGTTCATAAAAGAGGGAAAACAACCCTCATGTGCAAAAATGTTTGCAGCCCTTTTTGTAGGGGCAAGGAACTGGAAATTTAGTGGGAAATGGCTGAATAAATTATAGTATATGAATGTAATATAATGATTATTCTATAAGAAAAGATGAGCGGGCTGATTTCCGAAAAGTTTGGAAAAACTTACATGAACTGATGCTGAAGGAAGTGAACAGAATCAAGAGAACATTGTACAGGGTAACAACAAAATTATGTGATGATCAACTGTGATAGACTTGTCTCTTTTCAACAATGAGGTGATTCAAGGCAGTTCCAATAGACAAGGGATGGAAAATGGTTTCCAATTTGAGAGAGACCACTATAAAGACTGAATGTAGATCAAAAAACGTAATGTTTTCAGCTTTTTTTGTTGTTGTTTTTCTTTCTCATCCCCCCCCCTCCTTTGGATCTGATTTTTCTTAAACAACATGAGAAATATGGAAAATTGAACATATTTAACCTATATCAGATTTCTTGCTATCTTAAGGAAGAGAAAGTTAAGGGAGAAAAATTTAGAACACAGTTTTACAAAAATGAATGTTGAAAACTATCATTACATATATTTAGAAAAATAAAATACTATAAGAAAACTCTGTCTTTGATACAAGGGATTGGATTTATCTTGTGATCCTTTTTCTTACTAATCTTTCTAGTTTATTTTGCCCTTACCCAACATTTTCCCTTAGAACATTAGTATTTGGTATATATTTCTCTAAGGGCACAGCTCACTTGCAAGCACTCAGGCTAGAATATATCAAACATGGAACAATTTTCATTTAACTTGAATCAAAAAATGAAAAATAATTTCATACAATGAAAATTCCATTCTCCCTTTCCAGAGAGCATCAAGCAATCTTTCTCTCTGATGACTCTCTCTTTCCATTTTGATTTGTAAAATTTATATAATTATCGATTGCAGTGTAGAGCTAAGTTTGAGGTACTTCTTAAAGAGCAACTATTTTCTGCTTATGTTGATCCTTATTTCTCTTGAGAGTCTTGGGCCTAGAGAGTTGAAATAGCTTCAAGTAGTAAGTAGCAAAAAGAGTCATAGTAAAGGGTAAGAGTCTGATTCTAATCCAAGAAATACTGGACATCTCAATCCTCTTTCCTCTTATCAAGGCTCAGAATTCCTTTCTTTGTTTTGTCAAGGCCACTTTTTTCTCCTGGTCTATAGTAAATGTAATTCTTTCACTATTATGAAAGTGATTTTGGAGAGGATTGTAATGATGGTCAGAGATTGAAATCAGGGAGAAAAAATTGAGAAGAAATTGAGGGAAAACTTAAAGAAGTTTCCAGGTCTAGATTCTGTTTCCAATTTCTGTAGCAGAAACTAGTGGGAGGAGAAAGAAATCATGAGGATTTGGATTTATGATGAAGGACAAAGATTAAATCTGGGGAGAAGAAATTTGCAGAAATTTTGGAGAATGTGTGAAGCAGAAAGAGAACAATTTGAGCCAAAGGAAATGAATGTTTCCCCCCAAAACAAAAATATAGAAAAGTAAGAACTTGAATAGAAGGGCTCAAGGAAAAAGAAAAGAAGGCAACAATGTACGCTAAGTAAGAAATAGAAAACAAGCAATTGATAAAGTAAATTAGTTAGTAAAAGAAACTATTGAAAGAAATAAGAGTTTAACGAGAAAAGGAATCAATTTGCTGAGAAAAACTGAGAAAAAGTTGAATGTGGTATTAAGTTGTTAAGAAGTAGTAAATAGAAATATTATACCAAAAGTGACAAAATGCTGTAAATATCCTGAAGATCTCAAAGTATAAGGTATAAATATTCACAAGTAGTTTCAAAAATGTTTGAAAATATCAACCAGGGAACTCTTCCACCATTCCTCTTCAAATAAATGTAATATAACACCTCAAATTGAATTTTTGAGCAGTATAGTCACCAAAAGTTTTCAGGGTGAGACATTTTTCTAGCCTAAGAAAGCTTAAAAGGTCAGCAGAAGAGATTTGTGACATGTGTGAGGACTCATCAGAAGTGCATTCACAACATAGCAGCACCAGCAATGGGACTTCAGGGCAGGTGCAGAAGCAGCTTTAGGACCTCTCAGTCTAGGATAGTAATGAGATCAATCAACTGGTCAGAGAGAGATTGTAGGGAATTGTCTGCTTGTATTGGGTCCAGCTAGTTCTGATTGGTAATTATATTGCCTATACATACTTCTGATTCATAGTTCCATTGTGGAGAAGAACCTGGGAGCTGTTTACAAAGGAGCTGGATTTCAGTTCCTCCAAGAGAGGAAAAGTAGGTTTGCAGCAGCAGGAGAGAAGGTGACCTGGTCACAGTTCCAAGACTAAGATGAATTCTAGCAGTTGTGGCTATTAGGAAAGGACTTTTTCTTGGTAAAGATCAGATCAAAGACCAGGAGCTCAAATCACACTACCTTGGAAAAACGAAAAACCAAAAACCTGTAGAACCCTAAAATTAGATCTGAAAACAGCAGCAAGAAAAAACCTGAAGCATCGGACAGTGCCTCCTTACCTGCAGGAAGGGGAAATTTGAGGAGGGAAGTAAAGATTTGGTAGAGCCACTTTGGAGAGCCAACTACAGAGCTGATAAAGGAGGGATGGTAGGATTGTCTATCAATGGTGAGGACTTAGGTGAAGTTATGTAACAAATTTGTAGTAGATTTAGTCAGAAAAGTTGTTTTGACTTTTTCCACCTTTGTTCAGCATTATGTGGATAGGAGTGAAGGTAGTAAATGATAGCAATTATCCAAGTTTGACTGGGCATAATTAGTGATGTGATGAGGGATTGGGAATTTCAAGAGAGGAAGACAATATAGAGTTGAATTGGCTCACCAAGGAGGAAAATGGACAAAAGAGAAGAGAGTGGCAGAGATTCCTGGGAGAGAACTGAGGGATTAAGGATTGGAACTCATGGTGTGGAGAAAGAGTAAGTTATACAAAATAAAGTAAAGGAAGAAATAAAAAGCCAAAAGATTATGGTTTGATAAATGGATTTTAGAATTCTTGAACATGGAGGCAGTACATTTATGAGTGATGGCAAGGGAAAAAATCATAATCCAAATATCAAACTCATTGATCAGGGACAGAGAGTGATCTAGGGGTAAGTGGGGGTGTGTGTGTGGGTGTAGACAATAGGTACCAGGATTTTGTTTCAGGGATAAATATGAACATCATAAAGCTCAAAGGAAGAGAAATTATTCAGTGATAGAGGAAAGGGGAGAAATTGGAAGTAGCAATAGGGAGTAAGGGATACTCCAATTCCCCTACCTCAAACAGTGAACTGAGGAGAGTCAAAGTACAGCCAGTACCAGAAAGAGTGGCCAAGAAGCCTGTCCTCAAGGGGAAACCAAGTTCAGTAAAAGCTAGTAGATGGAAAAAAAACAGGTAAGGAATCAATTTAAGATGAAAGAAAACTTGCCTATGGAACAGACATTCCACAAGGTTCAATAAAAGACTCTGGATAGAGTTAAGATGAAACTTTTTGGTGGGAGGATGAGGGTGATGGGAATGAAGATTTGACTGGCAGGGGTGGTGGTGAGAAATAAGGTTTGAATGATGATCTACAGGAGTTTAGTTTCTGGAATATGTTGGTGTGAGAATGACCAGGTGTGAGAATGTTCATTTTTGAATATAGAGCACTACTCCTGTATGCTCAAAGGATGAACATAGCAAGAGAAGGGAAGCCCAAAGTAGAAGGCAGAGTTGCTCTTTCTTGCGCTAGAAGTTCTCCACATCCCAGTTGGAAGACTGGCCGGCAGCAGGAGGTAGAAGATGCCTTGTATTGGAACAGATGGAAGTGGAAATGGTTACTTTGAGGCATATGGAAGATGCCTAGCCTAGCCCCAAGTGGCCTTTCCAGGGAACATACTGTACCCAAGAAGAGATGGAAGGTTCAGGATGCTATCACAGTATATATGAATTACTGCATTTTGTGTTTCTTTGTTTCTTATTTTGCTATTATATCCATTTGACATTATTTTGTGTTGTGTTCCTACTACTACACCTGCTAGCTTTGCTTTAGTTATCCATGCTTGTTGCTTTTGATTGACTGTGATATACTATGTACTTTTAAAATGTGCACATGGAATTATGTATCTTGTCACTGTAGAATTCCCCCCAAGTGATGCTCTGTAAAGTATCATGTCTACTGCAGGTACCATTGATGTATATTTGTTATTTTTCAGTCTCAGTGGTGCTAAAGCTGGTTACCTGGGACACCAGAAGAATGACTCTTGTTATTTTAAAATACTGATGGCAGCATTTATACTGTATGGTTATAGGTTTTGGATTTGTTCCAGCTGATCTTTGAAAGGAAGTATAAACACTTCAGCCTTGGGGAAGAATGCAACCTAACTCCCAAAGTCCATTATATCTTTTTTGATGGACACTCTCCTCCAGAGGTTTCTCTTCCCAGAAGTCCTTTGAGAGTATTACAGTTTTTAATCAACTTCAAATACTTTTAAAACCATATCTGGGGCAGTGTAATTTAGTGAACGAGTTCCATGTGGAATATGGTTACAAAAGAAAAAAAATATTAACTCAAAAGAGATTTGAGGCAAGTGTGTTAGGGGCATAATTACAAAATGTTATTTACATTTAGTGCTATTTTTGCATGACAGCCAGATTGCATCTGAGTATCTTTGCCATCACTTCAAAACAACTGAATCAACCATAGTTCACTTGGAGAGAAACATGAACTAAAAGCTGTTTTTAAAAAAGCAGGTATCAATGTACTTGACTACTGCCCAATAAGTGACTGAACAAGTTTGCTACTCTGTGTTCATTAACACTTTCTTTTTGGTTGTTTATTTTTGTCTTTTAATGATTTAGTTTTGTCAGTTGAAAACTTGGTGTCTTTATGAAGAAAATCCTTTTGTCTTCCTCCAGGAAAAAGTTTATTTCCCAGGCTAGAATAACATCTGTTTTGTGTCAGTAAATTTCAGGGACTCTATATTTGAATAGATTCTCACTGAAACTTCTTAATAATTCTTGAATTGCAGAGTGCATTTGCACATCAAAGATACAGTCTTGGTACATTCTCATCTCTTCTGTACTAATATATTTTTTTTAAAATTGGGCCTTAGCAGATAGTCTGGGCTTTGTAGAAGAAAGATGCATAAAAGTATAGAATACAGTGTTTCTTATCATTATTATAATTCTGACTTCTTTCCTATTATAGAGTCTTATAATTTGAACTGATAGAACTGAAAACATTCTTGGACTCATCTGTTCTGTTTTGGAAAATGGCCCTTTAAAAGCCACATTACATGAAATGCTGTTGCTTCTATCTGTAGGAAACAGGGAATTCAAAAGGAGTGTCAATTCTAGCTCAACTCTAGTTCAGCTTTAGTTCCAGAGTGGGAAATTCTAAGATCTCTATTAAAGGATATGGCTGATGCAGAGTACTTCAGTTGTTAGCATTCAACTCTTTTTTGGGTCATCATCCCCATCATCAACATCAAAAGGAACATATAATTTAACATAGGAAAGAAACTTGACTTAAGAAGTGAGAAAAAAATTGATTTAAGGAAACATATACTAATATAGGAGATAGCTAAGTAGTGCAGTGGATAGGGCACTCGCATGCAGGAAGACAAGAGTTCAAATCCAGCCTCAGAAACAACCTAACTGTGCCACCTTGATCAATTCACCTAACTTGTTACTGAGGAAGGAAAGGGCAAAGAACTCTAGTATCTTTGCCAAAAAAATCCCTGGAATAATAGAGTTGGACACAATTGAAATAACTGAATAACAACAAATTCTAATAATATGCTTGCTGAGTTCAGAATACACAGACATTTTTCAAAGAATATTCAAATTTGCAGAAATCTATGTTGTGTTGAAACTGGAGAATATGTACATTAATATGTTGAAAGACTTCATTATAAAAGTGATTTTAAATGATTTCTTCATTTTTTGGTAAGCATTTGCTATTCTCTGAGATTCTTACCCCCTCCTAATCAAAGAGCCTATACAGCATTTTTATTTAGTAATTGCTATTAGCTTGCATGTGATATGAAGAGTTATCTATTTATTCTAGGATTCTTTTGGGAAAGAAGATGATTTTCTCATGTAAGTTTTAATTTTGAGTGTATTTAGTGCCATTTTTTGACCTTATGGTCTGCTTTGAGATACTGGGGCTTATACTTTTTATACAGAGGTATGAAACCTTTATAGTGGGAACTCACACTTGATATATTAGTATGGTTCATATGTGGCCCACAAAACATTACACTCATGCTTATACTTTCTTAATCCTTTAATCTATTAATTATTTATTGGGTCCCTATGTGTCCAGTATCATGGAGGAAGAGATGCAAAAAGAGTATAAAACATCATTTCTGCCCCATATTATGAGATAGAAATTTATTTAGTTTTGGGGAAAGGATTCTGGAATTAGAACCCGAAGAACTAGGTTTAAATTATGGATCTGCCTCATGCTTATCATTTGATGCGCAAATGCATTCTGCAATTCAAGACTTGGCCAAGTCATTTTATCCCTCTAGATTTCATTTTTCTCCTCTACAAAATGAGAAGGTTGGAAAAGAATATTTATTTTAGCACTGACATCATTTACTTTTAAACTATATATTTTCCAACTTCAGAGAGAGGGATAGAGCCAAAGCTATGTTAACTAGCTTAGACAAATGGAACATATATAGATTGTGAGCTCATTCTCTGACATGCCTCTTTCATCCCCACCCTCACCTCCATCTCCCTCACTGGCAGGTTGGGTCCCCAGAACAAGAATATACTTCCTTTAGAATTCTAGGAGTAAACCTGAAAAATTGTAATGAAGGACACTGTAGTAGGAGAAAATATATCTGGTATATTTCCTCAACTCATATCATCCCTGTTTAATATTTTTACAATATCATTCTCTAATTAGTATAATCTCAATGCCAATGATTAGCACCTCAATATCAATTTAACCAATTTATATCAATTAGCTCTTACAAGGGGATATTTACTATGAAAATGGAGCAAGAAATAAAGAACCAAATTTGGTTCCTGAATTTGGACATTCTCTCCTGCTACACTTTGGTCCCTGAACTTAAATTTAAAGTGGTTAAAAAGCATCCCTCCCACAGAGTTCATTTTTGCATGTGACATGGCTGATAAGTGAGCTACTCCCTTGCTTGCGGGACAGTGTCTTGGCTGTTTGACAAACATATCACTCCTAAGGACTATGCTTTCTTACCGTGCTTAAGTGCTGTGGCTAAGACAGACTCTATTATTGAACCATTCCTGAACTTCTATTGGGTTTTTTAATATTTTTAAGTTTATTATGCCATTCTGTCTCTAATACATATTCCCCTACAATCATAGGGCTTAACCTCCTTGGAAAACTTGTCCAGCTTTGATTCTTTGTAGATTTGTATTTCATATCTTGCCATCATGCAATATCACTGGAAAAATATTTCAAAAATATTTTTGAAAAATGGTACTTTGTTTCAGGGAGGACATTAGGGTTGCTAAAGGAACTTAATTCTCCAAGACATTTCAGCAAACTCTCCAGCTTATATTCAGTTCTGAGCTCAGTGTTTTGTTCTACTTAGCAAAAATTTAAATATTGATATTATTATTAAATATTAATTGTTTATGTTATTTATAGCTTGCTATATTTTAGTCAATTAAATATGGGAAAATAGGAGATTTAGTGTGAAATATCATGTAAGAGTGCCTGCTTGCTCTTTTAAAATATCTTTATGAAAGGTATCTTCATAGAAATTAAATGAAACAATAACTTCAGTAAAATTGCAGAATATAAAATAAATTCACACAAATCATCAGCATTTCTATATATTATCAATAGAACCCAGCAGGAAGAGATAGAAAGAGAAAATGCCATGACAAATAACTATAGAATGCATAAAATATTTGGGAATTTACCTGCCAAGGTACACAGAGGAACTATATGAATCTAACTATGCAACAATATTTTAATGTGGAAAAAAGATATATTTAACTAGATAAATATTTATTGCATATTGTACGTCTTACCAATATAATAATTACTGGACAAATCACTTAACCCCAAGTTCCTCAGCAAAATAAATAAATAAAATAAAATAAAAATTAAAAGGTCAATCAGTGGAACAGATTAGGTACACAACACGAAGACGCAAACAATCACAATTGCTTAGTGGTCAGAAAACCAAAAGAACTTAACTATGAGAAGAAAGAAACTATTTGACAAAAGTTTCTGGGAATGCCACACAGTAATGTGTCAGAAATTAGATTTATACTGGCATCTTATACCGTTATACTAAGATAAACGCCAAATGGATATGTGACCTAGATAGCAAATGTTTGCATCATAAGCAAATCAGAGGGAAAAAGAAAAAAATTACCTTTGAGATCTATGGATAGAGATAGACCAAACAAAGTTAGAGAAGATCATTAACAATAGAATGAACAATTTTAATTATACAAAAATTTAAAAGGTTTGTCACAAACTTCACTGCAGCTAAATTTTATTTTATTTTATCTTTTAATTATAGCTTTTTATTGATAGAACATATGCATAGGTAATTTTTACAACACTGTCCCTTGCACTCACTTCTGTTCCAACTTTTCCCTTCCCTCCATCCTCTCCCCCACATGGCAAGCAGTCTTATACATGTTAAAAATGTTAAAGTATATATCTAGGATATACTTTATATTAGTTAAAGTATATCCTAGATATAATATATGTGTGCAGATCCATACAGTTCTCTTGTTGAACAAGAAAAATCAGATTCAGAAGATAAAAATAACCTGGGAAGAATAACAAAGATGCAAGTAGTCCATATTCATTTCCCAGTGTTCCTTCTCTGGGTATAGCTGATTCTATCTGTCATTGATCAATTGGAACTGAATTAGATTTCTTTTTGTCGAAGATATCCACTTCCATCAGAATACATCCTCATATAGTATTGTTGTTGAAGTGTATAATGATCTCCTGATTCTGCTCATTTCACTCAGCATCAGTTCATGTAAGTCTCTCCAAACCTCTCTGTATTCATCCTGCTGGTCATTTCTTAATGAACAATAGTATTCCATAACATTCATATACCACAATTTACCCAGCCATTCTCCAATTGATGGGCATCCATTCATTTTCCAGTTTCTAGCCACTACAAACAGGGCTGCCACAAATATTTTGGCACATACAGGTCCCTTTCCCTTCTTTATTATCTCTTTGGGATATAAGCCCAGTAGTAGCACTGTTGGATCAAAGGGTATGCACAGTTTGATAACTTTTTGAACATAGTTCCAAATTGCTCTCCAGAATGACTGGATCAGTTTACAACCCCACCAACAATGCATCAGTGTCCCAGTTTTCCTGCATCCCCTCTGATATTTGTCACTATCTTTTCCTGTCATTTTAGCCAGTCTGAGAGGTGTGTAGTGGTATCTCAGAGTTGTCTTAATTTGCATTTCTCTGATCAATAGTGATTTGGAGCACCCTTTCATATGAGTAGAAATATTTTCAATTTCATCATCTGAAAATTGTCTGTTCATATCCTTTGACCATTTATCAATTGGAGAATACAGCTAAATTTTTAAGAGAAATAGTTGAATAAGAGAAATATTGCAATCATTATTTTGCAGTATTTTTTCTGATAAAGTATCTCATTTTCAAGACATATACAAGGCTGATTCACAATTATAAGAATTAGGATCATTTACCTACTAATTAAGGTCCAAAGAATATGAATAGTCAGTTCTCAAAGGGAAAAAAATCAAAACAATCTAGTATAGAAAAACAAAATATCCCAAATCATTAGTAATTAGATAGTGCAAATTAAAGCAATTCTGAGGCTTCATCTCATACTCATCAGATTGGCAAAGTCGATAAAAAAGGAAAATGCCAAATATTGTAAAGGCTGTGATAGGGAAACAGGTACATTGATACTCTGTTGATGAAACTGAATTGGCACCATCATTCTGTAAAGCAATTTGGAACAAAGTCAATTGCATATTTTTATATTTTAATAAGGAGACAAGATATATTTAGTTATAACTACAAAATACAATATGCCATGATTAGAAAAGGTAAGGGGTGGGAAGGAGAGGAAATGAAATTGTTATCTAATTTTCCTTTCGTTCAGCAGTTATGCCACAAGTGAAATTGTTTTTCAGCTGATATTTTAAAAGATTTTTTCCTCCTTTTAATTTTTCATGTCTTATGATCATCCTAGTCTAACACTCTAAAGTCAGTCAGCAAACATTTATTAATACAAATTAATACAAATACAAATTAATATAAATAAAATACAAATACAAATTTATTAATACAAATTAATACAGTAGTAAGTTGGGGATACAAAGAAAGGCAAAAACAGAATCTATGCCTTCAAAGAGCTCATATTCTAATGTAAGAGACAACTTTCAAATAACTTTGTATATACCAAATAGAAACAATGTAACTGAGAGGTGATCTCAGAGGGAGGACACTAGCAATTGGCCTCTTACAGCAAAGGAGATTTGAGCTGAGTCTTGATAGAACCCACGAAAGTGAGGGATGTAGAAGAAGGAAGGACACTGAAGTCATGGTGGAAAAATAGTGCTGGATACCATGTCAGGAGGAGAATGGAAGACAAGAGTAATGGCATGTGGGCCAGTGGAGTTGGATTGTGAAGCTCATAAAGAGTAAAAAGACTGGAAAGGTAGGAAGGCATCTGTTTGTGAAGGATAGAAAAGAGGCAGAAAATTGGTGAAATATCAACATTGTACAATGATCAACTGTGAATGATTAGCTATTCTCATCAATAGAATTATCCAAGACAATCCCAAGAGACTCATGAAAAAAAAATACTTTCCACTTCCAGGGAAAGAATAGATGGAGTCTGTGTGCAAATCAAAGCATACTTTTAAAAAATTTTTCTTGTTTAATTTTGTCTTTTGGACTTTTTGTTTTGATTCTTTTTTGGTCTGTGTTCCTTTTTGCAACCTGTCTAATATGCAAATGTGGGGACTTCCGGTTAAGATGGCGGAGAGGAGGCTCACAGTTGCATAAGCTCCGCGCTTTCTCTCACTATCCACTTCATTACAAGCCTCTGAATCAATGCTTGACTGAAAAAAACCCACAAATAGTTACCAAGAGAAGCCATCCTTGAGATCCGCCAAGAAAGGTCTGTCTTTACTGGAGGGCTGGGACGGTTTTAGATCGGGCGCAGGCTGAGGGCAGCGGCAGTGAGAGCACGGGAACAGACTGGAGAGGGGGTGGGGAGTGATCGCAGCTGTCTCTGCGGGGAGAGCTTCGCTACAGGTTTGGAACCTGCAGCAAGTCAACAGCCCAGCAGAGAAGTTAAAAACACCGGGGCTGAAGAACACAACCGCAAACAGCTGGAGTCTCTCAGGACCTGGCCGCCCCCCCCTTCCCCCCCTCAGTGACTCAGCACGCTTTGGGATCTCAGAGCGCAGGCGCAGCACAGTCCTGCTAGTGCCTCACTGCTGCCACCTGCAGTCTGTAGAGGAAGCTCGATAACACACCCAGCCCCCCCCCAAAGAAAGACTCCAGTTTTTTCTGTTTTTCTTTGGTAGTTTGTCTCTGATTAATAGACAGAATGAGCAAGAAGCTGAAGAGGACTTTAACCCTAGACAGCTTCTACACAGATAGAGAGCAGACTCTAAATCCTGAGGAGACTAAAAACAGGCAGTCCCCAGGTGATTCCCCAAAGGAGGAGATCGTCTGTTCCTCAGCACAGATGAACCTCATAGAAGTGATTAAAAAGGCTCTCACAAGGGAGCTAGAAGAAAAATGGGGAAAGCAGAGTGAGGCTTGGCAAAAGAGAAGGAAGCTTGGGAAAAGGAGAGGGAGGCTTGGCAAAAGAGCCTGGAGAAGTCAGTTAAAGAGAGAGTGGATAAAGAAGTAAAATCCTTGAAAAATAGGATTAGTGAACTGGAAAACAAAATTGGCGAAATGGAAAAAAATTCCACAGAACAAAAGAACTCAATTGGACAATTAGAGAAAGATTTTAAAAAAGTGAGTGAAGAGAATACTTCACTGAAAATCAGAATTGAACAAGTGGAATTGAATGACTCGAGGAGACAAGAAGAATCAGTCAAGCAAATCCAAAAAAATCAAACAATGGAGAAAAATGTGAAATACCTTCTGGGGAAGACAACAGACCTGGAAAACAGATCCAGGAGAGACAATCTGAGAATCATTGGACTCCCAGAAAAACATGATGAAAAAAAGAGCCTGGACACTGTCTTCCAGGAAATTATCAAAGAGAACTGCCCAGAAGTCATAGGAACAGAGGAAAAAATAAACATTGAAAGGATTCATCGATCACCCACTGAAAGGGATCCTAAAATCAAAACACCAAGGAATATAGTGGCCAAATGCCAGAACCCTCAGATGAAAGAAAAAATATTGCAAGCGGCTAGAAAAACCCAATTCAAGTATCAAGGAGCCACAATAAGGATCACCCAGGATCTGGCAGCATCCACATTAAAAGATCGAAGGGCCTGGAATATGATATTCCGAAAGGCTAAGGAACTTGGTATGCAACCAAAAATAACTTACCCAGCGAGAATGAGCATCTTTTTCCAGGGAAGAAGATGGACATTCAACGAAGTAAGCGAATTTCATCTATTTCTGATGAAAAAACCAGAACTTAACAAAAAGTTTGATCTACAAATATAGAACTCAAGAGAAATCTAAAAAGGTAAAGATTAATCTTGGGAACTATATTTTGACTATATAGATGCATAAAGAATACATGTATACCTTGTTCTAGAAATTGATGTGGAAAGGACATTGTACCAGAAAAAGGGTAAAGTGGGGGTAGTACATCTCATGAAGAGGCATAGGAAACCTATTATATCTGAGAGAAAGAATGGAGGGGGATGAATATAGTGGGTATCTTACTGCCTTCAGAATTGGCTTTAAGTGAAAAATCTTAAGACATATTCAATCTATGGTGAAACTTCTCCCATCTCATTGAAAAGTGAGAAGGGAAAAGTGGAAAGGGAAGGAATAAGCTAAGCGGAAGGGAATACGGGAACTGGGAGGGAAAGGGGTAAGATAGGGGGAGGAACTCTAAGGCGGGGGGAGGGACACTAAAAAGGGAGGGCTGTGAGAAACAAGGGGTGCTCACAAGCTTAATACTTGGAAGGGGGGGAAAGGGGAAAGAAGGGAGGAAAGCATAAACCGGGGTTAACAAGATGGCAAGTAATACAGAATTGGTCATTCTAACCATAAATGTGAACGGGGTAAACTCCCCCATAAAGAGGAAGCGGTTAGCAGAATGGATTAAAAGCCAGAATCCTACAATATGTTGTTTACAGGAAACACACCTGAAGCGGGGAGATACATGCAGGTTAAAGGTAAAAGGTTGGAGCAAAATCTACTATGCTTCAGGTGAAGTCAAAAAAGCAGGGGTAGCCATCCTGATCTCAGATCAAGCTAAAGCAAAAATTGACCTAATTAAAAGAGATAAGGAAGGACACTATATCTTGCTAAAGGGTAGCATGGATAATGAAGCACTATCTATATTAAACATATATGCACCAAGTGGGGTAGCATCTAAATTCTTAAAAGAGAAACTAAGAGAGCTGCAAGAAGAAATAGACAGTAAAACTATAATAGTGGGAGATCTTAACCTTGCACTCTCAGAATTAGATAAATCAAACCAGAAAATAAATAAGAAAGAAGTCAAAGAGGTAAACAGAATACTAGAAAAGCTAGATATGATAGATCTCTGGAGAAAATGTAATGGAGACAGAAAGGAATACACTTTCTTTTCAGCAGTTCATGGAACCTATACAAAAATTGACCATATATTAGGACATAAAAACCTCAAACTCAAATGTAGTAAGGCAGAAATAGTAAATGCATCCTTTTCAGACCACGATGCAATGAAAATTACATTCAACAAAAAAGCAGGGGGAAGTAGACCAAAAAATAATTGGAAACTAAATAATCTCATACTAAAGAATGATTGGGTAAAACAGCAAATCATAGACATAATTAATAACTTCACCCAAGAAAACGATAATAATGAGACATCATACCAAAATGTGTGGGATGCAGCCAAAGCGGTAATAAGGGGAAATTTCATATCTCTAGAGGCCTATTTGTATAAAATAGAGAAAGAGAAGGTCAATGAATTGGGTTTGCAATTAAAAATGCTAGAAAAGGAACAAATTAAAAACCCCCAGTCAAACACTAAACTTGAAATTCTAAAAGTAAAAGGTGAGATCAATAAAATTGAAAGTAAAAAAACTATTGAATTGATTAATAAAACTAAGAGTTGGTTCTATGAAAAAACCAACAAAATAGACAAACCCTTAGTAAATCTGATTAAAAAAAAGGAAAGAGGAAAATCAAATTGTTAGTCTTAAAAATGAAAAGGGAGAACTCACCACTAACGAAGAGGAAATTAGAGCAATAATTAGGAGTTACTTTGCCCAACTTTATGCCAATAAATTCGACAACTTAAATGAAATAGAAAAATACCTCCAAAAATACAGCTTGCCCAAACTAACAGAGGAAGAAGTAAATATCCTAAACAGTCCCATCTCAGAAAAAGAAATAGAACAAACTATCAATCAACTCCCTAAGAAAAAATCCCCAGGACCAGATGGATTTACATGTGAATTCTACCAAACATTTAAAGAACAATTAACTCCAATGTTATATAAACTATTTGAAAAAATAGGGATTGAAGGAGTCCTACCAAACTCCTTTTATGACACAGATATGGTACTGATACCTAAACCAGGTAGGCTGAAAACAGAGAAAGAAAATTATAGACCAATCTCCCTAATGAATATTGATGCTAAAATCTTAAATAAAATATTAGCAAAAAGATTACAGAAAATTGTCACCAGGATAATACACTATGACCAAGTAGGATTTATACCAGGAATGCAGGGCTGGTTCAATATTAGGAAAACTATTAGCATAATTGACTATATCAATAACCAAACAAACAAAAACCACATGATCATCTCAATAGATGCAGAAAAAGCATTTGATAAAATCCAACATCCATTCCTAATAAAAACACTTGAGAGCATAGGAATAAATGGACTTTTCCTTAAAATAGTCAGGAGCATATATTTAAAACCATCAGTAAGCATCATATGCAATGGAGAAAAACTGGAACCTTTCCCAGTAAGATCTGGAGTGAAGCAAGGTTGCCCACTATCACCATTATTATTTAATATCGTATTAGAAACACTAGCCTCGGCAATAAGAGTCGAGAAAGATATAAAAGGAATTAGAGTAGGCAATGAGGAAACCAAACTATCACTCTTTGCAGATGATATGATGGTATACCTAGAGAACCCCAGAGATTCTACCAAAAAGCTATTGGAAATAATTCATAATTTTAGCAAAGTAGCTGGCTACAAAATAAATCCCCATAAATCCTTAGCATTTTTATACATCACCAACAAAACCCAACAGCAAGAGATACAAAGAGAAATTCCATTCAGAATAACTGTTGATACCATAAAATATTTGGGAATCTATCTACCAAAGGAAAGTCAGGAATTATATGAGCAAAATTATAAAAAAGTCTCCACACAAATAAAGTCAGACTTAAATAATTGGAAAAATATTAAGTGCTCTTGGATTGGCCGAGCGAACATAATAAAGATGACAATACTCCCTAAACTAATCTATTTATTTAGTGCTATACCAATCAGACTTCCAAGAAAATATTTTATTGATCTAGAAAAAATAACAACAAAATTCATATGGAACAATAAAAAGTCGAGAATCTCAAGGGAATTAATGAAAAAAAAATCAAATGAAGGTGGCCTAGCTGTACCTGATCTAAAATTATATTATAAAGCAGCAGTCACCAAAACCATTTGGTATTGGCTAAGAAATAGATTAGTGGATCAGTGGAAAAGGCTAGGCTCACAAGACAGAATAGTCAATTATAGCAATCTAGTGTTTGACAAACCCAAAGCCCCTAACTTCTGGGAAAAGAATTCAATATTTGATAAAAACTGCTGGGATAATTGGAAATTAGTATGGCAGAAATTAGGCATGGACCCACACTTAACACCATATACCAAGATAAGATCAAAATGGGTCTATGACCTAGGCATAAAGAACGAGACTATAAATAAATTAGAGGAACATAGAATAGTTTATCTCTCAGACTTGTGGAGGAGAAAGAAATTTGTGACCAAAGATGAACTAGAGACCATTACTGATCACAGAATAGAAAATTTCGATTACATCAAATTAAAAAGCCTTTGTACAAATAAAACTAATGCAAACAAGATTAGAAGGGAAGCAACAAACTGGGAAAACATTTTCACAGTTAAAGGTTCTGATAAAGGCCTCATTTCCAAAATATATAGAGAACTGACTCAAATTTATAAGAAATCAAGCCATTCTCCAATTGATAAATGGTCAAAGGATATGAACAGACAATTTTCAGAGGATGAGATTGAAACTATTACCACTCATATGAAAGAGTGTTCCAAATCATTATTGATCAGAGAAATGCAAATTAAGACAACTCTGAGATACCACTACACACCTGTCAGATTGGCTAAGATGACAGGAAAAAATAATGATGAATGTTGGAGGGGATGCGGGAAAACTGGGACACTAATGCATTGTTGGTGGAGTTGTGAACGAATCCAACCATTCTGGAGAGCAATCTGGAATTATGCCCAAAAAATTATCAAAATGTGCATATCCTTTGATCCAGCAGTGTTTCTATTGGGCTTATATCCCAAAGAAATACTAAAGAAGGGAAAGGGACCTGTATGTGCCAAAATGTTTGTAGCAGCCCTGTTTGTAGTGGCTAGAAACTGGAAAATGAATGGATGCCCATCAATTGGAGAATGGCTGGGTAAATTGTGGTATATGAATGTTATGGAATATTATTGTTCTGTAAGAAATGACCAGCAGGATGAATACAGAGAGGCTTGGAGAGACCTTCATGAACTGATGCTAAGTGAAATGAGCAGAACCAGGAGATCATTATACACTTCGACAACGATATTGTATGAGGACATATTTTGATGGAAGTGGATTTCTTTGACAAAGAGACCTGAGTTTCAATTGATAAATGACGGACAAAAGCAGCTACACCCAAAGAAAGAACACTGGGAAACGAATGTGAACTATCTGCATTTTTGTTTTTCTTCCCGGATTATTTATACCTTCTGAATCCAATTCTCCCTACGCAACAAGAGAACTGTTCGGTTCTGCAAACATATATTGTATCTAGGATATACTGCAACATATCCAACATATAAAGGACTGCTTGCCATCTAGGGGAGGGGGTGGAGGGAGGGAGGGGAAAAAAATCGGAACAGAAATGAGTGTCAATATAATGTAATTATTAAATAAAAAAACTTAAAAAAAAAAAAAAAAAGGTAAGATTTGAAAAAAAAAAAATAATAATATGCAAATGTCTTGCATGACTGTACATATGTTATCTATATCAAAGTACTTGATTTCCAACGAGGGAAGGAGGAGAGAAGGAATTTGAAATTCAGAAATTATAAAAAGTGAATGTTAATGACTGAACAAGTTGTACGATATCATTGTGATGAAATACTACTATACTATAAGAAATGATGAGCTTAGTGATCTTAGAAAAACATGGATAGACTTACATGAAGTTATGTAAAGTGAAATGAGCAGAACCAAGAGAATGCAATTGTTTTAAGAACAACTTTGAGCAAATAAGTTATTTTGACTACTATAAACTCCCAAATTAGCTACAAAGGAAAATGTAAGGAAGATTCTATCTGTATCCATAGGAAGAATTGATAAATAGAAGTATGTATAGAATAATTTTATATCCATCCCTCTATCTATCTATCTATCTATCTACATATTTTTGTTTAATGGTAGCCATTTCTAGGGCAAGGGGAGAAGGGAAAAAGGGAGAAAAGTTATTTAATAATTTTATGATATATTTAAAAGGAAAAGCAAGTTCTGCATAATAGATTTGCAATTTCATGTGCATCATCTCCTCCCCCCATTTTACTATGTTATGGAAATACTTGTTTTATTTCTTTAGTTCAGAAAAAATAAATGTAAAAATTATATGTGAGTAATAAAAAATTTAAAAAAACTTCATTTAAAGAGGGTTTTATATTTGATCCTGGAGGTGATTGTGAGCCAGGAGAATTTATTGAGTTGAGGGAGGGATGACATTATCCAGCCTACACTTAGGAAAATCACTTTCACAATTGAATAGAAGAGAGCTTCTTAAACTTTTTCCACTTGCAACCTTGTTTTGCCGGAGAAAATTTTTATATGAACGTTGATATATAGGTATATAAAATAGATATACAAATCAAACATTTATTGATAACAAATCATAATTTCATGACCTTCCACATTCAGTTAAGTGACCCTACAAAGGGTCACCATCCACAGTTTAAGAAGCTTTGGAGTAGAGGATTGAGTGGAGTGGGACTGAGATTTGAAGCAGGGAGAACAACCAGCAGGCAACTATAAGAGTTTCCATTTGAGATAGACTACCTGTACCAGTTTTATGAGAGAGAAGATATATATAAAAGATATTATGAAGGTAGAAATGATAAAACTTTCAATAATTTAGATATGGGATATAGAAGGCTGCAGATAGTGGGGGAACTCTGGGTAAGGTATAAGACCCTTCAGCCCAAAGGAAACCTGCGACAATGTCTATTTTGGCTCCCAATTTCCCTTTGATGCTTCTTCCCCTTCCTGAGAAGTCAAGGGGGATGTGACCACCTGTGTTCTAATTGAAGCAAGGGATACTTACAGTAAGGCATTTACATATCTATAGCAGGGTGCTTATAGTTAGCACTTGCACAGTGTACTATGGTGATGTGTGATGTAATGGTTCTACAGTTGGCACATGCTCAGTGTGCTGTAGTAATGTAATTGTATTAAGGTATTTAAGTGCTGAGAGGACTTGAAATAAACGGACTCCATTTTACCATCCTTGTGGGTCTCCTACTTTCATCACACCTTCACTAAGACCAAGGACTTGGTCTGGTCCTTAGATCCTCCAAAGAGCTAGTCCGGACTGTATATTTTGGCACCCTAGTATGGGGACTCTAGAAAGCATATTACAATGAAGGAGTGAGTATAAGTGAGGAATTGATAATGACTGAGGTTGCAACTGCTTAACTATTTAGCTTTCATCTCTTCTTCTCAATCACCCGGCCTAATGGCAGCACTTTATACACTGACTACAATTTCTAACAGACTTGAAATATTCCAGGGCCACACTATCAATTACTTTATATTGCCATGTAATATCCAATTTTACTTGTAGGCACTTTTGATGGCACTGCTCACTCAGTATTCTCCCTATTCCAATCCATCCTTCATGCTATAGCTATAGTTATCTTCCTAATGCATTATTCAGGCTCAAAAAAAGTATTCATTGCTTCTCTGCCTACAGAATAAAGTCCATTCTCCCTTGCCTGCTATTCCACTACCTTCATAAACTGGATCTATCTTTTAACCTTTTTAGCCTTTACTTTTATGATCTCCATTTATCTGTGTTCCTCATGGACTAGATTATTTATCACTCCCTAAATATATCCTTCACTCTTCCAATCTCTGACTTTACATATAATGTCACCAGTGCTAGGAATGACCCCAGCCTCATCTCTTTTAATTGAAATCCTTGCCCTTTTCAATACCAAGTGCAAAGAGCAGCAGCTCGGAGAAATTTGTCCTCATTTCTCCAGCCAAAGGTTATCTTTTTTTCTTAGAGCTCCTCTAACATGTGCTTATCACAGTCTAGTTTGTATTAAGTTATTTGTGAAGATTTTTTATCTTCTCAAATATAACATAAGCCTTTATTTATTTATTTATTTATTTATTTGTCATTTGAACCTCTTTTTTTTTTTTTTAATAACTTTTTATTGATAGAACTCATGCCAGGGTAATTTTTTACAGCATTATCCCTTGCATTCACTTCTGTTCTGATTTTTCCCCTCCCTCCCTCCACCCTCTCCCCCAGATGGCAAGCAGTCCTTTACAATAACATAAGCTTTTAGAAGGCTGGGGTTATGTACTTTATTCATCTTTTTGTTTTTGTTTTGTCCCAGATCTGTGATTTTGTTGGATGAGGGTATTCCTTTTATCACTAAAATTTTGTAACTACTCGTCATCTGAAAAAGTTGCCTAAGGAAATGAGATAGAAAATGCTTCCCAGGATTACAAATGCCAGTATATGCCAGTCTGAGGCAGAAGCTGAACCCTGCCTCTAAGGCTTAGGGCAACTTCCATCCCTTATACCATGCTGTCACTTTCTATTAGCACATATTCTTGTAAATAGACCCTCTGTCCATTGTATTGTTTCATCTTTACAAAGATCTACTTGGTTTGGGGTTATTTTTTTCCTCATATCAGAGGTCTTCAAAAACTCAAATATTAGGATTTACAATGTGCCAATAATTATCTGAAGATCTGTCAGTAGGGTTGTTAGTCTTTTTTAATAGAGTTTTCTAGAAAATCAGAAGCATATTTTAACACTAATTGCTTCAGAGACATTGGTATCTCTGGATAAAGCTGAGCAAAATAAATTGAAAAAGATTAGACTTGTTAAGTAACACTTTATTGGTGGGGTATAATGGGGCTTAATAGTAGAGCAAGTAGCCTTAGGATTTCAATTAATCTCACCAAAAAACCAAGGTGTTCTATTTTTTAAAAAGCTACTTTAAAATATCATTTTTATTTCTGAATGTATCCTTATCCCCATCCCTCCTAAAAGAGGGATTAAAGTTGTAAAGAATTATCCTTTACACCAAAGGAATTTTTTAAATGGGGGAGGGAATGAGGGAAGTTCAGTAGTTTGATAGCTTTTTAGGAGAGTTTCATAGCATAAGCATGAGCAATACTTTACATCCATAATTCCATATCTCTAAAAAAGAGAAAAATAGAAAACCAAATATTAACAGTTGTCACTGAACTATATCAGATATTGGCAGGAGCGTCAATAGTTTGTCATAATAGATCCCTCCTAATAAATGTCTGAAAAATGAACTGAATTTTTTTTCTCCTTTTTTTCCCCCTTTTCCCTTACCTTCCTTCCCCTCATCTTTGTTCCTCTTTCTCTCCTTTCCCACCTTCCCCTCCCCACATCTCTCTTCTTTTCTTGCCTCTCCTTTCCTCTCCTGCTTTGGACATATCACTTAACTTGTCTGCCTCAGTTTCCTCATTTGTAAAATGATGCTGATAATAGCACCTATCTCCCTTTGTTGTTGAGGAGAAAATGAGATATTTATAAAACACTTTGCAAACTTAAAGAGCTATAGAATGCTGGTAATAATTTTCTTTTCTGTTATACAATCAAGACCAGACCCATTTTGCTATGCTATAGCCTAACATTATGTTGTGATTATGAAAAAATGTTTAGCAGGAGAATTCTGAACTAGATCTAGTTGTCAGTGGAGAGCAGAAAGATATTAACAATTAGTTCAATGCTTACTATATCTGTGATTTTTTGCCTTTTTGATTATCAGGCTTTTCTATGTACAATTAGGTTAGTAATGCCTCACAGAACTTTTCTAAGCTAAAAAGAATTTTGCTTTACAAGTCTAAAAATGATCGATAAATATTAGCTATTGGTACTAGTGAAAGGAAGCACCAGTGATTCCACACATTCAGGACATCAAAGTGTTGAAAGAGGCCAAAGGGGTAGCAGCATGTTACAGAAAGAGAAGGTTGCTAGGACACAGTGAAAAAGTCTAGAGTGTCTGGACTGTATTTAGGAGGGGAGTTGCAAATCTTTAATGGAGAACTTTCTAAAATGTGATCACTGATCTGATCCAAAAAATCCAAGCCCTTACTCTTATTAAACTTTATCCTTCCTGACACCATTCATGCAATATTTTGTATTCATCAATTCAGCCATGAGCTTATTTTTTATATATTTCCTATTTTTAAAAATGGGTTCCTCAATCAGTTTCCTGAGCAGCTGCATCAGGCTCTAGATAATGCCTTTCTCCCTCCCTTTTCTTCATTTGAATGAATTCATATTTTCACTAGAATTTGGTTTTTAAAAGCTTTCCATTTCTCTTCACCTGAATTCTCTTTTAGAGTCTCAAGCCATGTGTTCTTAGCGATTCTTTGAGTATGTTAACATCTGTTTTCTTTAAGTCTTGAGTACATATCAAAATCTGCCCAGAAATCTCTTTCTTATCCATCTATAACTGCCTCCCAAAGTTGCATTCACTTCAAAGCATCATATAAATATCAGCTATTATTGTTATGATTATTACACTTTACAAAATAATTTTCCCTTATTGGACAGAATCAGGAATATCATTTCCATTACTAAAGGATGAAATTATCATCAAGGCAGGACAACAATTTACCAACTGCTTTGACTAATATAGAGATATATCTCCAGGTTTAATTATCCTACTAAATCCTCCTTTATCAGAACTACATCCTATTTCTTTGCCAATTTTGTAACCTACATCAGGAACTTGTTATCCGAGCCCTCCAGCTGGCCTGTTCCTTTGGAATATATGCACTACATTAAATCATTTCTGCTATGTACTTCTTTGATCTTTATCTAAATGCTTTTTGCTATGATTGTCCTCACAGGTTCACAGATAGCCACACAAGTGATACCTTTTTGATATATAATGCTCCCTTTGCCATCCCATCTATCCAGTATGTACCTCTTAAATAAAGGTTTGTCTTTATCACAATCATATCTGAAATGCATCCTAACAAGTCCCAGTAAATTTAACTCAATTTTTAAAAATTTTCTAAGGTTCTACATTAGGTGATGGGAGGGGTTACAAGTTTTGAAAGATACAATTACTTTCCTTACTTTATATTGATAATGGTATGACATATACAAAGATAATATGATATATTGAAGTTACCTGACCATCAAGATGGTGGATTAGACATTTTCTCCACTCTCCATAATCCCTTAAATTTATCTAAATTAAGAATTATGCAAAAGAGATAGAGCAGTTTTACCTGTCTTTATGTCTAGAATACCAAGAACCCTAATTAATTGCCCAAAAACCAATTCCCTGAATTCATCAGACTATGAGCACCTTGAAAGTAGAGAACTGTTTTTTTTTTTTAAATTTTGTATCTTTATCACTTAGCACAGAGCTTGGCACATAATAGGAACTTAATAAATGTTTACTGACTGACATTCACTTATTAAGCAATACTGCCCACAATATCCATTACACTCTCCTCACCCCACAGTGGGAGAAAATCAAAAAGCAGAAGTTTGCTCACACTGAAATAGCAGCATAGTAGCTTTCTTTTCTACCAGAGAACTCAGTCAGAACACTGAGAAACAGTGAGAAATAGAACAGGACACATGTGTGGAACTAAGTGACATTTCACTAAGTCTGAGGGAAAGAGCCCAGCATTCAAGTGAATTCTCAAAAATCACTGAAAACTCACTGGGGCAGAGAGTGAGGCCTATAAAATGTGAATTGCTCAGCTTGAGAACAGACTGAGATAGCTGTGCCTCCAAAGAAAATGCCATCAAAGGGGAGGAAGTCAAGAAAGTGAGCTAAGAGAATATGACTATAACCCAAGTCCCAAAGGCCACTGGTATTGGACTTCATCCTCATTGATGAAGATTGATATCCTGTGCCTTTATGAAGGACAAAGTGGAATTGGAGAGAGGAGGAATCTTTTTTTCTCTTCAATGTTTAGGACTTGCTTCAAGTCTCTTCAATTTTTCAGGGTTCTTAGAGTGCTTCTGGCTTCTCAGTTTCGAGACACCACTACTTCAGATTGCTTTTGGTTAGAAGCTAATGGTTTCTATTATGTCCCTATTCACAGCTTAGCATGCTAGAGATGTCAGAGAATTTATCCTTGAGTGAGATCTGGGATTCTCTTTCTGAGTTGAATTACCTTGCTCTTAATGCCTGGTATATATACTTCTCTATATATATTTTCTCTGAATTCTGTTTGCTATTGACTTGGTTAAATATATTTCTCTGCTGGCTATTATGTCTGTTCATTATGGAATTACTATTTGGTGGGAAGGGAATTAAGACTTGTATGTAGAATTTGGGATCTTCCTTCCCCATTAGTGGAACAGAAATTAGCTTGAACTTGTGTGAAAACCACATTCCTTAGACTAAAACTGTTTAGCAGACCAGATAGATACAATTCTAATCTGTCTAAGGAGAGTTAAGCAGCCAACCTTCTGGCCCTACCTTCTGTATCCCTCTCATCATGAAGTAAAGTCTCCCTTAGAAAAGTATTGTGTGAGAAGAGACTATAGATGTCTATTCTTTTTCCCAAAGAAGCCACATTGAGCTACATAATGATAGTTCTATCCTACATCTGGGGGACAATCAGCCCTCCTTACATTAACAAAAAAAATCAAAACCCAAATTAAAATTACCAAAGATCTCAGAAGAAAGAAAACTCCATTAAATATTATGAGGCATAAGCAGATAAACCAAGGGGGAAGATAATAATAAAGGAATATAGCCTCTAAAGATAATGCAGTATAAGGTGTAATGGGGACACAACTGAGCTTCAGACAAACTAATCTTTGAAAATGAGTTGGGAGAGAATACTCTTTATTGGAGGAATCGAGAAAGACTGCACAGAGGCATTTGAGCTGGAACATGAAGAAAAATAAGCATTTTAAAAGACAGAGATGAGCACAAAATGGATTCTAGGCATGGGAGGTGACATACAAATGCACAACAGTAAGAGATGGGATGTCTGATTTAGTCAATTTTACAGTAATTTACTTTATCTAGAATATACAGTGCATGAAATGGAGTAAGGTAAAATAGTTTGAAAATCAGATTTAGATCTGGTTTATTAATGGTCTTTAAAAAAGAATTTCTATTTTATTTATGAGGCAGTAGGACTACTGAAAGTATCTGAACAGAAGAGTAATTTGGTCAGATCTAAAACTAAAACAAAAACCAACAGAAAGGCCAGATCTGTGTCTTAGGAAGATTATTTTGATAGCTGTGTGAGAGTTGAATTGGAAAAAGCAAAAGCCCCTTAGGTAGCTATTACAAGAATCTAGCTTCAGCAGATTGCCAAAGGGGTCCATGACCCTCCCAAAATTTAGAAGTTCTGATCTAGTCCAATCCACATATGAAAAAGAATTTCCTTTACAACATTTCTGAAATTAACAAACCCAATAGAAGAAGGGTGAAGCTGGAAAGGAGGTTGAGGTATGGGCATAGGGGAAAAGCAGGAACTCTTCAGTAAAATAGGAAGCAAAGTCATCTACTAAGAATGAGGGGATTTGGGAGTAGTGTGCAGAGGGTTTGGTACAGCCACTGGAACATCAATCAGGCAGGGCTTTCTATGTAGTACTGAAGGTCCACTTGAGATTAGGCAACATGAATTTGTAATACACCCAGTCCCAGATATGACTTCTTTCAGTAACTCTTCATTGATACAAAGAGATTATTTTTATAAATGCCAAATAATAATGATTGCAGTATTAGCCAGAGAAGATTTATATGGATTTCTATCCATAAAGTATATTGGCATATAATACATATAATTGAGCAGATATTTCTGCTGGGTTATATTGTTTGCTACAAAAAAGTTTTTGCAGAAAATCTTTTTCATAAGGTTTTCTTTCATTAGTAATGTTTGTTCATTGTATTCAGTTAAATTACTGTCGTAAAAAGTCTCATTCTTTTTTGTTGTTACTTGGGTGAATTAAAATTATTTTGGTTAAGAAAATGATTTTTTCTTCTTATTTTAATTATTTTAAAAGTGTCATTGCTTAAGGCAATATAATTAATTGATGGCAGAAGAAAAGACAATCCTTGCATTCATTTTTGTTCCTTAGGGTTTCTAACCTGAAAACAGAAACTTCAGAGTAAACAGGACCTCTGAAGTGTTGGTGATGAAGTCCAGCTGTACACAAAAGCCCTATTGCTATAGCAAGCTGATTTTGTCAAATCCTTCATGATAAGAGTGAAGGACCCAATTTATTTAATGAAGCATTAGTTTAAAGTGTCATTTGTCAAACCTTAAGTATACGACCAACAACATATGGAGGTTATTTGAAACTTTCCCCTCCTTTTTTTCCCTTATTTTATTGCAGAAAACTTTTCTTAGTGGGGGAGGGGAGGTAGTAGAATATTAGTAATGTAAAGACTTGCATATTATGTCATTCTTGCATTCTATTTTAATAAATTTAGCATCATGATTTATTCTACACAAAAACATTAGTAAGAATGTTCAGTGTTCTAGATTAGAAGAAGGAAAAAAGAACAGATAGATGGATGGGAGGAAAGCAGGGAAAAGAGGAGAAATGCAGACTTCTAATTGTACTGTATTATTCTTTTTATAGATCTTTTTAGACCCATATTCTCCTACTAATACATCCATGGGTTTAGCATTTCATAATTGTAAATATTTCTTCATAGATCACAACTCATATTTGCCTCTCTTTAGGTTCTGTCCCTAAATCTTCCACAAAGGAAGCTATTGATCTCTGTTTTGGGCATCTGTGGGAGAAGGTTACCCATCTGGGACTAGTTCTGGGTCTCTTGCCATCCTCCCCAAGATACTTGGGGCAGAAACTGAGGCTTGTGAAGTATGACTTGTCCAGTGAGGGAGGAGGCTGAGATTGCTTTGAAGGCCACTCCCCAGGGAAAGCACCACCAGGAGAGAAGGAATCAAGAAAGTGAGCTTAAAAGAGAAATTGCCAAAGATCTCTGGAGAAAGAAAACTCACTTAAAGATCGTGAGTAGGGAACACACACCCACACACCCACCCACATACACACACATACACACACACACATAGCCCACATGCATGTGCACAAATACACACACATTAACAGAAGGGAATGTGGTCTCCAGATCAAATAAAAGTACTCATATATCTTTGAGTAAATGTTGCAAGACAAAGGAAAATGAATCAATACCTGATGAGGCAGAAGATTCCTAAGAGAGCATACATAGAACTACGGAAGGATATTCATGAATGATTTAAAACAAAAATAAGAGTTATGAAAGAAGAATCTGTGACCTACTCAGCAGAAATAATTGGCAGAATCTAAAAATTTCAATCCATGGTAGCAAAAGTTAACCAAAGAAATAAAAGAGAATAATTGAATGGGAGTGCAACTGCATAGACATGAAATATAATCTAAAAGTAAGAAGTAAAAACATGGCACCTCTACAAGCAAAACATACTGATAGACAAGATGCATAGAGACAAAAGAATTATAGACCAATATCATTAATGAATACCAATTCAAAAATTTAAATAAAATTCTGTCCTACAGGACTAAGTTGGATTTATATAAGGAATGTATAGGTAGTTCAACATTAGGAAAACAATTAACATAAGGAATCATATTAAAAACAAAACCATTCCAAACTCTATAGAAAAAAAGCCTTCAGTGAAGCACAGTAAATGCTTTCTAAAAAAAATTCTGCAAAGCATAAACTTAAAGGGATCTTTTTATTATTTTCATAAAAAGGCTCTAATACCAAAAGCAATATAGATATAGATATATACACATGTATGTATGGTCCAGACATCTCTGTGTCTATCTATCCTTCTCTTTATCTGTGTATAATTAGTGTTTTTAAAAATTTTATGTGAAAGGTTTGTACTTCTTCCCAATAGGGCATGTCTCATCTGGCACTAGACAATATGTCATTGTTTACTGAGAGTGCTATACGTGGGCACCCACACTTGGAGCTCTAAGTTTGAGCTATTTCAAGCAGCAATATCTTAATAAGCAAGATGAAGCCATTCTATCATAGAGCCTATCACTTTACACATGAACAAACACCTGCGGTGGCCCTATGTTTTCATGACAACTGTGCCTTCCTAGTTACCTTTATTCCTAGGTTAAAACGGGTATTCTAAATATTCTAACATTAAGTTAGAACTTGTTTGGCTTGTTGTGCCTTCATTCCTGCTCAGTCACTTAATCAGTTTCTCTTCCTTAATGTGACCTTACTATTCCTGCTATGGACTGACTTTTCAAATCTCCTAACTTTACTTTTATGTCTGTTTTATAGAAGTATCTAAAATTTGTAGAAGTTCTTAAATTTGATTGTTTGGCAGTCTGGTGAAATCTATGGATATCTCATAATATTTTTTAAGTGTATGAAATAAAATACACAGGATTGTAAAGGAAATCAGCAATATTGAGGTACAGTTGATAAAATGTGTGCATGTAATATACATATATAATACACATATATTACATACATGCACACACATATATTGCACACAGACACATATGTGCGTGTATAATATATATATATATTATATATATATAAAGTTTTCAGATCTCAAATTAAAGCTCTTTCACTGAATAATTCTTGCCATCAGAATCACAAAAAAGGGAGAGAAAAGCATCAGCTTCCAACAACTCTCTCCTCCCATGGCAATTTCCTTCTTGAATTCCCAGCCATTAGCTAAGCTAATGTTCAGTCAGATGCTGCCTTGGAGTACCTCCCTCTCCTTGATCATGGCATCCCAATTTTGTACCCCAACACTTCCTGCCACAGCTTCCTCTCTCACATTTTAGCCCAAAGCCACATCCTTTCCCTCGAGTGGAATAGGTGAGGGACAGCTGCAGATAAAAGAATATGTTAGAAAGAAATAATAAAAACCTTGCCTGCTTTTGTGGCATATCATCAAAACAGACTTCTTAGAATGTGATCAGATATCAACCAATATGAAAAAGCCGGCAACCAGGGTCACTGAGCCTGTTTTGAATCATTAGCCTTAATTTGACTGCTGTTTCTAATGATTGAACAAGCCTTTTTTTCATTTTCTTGGTTAACTCAATTTAACCCTCTATTCTATTTCGTTTAGATTGTGCAGGCTTCTCTATTCTTACAGCAGGACTCCTCACTATTTGCATTTGGCAACTGGCAGATAAACCCCTGTTCTTCAGCCAGGTACAAATAAGGAGAACCAAATTCAAGCTGCTGCTTTTTTTTTTTTTTTTTTGGCAGAAATATGTTTCTTTCAGTACAAGCATTTTTACCTCTACTTTCCCACTCATTTGATTCAAAAGCACACAAGATATCAATTTTTTTTTATCTCAGTATGCAAAAGAACATGAATAGAATCAAGGGAAATGCCCAGAACTCTCTGTAATATACAAAGCAAATTGAGGCTAATGGAAGGATGACATGTAAATGGGAAAACTTTAATCCTGGAAGTCAATTCTCTTTAATAGTCTGTCCCAGATTTTTTATTTTCAAATGGTTTATAGTCCTATTGTGAATATTTAAACAATTAGAATGTGAAAGCAAGCAACAAAAGAAGCCTATTGAAGATCCAAATCTGAGAGATTTGTAGTCAGATGAAATAAGAATAGGGAAGCATGCACATATGGGGCCCAGAAGGATTTTTGTGCCTTATTTTTGGTTTTAGTAGCTGGGATTAGTCTACATAGCAAAAAGTAACTCAAGTATCTTAGTATGGGAGAGAGGATATTTTAGAAAGACATTCATCACTCTTTTATATCTGATGTTCATAGCTTAATTTTGAAAAAGTTTTGGTTTTCACTTAAAACTTAATATTCCATTAGATCATTCATTTTCCAAGCCCACCCCCTTATTTTTGGTTTACACATATGATTCTGTGTAATTTTGATTATACATATGATCCCAGTGAGGAAACCTCTTCCCTCCATACCAATCAATAACTCTTCTGTTTTTCAGTCTTAGCTGCTTACACTTTTGAGAGATTAAGTGACTCTTAGAGAATCCCAGAAACTGAATCTGTGAACTTTCTGCCTCCCAAAAGTCTGTGCTTTGTCTTTCTTGATCTTATTCCCATTATCTTACATACTTTTCTGTTTGTTTCTCCAAAAATATATTCCCCTTTTCCTAAGGAAAAGGATTTGGGAGAATCACTTGGAGTATTGATACACTGCTGAGAAACCATAGGGATATGAGAATATTTTGTTCCAGCCTCATTATAATTTAAGAGTCTTTTGCGATAAGGTTTTTAAAAAGCAGTGATACTCAGATCATACTACTTCAGCATTTTTATCTCTTTCAAGACCTCAAATTTCTGCATTTAAAAAATTATATTATATATTAGGTTCAACAGGGCATACAATAATCCTTTGGCTTTTAGTTAATGGCTGATTCCAAATATGACTCCAGAGTTAAAAGTTTATGTGTACTACTGTTCTAAAGAATGGCTTCTCAAAGCAGAAGCTAGAGAACTCTGAAGTTCCATGATGGCACAAAAGATGGAGGAAGTGAACATCAGTAATTAAGGAAGAGCTAGGTAAAGGGAGACAGAAAAAGGAGTTAGCAGTAATTATTATAACACAGTTTCTATACCAAAATAAAGCTTATACATGATCATCTGTTTTATCTGTGTATCACTATATGATTAAGGGCAAGGTAAATCAGAGGAACAGCAAAGGATTCAGTAATGAGAAATAGGTAGTTTGTAAACATCCTGGAACAGATCTATATAGGACCAAAAGAAAAAACAATTTGAGTCTGGAATTTAAAAGGAATACGGGATAAATTCTCTATTTTTAAAGACCATTAATTTTGGATTGCAAATTTTACTTTTAACAAGTGGGAAAATTTTAAAAAATAAGATACAGTAACAGACATGGCAAGATATCCTCTTAAAAGCACTTTTAAGAATTCAGACCAAACCACTCTTGCCATTTACAAACAACAATTGTTGAAATGGATTTATCAATGATCTTTTCAAATTTCTGTAAAGGAAAGGAATTAGAAAATCTGTTATTCAAGATGTTTTGGATGGCAAGAATGAGAAAACATGAATAAATTACCCTCTGTGGAGTTGCTCTCCATTCATCTGACCTTAACCCAGTAATTTCTCTAACAGATACATACATTTATTTGGGTTATTATGTTTGCTAAAAAAAAAAGTAATAAATTAATTTCTTCTGAAATTTTGCCACCCTGAACCTTTAAACATTTTTAAAATCTGGAAATGAACATATAGTATACATATATATATGTACTTATATTTTCCTGAAGCAATCAAGATAATCATAAAATTCAGAATATAAACATTTCTAAGAATTTTTCTTCTTGTTTCAATCTATTTCTTGCAAGTACTGCTCTGTACTTGGCAATTCCCTGGACAATCTGTCAAATACCATAAAACATTTGGGCATCATTTATTTTCAAAATGGCCCATGAAAAGAAGGAATATTTGCACAATCTAATGTCTATTTGCTCCTAGAAAACATCTGGAAAATCACTACGTTGCAACCTGTAAATATCCAGAATAAGACTTCTTCTGAATTAATCATGCATTTCCAATGATAGTTAATGGGTTCATAATTCATGACCAATGGATGGATCCAGGTGAAACCATAATTAAGCTATGAAGGTCACTTGGCTACTTCACTCTGTTGAAGGTTCAGTCATAACACAACTATTTTTAATTATTTTGATAAACTATTCTCTTTTTTATTTTTAAAATTTTAGTTTTTCATTCTGAACTTGAGAAATAAAAAAAGTATTTTCATAACATAGTAAAATAGAAAAAAAAGATGACTGTATATGAAACTCTGAATCTATTATGTGTAACTTGCTATTCCTTTTAAATATATAGTGAAGCTACTTATAACTTTCTTTCCCCCTTTTTCTCCCCTACTCCCCAGAGATAACTACATCGGACACAAATATTTGTAAATGCCTACCCACATACACAACAAATATGAATATATGTAGAAGTATATATATATAATTATTTTAAATATTATATATAACATTATATATAAAACACACACACATACATATATATATATACATATTATGTAAAATCATTCTGTACATACTTCTATTTGTTAGTTTTTTCTTTGGATGTAGATAGTCCTTTGTAGTTAATTGAGTATAATAATCAAAATGACCTAGTTGCTCAAAGTTGATCTTAAAACAATATTATTATTATAGTATATAACATGCTCATGTTTCTGTAATTTCGCTGTTCATTATTTTCTGCAAGTCTATCCATATTTTTCTAAGATTGTCAAGCTCATTGTTTCTTTTTGCACAGTAATATTCCATCATGATCACATATAATGACTTGTTCAGCCATTCCATAATTGCCAGGCATACCCATAATTCCAGATTGCTTTCTAAAATAGTTGGGATCAATTCATAGTGTGGGAACAGAACACAGTGAAGAAACAGAACACAGTAAATTAGTGTTCACACTAGCAACTACTGGTAATAAAACTCAGAGCTCACCAACATTGATTTAGAAGAAACTTCCTAGTCAATTCACATAGCAGTAATATTCTGTTAGTAAAGATACATGAGGTGTGACTAAAGATTAATATACATAAACATATATGTGTGCATGTATTTCAACAATAAGATCAGAATTCATATTTTGTATCTAATAATGATGAGGCAATCAGTTATTTCAGGAAGAGATTCATAATAGTCTTATAACAATTGGAATGGCAAAATAAAGAAAATCTTAATATTTGCATCTCTGTCTAGAGGAAACTAATGATAAAAAAATATTTATTATAAAAATTGGTATCTTGACTAGAGATCATGTGGGAACCTATTCAAAGGAAATATAAGTATCCTAAGTCTGATTTATTCTGTGGCTGCCAAAAACACTCAGAATCATAGTATCATGAAATACAGGATTGTCAAAAAGAATCTTAGCTTGAAGGGAAGCCAACTATAGTACTGGTGTTATTCTTCAAAAACTTCCTGAGAGAAGAAAGACTTACATTAAGCTGCTATGCCTTTCTGCAGCCCATATGGAGAACTTTATAATTTTAGCAACCACTACTCTAGGTTGATTTAATCTCAGGTTTAGGAATTAGTGACTAGAGAATATGTATATTAGAGGCATTAAAAACATAGGAGGTGATTTTCCAGACACTGGGCAATAAGTAAAAAGGTAAAGAAAAAGAATTAATTAAAAGTGACACAAGTCAAAATGAAAGTCAAATTAAAGAATTGGGACCTGTGTTTTCATTTGGTAACTTGCTTTTGGTACTTTAAAAAATTTAAATAATTCTAGGGGGTTTAAAATATAGATTTTTTTTTCCTCAAAAGACTTGTGAATTAAGTGTTTTGTAAACTTTGAAGTGTTCAGTAATGGTAGACTGTTATTATCATTATTATTGTTGTTATTCAGAAACAAACTTCAAAAAGATGTAACTGAACTAAAGTGGATCCCTAAAGCCAAGGAAGCAGGAAAATATATGCCAATGTTTCCCAAAAGCATCTATTGCTATAGTCCTTATGGCCTTTAATGAGTTTGTCTCTTAGAACAAAGTATTGGAAGTTTCTGAGAAAAAAAATATATACATACACACATCACATGCATATTTATATTCACATCATCAACCCAAGAAGAAGTCTATGGAATTTTTTCAGTTAAAAGGTGAATGTAAAGAGATGGTGTCATATCTTTTGTTATTCATCTCTTTGCTTGAATTTATTCAGAAGTAGGTTTTACATCTCTGACTTGTTCAATAATAACATTGATAATAACTCATATTTATATGGCATTTTGAGATTCTAAAAGAACTTTTTATTCAATGAAACAGTAAGCACAAATATTATTCCCATTTATTGATAAGAAAAATGAAGGAGTTATGTTTCCTTTCAATCATTCCTAGACTAAATGAGCAATGATTGTTAAGTGCTAAATTGATGGTACTGTGAATAGAGTGCTGGGTTGGAATCAGGAAGATTCATTTTCATGATTCAGATTTGGCATCAGACAGTTACTAACTGTATTAACCTGGACAACTCACTTAATCTTGTTTGCCTC